>NC_081828.1:41356016-42038099 GCF_030867095.1 Alligator mississippiensis
AATCCAAAGCAAATACTAGCCGCTTCGCACAGGCCTACTGCTAATCCCACAACACTGACAAAACTTTAAATCAGTACTGACCCAACACACAGCACTGTCAGTGCTGTGGTATTAGAAGCCCCCAGAATAACACCACCCATCATTTTCTAGGCTTTTGAGAGCAGCCTCAGAGCTATTTGAAGCCTTGAAAAATGACTGGTGCTGATCAGTCAGTTTCAGGACTGTTTGTTAATACCACAGCCCTAGGCTATTGCACTAATTAGCACTGGCTTCATTATGTTTGGAAGTTCATAGACTTTTTCATAGACATTATGTTTCATAGACTTTTTCCTAGGCCTGAAGGGTATGTTCTTAAGTTGGGCACAAAGTATACACCTCTGTAGGTTATGTTCCTGATTCAGCCACAGAAGGTGCATCTACACGAGACACTTACTGCCCGGTAGCCTAACAACACTGCACAGTAGCGCACCAGTCAAAAACCATGCTAATAAGCTACCGCGCAGTGTTATTAGGCTACTGCACAGTATCGGTACAAAAAATGCCATGAGCCAACACTATCGTACAGTAACTGTTGTTACTGCACATTTAGTTAGTACTTCATTAAGGAAGTACTAAACTAAATGCACAGTAACTACTGCACATTAATGAACATGTAGACATGCCCAGTGTCTCCTAGTGACTTTGGGTGTGCCACTTTGTTTTCTCTGTACCTTGGCTCCCACTTGGCAGGATGGGGATTGTTTACCACACAGAAGTGCCAAAAGAATAGGTCCCTTAATGACTATGAGGTTGTCAGATACTTCCATAAAGAGCAGTATGAGAGGGGAAAAGAGGGGAATCAGCCTCTGTAGGTGCATCTACACATGCAATTAATATGAAGCAATAAACTCTGGAGCTTATTGCTTCAGAGTTTATTGCTCCTGGGTGTGCCACTTGAACACGCACGTGGGACTGCAACACATTGAGTTGGGTCAGAGCAGCCACAGCTGGCAGGGAGCCTCAGGGGCCAGCCTGCCAGCTTGGGGCTGCTGCCCCTGGCTCAGTGTCCTGCAGAGGGGCTGACATGGGGACAAGGGTACTTCAGTGCAAGGTATTGAAGCATCCTCATGCCCCAGCTAGCCAGGGCAGCATCTGCGTGTGTGCTGCTGCGGCGTAAAAAATTCTGCAGCAGGATAGTATTTATATTTACAAGTACTACCCTGCTGCAGAGTTAATTAGTTTACTCCAGCATAATAGGGGCGCATGTGTAGATGCACAACATTTACTGCAGAGCTAATTAGTCAACTGCAGTACACGTCTTGTGTAGACATATCCTGTATGGTGCTGACCCAAGAGCTATAATCCTGGCTCAATGGAGGGTAGTAGAGAAGATGCTCAGTTTTATTTGTTTAACTTTTTATTTAATTTATATGCCACCCTTCCCAATAAAGCTTACAACAAGATAGCAGAATAACTTATAAGGTGAGAGAGAGACAAGAGAACAACCACTTAAGCTGAAGAATGTCAGCCTGAAACAGAAACCCACAAACAAATCCCCCCTGCAGAAGGATTCACATCAAAAGCTTGCGGGGCAGGCTTCTATAGTTTTTAGCCCTGTACTTGGTTAAGTGCAGCCATTTCAGGAAAACCCCAAAGAAAGCATAGGGCAAAAAATCTGCATATTCTGGGTTAATCAACATTTTTTCATTAGTAAACACACAACCACCAGTTAAATAATGAACCCAAGGCTCCCAGGTACAGTATACTGAGGTCCCATTGAGCCCTGAAGATCCCCATGCAATCCAATGGGCATGTTGGGGGAAGGTGGGAAGGAATTGGTATTCAGGTGACAAGGTAGCATGATACCAAACATTCAGCCTCAGATGAAATGACTGTCTTGCTAGAATCCAATATCCCACTGTTTGCACTAGGAGCAAAAGGTCAAAACCAAGGGTTGGGGCTGGCAGTAGTCAGGGCCATGTTATGGATTGGCTTAGACATCTGATCTAGGATGTAGCCAGGGATTAGCACAGGGCTGGATATAGGGAGCACTTTTAGATTAGGGTTAAGGATTAATATTAGGACCACCGGTTTAGTAAATTATGATGAAATCAGCAGTCTTCCGTGTACAATGCTAAGAGATGAGTAACCAGAGGCCAAAAAAAAATCTCTCTCTGCTCCACACACCTACTCCTCTAATTTGGCATATTATTTGTTTTCTGCTGGCATATACGGAAGCTCCATAGCTTCTCTGGCTTGCTTCAGGCAAACATTTTCTAATGCTGGGTGGCTGTCATGATACATTGTGCAGTGGTTAAGGAAAGGGCACCTGCTTTCCTCCAGGCTAGAACAGAGACTCGTTCTTCCTGAAAGCTTCTTTGAAAGCCACATTGCGAGACGGCAGTGCACCCCAGTGACAAGCATAGGCCTCAACTGTAATGGTGGCCTGAGTGCTGTTGGTACCTACCTCGTACTGATGCAGAGGCAGAGAAATTGCTACGAGCTGTAAAATCCTGTAAGAAAGTGCAATGTGGGGATAGAACAAAAACACTCTTTCCAACTAAAGGACAGGAGAGGGAAGGCTTAGGCCTAGACAGTTCATAACCTCTAGAAAAGAGGAAGAAAAGAAATATGGAAGATCTTTCTGGAGCAGTGATTCGAAGTTTATGGGGGGGGTGGGGGAGAGGGAATAGGAGGATACCCCAAGAAGGTGCCCAAACCCCAAACAAATTTAGGGAGAATTGTGCTAGTAAAAGAACCCTGGATGCTAGAAGCAGGATATACAGAGATGATTTTCAAAATCGTGTGCAATATTAAAAAGCAACTTCAGACCCTCCAGTCATTACCAATCTACTCTAAATTGGGGTCCCACCCAAATCTCCATTCCTGAGACAGTCTCCACACTGTGATACCTAGGGATGGATCCAAGGAGAGTGCACTTGCACTCTGCCCCACCTTTGACTCATGGCCAGATACCAAAGTTTAAAACCAACTGCCTCACAGCCAGGCAGTGCTAAAGGAGTCAATTGACTTCCGGACTCATTGTAATCTCTCAAATCCCTTCTAAACCCCTAATTCCACAGGTGTTAATGATTCTCTCTTCCTTTTAATAGTCTTGACATTCCGCCAATCAAGCTATCCTTTGTTCTGCAATGCTGCCCTCTGCTGGCTGCTCCTGGCAATGAAGCTCTTATTTCACAGCCCCGCAGATTGTTTCCTTACAAAGAAGTTATATTTGTTTTTGCTTCAATCTTCAACTGAATACTACATTTCTAGGCCCCTAGAGTAGGAGTAAAGCATCTAGTTTGTTTTTAACTGGCAAAAAATAGGTGTTTTATATGTGATGATGCACCTCCCCATCTGCACTCCACTTTGCAAAATTCTAGATCTGTCCATGGTGATACCTGACTATTTTTCAACTAATAGTAGATTATTGTCTGTGTCATTTAGTTATATACATTCAACCGACAAAGGCTGCACACAGGCCAAGGAGAAGCTGGAAGAAAGCTATACACACTCACCTGAATATGCATTCACAGCTCTGGAGAAGCAGCCCTGAAATTGACCATTAGCAGCCTTTGGGGTGTGGGAGGCAGCAATGACTGCAGCTAGTGTTTCAGGGCTGCTATTAAAAGCCTTGAAAATGGAGATGGGAGCCCCCAAACTGACTAGCAACTGCCATTTTCAAGGTTTCTAACAGTAGCCTTTTTGAGAGTTGCTTCCCCTTCACTGTTTCTGGCACAGTTAAAATTAATTAAACTTAAGACACTAGGGCTGAAGGATGCCACCCACTTAAGCAGTTTATGCATTTAATCTATATGCAGGTTACCAGTGTTTAAAAGAATCCAAAGGCCCCTCTATATGTGCAAATAAAGGTGCTATTGGATCTAATGGGTGATCCACAGAGTTGCACCTTTTGCCATGTTACATATGTGGCAGGAGGTGCACCTCTTGCCATGTCACACATACATGGCACAAGGTACGATTGTGGGATTGCACATTTGATCCAATCATGCCTTAATGCTGGGGGGGGGGGACAACGACGACACTGATCCTGGGCTTCCCATGCATGGGGAAGAAACAGGCTTCTGCAGCTCCGTTTGCTGAGGGGGCTTCCAGCTTCCATTGTGCACAGCCAGAACTGAGAGCTCCCTCAGGCGTAGGCCTCAGGCCCCACAGCCATGGAGCACTGCTGTGATCTCCCAGCCATGGGGGAGTATGGAGCACTCATATAGCCAGGAGGTCATAGCAACTGCAATCTCCCAGCTGATGTCTGGAGCACTCCTGCATACAGGAGGCTGCATTAGCTGCATTCTCCCAGCGCCAGAGGTACGTTGTGTTCCACAGCCGCTGGGAGATCGCAGCAGCAAATTAAAGCTGGATAGAAACCAGCTTTAAAGTTATTACACATTTTCCAGCAATAACTTTATAGCTAGTTGGCCCTTTTTAAGGCATGGCAGTTTACTTGCATGTGTAACCAGTCTACATTCATTCTGCAATTAACAAGGTAATTACATAATAGATATAATGTGAGAAGGGGCACAAGTGACTGGGTGCAAGCTGGGACTAGCTCAGGTACTGGGCCCAGCAGATTTCTTTAGGACAAAAAGTAGCTTAGAACAGAGCAAGTACTGATGGCAAGCCAGGAAGTATGGCTGGATGCCTTGGGAGAAGACACTGGTGAACCATTATCAGTGCCTGAAGGCCTTCATTGCAGACACCTGGAGTCAGTCAAGCAGACTCAGAGTGTGTCTCAGAATAGCAGCTACCTTGCACAGCAAAGAGCATGCCCTAACAACACACTCATGCTTCATGGCACATCTAGTGTCAGACAAGGGCAAGGCCTGACCCAGGCACCAATTTGGGAAAGCATCTCTGTTCAAGAGAGTCCTGAATCACCTGCTAAAGCCCATTTAGTGTTTCCCTGAGAAGGATCAGGCATAGGTGTGCAAGGACTTGCCTGGACCACAGCCTCATTAGGGAAAATTAAATGTTCAGCACCTCACAAGATTTAACCAGCCTCTCTGCAGGAATCTGTGTCCTAAAAATTTCCTCCAGGCCCACACAAGGCCTGTACAGGCCAGAATGGAGAACTGCATTTTGAAGACACCATTTAAAAAAACTCAAGCATGGACAGAAAAAGCTGCATGTAACCTCCAAACCTTCACAACATATGGTAAATCCCAAGGTTTGCTCCAGTTTCTGGAGCACTGTGCCTTTAAATATTTTTTTCTTAGTTCTAATCATGGTATCTTACAAACTCACCGAGATTCATTACAAAATATACTTTCACAGAAAAACTGCATTGCACAAAGGATATAACCTTGCCAGAAACAAAAGAAGATACAGAAAAGAATCAGATGTTACAGGGGGGATTTGAACATGCACAAGCACTTACAGGTCCATATTTGAAGTTCTCCAAGAACCTGAACAATGTAGGTATTCAGCAGCAGCTTAGTCACCTGTAGCTCCTTTGTGGGACCATGGCAGATGTTGGGTCTACCACATCTGTTTCCCATCTGGAGCAGGAATCAGCAAAGTGGCGCCAAGTATTTCCTCCTGCAGGCTGTAGATCTACACAAAGCACCCATCCTCACATCACTGCAGAGAGGTGGGAACACAAACCACACAGACAGCAGGGACCTCAGGGCAGCAAAGCTACCTTGGGCTTATATCTCTCCCCAAAGCACACACCAGGCTCAGACCCATCCAGATGCTGGAGCACAGTCAATGTCACTTTGCTTCCCAGTATCTCCACCCTTTTTAGCCCTAGGAAATACCCATTAGAGCAGGGGCAGGCAATTGTTTTGGGCAGAGGGCCACTTACTGAGTTTTGGCAAGTCATCAAGGGTCGCGTGACAGGCAGCCCAGGGCAGATAAATATTAATTTTCTAATTTTTTTAAGGGCCCCGTGGGCCAGATAGAATGGCCTGGCCGCATCTGGCCCACGGGTCACATTTTGCCCACCCCTGCATTAGAGGATACTCTCTGTGAAGTGGTTCTTGGTTTTCCTGGGTCTGCTGGGAGACACAGATGGCAAAGTCCCACCGCTCATGCAGATTTCTAACCTGTGTACAGGACCTCCACCTGACACAGGAGGTACATGGTCCCACTAGGGGGAATGCCATAGTGGATCTGGTATTGGAAACGGGGGATGACATGGTAGGGGACCTACAGATTGGTAGCCATCTGGGGGACAGTGATCACCTAATAATAGAATTCACCATAAGATGTCGAGTGGGTAAGGTAACTAGTAGGGTGAAAGTACTAGACTTTAGGAAAGCTGATCTCAATGAACTCAGGCGATTAGTCAAGGACGCACTGCAGAGTAGGAGTTTTGAAATGATGGGAGCCCAAGAAGGGTGGCTGTGCCTTAAGGAAACGATCCTTCGGGCACAAAGCGAGACAATCCCCGTGCGGGGTAAAAGAGGGAAAGGGGCCAGGAGGCTTCCCTGGCTGACTGCAGAAATCCAGGGCGGCCTAAGGGCCAAAAGGGGAGCACACAAAAAGTGGAAACAAGGAGAGATCACCAAAGACGAATATACCTCCTCTGCTCGTGCTTGTAGGGAGGCAGTTAGACGGGCCAAAGCTACCATGGAGCTGAGGATGGCATCCCAAGTAAAGGACAACATGAAATTGTTTTTTAGATATATAGGGAGTAAAAGGAAGGCCCAGGGAGGAATAGGACCCCTGCTAAATGGGCAGAAACAATTGGTGACAGACAGGGGGGACAAGGCTGAACTCCTCAACGAGTTCTTTGCCTCAGTGTTCCTAAGCGAGGGGCACGACAAGTCTCTCACTGGGGTTGTAGAGAGGCAGCAGCAAGGCACCAGACTGCCATGCGTAGACCCTGAGATGGTGCAGAGTCACTTGGAAGAACTGGATGCCTTTAAGTCAGCAGGCCCAGATGAGCTCCATCTGAGGGTGCTGAAGGCACTGGCCGACATCATTGCAGAGCCACTGGCGGGAATATTCGAATGCTCATGGCGCACGGGCAAAGTCCCGGAGGACTGGAAAAGGGCCAACGTGGTCCCCATTTTCAAGAAGGGGAGGAAGGAGGACCCGGGCAACTATAGGCCAGTCAGTCTCACCTCCATCCTTGGCAAAATCTTTGAAAAAATTATCAAGGCTCACATATGCGAGAGCCCGGCAGGACAAATTATGCTGAAGGGAAACCAGCACGGGTTCGTGGCAGGCAGATCATGCCTGACCAATCTAGTCTCTTTTTATGACCAGGTTACGAGACGCCTGGACACAGGAGGAGGGGTGGATGTCGTATACTTAGACTTCAGGAAGGCCTTCGATACGGTACCCCACCCCATACTGGTGAACAAGTTAAGAGGCTGTGACTTGGATGACTACACAGTCCGGTGGGTGGTAATTGGCTGGAGGGTCGCACCCAGAGAGTTGTGGTGGATGGGTCGGCTTCAACCTGGAAGGGTGTGGGCAGTGGGGTCCCGCAGGGCTCGGTCCTAGGACCAATACTCTTTAATGTCTTCATCAGCGACTTGGATGAGGGAGTGAAATGTACTCTGTCCAAGTTTGCAGATGACACAAAGCTATGGGGAGAAGTGGACACACTGGAGGACAGGGAACAGCTGCAAGCAGACCTGGACAGGTTGGACAAGTGGGCAGAAAACAACAGAATGCAGTTCAACAAGGAGAAATGCAAAGTGCTGCACCTAGGGAGGAAAAATGTCCAGCACACCTACAGCCTAGGAAATGACCTGCTGGGTGGCACGGAAGTGGAAAGGGATCTTGGAGTCCTAGTGGACTCCAAGATGAACATGAATTGGCAGTGTGACGAAGCCCTCAGAAAAGCCAATGGCACTTTATCATGCATCAGCAGATGCATGACGAATAGGTCCAAGGAGGTGATACTTCCCCTCTATCGGGCGCTGGTCAGACTGCAGTTGGAGTACTGCGTGCAATTCTGGGCGCCACAATTCAAGAGGGATGCGGATAACCTGGAGAGGGTCCAGAGAAGGGCCACTCGTATGGTTAAGGGCCTGCAGACCAAGCCCTATGAGGAGAGACTAGAGAACCTGGACCTTTTCAGCCTCCGCAAGAGAAGGTTGAGAGGCGACCTTGTGGCTGCCTATAAGTTCATCACGGGGGCACAGAAGGGAATTGGTGAGTATTTATTCACCAAGGCGCCCCCGGGGGTTACAAGAAATAATGGCCACAAGCTAGCGGAGAGCAGATTTAGATTGGACATTAGGAAGAACTTCTTCACAGTTCGAGTGGCCAAGGTCTGGAACGGGCTCCCAAGGGAGGTGGTGCTCTCCCCTACCCTGGGGGTCTTCAAGAGGAGGTTAGATGAGTATCTAGCTGGGGTCATCTAGACCCAGCACTCTTTCCTGCCTATGCAGGGGGTCGGACTCGATGATCTATTGAGGTCCCTTCCGACCCTAACATCTATGAATCTATGAATCTATGAACCTGCTGGGTCAGACACCATTTTGCCTTACAGACCAGTACAGTTTCACAGATTATATATCACACGTGAAACACCCTTCTCAATTTAGATACCTCAACCTGGCCTTTCCACCAGTCTCTCAGTGATCTGTTGCAGTTGATTCTCTTGTGCTTTACTAGAAGCCTTAACCTTTCTAGATGCTGAAGTACAACTGAGCCATATAGCTGGTTCTCCAGCTATTACAGTCTCTGGTGCGAGTGGAGTCAAAAGTCCATTGTCATAAAAGGCCACCTGAAGCTTCCCCAGTATCCAGAGAAGGGTTCTGTTATATTCCCTGTGCACCTTATCCCTGTGATATGTGGTCTGTATAAAGTGACCTGACTGTTGCCCCTTTCCTCTCTTTTGAATATCTGCTTTTCAGTGCACTGAAAATTCAGAAAGACTAGTAGTCAAGGCAAGGGGAGAGCATTTTAACCTCTTCCCCACCCCCAAATCTCTGAGTGCTTAGGCAGATATCTATCAGCCCTCATGAGCCAGTTATAGCACCTGCCACTTCAGCACATTTTAATTAAAGCCCTTCTTCACAGGACTCAAAAGGTTAAGGAATGAATGCCTCCACCTTGTTAGGTTTGAAAGCCTAATTCTCTTTGAACTTGGCCATAGCAACAGTGAAACATATGTAGTCAGCAGTCTGCAACTGGGAAAAGTCTGCTATTTTGTATCAGAATCTGAGCATCTGTTTTCTATATTTATATATAATATATGAGCATATGTGTATTTCTCATGTTATCTGCCTCAACAGGGCCTGAGCTGAATATTATTAAAGCCACACAGGTATGCAATACTGATTTTGTTGTCCTTTCCCTACAGAAAAATATAGGGTCTTTTTCCCTTGTGTGAGCTTTATTCACTTGTGTCCAGAGTCATCTCTGTTCCACTAAAGACTCTCAGATCTGCATTGCAGAATGTGCAGGGACTTGGGGAAGAGCAATTAGGGTGACTTAAGCCTGGTCTGTGCTACATAGATTTTTCAACAGAAGTTGAGCATGTCCAAACTAAGATCCACTTATACCTTTAACTGTGGGTAACTGAATAGCACTTTGCCACCCAAAGGGGAGAGAGGGATTTCGGCCTAATTGTGCTTCTACTATCTATCTAAGGGAGAGTGGCATCCCAACACAACCATTGAGCTAGATCCTGTTCTACCTATTAGGTACCTAAGTGGTATATAAGCACTGATCCTTCACTGCTTATCTCCCCGGAAGGAGGTGAGTGGAATCTCCACCTCCTTGCTTGTTTTTGTGACTTGGTTTTGTAAAGGCAAAGATCAAGGCAAAAGTAGGTACCTTAACATTATTTCAGGGACTCATGCAAGGTGGAAAAGGATCATATTTATATGCCTATAGTCTACTTAGATACTTAACAGCTAGAACAGGATCTGGCCCAGTACAGACTGTGAAGGGTTCAGTATTATGAGGCAAAAAGAGAGGGAATCCCAAACCCTAGAGGAGCTGGTTAGGATGGAAGGCACTGCGTATCCCTAGGAAAGGCAAGCACCCCTGTAGCCTTCAAGGAGGACTCTGGTTTCAGATATCATACGTTGTGGAGTAAAAAATGGGCCATATCTTGCCTCTGAAAAAATATTCCTCTAATCATACTTATCACCCAGGCCAGGGACTGTCCCTGTGCTGTGCACATGCCTGCAGTTATAAATCCTGATTGGAGCATCCTGGTTTGACTTCAGGATACAAACATAAAACACTGGTCCTGGCAGCGTCCTGAATTCTAACCATTAAGCTAGTGATGCCATTTAGCTAGCATGGTGCTAAACACCCAGAAGATGCTGATGCCTTTCCTACACTAGGGCTCCCACCAGGACTACCACTGATTCAGTCAACCCAGTGCTAACCCCAGTATGGATTTCCTCATAAAATTCCCTCATGGCTCCTATTTGAGGGGCCTACAAATACATGGAGAAAAAAACCCTCTGCCTGTGGGGACCTGGACCAGAAAGGGTGAACAGGACTTTGGTATCTCCAGCTGCTAGGCTTTTCCTGATGCAACAGTGTCTCGGGGACCAGGGATGGCTCTCTGTTGTCATCCTTTCCTCCATCACATGCTCTGGGGACCAAGCCACTGCCTGTGAGCCTCACTGGGAGGATTTTTCACAGAATAAAGCATGTGACATTTCTAGAGACCTATCCCTTGGGTCTGAGAAGATGCAGCAAGAGGTCATTGGCATCTGTGCTGAATGCAAGAACCCAGCTGCCTCCACACACTTACCTTGCCCTCTTTCTCTGAGAAATTCACCTGTGTTGGGGGCAGGAGGGGGTTGGCATATTGCCTGCTGCACTGCCACCCAGGGGCATTCTGCAAAGGAGCAAGATCAGGGATGTGCAGCTGGCTGCTTCTATAGGGCATTTGAGCATCATCTGCTTCCCAGGCCTTCTTTCTACTGCAACCGCGTATGCTCTGGTTCCCTGCGTGACTTCTGGGTCTCGCCCTTTCCCAGCCTCCTCCTGCTAGGCAACAAGCCATCACCACGCAGCAGCAAATGACAAGGGAATGAGTATAACAGGGACAGGAGCAGTCCTGGCTTTGACGCAGGTCCACAGGTGGGAGGGACCAGAGCGTGCCTTGGTGATTTGTGTAGAACTGCTTCCCTCCTGCTGGCAGCAGGACAAAGAGACTGGCAGTTGCCCAAAGAGCTCCAGGTCTTTTGGTGTTCCTTTATTGTGCTCTGCCATCGGGGGCTCTTCCTTGGGGACATCAGAGAGGGACAAAAAATCAACCATTTGTAAGAGGGGTAAGTTTGACTTCAGAAATGCCTTATGTGTCCAGCTGAGCTGTGAGCCTTGGAGCCCTGCTTTGACTAAGGAGACTGTGCCTCACACCAGCCTAGGGGGTAGCCTCTCTGCTCATGTCAGGCTACAGGTAAGTGCCTGTATTTCATCCCCAAGAGACCAGAGAGTGGCTAGAGACGGCCTCAGCCCAAGGGAGCAGCCCGCAGTGTTCTCAGATGGGACATGACAGCATCTGTCCCTAAAGGCACTCTGTACCCATGCTCTTCCTCTTCTGCTTTTTCAATTCTTGACTCCTATTTTCGCTATTCCTTGTGCTCTGCTATTGTTCAGCTTATGTCCAAGGAACAAGCTCTGATTCTCTCAACTGTGCACCAGTGAGGAGAGACCAGAAAGGCTTTGGGCTCAAAATAAGGCAAGATGAAGTTTCCTAATGATACCTCGAGTACCAGCTTGGGCTGGGACTGCCCACAGGTCAGGACTGGCATGTACTGGTGGAGCTTCTTGCTGTGAAGCCCAGGGCTGGAAGTGCGGAGGATGCTGTAAGCTCAGACAGAATACAAGGGCAAACTGTTTATGCCACAAGGAGGGACAGGAATTATTGGTGTCCACTGTCATTCCACCATGTTGGAAAGTTGGATAAGGGACAAGTTCTTGACCTGGAATGAAAGCCAGCATCTTTTTTAAATAGGAGGAACCTTGTATCATCCCTCTGTGAGAATCCTAGACAGCACAACTCATGTGCGAGCAAGAAGCACCGCACCCTGCTGTAAACATACCCTGTCCAGCTGCTAGCCAAGTCTGAGCCATAGAGACTGAGGGTGAAGCTGTGTCCCTGGCAGTTGAATCAGCTCAGTGCAAACACTCTTCTCAACAGCAAAGGTACACTCATATGCTGAAGTGACCGTTACCACTTGCGTGCCATGCAGGCCAGAAGTGAGCTGTATTGGCTCAATATGGGGGAGGGAAGGAGGCAGGGCCCCATCTGTTAGCTAATACAAACCTAGGATTGCGGACTAGCCCAGGGATTAACACGACACCTCATTTGATGAGTGACAGAAAGGCTTTATTTATTACAAGTATTTAAAATCAAGTCAAGTTAGCCCAAACCAAATCAAAGTTCATTAATTAGCTATAAGGTGATGATTTCTCACCAAACAGGCAACGAAGAGGTGCTCTGTTTCTCTTCAACTTCTCAAGTAAGTCGGGCACATTAACAACTGGTGTCAGAGAGACTTCTGACTCTTGAAGAGCGTGCTGTTTGCTGTTTTACTGCCTTTTTATACCCTTAGCTTAGCATCTTCAAAGCATTCTTTTAGTTGTGTAAATCAAAAAAGTCCCAAGCAGTAATTGACGGGAAAATCCTGTTAATTAACCTGCTTATCACTGGTTATCAGAAATTTCTAATTTGAATGAGTTACCTTCTTCAGTAACAAGAGGTTACAGTTTGGAACATATCAAGGAACTGATTAACAGCCAGGAAAAACATACTATATCAGGAGGAGACACCTATCACGTATGGAAAATGTCTCTTCCTGCACATAAACATGAGTTAATTGCAAAAGAAATATTTACCATACTAATTAATTAAGGATAGACATTTCATATGGTTACACACCACCAGACAACTAGGAGTCTGCCTGAAATCATCCTGAATATAGCAAGATAAGCTGGAAGAGATACTTCTCAGATGGCCTAGCCATGAACTCACATCCTCTTGCATTATGCAGTTAGTGTCAGTATTCTGTATTTTAACTTTTGTGAGTAGGCCTGAGCTTAGCATGAGTTTCAGAGTCATCACCATCCCCCCAAAGATGAGAAGAGCCAGAGCTAATAAGATCAAGACTGGGGCTTCTACAGCGGTTTTGATTCAGCACACAATAACAATAATACGTCTAAGTATGTAGAAAGAAAGACTGGAGCAACAAGAGAGCAACAGGTTCAAGACTGAGGTGCATTAGCAATACTTTATATGGGGCAGCCAATTGCTGCAGACCAGAATGAAAGTGCTCTGACAGATCTGTCTAGGATCTATCCATGGCCTCTGCCTGTGCTATGCTGAACCAGCCAGGGCAATCAGCTCATTTTCTCAATGGAGCTACATTTGACATGATATATTCCCTGAATCGGGCACTTGTCGGGTGGGATTGGTGCCAGGAGCAGGTGTCTGTTCTTTCAGCATTTAACCTGTCTAAACTTGTCCTGCTGTTTATGTTGGAAGAACAAGCATGGTTGATGGTGACCCTTGGTGGTTGACCTGCAGGGCTGACAAAGACGACACTTGAGAGATTCTATTGTGAATGTCACTGCTTCTGTGACTCCAGGCACTTGTATTTGTCTCTAATAACAAACTGTCGGTGAGCCACCGCAAACTTCCTGATTTACTCAGATCCAGGAATCTCTTGACTGGGAGAAGATCCACATAAACGACAAAATTCTGCTGAGACAGTGCAGGACTCTTAGCAGGGTTTTCTCCTTGCATGGGGGCTACAAGGATGATACATTAGGGCCATGCGAAACAGCAGCGTTCTGCTTCGACTTCCGTTTCGGTGTTTTGATGGAACAGTGTTTTATTTCGAGTTTCATTTCGTTTCAAAAGCACTGTTCTGCTCCTTTTCATCAAAACAGTTTCGCTGTTTCAGTGCTGTGTCGATGTTTTGCCCACAGGCTATTGTGCGGGCCGGGTCAGGCCCCGGGCCCTTTTCGTTGCTCTGCACGTGGGCTGTGGCTGGCAGCCCGGGCAGGCCGGGTTGGAGAGGGCGGGCGCTGAGCTAGAATTAGGCACAGACACGTAACGGTTGATTTTAAGATTGTTTACTTACACCGAGATGGTCGCGGTGCAGGCTGAGAACTTTCTTGAGTTGCGGTTACAACAGAAAACACGAACACATGTGGAGTTTGCTAGGCTCCACGCAGACAGAACTCGAACAATCACATGGAGTTTGCTAGGCTCCACGCAGACAGAACTCCGGATGTCCAGGACAAGAGCGCATAAAACTCGTCAATACGTCTTATAGAAGGCTCTGTTCGAAGACGGGAAGAGGTGGGCGGTGGATCAGGCCGCCAAACTCCTCTGAGCAACAAACAGGGTTTCTATTACCCTGCCGCGCACACCCAGAGTCCCCATGAGATGGATGCGGAGTCCTCTTCGGCTTGGGCGGAAACTGCTCAAGCCTCTTATATGGCTAGCAGGCCAATCGCTAGCCGCAACGTGGGAATAATTTAGCACTAGCCAATTGCAGGGCACGAATTTGCATACAATGAGCGGGAACTCTTTGCACCGTGCATTTCTGTGTTGCAAAGAAAATGCACCCTGCAAAGACAGCTGCAAAGTGGCGGGAACACTCCTTTGCACGCGGGTTCTCTGCGCAGCAGAACTCCTCCGTGCAATGAAGCTGTAAACCCACGGGGATAATTCTTAGTGCCAAAGCACACACAAAGGATCAGACCTTTGGGTCATGACATCCCCCCTTGCTGAAGGCACAATAGAATTATACTTCAAACCTATCATCCGGGTTATTCACAGCTCTGTCAATGGTTCGCGAAACTAAATGAGCAAAAACAAAATCAGTCAACAATAAAAGTTTGTCCTCAAGGGATCAAATCAAATAATAACCAACACACACATATATACATAAAATCACATTCATAACAAAAAACTGGACGATCACGACTTCAGTGGGCGTCATGGTGGAATTGCGCGTCAGGCCTTCGTTCCTTTTGGTGATGTTGTCCCTCTCGGGGCCTCTCTCCACCACGCACTCCGAATCCCTGATCTGTAAAAGAACTCTCTTAAAATGGTTATTCCACTACTATTTACAAAATCACACAGGACCACACGATAATGCAGTCGATCAAACTTATCATCACTATTAAATATAAACATGTAAACACAATTCTATACTGGACAGCTCTTTTTCTTTTCACGCTAAGCAACTCGACGAAATCATCGAGGAGTCGTCCTCGCCTCCTTCTAGATAGTGAAAACCTAACTCGTAGGCTAGCTGCCATTGTCCCGCGTCTCCCAAAATCCGAAGCTGTCTCTTATTAAGTCCAGAACACTGCAGGAGGAATCCAAACATGTATCACTCCTCTTGCGTCCTCTGGCGTAATACTGGACGCTCAGATTTGCGGTGTTTCATGTTCTGAGCCTCAGTCGGACGTTGACACTCCCGATCACTGGATAGTCTTGGCTCCATTAGGACGCACAGTCTTGACAACTGATGAAGGAGACTACTCACAGGATGATCGACCAGTGGGTTCAGCACAATCTGCAAAACCACGATGTTTCTTTGCCCGTAAACCTTAAGACAACTATCTATGCTGTCGAGAGTCACTGGAACGGTTCCAGGGTCTCGCAGGTGACGGTGAGGCCATGGTCACGTTCGTTGGAGCAGTGTTAGTCCCAACGTGCATTCTCTTGGGTTCCAGGCGCAATACGAAACTCCGATAATAGCCAGTACAAGCTGTTCTGCACCGGTGTGCTCTGGTCATCCGTCGTGCCATGCGTGGGCCTTCTATTCAATCACTCCTGCCACAAGCGCTGGAATTGGAATAGGCCAGTGGATGCTAAACGCCACCATGTCGATGTCGGTGACATGTCCCCTACTCCATGAAGCTTGTCTCACCAAGAAGCTTGCTTCTTCCTGGTCCAGGAGGTCGGACCCAAGTTCCATGACCAGACGTCCCAACCACACAGCCAGAGTTTCTTCGGGTCGGATTCTGGATTCTCTACACAAATTCTGCAGTTTGGCTCTGGAATGAGCGTAATAGGTGGTAGCATGAACTGCACACTGCGGACTGATGACTGGGCTGCTTGATGCTGCAGGCTGATCAATTTCTTCGCGAGTTGTCGTTGCTGTTACTGTTTCTGTTGGAGCTGTAGTCATTGTTACAGCGGGAGTTGTTGCTGTCTCAGGTGGGAGGGGTGGATGCACTCCTCCGCTTGACTCCCCCTCCCTTCGGCAGAGGGGCGTGGTCGACAGAATCCACGCTGCGTTGCTGGGCGGAGTCACCGGCCAAACCCTTGCAGGCTCTCCCGAAGCTCCATCCCTCTCTTCCGGCTTCTCCACGCGGTCTTCCCTCTGCTCAGCGCCATCTTGTCGGGGCAGTTTAAGATCCCCTCTCTCAGCTGCTTCTCCGACCACCCAAACGGCCATACGCAGCTGGGTCTTTAAGCTTAAAGTTTCACTCATCAGATCAGTCATAGTCTGAAAAGTTGCATTTAGTTCTCTCCCCTTGTCGCACCGTAGGACCACTCTCTCATTTACGGCGTGGTCCTCCGTCTCTGGGTCTTCGCGGAGCTCGGACGGACGATCGCGACCCCTTAGTCCCGGTATTACCATGCAAGGGGAAAGCCATCTGATCAGCATCGGCTCTCCCATCTCCTGGGCACACCGTAAGCAACAGACACACTCCCGGGTGGGGGTCGGGCTTACTGCACTCGCCGGGTCGACTTCGGCAAGGGTTACAGCATCGAGGGGCCTGTACAGGACCCGCTCGTCGCTCATGATACACCCGAACGCCGCGGGGTGAAGATACACTTCTTTCCCTTCTAGGGCTTCGACTTCGGAAGTTCCCTCTTCTCCCTTTAGCGAAAGGTGTCCCTGGATACATCTCCTGCCCGTTCCGCCCACCTGGTGGTACGCAAGGTGCGCCTCCAGTTCTGTGATACTTGCTATGCTGCGTCTCCCACTTCTCCAAGGGCAGTTCTCAACTAATTCTAACTCTAGCGAGCCCTCTCCTGATCCCATCCTCGTCGCCATGTGCGGGCCGGGTCAGGCCCCGGGCCCTTTTCGTTGCTGTGCACACGGGCTGTGGCCGGCAGCCCGGGCAGGCCGGGTCAGAGAGGTCGGGCGCCGAGCTAGAATTAGGCACAGACACGTAACGGTTGATTTTAAGATTGTTTACTTACACCGAGATGGTCGCGGTGCAGGCTGAGAACTTGCTTGAGTTGCGGTTACAACAGAAAACACGAACACATGTGGAGTTTGCTAGGCTCCACGCAGACAGAACTCGAACAATCACATGGAGTTTGCTAGGCTCCACGCAGACAGAACTCCGGATGTCCAGGACAAGCGCGCATAAAACTCGTCGGTACATCTTATAGAAGGCTCTGTTCGAAGACGGGAAGAGGTGGGCGGTGGATCAGGCCGCCAAACTCCTCTGAGCAACACACAGGGTTTCTATTACCCTGCCGCGCACACCCAGAGTCCCCACAAGATGGATGCGGAGTCCTCTTCGGCTTGGGCGGAAACTGCTCAAACCTCTTATATGGCTAGCAGGCCAATCGCTAGCCGCCACGTGTGAATAATTTAGCACTAGCCAATTGCAGGGCACGAATTTGCATACAACGAGCGGGAACTCTTTGCACCGTGCATTTCTGTGTTGCAAAGAAAATGCACCCTGCAAAGACAGCTGCAAAGTGGCGGGAACACTCCTTTGCACGTGGGTTCTCTTCACAGCAGAACTCCTCTGTGCAATGAAGCTGTAAACCCACGGGGATAATTCTTAGTGCCGAAGCACACACAAAAAATCAGACCTTTGGGTCATGATAGCTATAATGGGGAAGCATGAAACAGCCTATAACTTTGTCATTTCTTGCCTAATTCCGATTAAACTTGCAGGGATGGTAGTCCCTTCTGAGGGCATGAAGCCTGCCAGGCTTCAAGGAGATAGGTACAGGGATTTCTAGGAAACTACACCTCAGGCTGCTGACAAGCAGGAGTCAGGGAGCAAGAGCAGTGTCCTGTGATCTAGCAGGCAGCTCGGGGGCCTGCACCCCCAGGAGGAGTCTGGCAGAGCCCCTGCAGCCCTCCCGGGGGCATGGGCAGGCCCCCGATATGCATGCTGGATCACAGGATGCTGCTCCTGCCACCTAGGACCCAGCACTAAGGAACTGAGCCCAGCTGGAGGAAGCGCCTCCTGCCACTGGGCTCCATTCCCAGTGCTGCGGAACTCAGCCAGGCTGGAGAAAGCACCTCCTGCTGCTGGGCTGAGTTTTCCAGCACTGGGAACAGAGTCCAGTGGTAAGAGGTGCTTCCCCCCGCCAGGTTCAGTTCCCAGTGGCTCGCAGCCCCGCAGAAATCAGCCTGGCGGCAGGCGATGGAGCACAATGCTGGCTCGGCCCACCTTCTGCCACTGGGCTGAGCTCCATGGGGCTGGCAGAGCCGATTGGAGCACAGCCCAGTGGCAGGAGGTGGGCAGAGCCGGCGCTGCATGCCGACTGGCTCCATCTGGCAGCAGGAGGCAGGGAGAGCAAGGGCTGCTCCCCACCAGGCTGAACCACATGGTGCTACGGAGCTGCTTGGAGTGCAGCCCTGGCTCTCCCCTGCCTCCCACCACCTGGCTGGCTGCTTCAAAATTTGAAATGTTTCACAACTTTTTAAAAGTTTTGATTAACCTCATTTTGTTTCGAGGCTGTTTTGAAGCCCTCCACTTAATTTCGATTTCGCTATTTCGAGCTTGAAACAAGTTGAAACAGCGTTGAAACGAAACAGCTGGTGAAGCCTCGCACAGCCCTATCATATATCTATTCTGCTAGTTCCAAAATGTGGCAGGAATCCATGCTTCCATACTCTTGTCTCGATGAGCTCCTACACACATGCAGGGAGGCTGCTCCAATGCTCTGTAATTACAGTGTGTTGGAGAAGGCTTGATTAATCAAGTCTGCTGGGGCGTGGTAATTACTGTGCTCCAACAGACTCCAGCATCACATGTATCAGTGTCCCTTCACTAAAAAATGGGCAGTGGGGCATTTTAACTAGAACTTGTTTGATGCTGATCTACGTGATACTCCAGGAACTTTAATTAACACAGCTCTTGGAGCCGTGCTAATTAAAGCGCCCCCTCCTCCCAGAGCACATTTATAAATGCCCTATGCCCAGATTGGTTTCAGCCATGGAGGGGCGCAGGACTTACTAACTTCCAGTAACAAAGGCTGATCTCTGTTACCCCCAAAACTCTCTCCAAACCATGCAGTTAGATTAATAGAAGTTATGACTTCATCATAC
Organism: Alligator mississippiensis; assembly: GCF_030867095.1. NCBI lineage: Eukaryota > Metazoa > Chordata > Crocodylia > Alligatoridae > Alligator > Alligator mississippiensis. The sequence goes on from NC_081828.1 coordinate 41,375,228, forward strand.
CAATCTTGCTTCTCACATATTCCAAGACCCATCAACTTACCTGGGTTTTGTCAGTATGGGGTCTTCCAGTCTAACCCTCCATGAGCTTCAGCTGCATGCTGGTGGTTAAAGAACAAAGCTGCAAAACTCCTCAGTGGGTGCATCTACACGTGCAATTAATGCACATGAATAAACTCCAGAGCATATTGTTCTGGAGTTTATTGCTCCTGGGTGCTGCATCTTTACTTGCACCTGGGACCACAGCACATTGAGCCATGTCAGAGCAACTCTGGCTGGCAGGGGGCTTGTGGGTCAGCCTGCCAGCCTGGGCCTGGTCCCCCTGGCTTAATAGGCTGCAGAGGGCTGGCTGGGGCATGAGAGTTCTATAGGCAGCCCTTGCACTGAAGCACTCTTGTGCCTTAGCCAGCTGTGTCAGCATCTATGCATGTGCTGCTGTGGAGTAAAAACCTCGGTGGAAGGTAGTATTTGTATTTACAAGTACTATCCTGCTGCGGAGTTAATTAGTTTACTCCAGCCTGATAGAGGTGCACATATAGATGTGTAACATTTAATGCGCAACTAATTAGTCTACTCTACAGTAAACATCTGGTGTAAACACAGCCAGATTGTCATCTCTCAGCCTCTGAGCTTTTAAGTGGGGCTACTTAGGACAAAGATTTGATGTCTTGCCCTGTTTGTTAAACCATAGGGCTGAAAGAAATGAGTTTTTCCCTATTATGAATTACAACAAAGTTAAACACATTTCTTTTTGTAACTTCCCTCCACTTGTCAGTAAATAACCACCACAGTGGCATGTCCAAATGGAAATATTTGGTTTTCAGCTGAAAACCTAAAGCTTTGCATGATTTTTTTTTAACTGAAACTCCAAGTTTTTCCATGGGAAACAGCTGCTTCCAGTGAAAAAATTCATGTAGTTAAACTTTTTCTATCAAAAGGCTGACCATTTTGATAGAAAACTTCTGATCTCTATGCATAAGCCTGACTGGGCCAGTAGAGTAATGCCTTAACACATATAACTAATGATAAGAACTAATGCTGAGAAGGTAGCCTTTTATTCTTCAGGAAAACAGTCTTTGCTTTTCCTTGACAAAGGGAGGGAAAAGATTAATAAGCCCACACACCTCACAAGATGGCAGGTACTTTAAAAATAGACAAAAATAGTCTGGAGCAGTACTGATAAGGATAATGTGTGCTGCCACCACTCAGGAAATCTGCATTACAAACAAGTGGAAAAGAAAACAGTTCTGTAGCTGCAGCAGGGCTTTCATATCACCCTCCCGAGAAATTGGGGCAAGCTGTCTGTCACTGGGGGATAAAAGGCTGGAATGTCCCCTTGGCAGAGATCCTGCAAAAAAGGCAAGAGTAGCTTTCCCAGCTTGCTGGTTGGAGAGTCCAGCGTGTTGCTAAGGCAGCCCCTTCAGATGGTACCAGGAAGGCAGAGGGTTAGCATGGCTGCAATGATCAGACCTCAGGAACATTACAGGTTTGTGCATTTAAAATCTCATTCCTGAAAACCTTCCTTTCCCTAGGGCACGTCTCAGGAATGGTGAGATTGGTGCCCAGGGAACAAGGCCCATGAAAGAGGCTGCTTTCAGAATAGTGACCCTAAATCCATCCATGCTTGAGGCTCCCAAACTCTCCCTCAAGGGGTTAAAGTATTTGGGGCAAGGTTCTTTAAGGCACCAACCCTGAGATACCAGCCTGCAGTTTGGTCTTGGGTAAGTCTCTTAATTGCTGTACCACTTGGCTGCCTTAGAAGCAAAACAGAGGTGATAGCAGTACCTCCATCATTGCAGTGCAGAGCAAATAAAGGCCTCTTAATTTGCAGGTCTTCTCATGGGAGATGTTATCAGAAGGCAAAGTGGTCTTGATCCTGCTTACCTCATACTGTTTCAGGTTCCTTCCTCTGTTGCCGTCCTAAGACCTGGGACATTCCAGGGTTGGAGAAGAGCACCATTGAACGACAGCATCTTTGGGTTGCCTTCTGCTGCTGGGAGAATCATGAATCACTCGAAGCCGTCCATGGCAGAGGGAGACTGGTCCAGACGCTGGGAGCTGGACAGATGGAGTATCAAGAGAACAGAAGCCAGGCTCAGCCATGGGCTGCAGGACTTAGAGGAAACACGAGTCCAGCAAATGAACTCAATGGTCAAAGAGCAGAGGCAGATTCAGAAAGAACTGGTGAGGCTGCAGCAAGGTAAGGTCAATGCACAAAGCCCTTGCAAGGGGAAATGGGAGCATGGGGAAAGCAAGAGAGGCTTGTATAAAGCTGCTACTACTATAGCTGTATTGGTGGAGCTAGCATACTCCTTTGAATATAAGACACACCTGAGTTTTCTCATTCTACTAAAAAAAAAACCAAACCCAAATGAAGACATATTTATAAGGCTACCACCTCTATGGTGCATATAAGAGCTTTTTTACTTCTTCTAATTCACATTGAAGATGAAGGTTCCTTTTAGAAGGTGTGTGTGTGTTTACAATGCATCTTATATTCAAGGGAATGACAAGTTTCCTCAAATCCAAAATGAGTGTGTCCATCCCCCCCGCCTTAACATGGGGAAACAAAATCACTTGTCTTGGATTCAAGCTGGGGGGGCGGGGGGGAAGGGGTAGCAGCTGAGGTTGGGGCCAGAACCATAGTTGCTGCCTGCCCCTCCAACTGTACTCCCCACGGCCTCCTCTGCCCCCCCCCCCTTCTGCTTACCCTCTGGCTCTGGCATGGCTCCAGCCTAAGGCTCCAGCCCAGCTGCAGAGGTGGCAGCTCTAGCCAGACCCTGGAGCCCAGGCTGGAGTTGCCACCACTGCCACTGCTACCAGGCTGGGCTGGAGCTGGAGGGTAAGTATCAGGGGTGGGGAGGGAGAAGAGACAACAGGATGGTGGGGAAAGCAGCAGGGGCAGCCAGGCTGGGGGCCAGGCACTAGGAGGAAGGCAGGTGCCATGGGGTACAGTCATGCAGGTGGCAAATAGTGGGGGGCGGCAGCAAGGGGCAAGGTGTTGGGGGGGCAAGGGGCAGGGGTCAGGCTGCTTTCCCCCCCCTGCAGTCATGTGGAGGCTGAATTTAAGATGACCCTCTAATAATTAGATTCTATACACAGAAAATTAAAACAAATTTATATTTTTCCTCGTATAGAATCTAATTATTGAGTGCCATCTTAAATTCAGAGTCACCTTGGACTTGGATAAATGTGATATGTTATAGCAGCAGAGCCTAGATAGATTATGTCAGCAGAGTCTAGTAGAGACTCCATGTATGGCAGAAAAAGTGTTTTTGCCAACATCACGACTACACATCACCCACCAGCAGAAGCTCCATTCCTGTATTGCTGCATCTGCACTAGGGCGTTGGCCAGATTAGCTACATTGGCTGAGAAGCATTATCCACACTTTCACACCCCCTAGTCAAAATAGCAATCCCAACAAAATTGTGTAGTGTTGATCAGACCTCAAGGGTAGAGAAAGGGCTAGTTGAAGAGCCCCTGGGGAGTGATCTTTGTGAACAGTGTCTGAATCATGAACCTGGATCTTTCTCAGGGCAGTGCAACAGTAGCTTTCTTCTCCCGCAGAGCTTGTGCATGTCAAGAGAGACAGGGCCCCTCCACCTGACTGCAGCTGCATGTCTTTCCAACAGTGGCTTATGTGGTCTTATGTATAGGCAACACATAGGGGGGGCACGTGCCCCCGCTGAGATTGGCTGCTGCTGACGCTGCCACTGGCGTCTATGGGCAGTTGTCATTCGCCACCCCCACCCCTTGCGGCCGACACCGCCTTGGAGGCCTGAGGTCAGTCCTGGCTCACCGCCACTATTTCCCTGCCACCAACACCGCTGCTGCCACCTGCAGGTGGTCACCTTGCCCCCCCCCCCCCCCCCTTCCAGCCTCAGGAGGCATGAGCTGTTCATGGTCTCATGGGTCCATGTTACAGCTCTTTTAAGCTGCTGGAGGATGGAAATGCTCCCCTCTGAGAAGAAAAATGGGGGGAAGGGAAGGGTGACCAGGGTGTCAATTTTATGACAGTCACTATAAATTAGTATTTTTCAGACCAGTTGTGTCCAGGTGTTTGGGGCTGGCTTAGAGCATGTGAACATGCTAGGTTTTCTGCACTGTAGTTAGCTTTAATGTGAGGAATTGGTCTGTGGCACAATGGACATGGGGTGCACTTAACATAAATATATTAGCTGGGCCTGTCTGTTAAGTATTATAATTTTATTTTGAAAGGCCCTTTTGGGCTTCCACAAATGTTCTCGCCCCTTCACATTCAGCTGGACATGCTCCATGCCTTGAAGGCCTGGGATGGACAAGGCAAATCAATAGGCCCAGCCTAGAGTGTGCTGAGGAGGGGAGGAGCAGGGAAGGGGTAGCTGGGTTTTAAGGAAGGACAGCAGAGACAACAATTAGTGAGTAAGAACCAGCAGGCTGTGCTAGGCTTGCAGGGATGGTGGGGAAAAGCAGAAAGCTGAGAATGGGGCAAGACAGTGAGAAAGTTGGCCAGTATAGTGTGGGTGGGAGATGGCTGAAGGGGAGAGGAGACAGTATTGGCAGTATTTATTAATTTTTAAAAAGAGGCTGTTTCTAGGGGTGGATTTATGCCCCAGAACTTCTTCCCAATATTATTAGCAACCTGTTTCTCTGCTTCTTAGGCAAGTCCAGGAAGGTGGCTTGTTTAATTGCAGATTTCCCAAGGGCAGCTGGTAAAAAAGCAACTCTGCCCACACTTTCTTCTGCGATAGGAGAGCACCAGAGCAGCACCGAGGGTGAACGACTGAGGTAAAGCCAGGTGCAATGAAGCCTTCCCTTACAATCCAGCAGCTCTGGAAACAGCACCTTCAGTCATCCCCACCACAAATACTTTTTAACACCCCACCTTGCCCCCAGTTGCAATAAAATCAATAATGTCTGGGGTTGTTTGGGTTCTGGGTCACTCTTCCCTCTCCCTTTTTTTTTTTTCCTTGTTGTCCTTTTTCTACACTGTAACTTTAAAACTTCAACTTTGTCAAAGGAACAGAGTAGCAAACAGAAAAGCAAGACCTGGTGGTCAATTTGTAACTTTGTCAAAGCTAAGGTCATTTTGAAGTGAAAAAGATAAAGAAAAAAAGAGAGATCCTGGATTTTCAATGAGTGACACCAAAAAAGAACCAGGAAAAAAAAGTAAAAATAAGAGGAGAAAGAAAAAATATATAAATGCCCTTCCCCCACCCAGCCTTCTTATTCTTACTTTTTGTACACTCTCTCACGTTTTCCAGCTGAGAAGGTCAAAGATTGCAAGAAAGTGCTACTTTCCCCAAGTGGATAAAAATGAAAGGGAGAATAAAAAAAAATTTTACAGTTTTGTTTTGTTTTTAAAGAAAGATTTAGAAACTACCATGCTGTTACTAGTTTTAAAGAAATGTTACTTTTCTCAAAAGAGGAAAGTACGAGTAAAAACAAAAAATCTCCTTGCAAAAAAGATTATATTACTATGTGTGCTTATCTACATATTACCATATATTAATAAATCCCCAATTGTTTTTTTGCCCCAAATCCCTTTTTGTTGAAGCGTTTTTATCTGGTTTCCTTTTGCCGGCTGACAGAAACAACTTGCAGCTCATATGAGCTGAGCCAGACTTGTGAGAGCTGAGACAGGGAAGTTTTCACTGATGTTACCCTCTGGAGTAACTCGGCACCAGGGTCCTGTTGCGGTCAGCAGCAGCCTCGCAGCCCCTGGAATCTGCTTGAGAACCAAAGGAATGTGGTTAAGAGCATGTTGCTTGTTCGGTGGCTGCGCAGGTTTCCTTGCGTCTCTTTTTCCTTCTTTCTAGAGCATCAAAAGCTGCTTTGCCCAAGCCTGGTGGGCTCACCTTGGTGGCTGAATCAACCTTGCAACATCAGACAGGCAACAGAGATATCATGGATGGTGCAGGACAGCTGTCCTCCTGGAAACGTGGACCAATCCACACAGTCACCAGGGCCAAAGCTGGAAGCTCCCTCACAGACATCAACCTCTCTGACATCAGGCACTCTATTGCCCAGCGGTTGAGTGTTTCTGCTATGCCAGCAGAGCAAGATGAAGCAAAGGGTACTGAGGAAGAGGCCGCGGCAGTGCTCACTGGAAAGGCTGAGGCCAGTGACACAGTTGCCGGTGACGTGATGCCCAAGCCCTCTACCTACACAGGGAGACGAAAGAATTCCCTCATCCATGAGAAGCAGGTCTTTGATACAGAGGCCTTTGCCCACGAGAGCCACTTCAGGACTATGCACACCAGACCAAGCTTTCTTGAATTGTACGCTGAAGCCAGGAAAGCTCGGTATATCCGACACAAGGGCATTCCAGACTCAGAGAGGGAACTCAGCCTGCACGAGATATTTGGGCACGAAGATAATTTAGAGCACAGCCATCCAACAGCACAAACGACCAGTACAGCCCTAGCTGATTGAACCTTGGCCTAAGGGAGGACTGTGAAATCAGACTGTTCTGCTGACAAGGAGAGCAAGACTAGGAGAGCAACTATGCCCATGTCACAGACTTGTTCCGTCATCTAGGCTGATATCTTGCTTAGTACAAAAAGGTCTGAGCCTATGTGATGTCAACTTGAAGTAAAATTCAACTGGCTTGTTACTTTTCCTCCTCCTTTTACAAACCATGCAGCCTGTTCATAAGACACACAAAACTGCATTTCCTGTATTTAGCATTTTAACATGTTAAATCTTTTGCCATATAAATGTTCCATGGTGAAATCAGAACTTTGTTTTTAAACTTGTCTGTCTCAAGTTGGGATTCATTCACATTTCCATTCCTAGCTGTGTCACTGATATCACAGGTCAGAGTATTTCACCAGCAAATCTTGTACTAAGCCTATAATTTCTGCTTGAATGTGTTTCTTTCAGACACCTACTCTTGCCTTTAAGCGAGGATGACTCAAGTGCATTCATTAAGCAGTTGTTTCAATAGAGTCAACCTCACGCTTAAAAAAAAGAAAAGAAAAAAGAAGATGCATCTTATACATAGTCTAGCTTCAGTTTCCAGCCACTGGATTATACTCTGCCACTGTTTGCTTAATTTAGATCCTCCTCTTATCAGAAATGTTGATTTATGTATAATAGACCATGATCACATGGCCTCACTGTCCATAGGCTAAAGCCATTTGGATCCATCAATATTTCACTGGAAGTTAAGTTTTCCAGATCTTGAATCATTCTGAATCTGATCCAGTTAATCTCCTTTTAGAAACATGGGCACCAGAACAGGACAAAGGGGTCAAAGAGGCGGTGCAGTTACTGAAGCCCCCCTGCAATAGAGACCCTTTTGCTACCCCAACCCATGGACAAGGATGTTTTGGCTGCACCCAACTCTCACAGCTCTGCAATGTGCCTGGAAGATAGAAGCCTTGGCTTAACTAAGAAGGGACTCAATCAGTGATAGGACAGTTACAGCTTCTTGCATTTTACTCCATGAAAGCCAGTTGATACTATGAAACTGTATTGAGTCTTTGTGGAAAAGACAAAAGGCCAGAATCTTTATTCTTACTCACTTGCATACCTTGACGTGTGCTGGATGGCTCTGTGTCTGACTGCATAGACCAGAAAACACAACCAGGTTTGGCCAAGAAAGAGCTGCCTTGAAGGAAGCTAAACGGACCTGCCCCAGCAGTGAGCTAGCTACTGGCAGGAGGGAGGTCATCTTTGAGGTAGGTTAGAACCATGGTGGAACATGCCACCATTCCAACCAGCCCCCCTGCAGACCATGACATGAGCATGAGAGGGAGGAAAACCAAGGGAAAGAAGGAAGACAGCAATATGGCCTCCATTTTGGGCTGCAGTCACGTTCTCTCATCCCTCAACCCTGGCATCCACCCAGAAAGTCATTTTTTTCATAACTACAGACTGGCTGAGCTATATAACACTGTTGGAACCCCCTGCCCATTAGCAAAAAGAACAAGACTTCACTCACTGATGCAAAAGGCTGCACGCCCCAATACATGCCAGCGCGATTAGTGGGCATGGACTGCCCTTCAGGTGCTGTGAATGAAGGGTGCCTGGCATCCATTGGTGCATCTGCTCCAATGCCATTAGGCAGCAGTACGAAGTCTCGAGACCACAGGCCTAGGCTCCTCATGAGCAGAGAAATGACAAGCTGGTTGGGAGAGAACAGAAGTGCAGGAAACAAAGACAAAAGAAGAAAACACTGCACATGACAGTGTCCAAACCCATTGAGAAACAGCACCTCTAGGGAGCCGGCTTTGCAAGCTGTTTCAGTAGACATTGGGAACTCTTCCAGATGCCCCCCACAACAGACCTGGTGTCACAACCCAAGGGTGTGATTTTTGTTTGTGTGCGCTTCGGCACTGCTAAATTATTTCCCGCCACTCGTAGCTTTCTTTGCAGGGTGCATTTCTTAGTTGCAAAAAGAGAAATGCACGCTGCAAGGAGTTCCCGCCATTTGTATTCAAATTTGCGTCCCACTATTGGCCAGTTCTAAATTATTCCTACGTGGCGGCTAGTGATTGGCTTGCTAGCCGTATAAGAGGCTTGAGCGGTTTCCGCCCAAGTTGGAGAACTCCACAACTATCAGGAGGAGGAGAACTTCACATCTTGTGAAGATCTCTAAGCGCTGCAGAGCCTATCGGACCCAGCGTGTATCTCAAGAAGGCTATAGGGGTCTGATCAGCCTCTCGCCTCTCCCCGTCGCCGAACGATCCCTCGACGTACCCTTCCCTGCGCGCAAGTTCCACGGAGCCTAGCAAACTTCGTGTGAGTCTATTCAGAGCTCTTTGCTTCGAGTACTTTCTTCGGTTGGCGCGACGGGCTCGCGGTTTAGAGCCTCCAACCGGATTGGGCTAGAAGGTTCACGGGAAGGAACTCTAGTCCGCCTCTCTTCTTTTCTGTCTGTAACTGCAACTCAAGCAAGTTTTCCTGCCTGCACCGTGACCATCTTCGGTGTAAGTAAAATAATCTTAAATCAACCACTAAGCGTCTGTGCCTAATTCTAGCGTGCTGCCTGCCTTCCCCGACCCGGCGTGTCCAGGCTGCTGGCCACAGCCCGCCGCGCGAAACGCCCCCCCCCCTCCCCCCGAGGGCTTCGGACCGCTCCCGGCCCGCACACCTGGGACTACTCCTCCCCATTTAGCACCATGCTGGAAGAACTTGTTAAATGTCTCCTTAAAGGTCAGTCTTCCATCAGCAAATGCTCAGTCAGTTTAATCAAAATAATTTCAAAGGAACAAAATGATTCTGCCAAACCTTCCAATGGAAGCCAGGCTGGCTGGCCTGCCAACTTTGCCTAGTTGGTTTCCTGTCAACACCCCATCAGTCAGCCCACCTGAGCTTCTTGGTAGGAAACTGAGCTTCTCTGTTTCCACAGTGGTTCCCAACCCTGGTAGATGGAGAGGCTACCCAGCTTTTTGGATTCCCTGCGTGCCTGACTCATGGCTAGGCAGCTTACTTGACTCTAAGGCTGAGGGGTCTGTTAGCTTCTCAGCTGGGGAGCAGATGCTTGTCAAACCCTCTGGGTGGCTGGTTTTTGGATATCACACACCCTGCTATCTGCCTGTACTCCCTGGATTTTAGCTAAATTTGAGAGGCCTAATCCTCAGTTCAGTGCTACTTCTCCATTTTTTCAGAAAGGAATACTTAATAACATATTACATATGATCAATTTAAATTTTTTAGAAAATTCTTGAACCATCAACAGGCAAAACAAAAGCCAAGGCAAAATAAAATGAATTCACCATATTAAAATAGAATACTTCAATAATACATAAATGACATTTCATTTCCACATTTTATTATGTTCCATGCCTTATTCCTTAGGAACTTGGAAATTTCAAGGTTTCATCCCAATTTGAAACAAAAATAATTCAGAATTTTCAGCAGAACAGGTATTCTGGTCTTCAACTAAATCTATTCCCCATTCAATCAGGCTGTCAAGGAAAGAAGTCTACCCATCACGCCTGCTCGGCTCACACCAGTCCTGGAAATGAAGCTGTGAGGAAGCTGCAGGGAGAAGAGTAGACCATTGCTCTTCAGCTTGCTGGAACCCCAAGTCTTGAACATGGCATGAGAATGATTTATGCAGTGTGCCTTAACACCTCGACTGAGCATTCTGCCACCACAGTGCAGGTGTATCTTCGGATCAAAGGCCCTAGTCACTGGAATGTTATGTGTGTAAAGAACATAAATGGAATCATTAATTAAAAAAACAAAAACAAAAAAGCCCCTGATGCTGCTGTATGTGTGACAGCAAACCAGAATACATCATGCAATTGAAGCATTGTCCTCTTTTCTCCATTACTGACATTATACTATTGTTTTCATGCTACCTTGCATACAGTGATTAAACAAACCTCAAAAAAAGCCTGGATTTCACTCTTTCCAAGCCAAATGAGAATGTTTTTAGAGGGGCTGTGTTAAGAGGTCAGAGAGGCAGGGAGGCGAGGCAGAATCACCCCATTCTACCCAGTCCTGGACAAGTGTTTGTCTAACCTGCTCTTAAAAGCAAGGATGGAGATTCCACAATCTCTCCAGGTAGCCTGTTCCAATGCTTGATAACCCTCAGAGCGAGAACATTCTTCCTCATATCCAATTTCAATTTCCCTTGCTGAAATATGAGACCATTGCTCCTTTTCATAGAATCACAGAAAGTTAGGTTTGAAAGGGACCTCAGGAGGTCATCTAGTCCAACCCCCTGGCTCAAAGCTACATCATCCCAGCCAAAGCTTTGTCTAGCCAGGTTTTGAAAACCTCCAAGGATGGAGCTTCCACCACCTCTCTGGGTAACCTGTTCCATGTTTTACTACCCTCCTAGTGAGGAAAGTCTTCCTAATATCTAACCTAAACTTCCCTTGCTGCAACTTGAGATCATTGCTCCTTGTTCTGTCATCTGCCACCACTAAGAACAGTCCAGCTCCATCCTCATTTGAAACCTCCTTCCAGTAGTTGAAGGCTGCTATAAAATCCCCCCAGTCTTCTCTTCTCAGACTAAATAAGCCCAGTTTCCTCAGTCTTTCCTCAGAAGTCATGTCCCCCAGCCCCTGAACCATTTTTGTTGCCCTCCACTGGACTCTCCAGTTTGTTCACATCCTTTCTGTAGTGGGGGCCTGAAACTGAACACAGCGCTCCAGATGTGGCCTCACCAGCGCTGAATAAAGGGGAATGATCACTTCCATTGACCTACTAGCAACACACCTACTAATGCAGCCCAGTATCCCATCAGTCTATCGCCCAGTGACCACAGAAAATAGCGTATCACCATCCTCCATATACTTCATGCATTTGAAGATTATGAACTCAACCTCTGCTCTTCTCCAAAAGAAATAAGCTGGTTCCTCATAAATCACGATCCCCAGAAATTTAAATCCAACTCCATTAGCACTACCATCCAAATTGCCTTCCACTTTCACACTATGGATGTCTCTCTATCTATGAGCAGTAGATGAAGACGAGTTTCCCCTTAGCTGGTTTCACCATTTGTAGCAAAGAGTTACCCCATACATTCCAAATACTCAGTGTTGACTGCCTGCTGTTTTCCTGCGCTACCTCCCAACAAATGACACAGTAATAGAAGCCTCCTGTTATCATTCTCCTCTCTACTTGTACTTAAATGATTCCTAATTAGAAATGACTCAGGTGCTTAAACCTAGGGCGCGTCTACATGAGTGGGCATGTGCCTATTGCCCTGCCTCACACCCCTTTGAGGCAGGGCAACAGGCACCTGCGGGAACAAAAAAATGTTCCCCATGCTGCAAGTTTGCAGCATGGGGAGAAAATTACACCCCTAGATATGTTCTAAAAATAAATAAATAAATAAATAAAATTAATGTTTAAAAAAGAGGTGCAGGGCAACCAGAGGCTGGGTCCTCCACAGAGATGCTCTGACTGCCAGAGCGTCTCTGTGGTTGCCCCTTGCCCTGGTCCCAGTGAGTAAGGGGGTGGGGGGGGGCTGGAGAAGGGGGGAGGGGACCATGGGGGGGACCCCTGATGGCCCTGCCTACTCCCCCAAGACCCCCAACTGCTGTTGGGGCCAGCCCCTCCCCCCACCAGCCCCCCTGAGCCCTGCCCTAGCTGGCCTCATCCCCCCCCCGCCCCACACTTAAAAAAAACAAACAAAAACAACCCCTCCCCCACTCCCGGCATTTACCTGCAGCCCGGCTGTGTTTGGCTGCCTGGGGCCTGCCCGCACAATGCAGGGCAGGCTGACCGCCTCAGTGGCCTCAGCCTGGGCCCTGCTGCCCTTCCGCTGTCCTGTGCTGCCCGGGGCGCTCTGCCAGGAGGCCCCGGAGACCCCCCACCCTGCTTCTCAGGTAAGCAGAGGCTTTTTTTTTTTTTTTTAATGTGATGGTGCCTGGGGCTGTGGGGGTAGCCAAGGGGGCCTGGGGGTGCGAGTTGGGGGGTGAGGATGGGTGGGGCACCCATTGGGGGGTCTGGAGAAGCAGGCAGTGGGGCTGAGTGGGGCAGCCATTGAGGGGGCTGCAGCAACTGGTGGGGGATGGGGCCAGGTGGGGCAGCAATTGGGGTGCTGAGGTGGGGCATGTGGGCCATGCAAGGGGGGTGGTAGCCCCTGTGGGGGCCATTTGGCCCCCATTGGGGGCCCATACCCATTGTGTAGGGGTTAGACCCCCTGTTGGGGGGGGGCCTGAACCCCTTGTGAGAGGGCCAAACCCCTTGTGTGGGGGCCATCGCCCTGTGGGAGTGCAGCAAAACATGTTTCATGAAGACATATATTTAGAGTTCACTTTATTATTATAAGAGACTTGCTGTAACACTGTAAGATATATCAATAAAACATTGTCCAACTGATCAGTCTTTTTCTTGCCCTTTGTCTTTATAGTGGTCTTTTGTTTTACTTGTGGAGGAATATGGATTTGGAGGTATTTTACAGAGTGACTTTGGGTTTTATTTTATTTTTTTTAAATCAGGGATTTTTCAGTTTTCCAATAGGGAACACCAGAATTCCTGCTAGGGAGGCCAGTGGCAGGACCCTGCCTGCTCAGAGCTGGCACCTTGGACCCATCTGGCTGTGGCTGACCTCCTGGCCAAATGGGACCAGGAGGACATGCTTTGACCGTTCAAAGCAGGCACCACACCCAGAACATCTTCTGGGTGATAGCTTCTTAGATGGCTGGGCAGGGGCACACATGGCCGTAGTGCCATACAAAGGCCAACCCTGCAACCGGAGTCCCCTGGCAGCTGACCCAGAGGGGCAGATGCCTCTGCTGGCTCTGCAGCCCCCATCCGAGTCTGGCAGGTGTGCAGCAGGTCACAGCCAGGCAGCAGCCCCCACTGCCAGACTGCTGCAGTGGGTAGAGGGTGCAGGGAACTGTCACGGCTGCTTCAGCAGTCCGGCTGGCACAAGGGGTAGAGTCCCCAAGTACCAGTTGACTAGGACCTAGAAGCTCCTGAGAGCTAGTAGCCCTGAGCTACTTACCAGGGAAGCTTTTTATACTGCTGGGGACAGCACAGGTGCCGACCCCAGGCTCTAGCTCCTCCTGGCTGAAGATCCAGGAGCCAGGCAGGGTTATTGTGCCTCAAGTGGCACACTTTGCTCCACAACAAAGTGCCCATCCAAGCGCTGAAGCAAAAGCCCCGGCTCAAATTTGCACCACTTCTGTTTGAACTGCTGCAAGCGCACGTGCTTGCATGTGTGGACACACCCCTAAAGGCTTTGTTACATGGTAGTTTTGGGCAGCTCCCGGAACTCTTAACGCCTACCTCATTTCGTCAGATAGCTTAGTGTTTGAAGCACTTGCTCTCAGTGCACAAGTCCTGAAATTCAAACTTTCTTCTAACGCAGACACTCATTTCCCACATTTCCAGCCTCTGCAAGGCACTGCACACATCCCTGTGCAGTAATTTGTTTGTATTTGGAATCCCCTACAGGTCCCACTAGTGCTAATTCAGCAGCAACCCTTCTCCTAAATGAGAGTGGCTACAGGAACAGGGAAGAGACATGCTGCTTCTAGTCTATGCAGCAGTTTGCTTTCAGCCCAATACCAGGTGTCCGGACTTCTCTCTCTTTTCAATGAAGGACAAATTTTTAATTTAAATTCCACTTATTTTATTTCTGGTTCCAAGTACTTTTCAAACAAAGCATGATCCCTGCTGTGAACTCCCAAATAAGGCAGAGAGACAGGTACATACAAATGTCTTTTACATTTATCTGTTAATTGTCATGTAGATTTACTGTAGGTTAAGAGCTAGACTTGTCACTTGACCCATCTAAAAATAGGGTAGACAAGCCTGCTGTGGATATTACTGACAGTGTTTGAAGTCCCTTCCACCCACTTTTATTTATGCATATGGCCCATGACTAGGGCAAGCACTTTCACCCAGCATTATGCTCACCTTCACAAAGCTCTTGTGAAGCAAAGATGTTTCACTCCCATTTTTACACATGGGAAAAAGGCACAGAAAATAAAAGACCAGATCTTCACGAGCTGAGCCTCTCTCTAGGCCCTTTCAATAAGGTTGAGGTTCTCTCATGGGCTTAGCTTGTTGGGTTCTGGGCTCCTCTGAAAGTCTGGCCATGTCTTCCATGCATATGAGGAAGATCAGCTTTTTTGAGAAAAGTCTGGCCTTAAGCACTTCTGGAAACCAAACCACACAATTTCTCAGGTCATCCAGGAAGACTGAAAGAGCCCATTTTCAAAGCCAGCTTCCCAGTCCAGTGCTCTAACCCATCATACCAGGCTGGCAGCCATTTCCAGAACATTTCCATAATGCACCTCACAATTCTGTCAGGCTGTTCCTTGGCAATGCCACTTATGAGGACAAGCACCGTCTCCAACAGACCTCCAGTTCTGTACCATGAACAAGAGGACAATCATACATTAGACTCTTGGGAGATTAAGTTTAACTTTTCAGTTCCGGTAATGTTTTCTTGAAGATATCCCACAGACTAACTAAAAGGTAAAAATGGGGATGGGAGAGGTGCTATCAAAATTATGCATTTCCAGTGAGGCCAACACTGAAGATGCTCAATACTCAACATGGAAGGAGGCCTGGATCATTAATGCTGGAAACACTCATCATTGAAGACACTGGCTTGATCTTATTTGGTGCTTATGGGACCATTAGTTCTTGCTATAACTTGCTTCTCCAGTTCCAGCAGCTTTTGATACAGCTTTTTGGCAGTTTCATCATCTACATCCATCTAGAAGAGAGTTGGTGAGCAGTAACTTAAGAGCATGGTCTCAAACAATAGCCAACAAGATACTACAACATGGAACCTTAAGTAGTAGTCAGAAGGGATCAGCTGCTTGAGGAGTGCTGACTGAACACCTTTATGCCAGGCACCTAGAAGGCTGTAGCTGCAACCCCAGCAGCAGAGGACTGGTACCTTAATAGGATAAGAGGTAGCCCAAATAAAGGAAAGAGATGGCTTGTGGGGGCAAACAAGCATTTAGAATCCCCTTCTTGTTGGGGGAAGAAGAGATCCTCAAGCACTAGAATTAGTTACCAATGGGAAAAGTTAGTCTCTCTGCAAGTGGAAATGGCAGCACAAGCCATGAGGAGTTTGCAGGCAGATATGCTATTGAGCCCATGAACTCCTGTAGGATACCTGCAGTAGGTGTTGCAAGGATGCAAGTCTGAAGCCTGGACATTCCAGCAGCCCTCACAGCTGCTAGTATCTTTTAGTTCACTTTGAAACCTTGGGTATGGGCAAATAAGTTACAGAGTTAGAAGGGAGTAGAGCTTCACCATGCATCACCTGCTTTGTGGAAGGTGCCAAGAGAATCACAGAAGAATAGGATTGAAAGGAACCTCAGAAAGTCATCTAGTCCAGACCCCTGCTCAAGGCAGGATCATCCTGTTTAAAAACCATTCTAGGCAAGTGATTATTTCACATGTTCTCAAAAAATATGGAAACAACCCTCATGAACAACTACCAGGCAAAATGCCCCAAACCTCAAAAACTTGCCACAGGTAAAGCAAGGGGACGAGGGCACTATTAGTGTCGCACCACTGCAAGGGCAACAAGTAGTTTGTTAAAAACATACAATTCTCTACAAGTGCCTGCCTGATCAGTTAGAAAGAATGCATGCTGTCATTCTGTTATTTAGTGGTTTGCATCCCATGTTGTAAGCTCTCTGGAATGAGAATATGCCAGGTCCATGTACTGCCTGGCACATCATGCTACTTTAGTGATGTAGAGAATGTGTAATCTCAAATTAACAATAAGCACCTTTGAGAAATGAAGGACAGAAGGGGTCTTTTCAGACCTTCCCAAACAGAGACCGCAAAGTGGCAAGGAAAAAAATATGCTGCCTCATAAGCAATGCAAAGGTACTAGTAGGTGAGGAAGGGGCCTTGTCTCCACCCAGTCTAAGGCAATGGTCTGAACATCACCTGAAAACCCTCCAGATGTGTGGGCTTTCCAGTGTTTGAAGGAAATGCTAACCTCTGTGCCCCAGGGTGTATTGAGCTAACGTGACCCAATTTAAGAGAGGCAAATCCCTTTACTGCTCCATTAAGCTTCCATACCCTCTTGGGGCGCGTCCACGCCTCTTGCCCTGCCCTTATACTGCTGGCCCCATGCTCTAGCTCCCCCTGGCTGAAGATCTGGGAGGAGCCAGACAGGGTTATTGTGCCCCAAGTGACACAATTTGCTTCACAACAAAGTGCATGTCCAAGCACGTGCGCTGAAGCAAAAAGCCCCAGCTCAAATTTGCACCGCTTCTATTTGAGCTGCTGCAAGCACACATGCTTGCATGTGTGGACGCACCCTTGAAAACCAATTCTCTTCAATCCCAAACTTGGTATCTTAGATGCAAAGGCATGAGGCCTACTGGGAAGGGCAAAGGGGAAGCAATATTCCAAGCCTCTGGCTGGCAGGACCTCACCCACCCAGCACTGTGCTGCTGGTGTAGGAGCATGGAATTCATCCTGCATCCCGCTGTGACTGGCATCTGAGCAGAGCTCTCATAAAGTAGCTTCAAGAACAAAGACAAAAGAAACCAGTCCATTGTGATTTTCATTCAGGCGTCAACTAAACCCTCTCCCTACAACAGTCAGTGTTGCATTTACCTTTCTGGGCTCCACATAGTTATTCCCCCCAAAAGTAGTACAGCTGTGATATTTCATTAGTCCATCCAGTGACTCAGGCTTTTGCTTGAACAGCCATATCTGGAAAGAGTAGCATAAATTTGTGGTTAGAGTCCAGCCTGTCCCAACAGCTATGCTAGTAAAACCCTAGGCAGCCCAATAGCACACAAAGGGAAAATGATCCCATTACACACTACTCCCAATTCTCACATGATCTGAGAGAGACAGACTGCCCAGTTTCTCACATCAGGTCCTTGACCAAGGCAGTGGGAGCATGGACTATGCTGATCCCAACACTATGCACACGCAAAGGCTTCTGAAAGATGCTCTAGTTTTCAACGCAAGTGGCTTCTTATTCCCAGTCACTGCAGAAGTCCCTAGGTGAAATTCTATGGCCTATATTACAAACCACTACTCTAATCACATGCAAAAGAGGCATTCTGGCCTGGAGTCCATACATGCCAGCCATTGGTAGAGTAAGACCAGACATTTATTTCATAAGTGAGGGTAAGCTCTGGGAAAGAGGGGCTCTCTGAAGTGCTTTATTTGTGGTGGGCGAGGAAAACAGGGGTGGAGGGGGGAGTAAAACTGCTCTGCTGGGAAAACCTTGTCCACCAGCTTGGCACCATGGCACTCTGAGTAACCATTTAGCGGGATGAGCAGTAGTGCTTCCACCATTCATCTGCAAAGGAGACATCCGTCAGCACGTGGTGCCCAGGAACTGGGGCACTTGGGAGGAAACCCCCACTCCTCTTATTTGCAGCCTATAACTGAAGTCACAAACTGAATACATACGTGGGCTTCAGATCCATTGTACGGTGTTAGTGTGTAAGTCTTGGTGAACAAACGTATCTGAGAGAGACAGAGAGAAAAGAAAAGGCTATTAAGTTTGCTAGGCCCAGAGAGAGCTACCTGGGGCAGATGGCTGGGCTGCCTGTATATGAAATGTGGAAAGCTAAGAGCAGAGAAGAAAAGCAGGACCACAAAGGGACATGGCATGGACAGGAAGAAAGGAAGATGGCGGTAGTGGGGAAAGGACAGTGTGTGAAGAAGCTGTTTCCCCCCCACAAAGGTGCAGAGTTAGCTTTGAAAGAAAATGATGTCAGAAACCTGGAAACTTCAGTGCTAAGTTGAGATCCCTTGCAAAGCTTTGTGAAGGTGCAGAACAATTAACTTCAGAGAAGCTTTTCAAAGGCACAAGTAGCTGGCCTTACTGTGCTGCCACTGGGGGCTTTGCCATACACCAGAGCTAAATATTTTTCAAAATCCCAAGTTAAGTACATCAAGCATTGCTCCCACTTATAATTGCCTCTGCTTTGAGCTGCCTGATGTTAGCTCTGTTTGCCTGGCACCTGTAGTACTGAAAACACAAGCCCAGGACAATTCTAACCACAAGGCTCTTGGAAATAAACCAAGAATTTCAGAGTTATTAGACTCACTAGCCATAGGATGGGCATAAGCAGCTTCCAGAAGAGAGATGGCATAATTCCATATGTCAAATTAGTTGTCACGATGCCTGGACAAACGACACTGGAATACAGATTCTGCAAGAGAAAGAGGGAGGAGACAAACAGACCACAATATTACATGGAGTGACAAAGTGGCTCACCCCTTCTAGACACCTCACCATGCAGAATGGAAAGGTGTCTTGACCGGAGGTGATAAATCTTCCACCAAGATCACGCAGACTAGCACCGAGAAAGGGAAATGGACAATTACTGTAGCATTTTGGGCCCATGGTAGATTCTCAGGCAAGAGCTGGAGTCTTCTCATGTGGGATGCTGATCAGCTCCCATGCTAATTACACCTGGTGTTTATGCCCCATCTGAAGTAACTGAATGGGCTAAGAATTCTTAATTGGACTGTAAAGAAAGTTTGACTGTAAAGCCTCGTGGTGGAAGACTTAAGAGGAAGCAGCCAGTAGATTGCAGAGCACGTGGCATCAACTCCTGTGGTCAAAGACACTTGAGGAGCTCTGCTGCTGTGTTCTGTACTGGTTTTCAAAGGGTAACTGTGCACATGCGCACACACTAGATCCAAGGTCATGATAACAGGACAGAGCACAGCAAGATCAAGATCTTAAAGCAGAGCTGTCCAACTTCTGAGCAAACCACCTTCCCCCAGCCATTGCATGAGATCCCCCTGCTACCCAGGCTGCACAGCTCCACCCCCAAGGGTGGAGGTAGGAAACAGCAGCTGGATGAGGGAGAAGCCCAGAGATCTTGGCATCAGGAAGTGGTGTGGTGGAGGGGAGTGGTGGCTGGGTGGGAGCTCACAAACTACAAATTAACTCCTCATGGCCTGAATATGGCCTGTGGGCCAGGAGTTGGAAAACTACGCCTTAAAACAAAGTTACAGCCACAACCAACAACCTTTACTTCTGGATGAAATTTTTCTGCCAACATTTCTTCTCAAATGGCAAACCCCACAAATAGATAAGACTTCCACCAAGTATACCCATCACATCCTGCCAACCACAGCTCTAGGTGAATCTCAGCCTAGCGAAGCTTTCATATTCCCTAGACCATAAACCAAAGAACATTTCTGTATCATCATACTAACCTTACTTATGAGCATGACACATTAGTATAAAAGGCCCATTTGCCTTTTTCTGTCAATGTGTCAAGCAGTCAAAAAGAAGTGGGTCTTTAGTGAGGCAACTGCCTCCAATCCCACCCATTTCTCTCCCCCCCCAGATCTGAACCATGCATGGACCTGGCACTGCCCATCCATCTTGTGAGGCAAAAATGTTGGGCACCACTGCATTACAGGGATGCCCCCATACCTGCTTATTAAAATGCCTGTTCAGGGCCAAACTTGTAAGGTCAGTGGCATACTTGGAAGAACTGTATGCCTCTTTGCCTTTCTTGTGCTGGTAGTCATCAAGGCTAAAAGCAGACCTCCTGGCATTGGAGGAAGAGGTCCAAATGAGCATAGATGGCTTTTCAGAGCAACGTAGCAGAGGCTCCAGCTGGCGAACCTGTGAAGGCAAGAGTGTTGCAGCTTTCAGCTGGTACCTTGTTATGCACGAATACCTGAACTATACCCGATTGAAAACTCTTACCCTATACAAGCCCACTTCTCAGTAACACTAATATGGAGCGCGTCTAAGCTAACAACCATGTAATTTTGTACACAAGGAGAATTGCCTCACAGGGATGTCTCACCCAGAATCAAGCCAATAGCATTTTAACACATCTGGCTGTATTCTGGGTATTACAAAACCATGACCGCCTACCTAGGGTGGCAGCTGGAAAAAATGCATTTTTGCATCTTCTCAAAGCCAGTAAGTTAGGCTGTTAAACTTACCTCAGTTTGCTAATTGGACAAAGTCATCCTGAATTTATTTGAACTTTGTAATAGCTTGCATGTCACTCATATTGTTAAAATTACTCTTGGGAAATATAGCAGGACAGGCAAAAATACAGAGATGGAAGGACAAGGCTTTGTCTCTCACCAGTCTTGGCCACTACCCTTTCATCCAGCCACACTCTGGACTGCATCTGAGTGTAGCAGTGTTTAAACTGGAGTAGTAAAAACCAACTCATTCATGCCTACTTCAACCAAAACTACATATGCCAATGGAGAATTGGGGCCGAGCCTCAGCAACAACTTTACCAAGACAAAATGTCCAAAGAGGTTGGTTTCAAACACTTCCTGCAAGCCATCCACAGTAACCTGGTCAACTTGATGAAGCAGCCCCTCTGCAGTGCTCAGCATGTGGACAGCCTTCCTGCAATGTAAGAACAGGACAATGTGGGCAAGGCCATGGAAAATAAATGTTCCTCTTCCTTCAGGAAAAAACTTCAACCCAATGGTCAGTATATTCCCCTTTATTTGGCTGGATATATTTGTGAAGCTTCCATTTTACAAGTTGTTAGCTGCACCCATCTAGTTAATGCAGTATAAGTTGTACTTGAATGCAAATTGGTGGTAGAACAGCGAGTAAGGCCTTGTCTCCAACAGGACTTCAGTACTTGCCTTTTCTTTCCCTTTATCTCTTCACTGCTGTTTACAGCTACATGTGCACAAGATAGCAGCTCTGGTGCCATTCTATACCTCTCTCCTTAAACTTCCATATTTACATTATTCTTGCCATTTTCATTGCGCCATTAGCTGAATTCATTTGTTTCTATATCACCTTTTGCCCTGACTGCCACAGTCTTCTTGCTGGCTTCAACTCATATCACCTCCTCCAAACCCATTTAAAAAGTTACCCACCTGACCACCTTTCATTTCTTTCTTCCATTCTTCCCTCTGTATGTTTTCCCCACACACTCTCCAACTCAGGCCCTGGTAATCCCTGTCCAAAACAATCTTTGTGGGTGTCTAAAAGCTTTAGTCTTCTGCCCAGATGAACAAAGATGCAAATTACTCATCTAACCTACTGCATGATGTTGCTGGTTCTTCTTGTTAATTTTAATGAGTTTGGCAAGCCTTCCTCTTCGGTCTTACTCTCAACTGTAAACTTTTCTGGACAGAAGTGTCTTTGGAGAACACAATGCACATTTGTGACTCAAAGTAATGATGATAGTGGAAAGAATGGGTCCGTTATATAACCACTAGCTAACTATTATAATAAAAGTCACCTCATGATCTTGGCCACCTAAGATCCAAGACTGGCTATTGAACAGGATCCATGCCATTCCCCCAACTCCATTCTTCCCTCTCCTCCTTTCAACAACAAAGCCAGAGAAACAAAACAAAACAAAAAAATCTGTTACTTAAGGATGATGTCTTATACCTAGAAAATAAGCCTGAGATAAAGGCTTTGAAACTAATATGTGGATTTGGCATGATCCCTGCATTCAGGTAGATGTAATCCAGGTACTGAAACCTACAAAAATGAGAGAGAGAGAGAGAAAATACAATTAATTTATGACTGAGCAAGGCTAACTAATCCTATATTCTGAGGTTCAAGGAAGCTTTGAAATCACAAAGATCCTAGGTGATTAACTAGTGGACCAGAAACAGAAGCCTGGAATCCAGATTTACTTTCCCTTGCTTCTCAGAGTACATTGCTTCAGAGTTTCCAATACAGAAGGACTAACACCCTAACATTCAAGCCTGAATACAAAAGTTTCACAGTGTATGGGTAACTAGGGGTCAGGTGAAGGAAGTTTTGAATATTAAACTAATTGATGTCCCACAAGTAAATTGCTTTCTAACACTCAAGTTCTACAAATTCCCCATGTCTGGTGGAAGCTTAGGTTCATCCAGTGGGACTTTGACATTTAAGTCTGTGAGGCTTTTTTTGAAAAAAAATCTCAGTCCAAACACTGAACCCACAACAGCTCTACTCTTGCTCGTTTCAGCTGAAGAACAAAGCAGTCTGCAAATCAGCGGTAGCTACCCCTAGTTAAATAGCCCGGCATTTTCATAACCAGGTGAGGAACCCAGCAGCCAGTGATGTTTTCCTGCTGCTCTCACCATCTTTGGAGGAGTGGGGAGCAGGCTGCCCACCCCTCTCAGAGGAAGGGTAGACAAATAAATGTGGCACAAACTAGTGTTTTCGCTATTTCAACAAAACATTTGAAACCCAAAGTGGGATAGGTTGGATTAAGACAAGAGTGCCCAGAAAGCCAAGTCTTGTGCCATCAACACCAAGACAAAAGACAAGCCCATGACCTCCCCTCTGGAGACCCACCAGGGAGGGACTGCAAGCGTTTCAGGCTTGGGATTCAGGCTTGGGAGGATCCGAAGAGCATTTCTGGACTGTGGTTAGGGAAGGTTCCCATGGCACTTGGAGGCAAAATCAGCTGCAGCAAGGAGGTCGGAGCCACTCCTGCACTTTGTAAAGCACGACGCCTGCGGCACCTGCAGGCCTCCAAGTCCGGAGGCAGGCCCAGCACCGACGCCTGGCAGCCTTGCAGCTCCGCCGTCTCCCTCATGCCCCAGACCAGGCACGCGAAGAAACCGGAGCAGCAACCGCCAAGCCGAACAAAAGTTGTTTAAGGGGCTCTTAACCTCCAACGGGGGGAAAGAGTGGACTGGTACCATCAGCATCTCCCCTGCCGCTCACCCGGGGCTGCGCTGGCAGCGCGGGGCCGGTACAGGGCGCTGGCGGGCGGGGGAGGGGAGGGAAGATTGCAGCGCGCGCAGCCCCTCACCTCTGCCGGATCTCCTCGGCCGCCCGCAAGACGGACGCCAGGACGCTCATGTCCACCTGCACGATGGTGACCTGGGCCGCGGGGCGGTCGGCCAGCAGCTGGGCCCTGGCGGCCCGGGCCTTCGCCATGTTCCTGCAGGCCAGGCACAGGTGCAGCTCCGCGTCCTCCTGCAGCAGCCGCCTGCACAGCGCCAGCCCGATGCCGCTGACGGGCACAGACCGCGCGGGTCACGGCAGCTCGCGCCAGGCCCGCCCACCCGGCCGGCCCCTGGCACCAGCCCAGCACCGCCCCCAGCGCCCGGCACCGCCATGCCCCCCCCGCGCGCAGCGCAGCGCAGCCAGAGCCGCCCCCCGGGTCAGGGAGAGCGCAGCAGCCCCACCCCGCACCTGCTGGCGCCGGTAACCAGAACCACGCGCCTCATCCCCCCGCCTCGATGCAGCAGAATCAGGGGCGCCGGCACCCGGAACCACACTATATAGCAGTGGCGGCTGCGGAGGGAGGCCCCGCCCCCATGTTGTGGCCCCGCCCCTGGCCGGCCGCCTGACGTCACAGATGCGGCCCCGCCGCCAAGTCGCGCCCCGCCCCCTTAGAATGAGCCACGCTTTGTGATTGGCACAGGCCCGCCGGTGGGGAGGGCCTGGCCACGCCCCCCACCGCAGAAAGATGTCTGTCCCAGCGCGCGGCGTCCTGCCTCTCCGCCCCCGGACTCGCACCCGGCCAATCACGGGGCGCGGAGAGAGCTCCGGCTCACAAGCCAGTGGCGTGACCGTGGCCTGATGGGGGCGCGCGAAGGGGGCCGAGCCAATCAGCAGGCGGCGCCCGAGGCTGGGGAGTGACGTGATTGAGCAGGGCTCACCCTGCTGCACGTGACAGACGCGGACTGTCATTCATTCTCTGGATCGGGACAGTGTGTCCCCGTGGGCAAGGCTGACGTCAGGCCGCAGAGGCGTGACGTCATGTTCAAGGGGGGGCAAGGCCCTGGCAGAGTGGGTGGGGAGCACTGTAACAGCAGAGGGTGGCGCTGAGCACTCCCTGTCCCTGCTCCAATGCGGGGGGCAGGGGGTCGTCCAACCAGGTGGCTGCCTGGAGCTCTTTTATCCCCAGGAGGTTAAGAGAAGCCAAAGCAAGCTCCTCCCAGTCACACACCGGGGTATTCGCCATCCGGCACCCTTGCGAAGAGCAGCGCTGTACAGCAGAGAGGGCGCAGACGGGCTCACCGCTGTGCTGGGAGGTCTTGCCCCCGCAGAATCCGTCCTTATGGTGTGAGGCAAGCTCCGGACTCCCACAGCTCTTCCCACCCCTTTCCCTGAGAGCAGGATATCTGGGCCCATCGAGCACAGGAGAGAGAGACCAAATCACGATCTGTGACCGTTGTTCTTTCCTAGTAGCAAGAGGTGTGTTCGCTGGCCTCTGCATCTCGGCTTCCTAGTTTAGCAATGGCCTGAGATCTCGCAGTGGCCAGAGGGAGTGCTCCAAGGACACCTCGAAAGCAGACCTCAAGAAAACATGCTGGCATCAAGAGCTGGGAGGAGCTGGCTGCTGACTCACTCCAGTGCCGCAACCTCAAGTAAGCAGCAGCTCATTTTGAGGTGAAGTATCTTGACCTGGCAGAGAAGAGAAAGCGGAGGAAGGAAACAGAGAAGACTCCCAGTCCGCAGACTACTTCCCACTCCTGAAAGACCTGCAACTTCTGTGGACAGATGTGCAGCTCAAGGATTGGACTCCTAAGTCATCTCAAGACCCATCAGTGAGCCCTGGTGGAGATCATCTTCAAATTGAGAGATTGCTAATGATGCCTCAATTCCTTGAAACTGTCTGTCCCTCACAGTCCATTTCTCTCACATTAATCATTGTGATTCAGACTGAATTGCTTTTGGGATCAGAGTATGTGTGAGGAGGAATGTAGCAGCAAAAAGGGAGGAGGTGTGTTCAGGACTCCCCAGCAAGCTCATCTCCAGCAGCTGGTCTCAGACCTGCCAGCGTGGTCAGTAACCAAAACTCTGATATAGCAGATGCAGATTGCAGACTTTGCTGCTTCGCTACAAATTGCTACTTTGGCAATGCTGCTAGTAATGACAATGTATGATCCGATGAGAATGCCCTCCATGAAATTCGGCATGAAGCCTGTTCAAGCCTGTCACGTGATGAGTGTATATTGTAGAAAGGCATCCAATGCTATAGAATTGAAGCTTGATTTAAAAACACTTCCAGCAATGGGGAATCCACCATGCCCCTGTGAAACTTGTTCCAGCAGGTCATCACCTATAGTGGAGGTGTCAACCATACAACCTGCGGAGCCCCACAGCCCAGCCCCCGGTGCTGCCCTGTTGACCCACATGCTGCACAGGACCTGGGATGTGTGCTACCCACAGTGCTCACTGGGGCCAATCCCAGGCTGCACTGCCAGTGGCACTTGCTGAGGTTGGGTCCTGGGCTGCAGCGCCTGCTCAGGCTGGCATCCTAAACCAGCCCAGGTAGGTTCTGTGTGTGCTGGATTAGGCATGCAAGTGGAAGGAGGGGCAGTCCATGTGCTTGATCTGGCCTGTGAACTAGACCCACACTATTCATCCAGCCTGCAGGACCAAATGAGTTTGAAATCTCTGACATACAGCATTAAAAAATGTGTATTTTAAGCTGATTTTCTAATTGAATTTGTCTTCTTTCCACTTCCAACCAAAGGATCTTTTTATGTTCTTTTGTGGCACAATATGATACGTTGCTACAATCCCAGGGGCACCTTGTCTTGAGGTGCAGTAGGCTGAATGCCAATTAGACAAGTTAGAGTGTGAAAAAGAATCTGTATCAGTGAGATTTTACCTCAGATGCTTCTAGGCATGACATGATTGCCAAATACAGATGTGCCAGTCAAAGTGTCAGACACTTGGCAAGCTGCATCGGAACCAGCCTATATCCAGCAATACCAAGAACGTGCCAAGCTAGGCTGTGATTCCCCTTAGGGCATCTATTGCTGGCAGTGGCGGGGAGTGTGTGTGTGTGGGAGGGGAACTATTCCCCTTCTGGGGCTGACAGGATATACAACACTTTAGACTCACTTGTACTGATGGGATCTGGAGGAAGCTGGAGCCAGACTTCCTCAGTCAGAAGTATGAGTAAAATGAAGTGATGGGGGTCAGGGTCTCTCTGCAAATAACCTGGCTTTTATTTCCCGCTGGAGTATCTGTTCTGCTGTTCTGGTGGTGGGTATTGAAGAGTGGTGCAACCTCCCTCCATCAGTGGACACACAGGAGATGTGGGACATCACCTCCTGTTGTTTGCGCAGAAATAAACCACGCTGGCAAGAGCTGTTGAAAGATCGTTGTTATTTACAATTTACCATTTTACAGAAGTACAATTCATGTTGGCCTTCCACAGAATAAATAAGGAAGAACAGAAAACTATACATGTGGATTATGTCTCTTCTTCAAACCCAGAGCAGTGGTTGAGAGCTATTTGGAAAGGAGCATTGTAGTTAGACACTGTGACTAATTGATCACTATTCATTATCAATGGAAAACACAGTTGAATGCTCTCTGCCCTGGGCCTGAGGACCTTTAGTCACAACAAGAGCTCACAATGTTGTTTCAGAGGCATATTTCCTGCAGTGGGGGAGGGCAAAACGCAACGTTATTTTTAGAGGCATCAAGGTTGACATAATAGATTATAAAGCTTGATATTTACAACACAGCTGCAAGGAGCAAATCCCTCCCATCCATGAAATACTGAGCCAGGTTCCCTCCTCCACCCCAGGGGGTAAAATCAGAGTAACTTCACTGAAGTCAGTGGAGTTATGCTGCTCTGAGAAGAGAAGCTGGCCTGCTGCCCTTTATGGATCTGACTTGCAGAGACATGCATGGGTGCCCAGCCATGCCAGAAGGCATTAGAAAATACAGGCACTCCACGCCTCTGAAAGTCAGGTTCAGGTTGGTGGGGGAAGGGTTGGTCCCTCATGATTCAGTATTTCAGATTTGGGGTGCATACTCAGCAAGATGCATGCTGCAGCTCTAAGATCTCCAATTCCTCCTGCCTTGCACCTTACGTCCCCATTTACATCCATGCAAAATGCTGCCAGATTCAAGCAGTTGTATTTAATGCCCCTTCTCCTCAGGGACAAATGACCCCACAAACCAGTAACAGTGCAGAACTGAGCCTGTTGTGAGTGAGGTACATTTGTTCTATGTACCAAGGAAGGAGTATTTTGCACCTGTGTTTGCTAAGAAGCTAAACAGTTATTAATAATACCTAATATATCACACATTTCTATAGCATCTTTCATCCCATTGGACCCGAAGAGTTTTACAGATATCTTTACAAACTATATATACACACAAGTCACTGAAAGGCAGTGACTTCTGGGGTGGAATGCAGCTGATGTCACATGGATACTACATAACAGTTTAGGACAGGAAGTGAAAGACATATAGCCAACTGAAAATAAAAGCAGCAGGATGGAAGGGCATAGGGGGCAGACTGTTTAGATCTAGCCCGACCACCAAGTCCAGAATGCCGTGTCTTGGTAAAGGCACTGATATTTCGGATGAGAACACAGCTCATTCTAGATGAGGCCCAATCCTGTAGCCTGGAAATTCCACCACGGCCTATGTATTTTTGATAAAAGGAGGCTCAACATTAGTATTTTGAAGTACACATTTGGGCACCCAAGAAGATGTGATTTTCCAAAATCTCTCGCTATACCTAGGTGCTCTACCAGACTTTGGCTGAAGCCTTGAGCTTTTTGGAAGGAAAAAAATATATCAGACCTCTTATTTGGATACCTAAATATGGACTTAGGAGCCTAATGGCAAACAGCCATTTTTGAAAATAAATCTTAGCCAATAAATTCAGATTTGGGGCCAAACTTTGCTAGTGATTGCTGTAAAAAGAGATCAGAACATTGCCTGAACTAGGTCAGTCCAACATCTAGAAGACCTGCTTGGTTTTATTCTAACCTCTCACATCATGTTAGGATAGTGTTATTGTACATAGCTCAAGGCTACTGAGAATGTGACAGCCACCATTATGCTTTCTTGAACCTCAGTGGCCACAGAACTCAAGATTCACCCATTTGAAGGAAAAAGGGAAAATGAGAGCAGAAGCTTAGCGGTCAGCAGTGTGACGTCTATGACCCACATCGAAGCAGTTCCAATTTGATGCAGTAGAGGGCAGTGGTGCCACGTCCACACTGATTAGTTCATTGCAAGAGTTATTTAGAAGGAGGCCATTTCCCAGCATTTAAAAGATGCCGGAAGTCGATTTGGGGACAGAAGTAGCTAGACAAGATCCTAAAGCGCTAGTTTAGCTTTATCCATTATGTGGAGTGGCTGAGAGAAACGCAGGAGGGGGGAAGGGGGGACACACCAATTTTTCTGTTTGCCAATACTATTTTACAGGTGTGAACGTGAACAACTATATGCAGATAAGTCTGTGCATGTTGGCATGTGACCAAACTCTGCTCTGCAGTCCAAGCCAGTCCTGGATGCTCTTGCATAAGTTCCAATTTTGTTCTTCATGGCACATCACTGGGTCACAATCCCTGAAAGTTTGTGTCTTCCATGGTCGTTGTTCATAAGCTCTGCGAGCCAGCTTTTCTCTGGGATGGGCACAACACGTAGTCTCCATTTAGGTGCTAGGTTTTTTAAGAACAGGGCAAAAAGTGTTTGACTTCCTGAAACCAAACTCTAAGATGGGATCTTGTTTTTTCTTTTGTGTTATTTGTGCTCATAAAACTAAAGTTTACTTATCTGGTTGAAACCTAATGCAATGCCCTAGAGGCTGGGTGTAACCTGCAGAATCTGAATCCAAATGACACTTTTTCTCCAGTCTCAAGGGGCTTGGAATCAGGCAGCTAGTGTAAATTCTGTCCCTAATCACATTCAACTAAAACGCAGACTGATTGCAATTAGGCTAAGGCACTGGATGTTAAGAGCTCTGGACATGACATCTGTCGTGCACTGGAATTTGTTTCCCCATACTTGGTGTACATTGAGAGTGGGAGGGGATTTACACTGGATTCCAAGTCTTGTTTATAACAATTTAAATCACCTGCACTTTTTTCTAGACAACAAAATCACACATCTAGATCCCATTGTCTCTCTCTTTCTAGTAACTGAAACTGCCTTCTTTGACCTTCCTGACTCTTATAGCAGCAGTCCATGCAACACTAATCCTTTCTGGGCTCCTCAGTCCAAATCATATCTTTTTCTGGCCCTCCACTGGTATGTCTGTCTCCTCTCCCCCTCTTTCTCCAACACAGCCTACAAGCTGGTCTCCCTCCTAACCCCAACCAAAATAACTCAGTGGCCTTTCATTCATACCTTCTATTTTTGTGAGGCAAGTCACTGTGTGGGCATTCGGTTTTTGATCTGCTTTGGGTCAGATTTCTTGTCATGGCCTTCAAGACACTTCATGACTCTACCTGCACTTCCATTCTGGATGTGACTGCCTCCTGGATCACCACTTCCCTGTGAACTTGTTCACAGCCCTGCAAAGCCCTCCTTGAGTCTCTCAAGTGCATTTTAACAAATCTTTGTAGTGGCAGGCCACGGACAGTCCTTCTCTCTGCTACTTGTCTCCAGGGAATGCACATTCCCACTCATGGGGACGTGCCCAGAAGGTCCCTTCCAGCTTTACTTTTCTATGATTCTATGAAAGCAAGTGGGAAGCGGATACAAAACACTGTGCAACCACATTGCAGAAGCAAGAGAGACTCATCTTGTTACAGCCACGTGATCTCTGCCAGAGCGGTCCTTGACAGCATTTGGTCCCTTTATGGCAGAAGAACCAAGTCTGTCCAGTAACTCTCCAAGGCTCTTCTACACATGGACTTGCAACTATTTAATTAATGAGGGGTTGTTAAGCCAGTGACGTGGCAGCTTTGAGATGAGTGAGGGAGAGATTAATTTAATCTCGGTTGGTTTTGCTTCCCGTCAGCATTCCAAACTGCTGTAATCCTACAATCTGGCCAGGAGAGGACAGTGCTGCATCACTTCCATGCCCTTTATTCTGGGTTCTCCCTAATTCTTCTCGCAAAGAACAAATTTTCCAGCTAATAAAATAATCTGTACCACCATGCTTGGTCTAATAAAAGATATCACATACCTAAAGAACCTTGTCTGCCTATGTCTTTAGACCAACACAGCTACAACCAACACCCCTAATTTTCCTCCCACCAATAAGCTAGCCTTCTGAGCACTGAATAACTTCGCCCCAAAGCTTCCACATGGATGCCTGGACCCTGGGCTGGGCCAGGGTGCCCTGCATACAAAGCAGCTCAGGGTGGCTTGAGTCAGCAAGCAATGAGATGGTCCCTAAGCACCACCCAGAGCTCCTCAGGCTGGAATGTCCTGCTCAGCCTTTTCACCCAATTTCGCAGAAATACAGGGGGTCTCTGAAACGGTCTGATGAATGAAATGAGAGAGAGGGAGAGAGATATAAAAGGCTGCATAGTAAGAAGCATGATACAGATATGTAAAAAATAATGAACAGGGTGAAGAGAGGAAATGGGGTATGTCCATCTTGCCTTTAGATCTGTCAAACTCCCTGCCATGAGAAACCACAAACATTGTGGGCATCAGAAAAGAGCAGGATATTATATAAATGCTGAGAACACCTATAACGATGATATGCAGGGTCAAAAGTGATATGCGATGAAAACTGTCCCCAAAGCTAACTTCTGTCACCACCCTCTTATCATCTCCCTGGTGATACACCTGTTGCTCCAGTTCCCTCTTCCAGCTACACCTCACTTTCCCTCTCAACTAGTCGGCTGATATAATTCATGAGCAGAGAGGTAATTGGCCATGTTAGTCTGAAGTCAGTCAGAAGGCAGGGTATATATGCACCTTTATACACTCATGAAATAAGATATGTATAGAGAGCACAAGCTTTTGTCAACCCAAGTTCACTTCATTCAAGATCACAGCATCTGATGAAGTAAACTGGGGTTCACAAAAGCTTGTGCTCTAGAAATATATATATATATCTTATTTAATCAGTCTGTAAAGGTGTATATTGACCCTGACTTCTGATTTAATTTAGCCTTTAGCTAAACTAGAAAAAAGCGACCTGTTCTAGAGCATAATGAAAGTCCAAACCATTGGCTCCAGTCAGTCAGCTACACTCCCTTCCCAGAACTGCAGCCCTCTGTTGAAGGCTCAGCAGCCTTCTTTCGACACTTGAGATGAAGGAGAGATTTCCTCCCATCCTGCTTCAGAGAAGCTACCGTAACCCTAGACAGGAGGCAGCCACTGGCCCAAAGCTCCCCACAAACTCTGCTTCTGGGGCTCACATCCCATCCTGCACCAATGAAAAGCTTGCCCAAAAACAACCCCAACTCTTGGTTCTTCCATGATATTGGTAGTCACCTCCTCAGCTCCTCCCTGGAGTGACACCCAGTCAGTCCCTTGGATCACTCAGTATGGAGCGCAACAACAGGTCTGGCCTTACTGAATACCAGAAGGAAACATTAAGAGCACCTTGCCTACTTGTCACACCCTGCTCTCCCCACGTACTCCCTTCTCCATCCAGCAACCACTGGCAAAGAGGAGCTCTGGCATCTCCTGATTCCTTTTCCCAGCATGCACTGCTGCCTCACACTCACCTGAAAGCTGCCCCCACCCCATACTTCCTGTCCCACCACACTTTTGTTCTTGAGAAAGATTGGGCTGAATCATTAATCTACCTTTAAGGGGCCAGAGAATATTGTTGAAGGCCTCTTAATCCATAACATCATCTAGGACCTTCCTCACAAGCATCTTGTATTGATTTCTATCTGAAACAGCACCATGGACTATATGTATCCTGCTCTGATCCACCCTGGCAATTCCTATCTTCTTACCTCCAATGGACAGTGCAGCCCACTTATATGCAGATGGTATAAGTGGAGCAATCACTTAACTGAATAACACGACAGGAATCCCATTTTTTTCCTATCACTTACAATGCAGCAAACCAGTTATGTGCATAAACAGTTTATAGGGCTAAGAACTCTCTTCTCCACTGTCTGCTTTGCAGCATCATTGTACTTGCTCTGTGTAAGCACACAATTGGTGAAGTTGACTAGGGGCTGTCACTACAGCTAAGGCCCTATAAGAAACAAAGTAATGAGTCTGAATGAAGTAGCCCATTAACTATCTTCTTGTAGTTAATGAGCACTGTTCACTTTGTGTGATGTATTGTGCATTAGTCATTAGATATGGCACTGTTTCTTCTCTCCTTAGGCACCATGTTTGCTTGCAGTTTTCGTTCCTGTTCAGGACAATAAAGTTACCAGCCATTAAGCTGCATGGCGCACTTGCTCTCTCCTAGGCTACTCAAATCTTTCCACCATTCTGGAGCCAGAAGACATAACACCTTGCATTTAAGTAAGTGCATGCTCTGAGTAAGTTCATTGCCTCTTTTTTCAGTCCTGAGGCCATGCACTTAACTGGAGCATACCAAGGAGACTGTAATTCTAAACTGGGTTTGTGCACAACAGGCGGGCTGCCTGTGCTGCTATTGTCTCTAGGTTAAATGCAATTTGTTTAATTTATTTGAATATTTGCCTGGACATCTGTCTTCCATGCAAAAAAACCTTCTCTTTGCTTGACAAGTTCCTCTAGTTTGGGGATTTCTGCAGCACTTTGACACAACTGGTAATAGGGACCATCTCATTTGCCTTTAGGATATGGCTCTTCTTTAATGCCAATCAGCTTTCAAGTGAGTTTCTACAGTTTCCATACATTCTACAGAAGCTTTCTGGTTCAATCTCTGTTATGATTTTTAGCTTGAGTCTGCCCCCTGCTCTTCCCCCATAGAGAGGCTGAGCAGGGTTCTCTCACTGCTGCAGTGAGACCAGAGAGAGTTCTCCACTGAAGCACCCAAATATTGACTTTTGTTTTCCAACCCATTCATCTGTGAGAAGGAACAACAAATGGGAAAGGCCCTTGGAGCTCATCTGGCCAGGGATATAGCACTGAAATGCTTTCCTCCCTTGCCCTATTCCCCTCAATCCCCTATCCCATCCCACCCCCTGCCTGACAATACAATGCTATTATTCAGCTGTATGGAGAAAGAACAGCGTCACTCAGACACTTGCCTAAAGTCACCTAAGGAGTCTATAGGAGGAGAGGGAGTAGAGCCTGGGTCTGCCAAGGCCCAAGCTAGTGTCCAAACTACTCTTCTTCTACCTCTTCCACTTTCCCTTGTTTCCCTCCAAAATAACCCTTGCCTTTCTGGCACAGATCCCTCCTCTGTCATCTGATGCTCCTTCTGCCAGGCTGAGCTCCCAGCTCCATCATGCATCTTTCCTTTCCTGTTCCTCCCCTTCCTCTTTCTTTCAGTCTGCCCAGCTGTCTTCACACTCAACTTTTTTCATGAATGCCCATGGCCATCATCTTCACTGGTCGCTTTCATCCTGCAGCTGCCCTCTCCATTGTCTGCATGGCCTGATCATCTACCGTTGGCACCTGTTCTCTCTCCTTCCCTGCCAAGATTCACATGGATGGAGAGAGATCTCAGTGGGCACATCTACACATTCATTAATGTGCCTTAGATACTGAGGATTTAGTTTAGTACTTGCTTAATTATTTACTGAATGCGCAATAACTAGAGATACTGCGCAGTAATACGACTGCACAATTATTTTGCGATGCTACTGTGCAGTAGTCTAATAACACTGTAAAGTAGGCTATTAGGACGGTCTTTAACCTCCACACTACTGCACAAGTGTTATTAGGCTAATGCGCAGTAAGCATCTCATGTAGATGCACCCAGAGTTTCCTTCCCCTTGATCTGTGGAGCATAAGGCCACTGGGAGAATTCACTCAGTGACTTGTGAATAACTGAAGCTTGAAAACAGCTGGTGCAGCTCTTTCCTGGTGAGTGAATTCGTTAAAGTAAAGGGCCCAGCTACAGCAGTAGAAAGTTGACTGTAAAACACAGGAATAAGCACAATTTAAATAGTGAAATGGGGCTCCAGTTCAAATTGGGATGGGGGAAATCCTACTATACTTTCCATTCCCCAGGGAAGGAAAGGACCTTTCTATGCTACCTCAATGCTGAGCCATATTAGAAATCTGCTTGACATTTAAACTAGACCTATACATGGATTTTTATGCATGGTAGTTGTTCCAGTTTGGAACAGTACATGGAGCCCCCAAGGCACAGTCTTTAATAGGAAAATGCAGATACATGAGGTAATTCAGGGGAATGTTCTACTTCAGTGATTCAGACCGATCAGCTCTCATAGGGACCCACAAATATAAGTCTCCATTTCAGCAAGAAAAAGCCTGTCCTGTCCCTCACAGGTAGTTATTTATCCTTCCTTAGCCTAGTCTCATTCCTATGCTGATCAGAGATCTCAGAAACTTCCTTTTAATTATTAAGAGAAACCAATTTCATGGGCAAACTATAAACGGCATTCAAATAATGAAGACTTTACTATTGGCCTTAAACTTTCAGACTGGTATTGTTTGAACAGCGAGACTGGTTCTGTGGGTGGGTGGGATTCTATGCATAAGGTTGTACCAGATATGGTTGTACCACAGCTCCTAGGTTTAACAGGAAATAAAGATGCCTTGGCCTTTCCAAGCTCTGAATTTCAGGAAAACAACACTTACATATTCTGCTCTGGATGCAGTATGATTTTCCCCCTTCTATAATTTTATAAGCAAGAATTTTATGAGGGAAGGCAGTTGCAAGTTCTCCGTGTGGCCCCTGAAATTGTACTCTCACAGCAACATACACAAAAGGCCTCGTCTACGCTAGATCACATTAAGTATGTGAGACCCCATTCCTGCACACAACAGCTTTCCCAAGCAGTGGTCCTCCTAGCGGGCTGCATCGATGGCATCACATCTGAGGGGGTTAGCTTAGCTCTGGCTGAACCAATTCAGTCTGCAGTATTTGTTTCCTTGTATAGCTGGGAAAACAGTTGTATAAATTCAGCCAAGCCCCCTGATTCCATGATGTCATGCATAATTTACACCGCCAACTTTTCAACTTCAACTTTGCTAGCCATCATGGGAATCCCACAATGCACTGGTACAA
The DNA here is from genome assembly GCF_030867095.1 of Alligator mississippiensis. NCBI lineage: Eukaryota > Metazoa > Chordata > Crocodylia > Alligatoridae > Alligator > Alligator mississippiensis. The sequence goes on from NC_081828.1 coordinate 41,410,378, forward strand.
CTACACTTACAAAGCTCACTTGTGTGGATGTGCCAAAAGCTGCTGGGTTAACAAATCAATGCAAAGACAAACAAGGTTTTTCATGCAGCTAATGTCTCACAAAGTGTAGGTAGGGCCCTCCATGTATGCTACATAACCCAGCAACACTACAGTGAGGGCTGAGGTCTACTGGGTATGCAAACAATAGGCTTCCTTGTAGGAACAGATACAAGTGTATTGTAAACTCTAAGCTCCCCATTTTTACTTTCAATTAAAAACCGCAAAGGAATTACATCCCCAAAACCTCCCACTGGCAAAGCAGCCTCTGTGAGCATCAGCTAGTAACTGATGGAGCAAATGGGACAGGTGCATAACAGCCTGCCCAAACTATAATCCATTCTTGTGGATGCAACAACCAATACCACACTTGCCCTAATTACGTCAAGCTCTGAATCCTGCAAGCTTACACCAGAAGTGTAGATTGAGCCTTAGAACGTTATGATGATGTTAGCTGTGGGTGCTGAAGAGAGAAGTGGGTGCTAACAAAAACCCTCCATGTTAGCAAGAGCAAAACTATGTTCCTTTTTTCATTACAGATGAAGAAGGTGGACTGGGGATGTTCAGGGACATTACCACTTGACATAAAATGTGCCTTCTAACATGTCCCTATAACACTGATTTTGGAGACCTAACCTCATCTGGTTGTTCTAGGATATCCCTATCATCAGAACACTCATGAGGCCACTTCTAGCTCTACTTTCCTATGATCCTATGAGCCTTGAAGATGGAGGATGGGCTGAGTAGCTCTGGAGAAGATATAGATTGGTGCCAGGACGGTACTTCTGCTGCCTCTAGGCCAGTTGTTTTTCATGCCTTATTGCTTCTGCAGCAGATGTAGGAGAACCACAGCATGCAATTTAATGCCCCCATCACAGTGGCAATGATCACCTACCAAGCAGAATGCACCTTCCTGCCCAATAGCACGTGTCTGGGCTTCCTGCTTCCTAACTGGCTGAAACCAAGTGAGAATTTCTACCAGGGCAAATATTCAGTTCATTCAGCTTGTTTGAAGCCCCAGTCATTCCATTTTCCACTAAATAACTGCACAGTCCACTCTGATCTACTGGCAACTCCTGCACCATGGTGTGCATCAGTATTGCATTCCCTACCTGCATTCCCTGTGCCAAATCCCTTCCTTTTCCCAGGTGAATTCCTGAAGCAAGTTCCTTCCTACTGGTGTATTCCCAGCACTTCCTCTCTGTACCACAAGCTTCCTCATGGGGAGGTATATCTCACATTTTTCCTTTCCAAAATGGACAGATCAAACCTTGTTTCCTTAAATCCATTGATACACAAGAAAACATTGTGTTCATATATAACCTTTTTCTCAGCCTTATTCCAGAGTTTGGTTTAGTGAATGAGCTAGAGATTTAAATCTGATGTAGCCTTGGTTTCTTCTTACTTCTTTTCCCCACTCTTACTGCTGTTTAATGTACAAGGACATGCCCAACTGCCAATGATTTATTGCAAGTCCAAGTGAAGTGGCTTCAGTTTTTGTGAGTGTGTATGTGGGGGGGGGGGGCGGAGGTGGGGGGGAGAGTGTCTTCTGGGGGTGAGACAGGGACCACCAGGATGGGTGGGGGAAGCAAAGCATCACTCTTCACTGGTTGATGTTTGGAGTAGGCGATGGATTTCCTGGAAGGAAGGACGATCTTTAGTGTCTCGTCTCCAGCAGCTGAGCATTAGCTTATAGACAGGATCTGGGCAAAGAGCAGGCTGGGGAAGGTATGTCTTCAAAACAAAAAGCAGAGATTGCAGAAGAAGGGAGTTACTGTCAGGCTTAAACAGACCAGCAACAGTGCAAACTGATCAACTCCTTGTGGAAGGGCTTTGTATTAAAAGAGAAAGGGACTAGTTGCAGAATCGTGTGATATATGGTGCTAGCAAAATGGGACATGAGCAAGTTTCTATCTCAAGACCTAGTTAAGTATTTCTGTCCTCTGAGCACCAGGAGTGAATAAATTGTTTGAACAATGTAAAAAGCTTCATTTTTCACAGAGCTGATTGCTCTGGTAGAACTCAGCAAGGTGCTCAAACACAGAAAGGAATGGTGATAGAAAACTGTCTGCTCTAGACTCTGCATCTTGTGTCCTCGCTCCAGCCAAAAGGAGTTGGGGGCCCAGCATTGGGAAGTGTTACCTTGAATGAAAATTTCTGCATTGGAAATACTACCATTCCCCACAATGACAGCAAATCTCATTATGGACCTGTCATGGGAACTTTGAAGCTAATATCTGAATATCTCCTTCCATCAGAGTCCTGATTTTGACATATGGAAAAGCTCCCTACATACACCCATTCGACTCATCTTCTCAATTTTAGCATAAGATGTATCCAGATGCAATCAACAAATACAGCTGGTTGGAAAATGTTTTTTCAGAGAAACTGCAGAGTTTCAAACTAAGTCTTGTTTCTGAATTAGATTTTTTCTGCTTTGGAACAAAGTTAAAATTTTAATATTTTCCCTGGAATGGAAATTCTAAAGAACTTCTATTTGGAAGATCCACACAATTTTGTTTAGATAATATCAAAACAATGCACGATAATATATTAAATATATAGCCTAGAAAACATACCAGAATAGCACAATTAATAATGCTAACATAAAGTAAAAGGCAAAATGACAAAACATCACAACAAACATTGTCAACATTCTTGCAAGCAAATCAGGAAGTCAGGTGCAGACAGAAGTGACAATCTGCGCCTGATCTGGCCACAGAAAGCAGTTTATAGCTATGACCAAACAGAAGTGCATGGCTGCAGAGAGCTTCAAAAATGGCAGGTTGGGTGAAAATCTGACCCCTCATTGCATGACGTATCAGATGAAGAGGTTTCAGAATGTAGCCTCCTCTACAGAGCTCCCAGTGTTTTCAGAACAAGAGTGGGGGAAAGGTGTAGAGAGAATTCAGACTGGGGGGGGGGTTTCAGCCCCCCCTCCCCCGTGGGGGGAGGCACCAACAGGCACCAACAGTGCCTGTTGGTTCCCCATTCTTTGGCATCCGGAGTGGTCACCCCACTTGCCACCCCCCTTACTACGGTACTGGGGGTAACATTGCAACTCAGAATGCTTTGCAGAAATCTGAGTTGCAGCTGGGAGCTGAACTTCTGTCTGCACCCTAAATATTTAATTTTCAACATTTCTCTGGTGAAAACTGCCTCAAAACTGACACATGTATACATGTTTTTGATTGAGATGAAACTACACTGTCTGATGAAAACATGTTTCGTCAGAAAGAAAATTTTTTATCAGCTCCAGTAACAAAATTTCACCACCAGGATTTTGCAGAGATCCTGAAACACCAGGAGTGATGAATTCTGCCATTTGTCTCCACCAAGGTCCCAGGATTCCATGATGTCATGGAATTTGGTCTTTCTCCAGGACACTGCAAATTTGACTGTGCTGTTTTAGCTGGGGACCTGTTTGTTTGGTTTTCTATGCCCTTGCCTTGCCAGGACCTGTCCACTAGGCCTGTGCAAAGTGGCTAGTATTCGCTTTGCATTTGGATTTGACCGATTTGGGGGACAGTGATTCAAATCACTGTCCCAAATCGATTTGGTCAAATCTGTTTCAGAGATTCAGGAACTGCCGAATCGGCCGAATCTCCAAATCAGACAGGGCCCATCCCCTGCCCACTCTCCCAGCTTCCCCACCCCCATGGCTGCCCCGCCCAGCCCCAGCTCCTGGCTCTTAAAAAAAAAAAAGCTATTGGGGAGGCAATCCCCAATGCCTGCTACTGCCCCACTCTGAGGGGGGGGCTCTGTCATGAGCCCCCAGAAGCCCTGATGGTCACTGCAGCAGCCGGTGAATGGGGGCATTTTTTTTTTTTTTTTAAAGAGCCAGGAGCTGCAGCTGGGCAGGGAAGCCATGGAGGGGGCTGGGAGAGTAGGCAGGGGTTAGGGGTGGGGGAGCAGGCAGGGGACCCCCCCATGGTCCCCTCCCCACTCCTCCAGCCCCTGCTCCCCTGCTCCCTACTTACCAGCACAGAGTCTGGGTCCAGGTCCCTGTGGCAGCCAGCAGGGACTACCCAAATCTCTGAAGCTCTCCAAACCTTTTTTGAATCGATTCAGAGAGTTTTGAATCAATTCGGACCTTCTTAGTGGTCTCCTGATTCAACTCGGATTTGGAGATTCGGCCGCTGAATCAGGCCAAATCTCCTCCAAATTGAACCAGCACCCGGAAATTTGCACAGCCCTACTGTCCACAGCTGCCTCTTATTCAATGACTTTCCACATAAGGGACAGTGTAACGGGTCTCTGCCCCTCAAGAGTGAAAGAACAGCTGAGCTATATTGGACTGAACAGCCAAGTAACAGCAGAGGGGCTTATTTGGGCTAGGAGGAAACACCTGTGCATGGTGGAGGGGCCAGAAGGGGGTGCCTAGAGGGATATAAACTTAGTCCCTGAGCTGAAGCAGCAGTCTGGCTCTGTGCTGTGCAGTGAGAGGAGCTCCTGGGAAGAGAGTCTTCAGGAGACAGACTGGTAGGCACCTATGGCATGCTAGAAGGAGACAGCCAAGAGAAGAGAAGAGTACAAAGAACTGGGGGACAGTGATCCAGAGTGAGGTTTGATTTTTAGTTGGAAGCAGTTTGCTTATATATTGGTTTGTTTATAATCAGAGGACTGGAGAGTGGCTAAAGGGAGGTTTGGAGGCCATGCAGTAGAGTGCCAAGGGGGGCTCTGTGTTTTGAGCCCTGCACAGGGCAGAGGTGCAGAGTGGCTGAAGCTGGGCAACCAAAGCCTGACGCAGTGGGCCAGGGCTGAAGGCCTCAGCAAGGAAAAACGGGGCTGAGGCCAGCAACGCTGACCAGACAAAGGGTGCCTATACATGAGCAGTGAGGCTGCTCTGATGCACTATAATTACAGTGCATCAGAGCACGCTCAATTTAATCAAGTCTGATGGAGTGTGGTAATTACCACACTCCAGCATCTTGTGTATCAGCATCCCTGTGCTTAAAAATGGTGGCAGGGGTGATTTAACTAAAGCTCATCGAACAAGCTTTAGTTAAAGCACCCCCACTGCCATTTTTAAGTGCAGGGAAGCTGATACACAAGATGCTCCAGGTGCTTCAATAACAATGGCTCTTGGAGCCACTCTAACTTAAAGTGCCTCCCCTCCCCACCCCACCCACCCGAGCATGTCTATAAACACCCAAAGACACACAGACTCTAGTTCTCAAAGGGCAGAGTCATGGGCAACTGCTGCTACCTTAGTCAGGAGAGGGGAACATGCCCCCCCCTGCAACCAATCCTGCTAACTGGGGGGGAAGGTCCCCTGTGGGCAATTGTGAGGACCGGGGGGTGACCACCCTTCGGCGAGTGGCTGTGGCCACTTCTGGGAGCAAGTGCTGGCTGATCATTGCAGCCGCTCCCAGAAGTGGCTGCAGTGATCGGCTGGTGTCTGCAGGGGGGGCACCGGTGCTCCTGCCTGCCCATCACCTAAGCGGTGAGCGCGGCCGGTCAGGGGGTGCACCGGCACTCTCAGGGGGTGAACGTGCACCCCCTACGTGTCACCACAGGGCAGAGTATACAGAGTGCTGGAGAGGCCCCACAAAATCAGTGACCAAGTAGAGGCATGGGCATGGCTATGGCTGTGGGGTTGGATGGAGGCCACAAATACTGCCCTAAGGCATGGGTTAGGACATGAGTGGTGCCTGACTAGTGTCAGTAGGGTTCGGGGATAGGTTTTGGTAGCAGATTGGGATCCAAACAAGTAGATTAATTTCAAATTAGGCCATCAGCAGCTGGATTACTCTAGGACTTTGGGGAAGTCTCTCACCCCAATAGAACATTTCCATCAAGATGTGGCAGGTAAGACTGTGACGGGGTACCCAGAGGAGCTCGAGTAGGGCAGGATGATCGTGGCTACTAGGGGCACTGCAGCTGTCCTAGGGCCTATCCTGCCACAAACACAGAGGTTTTTGTCCTTATAACACTGGTCCATGGGTTAAATGCCAGGTTTATGGGGCATTTAACTTATTCGTAACTGGGCTATCTGCCTGGTTACGTTTAATATGCAAGGTCCTCTCATCCAAGGCTTATAAAACAACTATTATTGCTGTCCCTTCCTTCTATACATTTTCCCCTTCCCTGTTGCCTACCTGCCGCCCTTGATCCCTGAAGAACTCTCCTGTATTCTCGATGACCTGTTCATCTGACAGCTGAGAATAAGGCTGCTCTCGGCAAAAAGTGAAAGTCTCCCATAGTGTCACGCCAAATGCCCACACATCACTGGCTGTCGTGAATTTGCCCTGCATGGAGGAAGCAAAAGTTGATCAGTTCAGAACCACACATGCATGTGTATGCATAGACACGTGCATGTACACACACAGCATTCCTACAACTAGTCCCTCCGCCCTATTCTTGCAGCTTACCCAAGAGACCACTGGAGACAACAGGACATGTTCTGCTGACCTTATTCATATTCGAGTTGACTCATGATCTTCATGTGAAATTCTCATGGGAGAATTGTCAAGAGAGACAGCTGGATGGAGATGGGGCAGATCCCTCTTTGAGTGCCTAACTGATACAATTACATTTTATGCAAGTATATAATGTGCTATGCCATATCCCTTTGAATGAGACCCTATCTTGATCTGAAGGAGCAGAGCATTTACCATACAAGTAGTTAAGCTGTTCCAAAGCCTGTTCTCCTTTTGCCTTCAAAAATCATGTCTTGATTTGCTTTGTTTACCATATACAAAACCACACTTGGGCATCTCTCTGCCTTGGTTTGGAGATTTCAGCTGGTAATGGCACATATTTGGGGGTGACTTACGCCTCTTGAACCCATATTGTTCATTGTCCAAACAAAGCAAGCCTCTGGCAAGCTTTGGGACATGTTTGTTTAACCAGACTTTCATTAATGCCATTAAGAGGGGATGGGGTAGTTTCGAAAGCCATGAGACTGTCCTGCTGTGGTCTCTTGCTTTGTATTTGTGTTGATACAAGTTGTTGAGGAGCCTTGGCTTTAGGAGGCACAAATGCAATCTTATATTGGTAAAAAATAAATAATCATAATGAAACATCCCAGAATCTCTCTCTCTCAGGCTGGAGAGAAATCTTGGTCACCGGATCACAGGCAACTAACACTTCAGGCCAGGCTGGGCAGCTTCATGAGAATGTGGCTGCCCAGTTTTTGTGCTGTGATGTCAGTAAATGTCAATAAATGGTTTGTATAGTATATCTGAGTAAATTAACTGCTGCTGCTATAGCCTGACAGATCTTGGACCTCAGCTATTGCACTGTTTCTCATTTTTATTCTCTGGTTTGGAAAGAATGTCCACTCAATCTCGTATGTTTAGCTTGGTCCAACTTTATTATAAATTACAGTGCAATATTTGGCTCCAGTCCAGCGGCTGTGGGTTAGAAACAAGACTGTGTGAGAATTTATTTCAAATGTAAGGAACACTGCTAATCCCTGGCTCCTATCCCTGATAACATGCATCTGGTTTGAAATCTGGATCTAACTAACAAACTGCACTCAGCTACCTCAACTAGTGCTGAACCCAATGTTACAGCTGTGCCCAGTGCTATGGAGCATCTGCACAAACAGGCTCTATACCCAGACCTCCATCAACCAAGTAGAGAACAGTGTTATGCTGAAGCAAGTAAATCTTTAATCTGTGGGCAACCGCAAATTTAATTGATGTTGGTAGGCATAACAGTCATCTTCTATTCAGACTAAATGAGTATGCTCCACTGTTTAGAGGTAGTTAAAACAGTAGGAACCCTAGCCTGAAGTAAGGATGCTAAGGAGATGTACATGGGCAAAAGTTGGGGGCAGATTAAACAATGCATACATTTGCAAAGGCAGAGGGGTGGGGGGGCTCTGTGCCCTGTGATTGGCTGTGGCTTGTGCACTTGTACAAGCAGCCACTGCCCTAGGGCACTCCTTTTTCTCTTCACTCTGTGCTGGTGTAAAGTTGTACATGACCCTCATGAGCCAAATCCTTTCTCTTACTAGGCGATGGTAAGCAGCCCCAGCACCAAAGTCATGTGAATGGAGACTGCTCTAGCCGAGGGAATCTGCCATCTTAGGCCTCAGCTCTGAGCAGCACTGGACTCTTATTCTATGGGGAGAAGACCAGATAGTAGCTAGGTAGCTAGTAGCTAGGGTCAGGAGGGACCTGACAGATCATCTAGCCTGACCCCCTGCCACAGGCAGGAATGAATGCTGGGTTCATCATCCAACCTCCTCTTGAATTTGCCCAAGGTAGGGGCGAGGACCACCTCCCTGGGAAGTTGGTTCCAGATTCTGGCCACCCTAACTGTAAAATATTGCCATCTGATCTCCAACCTAACCTATTCTCTATCAGCTTATTACCATTGTTCCTTGTCACCCCAGGTGGTGCTGGGAAGAAAAGAGCTCTGCCTATTTGCTGTTCATCCCCCCGATGAGTTTGTAGGCAGCCACCAGGTCCCCCCCCTCAGCCTCCTCTTGCTGTGGCTGAACAGGTTCAGGTCCTTCAGTCTGTCTTCATAGGGCCTGTCCTGCTGCCCTCTCACCAAGCGCGTGGCCCTCCTCTGAACCCTCTCCAGGCTGGCCACATCCCTTTTGAAGTGCGGCGCCCAGTACTGGACGCAGTACTCCAACTGTGGCCTGACCAAAGTCTCATAGAGGGGGAGTATCACCTCTCTGGACCAGCTTGAGATGCGCCTTTGGATGCATGACAAGGTATGGCTGGCCTTGCTGGCTGTGGTCTGGCATTGGTGGCTCATGTTCATCTTGGAGTCAATAATGACTCTGAGATCCCTTTCCGCCTCTGTGCTTTCAAGAAGGGAACTCCCCAGCCTGTCTGTATGCTGTGGATTCCTTCTCCCAAGGTGCAGCACCCTGCATTTGTCTACGTTGAACCCCATCCTATTCTCGTCTGCCCACTTTTGTAGTCTGTCTAAATCTAGTTGCAGCCTCTCTCTCCCTTCAAGTGTGTCCACCTCGCCCCACATCTTAGTGTCATCAGCAAACTTGGACAGCATGCTTTCCACCCCCTTGTCCAAGTCACTGATGAAGATGTTAAACAGTGCAGGCCCAAGGACCAAGCCCTGGGGGACCCCACTGCTCACATCTCACCAGGTTGAGTACAACCCGTCCACCACTACTCTCTGGGTGCGCCCCATCAACCAATTTTTTACCCATCCAACTGTGCAGGCATCAATGCCGCAGTCACTTAAGTTATTGATGAGGATGGGGTGAGAGGCAGTGTCAAAGGCCTTCTTAAAGTCTAGAAAGACTATGTCGACAGCGACACCATCATCCAAGGATTTAATTACTTGGTTGTAAAAGGCAATCAGGTTGGTCTGGCAGGACCTGCCTTTGATGAACCCATGCTGATTGCCCCTAAGCATGATCTCCCCTGCAGACCCCCTTAGATGTGCTCCTTGATGATTCTCTCCAAGAGCTTCCCAAGCACCGAGGTGAGGCTTACAGGCCTATAATTACTTGGGTCCTCCTTCCTCCCCTTCTTAAAAATAGGGACCACATTAGCCAGTTTCTTCCCAGTGGGTTGTTCTAGCATGCACCAATTTGTGACGGCCTCCTAAGGGCCACTTGGCCATCAAGAATAGACAGAGAGCAGTGCACTGCAGCACCTTTAGCACATGCCTACCTCTTGTGCTTTCCCTGCATTTAGGAAAGGCTGAAATACTCCATTGATTCAAAACATGCAAAAATTGCATCTAAGATGCAGTTTCCTGGGTATCAGTGTTACCACTAATACAGCAATATATTGCCAAGCATGGATGTGCTATCCCCCATGAGATGCCTACACAATCTCACTCTCACTGGTACACAGGCAAACCTTAAAGAATATGCTTCTTGTTGGCCCACAACTCAAGGGAGTTAGTCCTCTGCACAGACACGTGAGTGACTCATAGCTACTGGTCTGAGGTGACTTGTTCTCTTGCGTTGTGTCTCCAGTGCCACATGGCAGACTGGCTCTAACCAGAAGCCTCTCAAGCAGCACCCTACCTAGACCCCTGGTGGCCCCGGGCGAACTTTTAGTATTGGCCCCCCCTTCACCAGAGATAATGATACTAATCTGACAATGGAGAAAAAATTACCATTTTCAGGCCCCCTTTCTGTCCAAGCCCCAGGCAGCCGCCTCTAATCTCCAGCCGTCCTTGGTAGAAGCCAAAGAGTAGCCAGAGGGCTGAGATGAAGCAGGAGGGGCTCCTATTAATGGGCTTGGCTGGCCCTGTTTGAAGGTTAATCTCAGAACATAGGAAATGCTTTGTTTGGGAGGGAATGGGCAGCAACACTTGTGTAGTTTCGCCAACAGGTATATACACCTTCGAACTGATACTGACAATCCAGCTAGGCCTTTAGCTTGCATTCACTCACTTGTGGGCAGTACAAGACTACAGAAAGGATGCACCATTCTCTTCCTCAAGCCTAAGCAAGGTGTCCAGAGAAGATACAGCACCTCTCAGACAAAGGGTGATGTACCTAGGTTCCCAAGATGGCCACAGCCCCTGTGTAAACACGAAATATGACTGCTGTTTCTCCATCTTCTTTTCATCTGTTTCTCATGGTAGTGCCTCTCCCCATCTGGGGACATCTCTAGACAACTCTAGGCATGAAGAGAAGGTCCTGAACTCTCTGAGAAGCAAGAAATATAGATGCTGAGTGGCCCATTCCCCCCTGTTCTTTCTGATTTTCCAATGCAGGGGAGGGCAGTGGGCAGGAGAGCCCTGAGACCCACCCCTCCATGACCTCTCAGCTATAAGGGAAGCAGTCAAGGACAGAAGGCAATTGAGGCCTGCTCCCAGAAATCTCCTCACCCTCTCCGGTGCCAGTGGCACCCCAATATTGCCACTTACCAATAAAATGCTCTCCCAGGACATCCAGCGAATAGGAAGCACTGCCCGTCCCTGGATTCTGTAGTAGTCCCCGCTGTACAGATTCCGGCTCATGCCAAAGTCCGCTATCTTGATAGTGTAGTTCTTGCCCACCAAGCAGTTGCGTGTGGCCAGATCCCGATGAACAAAGTTCAGAGAGGACAGATACTTCATGCCAGAAGCAATTTGAGTGGCCATAAACTTCAAGTCGGTGTAGCTGCAGAGACAGGGAAGGACAAGCAGGGAATGAGGCTACTGGGCACGTATTTGACCAAATGAGCATAACCTACACAGATACAGTTCTGTGAGGTTCAGAGCAGCCTGGCTTATTACAACACAAACAGGTTTCCTCCTCTGGGGCAACAAGGACATTAATATAGGCTAGAGGAGAAAGCCAGCGTGATAATACCTGCATTTCTGCAAAGCAAGGCCTGGGCACTGGGCAGGTACTGAACAGTGTTAGTAAGGACCCCTCTCAACAGCCTGTCACAGAAGCGGGCAGTCAGGAATGAACATGGCATGGATATCAGTGGGACCTGCCTAAGCCCTCACAGGGCATCAACCTCATGCTAAGCCAACCCTAGGTTACAGACTTAGATGGGTTTGGCACATCCTATGGACACCCAGAGCAATGGCACAACATACTGGGAGTACAATGTGGGGGAGTCCAAGAAAAGAAAGTATACAGGACAGAGGTGGAACCACTGGCTGTTCCCTTCCTCGCCCAGCCATATACTTCCTCTCCTGCCTCCAAACACCTGTTACCCCAACCCACTAGTTCTCTTCCTTTTGGCCAACCCAGTCCCACCTCTACCCTCTTCCACCTAGGAACGTTACTCTGCCTATCCAGAACTCCCAGCTCTTGGCTCACCCCTCAACAAGCACATTATTCCCCACCCAGCTACACCATCTTTCTCTCTTTCTCTTCTTTGCTACCCAGACCTACCCACTCTCCCTAGTCCCCTTTCAGTCATGACTGTTCTTCCCCTTCAGCACAAAAACAGGAAGCAGAGTTGTGTGTACTGAAGAGCCCAGGTAGGAGGGGGAATGGAGCTACCTGACAGTGGGTGCATTGCTGGTGGGGGTGCCCTGGGGCTCATGGCGGGACAGGAACTGGTTGAGGTCTCCATTCTCCATGTACTCAGTGATCATGCAGAGGGGGTCTTCAGCAATGCACACTGCCAGCAGCCGGATGATGTTGGGGTCCTTGAGTCTCGACATGATCTTAATCTCCTTCAGAAAGTCATTCCTTTTAGAAGCAGAAGCCACATGGACAGACACACACAGACAGAGCCAAACATGCCAGGCACTGGGATTAGTGATATGAAGTACAAACCAGGGAATGTAACCACAAAATGCAATTCACACAGCAGTAATGAAGACAGAAGCTCCAGGGGAAATGCTGCTGCTCTGGCGAGCCACAGAAGATATCCCACCATAACAGGTCACTCCAGAGCAAAAATCCAGGATGCAGGATCAGGTATTCCCTAGTGTAATTTGTTCATTCACAGAATGTGGGTACTGGGGAGGTATTAGCATTTGTTCCTCCAGAGAATACTAATGACCATGCGATTCAGATATGTCCATACGCTTGTAGATTAAGGAAAATCACTAGCAGAATGCCCCATGCTGATACAAAGGGCTCACTCTGAGTGGGCCCCTTCTATTGTCATGGTACATATTGTGAGGTACAGGGTAATAAGAGCAAAGAGCCTGTGGCCAATTTTTACCTGTGACTTAATGGGCTCTTCTGCATGGGCAACGTTCTCACTGAGATTGGAGTGGCTGACTTAAAAGGGTAAACGCACAAATGCCAGGGAATGGAGCTCCATATGGCTGGCATACCTGGCATTCTTGTTGGCATCAGCACGGAGCATCTTTACAGCCACCAGAACAGGCTGGTTGGAGCTGACATCCAAAGCAAAATCCTTGTCCATGAACTTTTCCATCCCTTCCACCTCACAGAGATGAACCTAAAGGGAGGCAATGAGGAGCATTTACTTTCCCCTGTGGAAATAGACATGAACTGATTAGCAATGGGCTTCCATTCCCATAGGTATCAGAAATTGCATGGGACCAGATCCTGTTTTCAAGAAGCCCCTTGGTACGAGGAGTACTGCATAGGTTGAGGGGAAAAACAAAGCCAGTACAAGACCCTAGATAAGCAGGTCTTCTGCCTTTCTATGCCTCAGAATGGTAACAGTGATAGTCTGAGGCTACAATAGCTACCACCACTCTTATACCCTGGCTCAATGGAGGGACTGTGTTTAATGAATGTTTTCTGCACTAGTTCATCATCTTCCAAAACACCTGTGATCTACTCCTCACTAAAATGGTTTCTGTGAACACTAGAGGTAAAAGCAGAACACTGCAGAGCTACACCTGAACTCTGAAACAAAGCAGACCCTCCCACATTCTGTTCAACTAATCGCATTCCCAAAAATGCTTCAGCACCTCAAGTTCCTACCAATGACTGATCAATGTTGTTTCATTGTATACCAGGTCCCATGTTCACTCACACCTGGGAAACTGGCAATGTTCTGTCAGACAAACATCACAGCAACGTACTCCAATTCAAATATCCAGACAAATAAGTCGACTAAAGCTCTAGCCACCTTGGAGCTCCATGCTTAGGAAGTCAGTGATCTTACAGAATGCCCTAAGCTGGGGTACTCGACCTCTGGCCCATTGGCTAGATCAGGCCTTCTTCCCTGCATTGCTTTCCTGCCAGAGCCAACACAGCCAAACAAACCAGAATCTATTTGGTCGGACTCGATGAGGGGGTCGGACTCGATGATCTATTGAGGTCCCTTCCGAACCTAGCATCTATGAATCTATTGAAGTTTGTGTGTCCTCATCCAAACTGTTTAGTTGGACCCAGGCCAGCACCACTGCCCCTACTCATTGAAGGCCAATGGGATTGCACAAGTGTGTGCCATGAGGGCAAAATTTACGGCACGGGCCAGCGAGCAAATTACTGCAGAGAAACCTAAGGTGTTAACTTAGAGGGTGTTCACTTCTCCATGATAAGTGCTCATGTGTATGCACTCTTACCCCATGGGAAATTTGAGGTAACTCACTCTACTTCCATTGTGCGGCAAGCACATTCACACAGGCAGTTATTGTGGTATAGATGACATGCTATAAGTTCACATATCAATTTACCTTGTGGTATGCCCGCACCCTTAGCCACTAAAACTTTATTATAGGGAATGATTTGGAGAAGGGAAGGATCCTGCCTGGCTTTCAGGGCCCAGGCTGATTTTGCAGAAAGTGGGCAATTCTCTGGGCCTCCCAAGCCACTGACTTAAATGAAATGAATTTTTTGTCTGGTTTGGAAGGGGCATCAGTGGGTGCTATAACATTCCAGACGGCATCAGTGATCAACTGCTGCAGGGTATGGGTATAGAGCTTTGTGCTGCCTAAGGAAAATTGATGTTATGGAATAGTGGACCCAGGTTTCACAAAGCACATGTCTGAAATAAAATTAATCTCATAGCTCCTGTCATGACATTGCCATAGATGTTGCGTAGCAGGATGGCATAGTGCAGATAGAACAGAAGGGGCAACCAGGAAACGAGAGGCCCTGGGGTCAGCTTTACCCAGTAGGAAATGTGTTCTAAGTCACCAAGGCTCAAATCCCGTTGTGGAAATCTTGGCTATCCGAGCAGTACAAATCCCAAGAATGGGTTTATTCCCAACCCAAATGAGTCCTACATGTTGTTTGGAGCAATATTGACATTAGACATTATCATGATTGTTAAAAGGGCCATTTACTGAGCATGACAACCAACATCCCCAATTTCTAGTAAATCAATTTCTTGACCATAAGTCAGCTGCTAGGAGATTTTCTATTTTAGGATAACTTTGGAGTGAAGATTTTTTTCTTTAACTTCCAGAAAACTTGGAGCTGCTCAGTGTTAAAGCAGCACAATCCTTTCCCTCAAAATTCAGCTACATTGGTAGGAAAAAAAAAATCCCATCAGAAAATGGAATTTCTGTCTTATAAGAAATTCTGAAATTTCAAAATTTGTTTTTGTCTTAAGTTGGGATGAAAAAAAATGTTCATTGGAAACATTAAAATTACCTATAATTAGTTTTCATAACGGCTAAGCATTAATGTAATGTAACTTAATATAATAGACAAAGTGAAACTGAAGGAGAAAAATGGAATAAAATGAAATGAGAAAGATCAAAAAATTCATTTCGATTTCAAATCATAGCTACATTTCATACAGAAAGTTTCATTTAGAAATTGAAGCATTTCTGAAAAATATTTTGATTGGAAAAAAATGAAATACAATTTCCCAACAGAAAGCTGTTGTGTCAATTTTTTCAAGAAGCTCTACAAATCCTGTATTGGCAGAAACCATGGAGAAAAAAAAAACTTTGGCCAATGTAACAGGAAAACAGATTGTGCTTGATTAGTCTTTCACTGTAAGACATATTTTCCAGACCACAAATCATTCTTGCAGCTTTTTTCTGGTCCCTTTCCAACCAGTCAACATTCTTTTTTAACTTGTGGACAGCAAAACCAGTCACAGAAAATAGTGAATCTGTTTGTGAATTTAAAGAATTATTCATTATTTGAACATCTATTTAATGAAGCAAGAACTATTTAATTTGTAGAGTGGTAAAAAAGAAAAACAAATGTTTGGTTGGCCTAGAACAGGGAGACTGCACGAAGAGGTTATTAATTTCCACAAGTGGATTGGAAGGTATGTCTTCTCATCACTGTCACTTCCACATCCTTTTATGTCTCATTGGAGAATGCTTATTTTCTATAGCACCACACCCTTAGCTCCAGATTGAGGCACTGGTTCAGCAATGACTGACAAGAACAGACACATGCTAATAAATAACTCGCTGGGCTGTTCCATCTACATGGTAGCCTCAACTCAGCCTGTTTAGCTTTCAAGAATTGATAGCCCCCCAGCCCAAGCCAGTCTATGTGTAGATCTGTTCCAAGGGTGAAATTACACATTATACTTGGACCATATTAAGCACACTTCAAATGTAAGCTTCCACATGTTAAAGCTCATTAACTCATGATATGTGCCATCTGAGCATCTCAAAGTTCTGCCATTTCAGGCAAGGGTTAACTCTGGGGCCTGTGCTACTTAGCTCGTGTTGGGATAACTTCATTCTGTTCCACAGAGATAAAATGAGCAATCCGGTCCTCCAGCCCTCTCGTGACAAGTCAGAGCTGTACAGGCAAGAATGATGTTAGCCCTTAACCTGTAACTGCTCACAGAGGTTCCAACTCTAACACCGCTTATCATTCCTCGGATTTAATATGGTCTAAGTGTAATGCATAATTTCACCTTAAGAAAAACCTCTCCATGAATCACCAGGCTCTCACCTCTTTCAGCACCAGAGAATATCCTTCTCATCGTGGAAGAAAGCCATTGTCACTGGTTGTTCTACCCTGCAGCCTAGCCTGGGAGCAGACACGGTCTGTAGTGAATGTAAAAGTAAACAGTGGCTCACTCACCTCCCCAAACTGGCCTTCTCCAAGCTTCTCCTTGAAAGTCAGTAGTTTCCTAGGGAACTCCTCAACAGCCACATCCTTGCCTGAGAGCAGGTCCATGGTGATGGCTGGCACAGAGTAGGTGTTACTGCCTGTCACTCCCTGCAGGTTCACAATGTCTGCCTCTGCATAATGAGGGACCCCCTCAGGGCCATTGGCCTGGGCTGGTTTGACAACACCACTGCAGCCTGGGAAGGAAAGAGCAATGAGAATAGCTCTGCTATAGAGGGACTCTTCCCTGGAGCCCAGTCACACAGAAAATGTCCCAGACCACCTGCGCTCCCAGGCTCCTGGAGAGGGTGGATTAGACTTTAAGGGAGGTTTACAGGGGTCTGAGGCCTATTCAGGCTTCTCAGTTTCCTGAAACCTTCCACCAAGTTTCTGGACCAGGTTATGGTGAATGCCACAGATGGTGCAAAGAAAAGCCAGGAGTATTGAGAACATGTGCCACCTACTCAGAAAGCAGACATAATGCACCTGCGGATGACAGCTCCTCTGGGAGCAATGAAGCTGGACTGCCATTGCTTCCCTAGAAGGGATCTCTCCATGCACAGGGACAGGGAAATGGCTAAGACTGTAACCACAGGAGTGCTGGGGGAAAAGGTTCTCAAGCTGCAGGATTTTATTTTAACTCCCCTGCTTGGTTCTCACCTGCCTCCTCATCTCCTGGTGCAAACTCTGGCAGCTTGCGTATAAGCCGTGAAGGCTCCTGGTAATCTGGGCCCAGGGGGAATATGCGGTCGTAGGTGGAGTTGGACTCCTGTTCACTGGATGAGGAGGAGCGGTTGTGGTTGAACATACTGGATTCGCTGGGCAGGGAGAGGCTGACTGTCATTTCATCATCCAGCATCCGTCGAGAAGCCTGAGAAAGGAACATGGAAGGAAAAAATGTAGGGATAGACTGACGGACATTCCCACACTCTGGGCAGAGAGACAAGCCTACAAATCAAACCAGTCAGATGCACCAAGTTGGCAAAAACACCGCATTGGGCAGACTGCATCTGAAATATGCCTTTTCCAAAAGCTGGGAGAATCAGTTTGAGGATGGTTTCTCAAGTCAGAAGGGTCTGGCAGAGAAGGTTCTGCTCTTCCTTTTTGTATAAACTGTAACACTCTTGCCAAACATGAAAAAAAAACACTTCCCAGTGGGAAGATCCAGTTCCTTAGCAGCTCAGATGAAATTCAGTCTGGGCAGAGCTGAAGCAAGTCTGTGTACTGGTCCCTAGCTCAGATGGGCTGTAAATATTACTTGTCCTTCAGCAAGGGCTCTGCACAGGGATGAATCTCACCCCAACTAAGCAGACCCTATTGTCAGGGAAGTGCTGATGTCACTAGTGATGCTGACAGGCAGCCCTGGGAAGGAAGCCGTAGGGTGTAGAGAAACCTCACACAACAAACCTCTGAGATCGCCTCACCTTCTCCAGCATCTTTTGCCAGAACTGCCTCCAGAGGATGATGACAATGATGGCCACTAGAATAAAAATGATGGCCACCAGGCAGCCAATCAGGATGCGAGTGTTGCTGTCATCCACTTTGAGGGTTGGGTCTGTTGGGAGGAGAAACAGAGCAAGTGTTGGCTATTGCCAAGGACAAGAATCTCAGATCAAGCATAAGTTGAGTTGTAGCAGAACTCAGTTGCTGGCAATTATACAAGGCTGGCACTTCTGCCCCTGGGCTCCCTGCCACACACCACACCTAGATCATGAGTTAATCTATGATCTATGGCAGCGCAAAATTGTACATCTCTGATTCACCTTCCATCCCTGACACCTCACATGCCACAGTGCTGGCCAGCAACAGTGCACCTTTGCTGGCCAGTACATTGGGGGTACACCTACCTATTCCTATTCATTGGGGTATACCTACCACCACTATTCCTCACCTACCTGCACATGGGGAGCAGCAGCCCTGTGGAGCCTCCCCTTGGCCTTGTACATTGACTGGTGAGGTGACTGGAAGGCACAGATGCACAGGACAAGAGATAATCCTGCCTTCAGTGACTGTCTCTGTGTGGTGTCCTGGTGCACCCACACTATTGACCCTTTCCACGGTGGTATGAGCTATGGAACCAGAAGGTTCACAATCATGAGACTGAAGTTAACACGAACTCCCTGATCTCTAGACAGGTGTGCCCATCACCAGGCTGTATGTGACTCTTGTGGTATAAGCCCAGGCTGCCAGCTGCAGCTAGGCTCTTGGCTAGACTTTATAGCACTCCGGAAATTCTTTGGGAGCTTCTTGTTAATGAAAAGGGAAATATTTGATGTGCTGAATCTGAAATAGCATGACCTGGTCACAGTACAGTATGTCCTAGGCCTTTTATTTCATTCATTGTATGCTATTCCTGCCCCTTTGCCCTCTGCCGTGACCATACATAAATGTCAGAAGAAGCCACGTACCATAAGTAGTTGGAGCCACGGGTGACTCAGGGGGCACACCAGAGTTATTGTACATTGCCGCGTCTGGTAAGAGACAACATCAAGAAAAGTATGGTGAAGCTTGCAAATCTATGCAAGCTTGGTGGATGAGTTTATTATCACAGAGGGATGTGGCTGCATGTCCCTAATGAGGAACCTGTATGGAATCATGGTTAACAGGACTCAGCAGCATCTAAAACCCAAAGACTCCCCACAAAGATCCCCCATCAGAGGCACTAGCAGAAGAACTTTCTACCTGTCTCTTGGGTACAAGGCTCAATTTTCACACCCTGTTCCTTCCCAGAATGAATCCTATAGCTGCTGGTACCTCAGTAACATTTTCAGGGACTAGGCCCCCCTCAGTGTCCTAACACAACTGTCCTCACCTCTCAGTTCCATTGGCTGCCAAACCCATCAAAGGACATACACCTCTACCCTGTGAGCTATTCAACTGCAGAACTCATTGCCTCAAGAAGTCACTGGGGTATATCCCCGCTCTGTCCCCAGGATTTCCCAGCTGAGATGCTTCTGATAATGCCCTGCCTACTCAATGTTCCTGCTTGCACATGCCAAACCTGGATATGCAGGTGTAAATGTATAAAGGGGGCATTCACACTGGCCACTATCAAGCAAAATGGAGACAGATCTTTAGAGCGGCTGTAGGGAGATGCTCCTGGTGTATCTTCCCCAGCATGTATCTGTGTCTAGCATATGCAAGCCATAGGCAGGTAGGCAGGGCATGCTCAGGAGCATCCCTGCTGGGGCACATGGGGGACATGATGTAGATATATGCATAGAAGCCAGGAATTGAGGAGGGTTAAGGCAGGGACTTGATATGTATAAAGAAATCGTAAATGCCACATGTCTATCCAAGTTAATGGCAAAAAGTTTTGGAAGAGACATCAAAACTCTTGTTGGAGAACAGTGTGAGAGATGTAGGAGCAGATTATCCCATGTCTGCCTCTTCAGGAGTCTGATACCAAGCTCTGTGACACTTGAATCTCCTCGTCCCTCACTTCCTTGGCCTATGCAGTATGACCACAAAGTACCCATCCTCCTTGCCCTTTATTTCTCATTGCCAGTACCTGACTGGAAGGTGATCTCACTGAACATCATCCAGGTGTCGGCAAAGTAAAACTGGCACTTGATGGCATTAGCCATGCGGTGGAGCAGAGGCACGGTGACAAAACGTGCACTAGGGTTGACGTCATCCAGCACCAGCACTGAGGAGATGGCATTGGGCTCCCATTCATTGGCATCTGAGCGGAAATAGCACTGAACCTCTTTGAAGATCTTCACTCCTTTGGCAAACATATTGTTACAGTGCACCTGTGGGGCAGCAACAGATAAGGCCAAATGAGTGCCACCTTGGCACAGGCATGTGGCATTCAACAGCCAAAGTAATCCCCCATTGGACTTTGAGATAGTTTTACAAAGGGAATAAAATACTTATTGTACCCTCTTCTCTTCCCTTGCTCTTACCCTGGCCTAGAAACCCTTAACACGTGTTCACAGGGACCAGGTGCAATGGGATGCTTCATCATCTCAGGGGGCTTGGATCTGTCTCAGGTCATAGATGAGGACAGTGTGTGGTCTCATCCCACCCCCTAGCAAGCAGTTCATAGTAGTACTGTCACTATAGGTAGTGACAGCTTGTTAGTTCTCCCAAGGACAGGGATTGTAAAGTAGGACAGCAGGTCAGGGGGCATCTGGGCAGTACCTGGGGCTATAGAGTTAACAGTGCAGCTGGCTGCGGTTGAGGAGAACAGCAGGGGTGCAAGGGGCAACATTGTTTGCACAGAAGCTACTTGCAAAATGTGTTGAGTTTTGTCTAATTCATGCTTGCCTTCCCTGACCCTCTAACACAAGTCAGACTATATCCCAGACCCCAAGGCCTTGGCATTTTGAGAGGCGCATGGCAAAGTGAGAGCCCTGCTGCCTCTCCAGAATGTGCTTTCTCCAGGAAGGCATACACTGAGGCAGGGTATACCAAGAGCCAGTACTCATATCACTAAAAGAAGAGCCCTCAGGGCTGCAGACCTTCATGGTAGTAAAGTTCCGGATCCGGTCAAATTCAAACATGATTTCAATGTAGCCACTGGTGGTACTCTCATTGCGCCACCCCACGTAGTCATAGCCAGGCCATACATGGTACTCATGGGTCTCAGTGAAGTCATCCAACCCTGAGACCCCATCTGTCAGCTGGCCCAGTCCTTCTGTCATGCTGTCAGACACAAGGGAAGGAAGCAACAGAGTGTGAGTCTCTTCTGGAGTCCACAAGGAAGCCCTCCAGCTCTTGGCCCTTCCTCCCTTCCCATCTGAAACACCTGATGCCTGGAGGAATTTATCACAAATACTTATTAAATAGGAGAGAGGGTTTTTCAGAACAGCTGTGCTTCTGGATTAAACCTGATGGCTCCACACCCAGGGCAGCAATGGAGCAACGTGGAGCAATGTGGGGTACCACCGTGCCAATCACAGTGGTATGATCAGCCACCTCAGTGGTGACAGCTACTTTTGTGCCCCGCTTACTCTCCCCTACAAAGGCAGTGCCCAGGGCTGCTGCTGCCCTGGTCATACCCTCTCAGTTATGCTACTGGTTTAACTTCTTAAAATAATGAAACTCTAAATCTCTTTCTCCACTGAATCCTCTGAGACCCTGTTTCAGCTCTGGGCTCCCATGAACTGAATGGTATTGTAGAGGTATCTAGGAGTATCAGACACACACATCCAGTTGTGTGCCATTAAGGAACATGGACAGACAGAAAGACAGACATGGGCCTTTGTTTTATTTATCTCAAGCTGTGTGTACTTTTATCTCACATCTAAGGAAGGGTATTTGGTACCTGAAAGCTTGCCTATATGTCTTCTCAGCTATACAGCTGGTCAAATAAAATATATCACCAACAAGAATTTTTGCCTCAGACAAGACAGGCAGGCATTTTTGTTCAAGCTTTTGAAAAATTGATGGCAACATGTCATAACCCAACCCCCACCTGTTCCCAACTCCCCTGTGCCTGC
Source organism: Alligator mississippiensis (assembly GCF_030867095.1). Lineage (NCBI taxonomy): Eukaryota > Metazoa > Chordata > Crocodylia > Alligatoridae > Alligator > Alligator mississippiensis. The sequence goes on from NC_081828.1 coordinate 41,432,221, forward strand.
CACTTGCCAGGCAAGACATTCTCTGGGCACTCACCTGTACCCAAAAGCTCCATCATAGACAGAATCATTCAGGTAAATGACTGTGCCACCAGGAAGGACAAACTGCTGTCCGGCAGGAGCATTGTAGGAAACTAGCCCATCTGTAGGAGAAGACAAGGGAGTTGCTGCTCTTACCAAGGAGCAAAGTCTTCCTCAGTGGGGTTTGCAGTCATTCACCCAGACCAATACAGATGACATCCCACACCTAGCCTGAGAGCTCGATATTGTAGGCCTGGATCAAGACCTCCCTCTTGAGTTCAGAAATGGGAAAACCACTTCTGTGCAAGTTTTCTCCAAAATGTATGGAAGGGGAAGGCTGGACAGGCTGACATAATAGGGCTGTGGAAGTGCTGTGTCAGAGGCATGCATCAGGGCCAAGAAGCATTTCCCTCATGACCCCACATCCCCAGGAAATCCAGGCAGGAAGATGAAGACAACTGTGTCTCCCTGCTCTACTCTCCAATAACATACACATTGTGCACTAGGTCGCATCAGATGCCCTCAGCACAAGATCCTACTGCCACAAGGAATGTATTCCTTGCACTAGAAATTCCCCTGGATATCTGTTCCTCTGGGTGCCATACCCCAGGGGGTACTCCCTCAGAACGCTCCACTTACCCAGCCACACGCAGCCATACAGCTCCACCCGCAGACAGACATTCATGGAGTGGTCGGTGACTGGGATGAAGCGGACAAAGCGTGCAATGATGGGGGGCTCCAGGTCCTTGAGGACAATGTCATAAGGGTTGGTGTTTCCATCCAGCACCTGAGCACAATGCAAACAGAGCAACCGAGGGTCACTGGGAAAGACAGGGAGGAAGGGGGCAGCTTTTGCATCCTTGTAGGTCCTGGAGCGGGGCAGATGCCCTTGTTTCCCATCTCCCTGGAGGACATGTGTTAACACAGGCTGTGTCCTGTTGCTCTTTACCTTTTGCATTAGATTTGGCATCTCTGTGCCAGGCACAACTCTCTCTCACATGAGTGCACATGTGCGCATACACATATATTTTTATATACAGGGCTTTGCTGTTTCTTGCTACCGGCACAAGGACTGGTAACAGACATGCCCATGCCAAAAGCTAAGTACATCCCCCCAGCACTAGTCTACAAGAAGCCTGCTTATACTGCACTATGTAGCATTAGCCTGGTGGTCCCAAGGAGGAGAGGCACAGCCCAAGGACTGCTAATGCCCTTTGCCACCATCTCTTTCAACAAGCACCATGCACTCAACATCCCAGCTGGTCCCAGGCTGCACCGCTTTAGGTCGGAATTTCAGCAAAATTGGGCATACCCAGGCTGGCAGGTACAGTGATGCTTAGCCCACCCTGGTTCTGGGTCTGCTCCATGGAGACCTGTATATACCAGTGCATCAACACCCAGCTGGCTGGTTATGACACAACACTTGCCTTCCCATGTAAGCTTGTCTTCAGGAGGGTGGGAGCCCTGCAGAGGAGATCCTCTTAGGCTCCCCATCTCCTTACCTGCTTCCCATGTCGGTTCCTCCAGGAAATCCACCGTGTGCCATCCCGACTGTAATTGATCTTATACATTGGTGCAAACTCATTGCCGTGGCCACCAGCATGACGACCTTGGGTCCCCACCAGGGTGATAAAATGCAGGGCATGCAAATCAATCTGGAGGAACTCCTTGAGGTCATCCGGCTCCACTGGGATCTCTGGACACCAGGCACCATCTCCTTCTTCTGAGTCTAGCCTAAAGCAGTGCAGGGTGAGGTGGGAAGACCAAGAAGGAGAGGGAATCACTTCCAGAGACAACTGAAACCAGACCTTCCCCTGCCTCCTCCCTGGGTTATATCACTTGCTCTGGCCACAGCTAAACCCAGTTAAAGCAAACAAGAACAGCAAAGCAACATGGTTACAGCCCCTGAGGATGTTCAGCAATGCAAGAGCTCCACACCCTGGGGTTCTATCAAGCAACCCATAGCTGCCCCACTGCAAGGGACCCAAACCCATCCATGCCTACACTGACTCATCATGCCACATGCCCTCACCTTCCATACTTGGCAGCTGTGGATTCAGACCACTGGCTGGAGGCAGAGATGTCTTCGTCCGGGATGTGGCCACCTGACATGCCCAGGGGGTAACGGCACACACCTGAAATGAGATAGAGCTGAGCACTGAGCATCTGCTAAGCATGGTCAGCCACTCCTCTGGTTCTCTGCAACAAGCAGTGCCCAGTGATTTCAATGAGCTCGTTCTGGAAGCAGGCCAGGCAGGATGCAGAAGGCTTGGTGCAAGCTTCCCTCCCTGCATGGTGGCCCCACCCCACCATATGCCTGTGACCTCCCCAAAGCTCTTCCCACCCGGCAGAGCCCCCACCCTTGCTGCTCAGATACCACAGCCATGGGATGCAATAGGAATCAGCTCCATTAGTCAGACCTCCATTAGCACCCCTGGCTCTCTAGCCTCTTTCCCTCCCTCCCCCCTCACACAAGCCTGTCTGCCTCAGACTTAACCCAGAAGGCACTGGCTACAGGGAAGCTGAGAAAAGAATTTGATCTCTTGGCATATTCAGTTCTTGGTCCTTTGCCCAGAGTGCCAACAAGGGCTTGGCAAGGTTAGTGACTGTGTGATGTGGATGCTGCCTCCCACGCAAGAAGCTGGCAAGATGCCCACCAACTCACATGGACAACCAGATGGGAGCAATTTTTGGTCTCTGCAAGCCTGAGCCAGTCAAAATACCATCTTAGAAGTTAGTGGCTCTGAAACTACTTCCCTAAATCAGAACCAGTTTGGAACCACACACCTAGAAGAGAAGGATGCTTTCCCTCTGCAGGAGGGTGCATTTACAGACCTTTGTGTAGCTGCTTAGCAAGAGGAGGTCAGTCATAATGTATATTGTATGAGCTTGGTATGGGGACACCTAAACCAGAACAGAAGAGAGTTGCAAGTCTACATTCAGGGGTATTGGCAGAACTGTAGGAGAGGCAGAAACCTAGGACTGAGAAAGCAGCAGAGATTGGATTGGGCTTAAATAAAGCAACCACCCATCTCAATGTTCTTAGGACAGTCCCAAATTCTGTGGCTATGTACCAGTGTCCTGAATTTGGAAAAATGGTCCCAAATTGGCTGGTCCCTGCCAAAATGACATTGCCACAGTGCCAGGCAGTATCTTGCTGTGCCTGCTAAGAAACATCGCTAATTAGACTGTGGGACTAATCAGGACTGTGTTCCAGATCTTGTTTCCCAAAAGCTGGCTGTTTTGGGACTAAGTATTGGGTGTGAGGAACCCAAAATTAGAATTAAGCAAGAACCATGGGCTGGAACTATAGGATATCAGCAGACCTGTGCAAGCCTGAGCATCAGCCAAAGCTAGAACAGGAGCAGGAGGGAGGCTGTGGATTCAGAGTGAGACCTGTCTGATGGAAGTGCTCTTGTACACTGCCTCTGACCTTCCCCCCAGCTGTCATTCACTCACTGTGGTGCCCACTCAGCACCTTCTCAATCTTTCAATTACCAAGCTGATGACAGGCTGAAAGCAATTGTTTGTTGGTAGAAAATTGAATGACATCACTGATCCTGCTTCAGCAAGACACCCATCAGTGCCCTAGGAATGGGGAAGGCACATCAAGACAGCACTGTATTGCAGCAAAAAGAATTGAGGCTGCTTCCTTCTCATCACTCCTTTTATAACCTATGATCTTTCAGGGCCATAGTGGGACTTTGTGCTCAACTCCCCAGTTTCTCTCCCACTCATGGAACAGAAAAGGACATCTTTCCTCCTCCAGAACTTTTCAATTGGCTCTTCTTCCTTTATGATCCTATATTCTAGGAATAAGAGTGACTTAGAGGGTCTTGCCCCTCCACTCAGGGTCAGCTATACCTCATTTGGAGTCAGGAAGGAATTTTATCCCATGGTTAAACGGACCACGGAGGGGTTTCCCTTCTTTTGTAGAAGAGGGTGTGACCCTCATCCTTAGATCTCTCAAATGTACTTTAACAACCTTTGCAACAGCAGAATTTTGGCCACCGTGGTCCCCGTGCTTTACCTGTGGCAGGCTAGGGTGTTATGTCTTGTGTTGAATAAGGGTAGACTGTGTAGTTTTGCTAAAAGATTAGATAATGGATTTGTACAGGATGGTTTGGAAAGGGATGATCGTGCCTCAGGCAGGGGATTAGGCCACTAGATAATCTCTGGAGGTCTCTTTCAGACCTACTTCTCTATGATTCTTGGACTCAGCAGGGCTATTCATCCAGCAGTAGTAAATGTCTCCTAGCTTGTACACTGCAGCCCAACCACAGTCTTCATGGCTGCCAACTGGGCTGGTCACTTTCTCACCCCAATTATAGGGAGCTCTGGCAACTTTACAAGGAGGACCAGAAGTAGATAAAAACTTTCAAGTGTGTGACCTATGGCATAGTACCAGTCCCTGCAGGTTAGAGACAAAGCAGGTAAGGTTTTGTTAGCCACAGTCAGTCTTGCTAGAGGTATGAGAATTATATTAGTATGACAGACCAACTATGCAAAACTTCAGGCAGATGCAAAAAGGGCTTGCATTGGAAAGAAGCCCTTCATATTTGATCAGTTCTCCATCTTCACACAACCTGAAATCATTCTTGTTTGGTTCCACAAGCGTGCCGTCTCACTCAGAAGCATGTTATACGTGTGACTGCTCTCCTAAAGGTGGTCATGGGAGCAGCGGAGGACCAAGATCTCAAAATGAAATTCTACTGGGACTTTACTGTTGTGAGAGGTGACAGTGAGTGAAAGGATGAGGATATTTGGTATTTATGGGGAAAAAAATCATATGCTAAGAATGAAAACAAAATTATTTACATTGTCCCAAATGTTTGTGCCATACATTTGTTGATGCTGTTGTTCAATACGGTGAAAGGGATAAAAGTGCCGTGTTGGAAATTGCTGTTATCTGTCTGATGTTCTAGATAACAGAACCCCCCTGATCCTGGGAAGTGTAAGCAGGGAAACAGCGGGCAGTAGTAGGATGGAGATATGACTTCTATATATGACACTAGTGAACACAGTGGATTGAAATTGTCAGCATGGCCCATCTTAGCCAGGGCTCTATCTTTGATCAAGGCTGGTACTGGATATTTCAGAGGAATGTGGAGGAAAAGTTGCAGCAGGCTGAGATAGGTTAATTATACTGATGTATACACATCCTTCTGACTCCACTGGGCAGAGGTTACCATAAGCTCTGAAGAGTGATGGGTTTAGAGCCCTTCTAAAACTCTGACATGCTCCCTGTTTACAAGCATACTGCTGGAGATTCTCATTATCCATAGTAGTCTCCATTCATCTTTTGGTTTCAATAATATTTTGTGGCTATGAGTTCTATAGGCTAAGTAGGCCTTGTGTGAAGAAGGACTTACTTCTGGGGGTTGCAGTCACTGCCTTTCAGTTTCATGGACAGATACTTTGTGCCTGTACCAAGAGAGGATCAAGAAGGGTACCTGATCTGCCCTTCCTGTGCTGCACATTATAATAGATACTATAACCAGAATCTGTGTTATTTATCTCCTCTCCAAAGTAAACAAACTTATTCATTTAAACTTCTTCTCATCTAAGTTTTTCCAGTCTCTGAATCATTTTTTTCACCATGTCTTAGCCCAGTTTTATTCTGCCGTGTTGGTTTGAGATGGGAGTTCCCACTGTGGTTCACAAGGATAGGAGAGGCTGCAGCACTGTCTTTTGCAATGGCATCAAAGTAATTTTTCCATTTCATTTTCCAATCCATTGCTCATATATCCTAAGTTTTGTTTCCTCTTTGGAACAGAAGTTTTCAACAAGCTATCCACAAAGATGCCCAAGTGAGCTCTTTACTGGATACAGCATCCACTTTTGTTAGCCACACTTGGAAAAGGTTGTTGAAGAATAGCATGGTTAAGGAAGAGTTACGAGAAGAATCTGTGCTCTGAAAGGCATCTTTCATAGTGAAAGACAACAGAGGCTCTATTTATTTATCTTAGGGAACAGCAGCCTGAAAACTACTTGTTTTCTGTTCAGAAGTACCTAGATGGGAAGGCAATTTCAGAAAGCAGAGGGCTTGTCAATGTAGTGGACAAAAGCGGTATGGGATCCAATGGTTGGAAGCTGAAGTTGGCAAAGGTCAAACAGGAAAGAAGGTGCAAATTGTTAATGGTGAGGGAAACTGACAGGGTTGGGGGACTTCCCCCTCACTCCCAGGGTGGGATTTTCAAAAGCACCTTACTGAGTTATCACTTGGGTCTTTAAATCAAGATAGACTGCATCTTTTAAAAAGAGATCTCTAGTTTCCACCACTAATCTCCTGTGCCAGCAGCAGAAAACATTAGGGGAAGTTCTGTGGCCTGCATTAGGTAAGAAGCCTGGTTAAGTGCTCCTAGTGGGACTTGATAGTTTAAAATCTATGAAACCCTTCACTTCTGGGTCCTTGAGCTCAATCAAGCCAAAATACCCATTCCCGAAGGTTTATGTGTAATAATCCAAGGTATGGCAGTGGGCATGGGAATCATGGGTATGGCCTAATTCCTATTCCTATGGGGTTGGGTGCCCATAAAACCAGTAAGTTATTCCTCCCCCCTCCCTGCCCCCCACAATCCCTTGGTAGTATCAGGAGAGAAGGCAAAGACAAAAATGGCTGTTAGATAGCCATCACCCCTTGAGGTGAAGTGTGTTGGCAGGAGGTGTGGTAGGAAAAAGAGTGAAGGAGCTAGCTGGCAGCTGGCATGGCTCTTGTCTACGCTGTCCTTGTTGAGAGAATAAACAGGGGTTTCAGTCTCTCAGGGCTCTCTCTCCAGCCACTTTTTTTCCCCAGAGGTAAGTTCACTTTAGAAATCATCTCTTTGCTCTAATGGACTGTCATCCTGTACCACCTGCCCAAAAGAAACAAGAGACAAAAATCCACCAAGCAAATTGAGCATGTCACCTCCTGGAGCCAGCACCACAGCTTTCAATTAAAACCCTACCCTGCGCTCTGCAGCAGGTAGCACCTTCTGGCTTCCCACTCCACAGTTGGTTGGTTTCCTCCCACTTCCTTCCAGAGGCTGCATTTACTCTTCCATCCAGGAGTGGAAAAGTACCCACTGCCTAGGGCTGGTGGCTGTGGCTCGAGGCTTGCTGTGTCCCATGTGAAGCAGCCTGGTCCAGGAGCAGCAGCAGATACAGCCCAGCTTTCCAGGAGTTATTTTTTCATGCTTAGCTGCCAAGAGTGCTACTGAAAGAGTTGCTTGTTCGGAGATGTTTACTGTCTCACCACTGGCTCCAGCCCGCAAAGCTCCCTCCATAAACTGCCTCCAAGTAAACACATGTACACAAGCCAAAGGGAAGAGATGAGGATGTAGCAATAGGATTTAAAGCCAAAGCAGCCCCCAGATTCCTACAAGGTAGAGACAGTTGCCACTCTTAGCTTTAATAAAAGGCATGGCTAAAAAAAAACTACAAATCCCAGCATGCAGTGCTCCCTCTGGAGCTATGTGAATATTTACATTCCCAAAGCCTCCTGGAAGAAGAGGCCAAGCAAGGGGACTATGAACAGTCCCTGAAGCAGTTGCATCAGTTTTCACACTGATTTTCAGTCAGTGCACACAAAGCTAATGTGGTGGGATGGAGAGGGGAAAGCAACACGACCGTGTTTTGGGTGTATGAGTCAGTACTGACAGAGTAACTACTAAGGGATGTTTTGCAACATTGCCAACCCCTAGCATTCAAAAATCATGAGTCAGGCACCCAGAAATTCTGACATTTAATACTTGTGGGGTTCTTTTTATTTGGCTTTCTGGTTTCTGAGCCTTTAGGTAACCTTCAGGTCAGGTTTACAAGTTTTTCCCACAACACTGAGCACCAGAAATCTTTATTATTAACATAAACCTTGAAACTCACTATTAGGAGCACTGAAACGGACAGTGCTGTGGTATCAGCAGTCCTGCAATGGACTAGCTCCTCTTGCATTTAAGGCGACTATTAAAAAGTTTCAAGATTTCTGTTACAAGCTTTAAAAATGAAGGAAGACAGCAGCTATAAAACTTTGTTTCTATCATTTGCAAGATTTCTAATAGCACCTTTTAACACTTACATCTTCGATGTTTTTGGCCCCCTTCAATAGAGCACGGTAAGTTACAAAGTAGGTAGAAGGGTCTGGAATAGGGGTAGGCAACCCCTGGCATGGGTGCCAGAGCGTGCCATGCAAAGGCATTTTGCTTGGCACACGAGCCTCAGGGCAGAGGGTGGGGAAGGGGCTGGGACTGTGCTACCACAAGATGGATCGGGCCCCTTGCGGCTCCCCCACTGTCACGCCAACATCTTACAAGTTGAGGCTGCGGGTGTTTTTGGCACTCTGCCCAAAAACATTACTGACCCCTGGCCTGAAAGATACTTAACGCTTAACCAATATGAAGGTAACTGACATCTGTTATAATTGGGACTGGGTGCTGTTCAGTAAAGCAAATTATGCACTTGCTCAGTATGCTAAGTGAAATGCACTGAAGGCACTGCAATCCAAAAAATCTCAAGATAAGCACATTTCAGGCTGTCAGAAAGGTTATCTTTACTGGCCTCTGCAAGGTAGCAACCGCTGGAGTGAGATGTAAGCAGTAATTAACAGATGACGGCAGTGCTACATGGTTGGTTGATCTAGGAAGTGAAGGTGAATGCTGAATAGCAGAGGGAATTTTGCAAGGTATAATGTAAATACCTACACTGGAATTTATGCCCCAATGCACTCTCTACAGTCTAGCTTTGATGTCCACATGGGACTGAGGGACAGAGGACTTGGTTATCATTTCTCATCTAAAAGACAGCACCTCCAGCAACCCAACTGGTCCCTACCTGGACTAGTCAGTAAGAAGAGAAGAATTGGATAAATCAATAGTGCTGGTCACAGCAGTGCCTGAGCTATCCTTGGAGATTTTCCACCCAGTTGCTGACCAAGTCTGGATCTTGTTAAAGCAGTTATCTGCTCTGATATCACAACTTAAAGGGTATGGCTGCAAAACTCACCAGAAGTCTGAAACCAGCCCTCTTTTATGGGACCAGCTCAGCTGTTTGGACCCACTAAAAATGTCCAACTGGGCCAGACAAACCCAAGTTTGTATCAAACAGAAGTCTTCCTGTAAAAAAGGACCGGGTCCTGGGGAATCATTTTGATGGTTTGCAGAATCCACAGAGAAATTCTTCTTCATTGTTGGGACTGGCTCTTGAACATATCAAGAGCCAGAAAAAGCCTATTGTAAAACCCTGATTGAAACCAGTTCCTCTCATGAGCCCAGAGGGACTGGATTCTGATTCTGGGAAGGCCATCAGGAAAAGGGATTGAGCCTGTACTTTATTGATACTCTTTTCTTGCTTACATCAAAACTGTTTTAAAAAGCTTCAAATGACACCAGCTCTGACTAGGGGCCAAGCGTCTGTCAAAGTCTTTCATGAAGCAAGCCTTAGTCCAAAACCCCACCAGCCAAAAAAAGGCAGCTGGCACCAAGACAGAACAATAATAATAATAATCAGCCAGCCTATTTTTCCCTGCTCTCAACCTTAAATGAAAGCTGGACCAATTGGAACAAAACATATAAAGGCCTCTATTCAAAGGCTCAGGCTCCATGTGCCACAGCAGATAATCACAAAGTGAATATGTTCAGGGAGCACAGGCTCCTCTCTGGGTATGGACAGATCAAAACATCCACCAGGAATAAGTGTCCATGCTCAGGAGAGAACTGGGCTTCTATCGGGTCAGAAATGAGATGCACAGGCAGAGCTGTGGGAACACGCAAGGGTGGGTAAGCAGGGCGTGCTATGACCCAAGGTAAAAAGGCCCTGGCAGAGTCACATTGACATACAGGGGGCTACAAATAAGGAGCAAGGCATACAAGTAGAGCTATTGTAGGGACAATATTTGCCCAGAGATATGGTGCCTGACACAGCATGGCCAGCAGTAACAGAGTTCATCTGGCATCTCTAAACCAATTTTGGTGGATCACTCAAGATATGTCCCATTCATATCCACTTCCTCTAAAACATCTATTCCTGCCACTGTTAGAGACAGGATGATGGACTAGATGGACCATTAGGCTGATCCACTACAGCATTTCTTATGTTCTTACAACACTGGACTGGGTGTCAGGAGACCTGGTTTCTATTCCTGGCTCTGCCACTGGCTTGGTGGGTGACTTTTGGCAAGTCCCTTCACCTCCATCTGTAAAAGGAGCTAATAATAATAACTTCCACCGTACAGCTCTTTAAGATCCATTGATGGAAAAAGCAGGAGAATCATCACAGTGGAGCTAGAGATTAGGACTGAGGTGAATCCAGATGATGTCTCGTTGGCCATTGCCTTCAGCCCCTCCCTTTTAGATGCATGTTCTGAGCCTAGATAGCAAAGAGCTTTTGGCTATGCTCCCCCTTTGAAGATGGGTAGAAATGTTTGTTCCACTGAAGTGAATGAGAGCTTTGTCATTGCCTTCAATACATAGCTGGATTCTACCACGTGGATGTTTCGGGGTGGGGAGGGTTGGCACAGTTATAATATTTACAGGGAAAACACTCCAGTCCTAGAGGGTCAGGGACACGGTGCTGTGGGGAAATGGGGGAAAGCATCATCACTGTGGGAAAATAAAGGACGCTGGAAAGCAGCCTCTAGTAACCTGTCCAAACCCAGCTCCCCCTCCTAGACAGGTACAGGCACCACATTTCCTATAGATACTTTCATCTTCTCTGTGTTCGGAAAGTCTTTGAGTTCCTGGAAACAGGGTGACCCATGGAGAAAGAAAATGAATGAGCCTTGGCAGGACCACAATCAATTAAAATAACCTCAGGAGCAGCTGCTTTGCTGTTATAGCAAATGCCTGACTTCCCTCACTCTTACCTGGGTTGACCTGAGCTTTTGCAGCACTTGGGATGTGGATCAGCAGGAGAAGCAGCAGCAGGGGTGGTCTGGGGAGAGCGATCATCTCTGCAGGTTATTCTGGCACCAAAAAAGTCTACAGCAGCTAAACGGGGAGATACAAAGAGAGACAATAAATGAATGGGGCAGCAGCAGTGTGCTCGCATCATTGCTGACCTATGTGCCCACAGATCAAAGCCCTCATCTCCCAGCAGGTACAAATGCAAGATGCAAAGCTCAGACAGTCCAGATTTCCCCCACAGCTCAGGATGTTCTGACCCAAAGCATAGATCATACCTGGAAGCTCTGAGCCTAAGGGCCTACCCTCTAGGAACCATCTCCACTGCCCTGTCTGATGAGAGAACAGGCTAAGAGAGTCTAGCTAGAGACTATTGATGAGAGAACCGAGCCAAGCCAGCTGCCAGCCTGGCTTCTTGCTCCTGTACCCTGCACCAGGGCTGTTCTCCACTCTTTCTTCAGTCTTCCACAGAGCCCTGGCTATGATTACTTATAAACAGCAGAAGGAAGAGGAACTTGCTGCAAGGACATGGATATTTTCCTATCCATCTACTGAGTTTCCAGGACCTGCTCCCAACTTTGCTGCCATCTGGCCCCATAGGCATCCATCATTCATCTGATCAGTCTCTCTGCCTCTGTAAGTCACAAACCACCTTCCTTATCTGGCAAGATGGCCCTTTGCAGCAGACAATGAATCCTGCCATGGATATATTTATTCCTAGGACAGTGGAGGCAAATCTTTTCGGCAAACTTGCAAGATAAGCCCGACATCCTCCCCAAATGTCACTGATCCTCTTTCCCTGCATGATCTGTAGCTCTGCTTTTTGTTCTCTGCACTGTGCTTGCTCCCCAGTCTGTTGTTCTGCTTTCTGTTCCCTGCTCCCTCCTTGATCTGCCACATACCTCCCACAGAGGCTGCCTGTGCCACTTGTAGCACTCAGGCCCTGAGTTGGCCACCCCTGCTGTAGGAAACCTGGATTCATTTTATGAGACATTTAGTCCCTGAAAAAAATCCCAGCCAAGATTAATAATGAAATAAGAAATTACAAATGGATCCAAGAACGGTGACCTCCAGAGCAGGCTGAGACCCAGACCTGGAAGAGGTCCACAGTACCGTACTGAGACTACCGGTAATTTGTATTTACAGCTAGGAGGATATCTGGCTCCACCTAGTCCTTCTCCCAACACCAAGAGCTGAAGGAATCAGCTCTTGATAGCAACAGCTATGTCCAGCAGCAGCAAGGTAAGAGGACCCTTGTGGGCAGCTATGTGATGCATATGTTTCTTCTTGTGGCCACATCCAAGGAGGAAGAGAAGCCCAACCTGCCAGGCTCAATAAGGAAGTGTAAAACCTTTATCATTTCTCAGTGATTCTCCTCTCCAACAGCTGGCTTTTACTTTGCTCTACTTTGGCCCCTGCTGGATTTCATTAGCATCCAGCAAGCTTCTAGAACCAGAAATGATTAATGAGAGACCAGAAGGCTCTCCATACAAAAGGAGATATACGTCAGGAGAGCAGAGTAGAAGGTATGCTTAAGAAAGTAAGTCAGATTTCCCCAGGTATAACTGGAAATAATTAATAGACCTAAAGATGCAGGGCCCACCCCATGGACTGACAACTTGCCAGTCAGTCTGTAGGTTAAATAGCTATATCAGCTAACCCCAAGAGGGCAGCACCGACAAAGAGTGCCAAGACTGTATTATATAAACATTGTATTATGCCAGAGGCACGGATTTCTTAGGGTGATCTCTTTTATTGGACCTATTATGTAGTTGTGATAAAGTTAAGCAAGATTTCAAATCCTTTTCTTCATTGCCCCTTGTATAACTTCTGAACCATTATGGCCACAATGTCATTCTTATACTACCAAAACATTTTATTATAAATTGTCCAGATATGCAATTCAGCCATCAATAGATCAACCAGTCTGTCTTGAGCTTATATTTTAGCTTTAGATCTAAAGCTCACTCATAACTGTGATATGTTTAAGATCCTACCCTGTCAAAATGAAAGTTCTGCAAGTAACCTTAATGATCAGATGCCCAACAGAACATCATATGCCACAAACTAAACCAGCAAGGCTCTCCAAAACTAATTCTAACCACAGTTACACTGGCCATACCCAGGTATGAGAGCTTTAGCAGCCACTGCCAGGTTTAACAACTATACAAACCTCACAAAGGGAAAAAAGACACCATTTCCATTGAGGTGTAGAACTACTTCCATTTATACCAGCTATGCCATCAACAATGAGATGCGGTACTAAGGCCACCTGAACCAATATGTAATATAGCTACACCATCTGCATTGAGCGGTAGTACTACACCACCTGTACCAATATGTAAGAGCTACACCATTGGCATCAGGTGTAGCCCTAACATGATTGGTGCCAAGGTGTAATCGCCTGGTCATGCAATCATACATACAAGAGGAGCAGCAGAACCTAAGCTCAGGCCAGCAGGACACCTGCTCTGTTTCTTTGAGGACACTCCCAGCATTGGTGTCAGTGCTTGCAAACTGAGAGAAGCCCGAGGCCAAGCCACTCACTATCAGCCATAACAATGGCAGAAAGGGCTCCAGGGCCCACTCCTTGGAAGCATCTGAATGAGCTACCAGGGCTCTGGCATTACTAGTGTCAGCTGCAAGATCTGAGCACCAGTATGGTCAGGAGACAACAGTCATTATGCCATCCTTCATCCCTTTCTGGCACTAAGCCTTGATTGCATTGGATTTACATAACAGGAGCTGGCCAAGAGCTTAATGCTGACCTTCATGGCTCAACCCAGGGCACATGTGTGAGGAGCACAAGCATAGGTTGGCACCAGGGGGCCTGACAATTCTGGCAGGAAACATCACCCCCATTCCTGAGCAGGAACCCCGAGTTCACCTCCCCAGTACACTGGCAGCCAAGGTCCAAGAGAAGAGAGTAAATTGAGATTCCCACTCAGCCTTCTGTCCCAGTCCAGCAGGAACTTAACCCAGGTGATAGAGGTGTGGGGCTTTTTTGATGAATGAGCTCTCTAAGGATTTATCTACCTCATCCCTAAGCTCCCACAATCATGACTGGATGTTAGACCCACAGTTCCCCTTTGAGACAGGGGAGTGTTTGCAGAGAAGAAGCTGAGACCCTGGATGAAGTAAGCAATTTGCTTAAGGCCACACAGGCTTGAGGCAGGACTTGCACCCACAGTCACATCTTGATTCCTGCTTCAACACCCTGTCTACTATACCACTAACTGAAGTACACACATCTCAACTGATGAACCTTCCTGAAGGCAATAGGGAAGCCAGACAGTCCAGTGTCCTGAGACAGTCCAGGGCTGAGCTAGGGGTTGGACAGATGCTCACAGAGCTAAGCTTATAATAGGAAGCTGATGTACACAGCCCCCAGGACTGATGGGAGCAGTCTGGCCTTGGTGCTAGGTGCACCCGTCTCTCATCATACCCAAGAGCTGGCTTCCTGCACGCCCTCAAATTATGGTGCACAGCCTTGCAGTCACAAATAGCCTGGCAAAGGCATAAGTTTCTCACAATAAATCAAGGCATGAGCCCCCAGCACCAGGGAATGACCAGACAATACCAGAGCACAGTGTCCAGCCCAGGTCTAGGTCCAATCTCTACAGCAGTGCTGACCAAACCTTCTAACTCAGCACTTTATGAAAAGGAAATGATGACATGGTTTTGCCTTCTGTTGCTTCGCCAGATGGAAGAGACCCCATTCTACATAGCCGGCAAAAGAGAAAACCCAGGCAGACAGCCTTATAGGCATGTGAATACCAAACTTCTGAGCTTTGCAGTGTTAGATGATTCCTTAGTTGAGGGCTCACCAGTCTCTATGGTTTGTGAGACAGATCAGACCCAGCCCACAGACATGGAGCTGTGGTGGCAGGGGCTTCTCCTGTGCTGTGCTGTGGTGGGGAAAAAGTGGCAGTGGTGGTGGCAGTGTCCTGTTTTTGTCACCCTCCTACCTCTGATCTGAGCTGGGTTAGTTCAGCCTGCAGCCTGAAAAAGTTGCTAACTGCTGCTTTTGTTAATTTACAGAAACCAATCTCTTGCCATCACCCTGAATATTTTGCAAGGAAGGAATTCCCCTACCCCCAGAGCTGCTTTTTAGGAGTTTGGTTTCAGACCAGGATTTTCCTAAAAACTCTACTATTTCAATATTCAGCATTTTGTAAAATAGGGGATTATAAAGGAAATGTAACCCTGACTCAGAATATAGTGCTGTGAATTAGTAGCCTTGCAGTGCTGGACAGGTTTATTTATTTGATTTATATGCTGCCATTCCCAACAGAGGCTCAGGAAAACTTACAACAGGAGAACAGGTTAACTTATAAAATGGGTCTAAACAACACCCTAGCCTAGCTTTGCTTGCTAAACATCTGCCCAAATAGGAAGCTCACTTCCAAAAAAGATGCCCAGGCTTGGGTTGTGGTTGGTCTCAGGAGAGAGGGAATTCCAGGCTCTAGGGGTGACTGCTGGGAACAACTTCCCACAGGTTTTATGCCAAGCAGAGTTGGCACATTTATTGCCAGTCTTGGCCATTTTCAAGGGGCCTAGGCCAAGCAGCAGAAGTGTAGCGAAGCAGAAGGTACCCAAGCTGTGTCTGAGTGACCGTAAACTAAACCTTTGCAGATGTGACAGCTAGCTTAATCAACCATGCAAGGGAAGCCATCAACATATCTAATTAAACCAGTAATGAGATACAGTCTTTCAACTGCAGAGTGGAGGGCAAGAGAAGAAGGCTGTCCCTGAAGTATGTTATTGATGGAAGACTGGGTATGCTGGGGAGAACCTGTGACTATCTAAGCCAGGGGTGGGCAATTATTTTGGAAGGCCACTTCATGAGTCTGGCATTCTCTCACAGGCTACACCTCTCACTCCTTCTCTCTCACCCGCTCGACAGCCAGTCAGACACTCCCTGCAGCTGCAGCACACCCCGATCCACACCGTCCCAGCCCCATCTGCAGCTTACACCAGCTCCCACCCTTCGTGCTGCA
The DNA here is from genome assembly GCF_030867095.1 of Alligator mississippiensis. Classification (NCBI taxonomy): domain Eukaryota; kingdom Metazoa; phylum Chordata; order Crocodylia; family Alligatoridae; genus Alligator; species Alligator mississippiensis. Next base: position 41,448,110 of record NC_081828.1, read on the forward strand.
CAGGTGCCAGCATCAGCTGTGGACACTCTTGGCAAGTTCCCAGTGGGGATAGGAGTGACCGCCTGGGACCACAGCTGATGTGCTAATGTATCCCAGTCCTCACCCAAAACCTGCCGGCCACATCCACAGCCCACCCACCACTACTTCCGGCGTGCAGGGTAGTAGCTAGTGTAAGCCCTGGATGGGGTCAGAACGTGCCCATCCGCTGGCAGGACGCAGCAGTCAGAGCTGCCAGCTCCCCACAGGCCAGATCCCATGACTTTGTAGCCACTCACCTGTGGGCCAGACACAATCAGTTGGTGGGTCAGATACAGCCTGTGGGTTGTATTTTGCCCACCCTGATCTAAACTGACATGTTTATGAATTGGTGCCTATGATCGCAGGACAGTGGACTTGACCAAAAGTCCTTTCCAATCTTATGTCCTGTGAATATTCCTGAACCCCCAAGATGCAGCAGGCAGGGAAAGCACCTGCTGATAGACTGACTCGGTATTTCAGAAGTAATGTCACCATGGGTGGAACCTGCTGAGGTTTGAATAGAGAGGGGCAAACCAGTTTTGAGAAAATTGCAGCCAAGTCTTATTCCTTCTGCCACCTCCTCAATCACATGCATGGCTTGGAAGGTTCATAGGATAGTGGATGAAAGGAGGAGACAGAGTGCCTGTGCTGAGCTCTGTTTACTGACTGGCTGCGTCATCTTGTATAAATGAACTAAGACTGCATTTTCAAACAGCTGTGCCAACACTGGAGCTGAACCCTCCCTCAACCAACCAGCAAATTCATCTCACCTCATCTGCTCCCTGCCATTGCAGTGGGCTTAAATGTGGGTGGCACCTCTGTCTGACTGTGGCATGCTGTGACTACATCTCCAGTGAACTGTAATGCTGCATTTTGACTAAATTATGAGGCTCAGTAAACAAGTAACGGGGTGAAATTTAATGGCTTGTGATGTACAAGAGGCCTTATTAGATGATCTCATGGTCCCGCCTGAGTTTGGATGAAGCTATTAAATTAACTTGCACATGCCAAAGAGCTAATGAATAGTTCCTGTGCATCCAAATACCTCTTCTGCATGTGCATGCTCTATTTTTACTGGCACAGATTAGCTGCAGATGTTTGAAAGGTTTGCCTTTAACTTACATGTAGCTGCTAATACTTAGGGCTAACAACAAGTGCTTCCCAATCTTAAAAGGCCGTTTGTGGCTGCAAAATCCTTGTAGATCTTACACAGCAGGTGCAATGGGTTCACAAAATTCCACTGTGGTTCTTAGAGCCAGTTTTGTAGGTACAGAAGTCTACACAGCGCTCTTCAAAGCTCTGGGAGGAAAATCCTTATTGATGGACTCTTCTGCTTACTGGGCTTGATAAACAGGAGTGAATGGCCCAGGTGCCAACTAGTCCTTTCTCCCTCCTCATCACAAGCACTCAGGTCAGTCATGACTAGCCAAATCCCAATTAGGACTCAAATCAACTCTGTGGCTGCAGTTTGCTGGCAAATTCTGTAAGCCAGCTCCTTGGCTCTACTGATAAATTTCTACTCACATAGACACTACTCTGCTGGAAAAGCATTGGGATGTAACCAGGACACACAAAAAGAGATTCTGGTAGTGTTTCATTGTGAGTATCTTGGGCACATGCCTGGAGATACTCTGCCTCTGCCCCACCTCCAGGGACACTTGCTGTTGTCCATTATATAGGCCATGGTCCAGAGCAAGGGTGTGCAAAATACAGCCCGTGGGCCAGATCCGGCCCACCACCTGATTGTCTCTGACTTGTGGGTGCCTGGCTGAGAACTTCTGGGATCCAGCCCGTCAGCAGCCAGCAGCTCCAGCTCTGGCCACTGTGTGATGCCAGGCAGGTGGGGCTGTTTCCACTACACAGGGCAGGTGGGTGGGACTGCTTCCGCCCAGTGCTGATGCCACAGCATCAGCTGTGGACCCAGGCAGACACCCTGATCCCCACCCAGGACCTACCAGCCGTGTCCACAGCTAAGGCCAGCACCCACCCTGGGCTGCTTCTGGTGCACCAGGCAGGGGTGGCATAAGCTGTGGACATGGGCGGCAGGTTCCGGGTTGAGGTGGGATCAGGACGTGCTATAGCTCTGGGCATGGTGGGGGTTGGAGTGTGCTGCAGCTCCGGGCAGGTAGAGGATTGAGGGGAGAGAGAAAGAGAAGTGTGGCCCTCAAGAGGACACCAAAACTCATTAAGTGGCCCTCCAGCCAAAATAATTGCCCGCCGCTGGCCCACAGCAAAGCCCCCCCTATCACTATCCTCTCTCACCTTCCCTAGGAATTCCTCCCATCACTACCATCCAGACCTCACAAAGGGGCTGGATTTCACAGGATGTGCTACAATTTGGCTGAATCCAACTGCCTGTTCTGGCATACTAAAAAGGCAGGCAAAGTTAAGTAGACACATGTGAGACTCCCCTACCAAATACCTGTAACAGGGGGAAAGTACTCCAGGGTGGGAGTCAGGAGGCCATGAGTCTAATATTGACTTTAAGAGACTGCTTTTGACATTCACATGAACATCAAACCTATTATTACTGCCTTAGGCCCTTGTTCCCCAACCATAGAAGGTGCCTGCTAACAGAGAGGTTGCAGAAGGTTTTTCTGCCGGCACTGACCATAGGACCCAAATCTAATATATGAGGGACAGGTGTCATCTGACTGAGACATGTAGCTTGGTTATTCTGTCTTTAACCACACCCATTGTAGCACTACGTCTAGAACCCGGACATCCTTATCTCCAGTGCTCTCCAGCTACCTGGCACACATCAACATGCATACCGGCTAGGTATATGTCAAGTCCTTTTCTAAGGACTGGTCTGCAAAAAATGATAACAATTATTCCTGAGGCTTAATGCCAAGTGTTATGTCTTGGGGATTCGAAAAGCTAGAGTTCATACCCCACAAGTGACCTGTGGTAAGGGAGCACTTTGTGGTCATTTATGACACACTGTGGTTTTCCTCTTTAAGAAACTGATTCATGTAATTCCCACATTGAAAAAGCATCCTTTAAAAACTAGTTTTAAAGGTAAAAGGCATTATAATTTGCAAGCTGCTGCAGTGTGCACCCTAACACCAGGGGCCTGCTTGTGTATTTATATAGGGGTTATGGACTGGTGGGTTTGAAGATAAAAAGGCCTGTTACACTCCCCATGGGTTTCACAATGACCTTCCGCCCCCCTCATCTGTGATCTCTGGTGATTGGTGGAGAAGGTCCATTACAATCCCAGTAGGGATTACCCTGACCAATCACTACCATCAATAGAGGTTTCCTGACCAATTATGTCCCTCACTAGGGATTCCCCACCACTGATTACCTTCTGCAGTAGGTATTATCTTGTAATAGGTCTTCAATCCCCAGCAGGTCATCAATACCCCAGTAATCACCACTGGCATCACAATGTCCCATCTTTCCTCAAGAAGCTTATTTGACACTCCCCCTCCTGGAAATTCTTTCACACATACAATGCTTCTTCAGGTATATAGGGAGTAAAAAGAAGGTGCAGGGTAACATAGGACCCCTACAGGATAAACTATGCCAATTAGTGACAGATAGTGGGGCAAGGCTGAGCTCTTCAATGAGTTTTTTGCCTCCGTACTCTTGAACACGGATCAGGATAAATCTGGTCAGGTCCCAGAGGACTGGAAAAGGGCCAATGTGGTCCCTATTTTCAAGAAGGGAAGGAAGGAGGATCCAGGTAACTATAGACCGGTTAGTCTTACCTCTATCCTCGGGAAAACCTTTGAAAAAATTATTAAAGATCACATTTGTGGGAGTCCAGCGGGAAAAACAATGCTGACGGGCAACCAGCATGGATTCATAGCAGGTAGATCCTGCCTGACTAACCTTGTTTCTTTTTATGACCAGATCACAGAATGTGTAGACGCAGGAGTTGAGGTAGATGTCATTTACTTAGATTTTAAAAGTCTTCGATATGGTATCTCATCCTATTCTGGCAGATAAACTGAGTGGCTGTGACATAGATGATTACACGGTTAGGTGGGTGGCAAATTGGCTAGGGGTTACAGCCCAAGAGTGGTGGGTCAGTATTGACCTGGAAACATGTGGGCAGTGGAGTCCCACAGGGCTCGGTCCTTGGACCTGTGCCATTCAGTGTCTTCATCAGTGAGCTCGATGAGGGCGTGGAAAGCCTTCTGTCCAAATTTGCAGATGATACCAAATTATGGGGTAAAGGTAACACACTAGAGGGTAGGGAACAGGATCTGGACAGGATGGAAAAATGGGTGGAACAGAATAGGATGCAGTTCAATAAGGACAAGTGCAAGGTGCTGCACCTAGTGAGAAGGAATCACCAGCACACTTACAGGCTGGGGATGACCTTCTCAGCAGCATAGTGGTGGAAAGGAATCTTGGAGTCATAGTTGACACCAAGTGAACATGAGTCGTCAGTGTGACGAAGTGATCAGTAAAGTTAACCACACTTTATCATGTGTTAGCAGGTGCATGACAAACAGGTCCAGGGAGGTTATACTTCCCCTCTATGTGGCCTTGGTCAGGCCGCAGTTGGAGTACTGCATCCAGTTTTGAGCGCCACACTTCAAGAGGGATGTGGACAATCTCATCGGGGGGGACAGCAGGAAATAGGGAATATGATGTTTACCAGGGCGCCCATTGGGTTAACTAGAAACAATGGCCACAAACTGAAGGAGAGCAAATTTAGACTGGATATCAGGAAAAAATTCTTTACAGTGGGGGTAGCCAAAATATGGAATATGCTTCCAAGAAGGGTGGTGCTGTCCCCTTCCTTGGAGGTATTTAAGAGGAGATTGGACAAACTCCTGTCTGGGATCATCTGACCCCAGCATTCTTTCCTGCCCAGGGCAGGGAGTCAGACTCGATGATCTAATAGGTCCCCTTCCAGCCCTAAAATCTATTAAATCTATGAAGCCTTGAGAGTGTTCAGAGGAGGGCCACTCATATGGTTAGGGGCCTGCAGGCAAAGTCCTACGAGGAGCAATTGAGGGCCCTGGATCTCTTCAGCCTCCACAAGAGAAGGCTGAGAGGCGATCTTGTGGCTGCCTACAAATTAACTGGGGGGAGGGAGGGAGGCAGCAAGGAATAGGAGATGCTCTGTTTACCAGGGGACCCCTTGGAGTAACTAGGGACAATGGCCACAAACTGACGGACAGCAGATTTTGATTAGACATCAGGAAGAACTTCTTCACAGTAAGGGTTGCCAGAATCTGGAACGGGCTTCCAAGACAGCTGGTGCTCTCCCCTACCTTGGGGGTCTTTAAGAAGAGGCTAGACATGCACCTAGCTGGGTGGTCTGATCCCAGTGCTCTTTCCTGCCCAGGGCAGGGGGGTAGACTCGATGATCTGCTGATGTCCCTCCCGACCCAAACATCTATGAATCTATGAATGCTTGTGCAGTCTCCAGAGCATACATTCCTTGAGTCCAATAAGTAGTCAAGCTGGTGTGAAGGGGTTTGGTGTTGGTTATCATCTGCCCAGCAAAGAATGGATTGGATGTTGCAGTGAGATCCTATAAGATTACCACCACCATCATGTTAATGCAACGTCACTCACCATTGAAAATAGCCTGACCTCAGGTATAGCAAACACATATGTGGGGTGTTCAAACACCCTGTTTCATTCTCAGCTGAAGATAGGGAGATAGTGGCACTGAACATAGTTATCACCTGGGGGCTGTGAGAAGCTTGACCCTGAGTAGTCTCTGGTCTTGCAGAGATCTGATCTAATGAGGTTTCCACTGGACCTCTATATTGAACTGCCTTGTGGGTCCCAATAGGCAGTGGCTCAACACAACGAGCCTAGGTTATGTTAAAAATAGCTATGTGGATTTTCTCTCCCAAATTGTCCTTTAGTAAGCTGAAGAAACCCCTTCTCATCCTTTTCTTGCCTCTTTCCTGACAGTCTTGGAGCCCCAGTTCTTGAAATTACATCTCTGACTCAGATGGTTAATCCAGAACTGAGTCTCTCCTGCACGGTGCTATTGCCATGTTCACCACTCCTTTTTTCTTGCAGTGAGTTGGCAGTTATTCCTATGGCTAAATTATAGGAACATGAAGTGATGCCATCATGGGGTATACCAATATCACATCTCCAGTTTTAAGGGGGTGTCTGGGTCATAGGCAGTCAGTCCAAGAGGTGTATGCTAGGTCAGTGGTTACCAGAGAGTAAGCCAAGGTCAAGCTGGGTATCAGTTCAGGATATCAAGATGAAGATCAAGATGAGGTTGTAGACAGGGCAAGCATCTGATCCAGGCTGGGAGGTCCAAGACAGGAACTGAAACAATCAGGACTAGGCAGGAAGGTCCAGGCCAGAGGTTCAGAACACGGGGTAAGGTATAAGAGTTCAAAGCAGGCCAGAAGCCACCAAGGTGGTCTGTTGCCCAGACAGCTCTCTGCTTGAGAGATGGTTCAGCCGGGTTGTCTGATTACTTCCAGCTGGGATCAGGGCCTGGATCAGCCCTAGCTGGGCCTTGGCTCATTACACTAGTGTATCCATGGAGGAACACTCCCAAGAACACTTCACCCACCCACTTACATGCACCAAACCTGGAAATGCAGCAGTCTCCCACTGTTGCTTTGGAGACCTCCATCTCTGGTGTGCATAAGAGTGGCCACAGAGGGTACCCACAAAGCAGCTTCACTGTTGCATTTCAGACGTGGTGTATAAAAGTTGGGCAAAGCAGGATGGACACAGACTAGACAGACTGGTACCCAGAGATTCCAAGGCCAGCAGAGAACATCACAACACAACTGTTTCAAGCCATTTGATACAGGCTACCATATTCATAAAACCTTAAGATGCCTTTCAGTTAAAACTCCCCCAAATTTTCTGACTCTCAGTTTAAACAAACAAACAAAAGCCCTATTTTTACAAAGCTACAACCTCTAGGCTCCATATAAGAGCTGTTTACTGTATTTTTTTAGCATGTCTTTAGGATGCAAGCCACTTTTACAAGGAATATTTTTTTTTTTAAAAACTGCCTGCTATCTGAAGGAATACAGTCTATCAATATTGTATAAGCATGTGGGGTTTTTTTAGTTAAAATTTGGCACAGTTCACACACACCTTGCAGAAACCCATGGTTATCTTTTACCAATCACATTTCATCAAACCATCAATCAAACACATTGGACAAGACCTATGTCCCCTAAACCCCTCTAGATCAGCATTAATTCTTGTTCCAGCCAGTGATTCCTTGCTGAATGAGTCCTGTACCAGCTGTTCCACGACTTTTTCCTGGAATCACTTTCAGACTGACAGGACTCTCATTACCTGGTTCATTTCATTTGCCTTTTATAAATACTGACACCATCTCAGATTTTTTCCAGTGCTCTGGAATCTCCCTGGTATTCTAAGATTCCTTTAAAATGAGCATCCGCCGACCAGAGACCTCCTTAGCCAACCCTTTAAAAAAAAAAAGTCTGAGTACAAGTTATCCAGACGTGATGATTTGAAAATGTGTTACATGAGGAGATTCTGTAACATCCTTCCTAGTTACTGTGAAAATGAAAACTATTTCCTCTTAATTATATGATATGGCAATATCAGTCTCTTCTTTCCAAAGACAGGACAGAAACATTCATTCATTCATTTCTTAAATTCTAATTTATAAATACTTGCTGTCAACATCCCATTGGGTATATATAATCTTTTCCTTTCTTACTGATCCTTTCACTGGGCTTAGTCAAGTACATTGCAGGTTTGGGGCATCTAGAAGGCATTCTTAAAAAAATCCCCAGGTATATATTTTTTCTTCCTTCTAGGTCCATTCGATTCCCAAATTGGCAAACTGACCATTTAAAAAATACCAAGCCTGTTTCAGAGGAAAGAGGGTCTTGTGGCCATGTCACTTAGGCTGCATTCACAACATCTGTGCTTGGTTCCCGAGATAAGTCACTTAACCTCTCCGTACCTTAGTACAATGAGAACAATCCTTCCTTCTCCCATCTTAGGTGCATTTCTTCTATGTAGATTTCCAGCTGTCTGGGACAGGAACTGGTTCAGGTTATGTATTTGTACAGCACCTGACACCAAGGGGGCAGGAGGGTGTTATCTCAGGTGTGCCATGTAGACACTACCAGAATCCAAATTACAATAATAAATAACATTGCTGACACTTTGACAGATGGCAGATGGTGGGGTCTGGCAGGGCAGTTTTCTGCCTGGAGTAGAAATTGGTGACATGGATCCAGCTATTCTCTAGTGTGATTTGTTTATTCATACAGGCTACATATTCCCTGTGTCCTGGGAGGGACATGGAAACATGCTGCTCATAGCAACTCTTCCATTACAGGGGGAGCAGTGCTTCCTTAAACTTACATCCCTCTCCAGGACTTGTATACATCTCAGCCCCATCCAGCTGGTGAAGAACACGCTGTTCCACTTTGCCTCCCACAGTCCCTGCACTTTACTCCAGGGGTACATCCGGTAGAAGACTCCACCCCACCCCATCCACGGACTGCCTGGTTTATATAAAAGCTGGCCTGGCTGTTAACTCTTCTGCCCCATTTTAAGCAGCTGCTTTGCAGTGCAAAGGAAGCTCAGAAAGGCCAATAAATGCCTTTATCAGGAAGGATACTCCAGTAGGAAAAATGCATTATATCTTTAAATGAGACACAGCTATCCTGCAATGACTTACTACAATACAGAAAGAAAATTCCCAGTGATTGCACTCCCCTGGCTGTCATATACCATCCCACACTAGACCCTATAAGAAAGATCATCAAACAATTAAAGCCTGTAGTCAATAAAGATCAGACCTTGAGGGAACTATTCCTTACTCCCGGCCTTCAAGCAACCCTAAAGCTGGCCCAGCTCATCATCAGAAGCAAACTCCCCTCTAATCAACAGACTCCAAATGGGATGCAACCCTCCCTCAACAATAAAGGCAAAACTTGTCAGCTCATCTCCAGGGCCACAATAGTCATCGTTTCTCATGTGGCAGACTTACTGGAACAGCTCGTTATGCTGGGCTCGGACAGTCCTCATCATGATTGGCAGGGCCTGTCCACCAACCAAGGGAAAGGCAGGGAAGGGCTCACCCTGCCCTTGCCCAGGCAAAGTGGGAAAACACCCTCTGGACTTGGTTCGAGACCCTGCTCTGCCAGGTCCGACCGAACCCTGGGGGCGGAGCCTCCGAGGTGAATAAAAGGAGCTGCATGCTCTGCACGAGTCAGATGTGCCAAGGGACAAAACGGAGCAGAGCTAGGAAGAGCTGCCCAGCGGGGCGGTTCCTGTTGCCCCTAAAGAGCTCCAGAAGACTGCCCAGGGTGGCAGGGGAGCAGAGGTCGGCTCTGGCTCCAATACACGGTGCACAGAGCAGCATTCCAGGATTTGGTGTAGCTAGCGCTACATGGAGCCAGACCCTGGGAGCAAGGGGCTCAGGTCTGTGACCTCTGGCAAGTGGCCAGGGCCTCAGTGCACAGGGATGGTCCACAGCAGAACCCAGAGCCTGGGAGCTGATAGCAGCGGCACAGGGCCAGGGTGCAGGACCGATCTCACTGCAGGAAGGGTCGCAGAGTGAACTGAGCCACAGCATTGCACAAAGCAGCCTGGGCCTCCAACCCCAGTGAGAGGGCAGTAGCTTCCAGGAGCAAGTGACTGCTCGGGGCCACTAGCAGGCAGGTGGCTGGGATGGAGCTGGAGCCTGAAAGGCTTCATGGTGAGGAGCAGTTCGGGTGGAAGAGCACTGATCCCCCTTTATGGCCCTGGAGTCATGTGTTAATTGGGCAAGGGTTTCACACGGGAGGAGATCCCTTGGAAGGTGGGGTGGGGAACTGTGGAAGGGCTCCTGAAGGATAAGGGTCCTGGCCATGCCCCGGAGGGTGGGGAGATATGGGGAGCCAGCCCTTTTTCCTGTTTTCAGGAGCTGGTCCCGGGTTCTTTTCCCCTAGAGAAGAGTCTAGTAATCGTAGTGATATTGACACTGTGAAGGAGGGTATGCCCTAGGGCTGTGCGAGGCTTCGGACGGTGCTTCAGATCCAGAGAAGCTTCAGATGCTTCAATGTCCGAAGCAGCATGTCTGGATCGAAGCTCTGGCTTCATTAGGTTTTCTGAAGCAGTTTGGAGCTTCCGAAGCACTTCGAAAAAGCTTTGGAGCTGCTTTGGAGATCCAGCCATAGCGTATAATGGGGAATCAATGAAATATCTATAACTTTGTTGTTTTTTGTCTGATTTGGATGAAACATGCAGGGGTGGTAGCCCCTGCTGAGAGCATGAAGCCTGCCAGACAAAAACCAACAAAGGTATAGATATTTCATTGATTCCCCACTATATATACCCTATGGCCAGATCTCTGAAGCAGCGCCAAAGCTTCGGAGCCACTTTGGCCAGATCAAAGTGGGAAACCAATCCGGAGCTCCGGATCGGATCCCTGGCATCCGAAGCGGCCGGAACTGAAGCTGGATCGAATAGATGCTTACTCGCACGGGCCTAATGTGCACCTTATATTTTGTATTCAGCGCCTTATATTTTGTCATTAATAACCATTTGTTGTTTATATACATATACTCATCCAGATATATGACAAATATCTTGTTGAAACCTCCTCCTCCTCCTCACTGCCCCCCACATTGACACCTCCCTCTGATTGCCAGTATTTATCTGGGTGTGTCTAAGTGTGTTTGCTGATTACCTGAATTCACCTGTATTTACCTGTTCCAGATTTCTTATTTACCTGTGTGGGTTCAAGGCTCATCAGAGCAATCCCCCAGAAGTCAATTATAGATGTATAGCAATTTATATATGTCTAAATAAAGTGTTGAATATATATATATAGAGAGAGAGAGAGAGAGTTATTAACTTTATTTTTTTTCTTCCTGCACATTGTACTTATATTAATAAATTTGTACATAGTTAAATTTTATAACTGTCATGGCCTGGTTCTATAGGGACAGCGGGGAACTATAAGTGGTCTGCAGTTTTGCCTACAGCACACCTGTCAGCTAACAATCCCCCTTCAATCAGAGGCGGGAGTACTTATCTGATTACACCCTAGCTACACTCACAAAAATCTATAAGGATCCACAAATCCTACATATACACATCACAGATGTGGTACATCTTATCCAGTGTAACACATACCCCCATGGAAACTATGTGGGTGACAAGAGACAAGAATTATGCACCAGAACGTAGTCTCTCAGAAAAAAAATAGAGGACAAAGACACGTGAATATCAATAGGAGCACTTTTCACAGAACAACCACTCCCTCTCTGAGATCACAGTCCTCAAGCTCAGGGAATTTGCAAAACACCTCCAGTAGATAGGCCTGGAACAGAAATTCCTCTTTCTATTGGACAGTAACAAAATCTAGTCTTAATCTGGACAGTGGCTTTATGGTCCTTGACAAATACTGTCAACCATCTCTCTGCATTTCACAGGTAATAACCACCCCTTCTTGAATAGTTTGCTCTGCCACTAACTAGTGCCACTGCAGTTTTTTGTCTGAGGAGGGTTTCTGTTCATACTGCTGCACTCCTAGTTCACAGCCCTCCTCCATACCTCCACACAGACTGCATTTGTATAGAGTCTGTTCTCTGATGTTTAGCTCAGCCTGCCTCTGCTTGTCCTTCAGACCTGAGGAAGGGCACCTGATGCGCAAAAGCTTGTCCAACAGCTTTCCCAGCCATATACTTGGGCCCATAAAAGATATCACAGAAAAAGCCTCACCTCAGACATTTCCTCAACCGTCACAGCTACAACACTCCAAACCCAATGCAAAAAAGAAAGCATTTTAACCCCCTTCCCCATGGGTGTGGGCACTTCATGGACTTTCACCCTAGGTGCTTACACACCCATCATCACTCCTCAGGTGTTAGCTGTTAGCACTTGCCACCACAATCTATCTATCTATCTATCTGGCCTAGTCCATCTGTCTGTCTGTAATGCTCATTAAGGGTGCCAGGAGCCTGGCACGGAGGGGAAGGGAGAGGGAGGGCCAGCTGAGGAAAAAGTGGGAGCCGGGCTCCCGGTTACTGTGAGAAGACGAGTAGATGTACAACGCCATCAAGAAATGGGCAAGGCAGTGGGCAAGCAGCAGTGGCTCCATCCCAAGCCCCAAGCAGGGAAGGAGGCACCTGGGGCAAGCCCAGTGCAGTGAGGAGGGCTTGGGGAGGAGCCAGCTGAGGAAAAGCAGGAGCTGGACAGAAGCACGAGGCAGTGGGTGAGCAATGGTGGCCCTGTCCCAAGCCCCGAACAGGGAAGGAGGCGCCCAGGGGCAGTGTGGAGGAAGTCCTGGGGCATGGGCAGCTGTTGCAAGGCGTGGAGCTCGCCTGCCCTTGCCCTTGTCCTTGCCCAACAAAGAGGTGTGCAAGCAGCCAGGTGGCAGCATGGGCAGGTCCACCTCCAGCCCACTGAACAAGAGCAAGTGCAGGAAGGGATTGGTACTTTCAGATGTTCAGCCTATTTTATTTAAGGTTTATAAATATTTAATTTATTTAATAAATATAAAAAGTAAAATCTATCTTTTTTTGTTGTTGTTTGCAATGCCCATTCATTCTTGCCATCATTCTTGATGGGCAATTCGCTAGTTATATTAGAAATGCCTGGCTAAGCACTCAGCAGCTGAGCTAGGATTGTGTCCCAGCTTATTAGCAAGTAGGGCTATGGGGAAGACAACTGCACTGCCCCAGGAGCCAACCACTCAAATGCCTTTCTCCTCACCAGGTGCCCAGACTATTGTAAGAAAGGCATCACTGCCAAGAGCCAAATTCCTTCTTCCCTGGCTCCACAACCCCCCTTTTGTATGGCAAGAGAGGATCCATAGTCCTGAATTTGGTTGTGGCTGCAGGGTGAGGAAGGGTTACGCTGGCTTTTGGTAGTGACCCTTGGCACATCTTCTCCCAAAAGGGTCCTGCCCTTGTTCTTTTCCACATGGCTAGAGGCTTGAGCCTCCCTGCCTCCATTCACTGAGCACCCAGGATTTGTTTGCCACAGACAGGAGTTGCCCATGCCACTTGTGGCACATGTGCTGTGAGTTGGCCACCCCTAGTTTAGCTGAAGTTGTTTGAGAAGGGAGTTTGTGCCAACCCTCAGAAAACAACCTTTATACAAGAAGAGCAAACACTGGAGGAAGGTGGTTATACTGATATAACAGTATCTATGAAACTGTGTCCCCTTAAATGACACTGTCCCCCTAAATACACTCCTATGCTTCTTGTTAGTCCAGGGTTACTTATGGGCAAGGCAACATGGGTGTGAGCTAGTGGAGCACTCACTGGCTCTTTAGTCTTGCCTAGAAAGGCAGGACAAGAACCAATGAATTGGAGCTGATGCCAGACCTGTTCAAACTGAACATAAGTCACAAGGTTTTAGCAGTGAGGAGAAATGTGTGGTGCTGGAAGAGACTCCCAAAGAGAGAAGTGAATTCTTCTGCTCTCAGTGGCCTCACATGAATATCAGAGGCCAGACTGGAAGATATGCTTTGGCCAAAGACAAGTTAGCCAATCACAAGTTCTTGGGGTTAGTGCAGGAAAGACTTTGCGAAGTAAAATGGCTTGCGAAAAAACCGTCTAGATTCTAGATGATCTAATGGTCTGTTTTAGCCTGGAAATCTGTGGTTCTTAGCTATTTCCCTGCTCTGGTCCCCTAGCTGTGCATGGTCAGAGGATGATATAATCAGTCCAAATGCTGCAATAGAGCTTAGGTAACTGTTCAGCTGCTGGTTTGCTCCTCTGGACAGGAAACTTGGATTGTCGAACTTCAGCCCCTCTCTGATTTCCAGATCTGTGTTCAACTAGGGCTGTTTCAGAGGCTTGTGTATGGGCCCAAAGCATGGGGTGGTGGGGAGGGGGGAAGTCTTATTAATACTCGGCTCTTTTAACAGCAGATTTCAAAAGAAGTCAATATCACTAGCTCCATTTTAAAGACAGAGAAACTGAGGCACGGTATGTGGGCAGCCTAGGCTTGGAATACCAGGGACTGAGGGGCATAGATGGAGCTGTTTGGGCAGCGGAGGAAGAAGAAGACCAGGGCTGGGATTACATGCAGACACTACAGTATGGCAAAGCTGTGCAGAGGGAGCCCAGGACTGGACTGACATGGAGGGTGGTCAGGATTAGGGTCACTGGCAGCACCACATGTGTGTTGAAAACACATGGCTAGGATAGCACTGTGGCTGTAGCTCAAGACTAAGGGACATCAGTAAAGCTGTGAGTATGTAGGGAGCCTGGGCCTGGAAAAACAGCTGGCCTGTGGGTTCAGATGGAAGGGTGTTGCCAGAATTATGGGGACCTGCACTACATCTATAAAAACAGGACTGAATTATAGTTGTGAGGAGCCCAGATGTGGAAAAGCTAGGAGGCTGTGGGTTAGCACTGAGGGAGCTAAGGTAGGGAGCAGAGTCCAGGGCTAGAAGAGATAGGTGAAGCTGTGGGTCAGAAGGAAGGGGCACTGGCGGGGCATCATGCAGGGCCCCCTCCAGGGCCAGGATAACAGGGGGACCACGAGCTGAAACCAGACAGCACTAGCAGCAGTCACTCCACCTCTGCCCTCATTATGCCTGGCTGTTTGATGGCTCTCAGCCCCTCCTGGGTTCTGGCACTGGCACTCACATGCCAGTGGGTTTTCACACTGCTGCGTGGCCCAAGCTGAGCTGGGAATTCTCCAGCTGGATGATGTGGGTGTATTTGTTGTTACACAGGGTGGACTGTGGCCAGAGGCCAAGGCAAGAGCATGAGCTCACTGCTTTGAAGCCCTCTGGCTGGACTCCCCTAGCCAGTCCCAAGGTGAGAACTAAGGGCTCCAAAATCCCGGCTGGTTCATGCTCTGTTCTACAGATCAGTCTTTCCCCTTATCACTGGAACAGCTATCTGTCTCACTCCTGGCATCCTGCCCCAGAGCAACAACTGCTAGTGGCAGTTTCTATTGTGCAAGCAAACGTGGTTCCCAAGCGCTGTGCAGGCCTGAGCTGCCTATAGTCCTGACAGTCTTCTGTGCTTTGCAGAAGGACTAATAACTGACTTAAGCTCACTTTACTCGGGGCTGCTGAAATTAGACAAAGCCTGTGGCACTATCAGTGCAAGGTGGCCAGAGGAACAATTCCAGACAGCAACCAGCCAAGACAAGGACCAAATTCAGAGATGAGTGTGTTTGATCTGATTCCATGCGCATGTTCTTCTGGCCTGCTCAGGAGGCCAGTGAACAACTTAGACTCATCACCCACTCACTGAGCAATGAATTTCTAAGGTAGTCTGCTGGAGATTCACTTGGGGTCACTCACAGGGTGACAGGCCAGAGCGGGGTGGGACAGGATAGCAACTAACAGGTTTTAGTGACTGTTGTCCCCAGAGCATGGTTGTAGACAGGCTGCCATACACAATCCAAGTTCTGCCTGATGACTAGACTGCACTGACACCTGCCATCTCTCTTCATAAAGATCTCTTCAGCCAACTCATTGTGGCATCTCCACCTGCATGCAAATAAGGTTAAGATACAAGCCCCAGGAAGCACTGCTTTAGAACAGGTTTCACATGTCCTTCTCTAAGTGCTAAGCTCTAAGTGTGTGTTCTCACACAAAAAACCTCATTAAAGCTCTCACAGTTACATGTGTTCCTCTCCCCAACTAATCACAGTTAGCAAACCAAAGTCTACATGTAGTAATACTTAAGGATATAGCAGTTCACACTCCAGCCCACAAAAACCTTAAAAGCAGGGAAATAAGATAAGGTAAAAGACTGTTTTCAGTGTTTTTGTAGGACACTCTACCACCCAAGGTGGGTCTCAGACTTCCAGCTCTACCAGAGACTTCTAATTCTCATTCAAAATGCAAATCCTGAAAAGAAAACTCCTGTACTTGTATATCTATTATTTCAACAGATCAGCATATTTGTCACAGGTGCTTTGGCTTTCTCCCTGCCAAAAGCTCTAAGGTAAAGTCCAGCTTACACTTTTCTAGCACAAGAGAACTTTCTACAATGGGAGTAAAGCTTGTCTATGGCAAGAGAGAACTTTCCATGGGAGCCAGGTTAAGACTTTGAAACAAAATCCCCAGCGAACTAATAATAAGTACTACAGCAAACCTCCCTTTTCTGCTCTGTCTTTGAGACACATCTCTTTGACTTGCCTTTGCTGACATACACAGAGCAGCAGGTATAACACAACCCTTACCAAAACAATTAACAAGCCCATACAATTCTCCGCTGGCTCCCACCAAAAAACAAATCCCTTAGCCCCAAGACATTCCAAAGACGATACTGTATCTCCTGGGGAAGGAGTGACAGAAGAAACGCATGATGGATGAGAGTGACACAACTCAATGCATTATGGGAAAGTGCTCAAATACTACAGGGATGGTCACTGTATAAAGAATCTACGGAGAAGAGAAGAGAAGAGAAGAGAAGAGAAGAGAAGAGAAGAGAAGAGAAGAGAAGAGAAGGTTCTACATGTCTGGAAAGTTATTCTGCTTTAACACTGCTGAGGTCACTGTCAAGGTTTTGCATCAGAGTGGTAGCTGGGTGAAAATCTGGCGTATTGAGATTGGTATATGCCTTTACCGTTAAGGCTTACAGACAAATATTAATGATGCATAATTAATATTCGGGGCAGTGGTACTCAGCTGGTGCCACATGCCTGATGCACAGATGACTTGATGGGAACGCAGTTGATCAATCACCTGCCACAATGTTCCTGGCACCAGGCTGTTCCACGTGGATTAGAGAAACAAACAGAGCTGCCTTCATGAGAGGCCAAACTAATTAGCCCAGATACAATGCCATGCAAACATGGCTCTGCTGTGTCCCGGGCCAGAGCAAATGCTCACAGAGCAGCCTAGCACTAGAAATGTTTTGAAGAAGAACAAGGGAGGGAACAGGTGGGACCTCAGTGGAGCTGGATTCTGGGCTTGTGCAGGATATAGAGGCCATGAGGTTAAAAAAAGTAGAGAACTTGTTCTGGGAGTCAGAACACAAGAAGCCCCAATGTCAGGACCAGTGAGGTAAGATAGGCCTTTGATTTACTCCACCTTTAGCAAAAGGTATTTTCAACCTGTCTGTCGCTATACATGTTACAATTAGCAGGGAACAGTTTGAAAACACAAGACCTTCAAAAAACACAGCTCATAGGCCACAGCTTGAGGAGTTAACCCAGCATTCTGGGAGTCTCCAAGGCATATTTATAAATTTGGGGTGTGTACGAGATAAATATTTGTGCCTATGTGCTGCTTTTTCTGGAAAGCCCTTTTTTTCTTGGCTTCTTTACTGAATTTATTCAGTGCTAGTCCCATCACTCACTGTATAGAACGGTTCTTTGTGGAGGCAAAGCAATTGCTTACATTAATAATAATAAAAAAAAGAAAATCAAATCACAATTTGGAAGGGTACCTTTCCTTGTGCCCTTGCCAAGGTATATTTTTGTAGAGTTTAGTATGCATTGCTCAAAGGGAGATGGATGGACTGCAAAAGATATGAAGTCTGTTTGCTTTGGATAGGTGGCCTGCTGTTGGGGTGCTTATCTAAAACACTCTCCAAACGTTTCTGATCCCCTCTGGGCAGGGAATTCTTGTGTGTCTACTAGAAGCCTAGTGCCAAATTAAAATAAACAGCAAGGAACCGATTGTATTTTAAAAGCTACTTTGAACCACACAAGCAGGAGAGCTGGAATGTTCTGCAGGCTGGAGGGACTGGGTCAGATCAGTTTTCACAGAACTACGCACACCCACACATCTGCTCATCATATCCGCAGAGCACACTCAAGTGCTACGCAAAGACTCCCAAGCGAGCATTGCACAAGATATCTCAGGTACCAAAACCAAGGTAATCACATTAGCTTGGCGTTCGACCTGGGTTGATTTCAGTAGGGTAAATTCAGGCACAGCCTTGTGCTATGCAGCCATACACTGAGCAATAATGCAGGGATCCTGGTTTTCTCTAATGAAAAAAAATCCCCAATTTTCAGGTTTATAAAAGTATCCCAAAATCTACATTTTCCCATGATTAAAATTAAATGCCACTAATATACAGATATATATCTAGTGGTGTTTCATTTTGATCACAGAAAAATGTGGATTTTGGGTTACTTTTTTTAAACCCCAAAATTGGGGTTTTTTTAAATCAGAGAAAACCAGGATCCCTGGCAATAAGGCACCTATCCAGCAAAGCACGAGAGAGAAGCACTGCGGAGTTGTCGAGCTCTGTAGAGGTCCCTGGATGATGATTTATACAAGTTATTTAACAAGGGAATTTGCATATCAACAGGATATTTGCATAGGGGGGTAAATTTTGGCTTAAGGGAATTGTGCAGTTCTAGCGAACTGTGTCCTTTGCTCAAGTCCCTTGCCCTGATCTTACAGATGCACCACAAGAGGTTCATTACTGATACCAGCATTGACACAGCATCCCCAGCCATTTCTCTGTTCAATTCTTTACAATTCACATGTTACATTAAAGTCTTCCTCACTGCTTGTATATACATGCATTTTCCTCATGGAGGCTGAAGCCATCACCTTCAGATAGACAGCACAAGCATGTTTTTCATTTGGGGAGGCACAGGTAGGGTTTATGAGAATCAGCCAAGAGAGGATGCAGTTAGGTTCACACAACTATTGGTGAACTAGTTTTAGCATGCTGGGTGTCAGGACTCCTTGGTCCAGGAGCAGAGTGCAGTCTAATTACTAAAGATGCCACTGTGACATCACCCTCTTTGGATCATTTGCAGAGACTAATTGTGTGATCTAAGTGCAAGTTTCTACCACATGAGCTAAGAGACCATTCTTCTTAGTATCCTGGCAGTGACAGTTCTGTAGTATAGGATCTGGCCACTGAAGGCAGACAAGAGCTTTCTCTCATCCATGAGTATCAGTTACAAAGTAGTGGATCCAGAAATGGGACCAGAAGGGATGCTCCCTCTCCACTCTGGCTGTACTATGCATGTTTAGTGAACTATGAGCTCACTCCCTGGTCAGCACAGGCTCCTGCCAGAGCTCTGCATGAGCAGAGAGCTCTGAGCTCCCCAGCCGGTTAGGGCAGGGTTTGGCCACAGGCCCTGCTTTGAAGCAGTTCTGGAGCCCAGGGGGTGAGTGCTACTGCTGTTCACCCTTCCCCTCCCTCCCCTTCCCTGATGAATGTAGCAGCAGGGGAAAGGAGGGGATGGGCAGCAGTGCTCCACTCTAGGGTCTGGGATAGAAGCTTCATAAACTGATTTTGCCTAAATCAGTTAAGTCTGATACTACATTCGACCAGGTTTATCTTAAACCAGCTTCAGCCATTTTGAAACTGGTTTATGTACACTGAACTTCTGTTCTGTTACAGTTTTAAAGCAGTGTCTGATCACTTAACCGATTCATGTGCAACTTCTGCCCTTAGCCCAGAGCTGCATGAAAGCAGGGATGGCAGCCAGATCCCACACTGAGTGCTCACATCTGACACAGCCAAAGGGGATGTGACCAGGCTGCTGCACCCCCTCTGGATTAATCCCTGGTTAAACAGAAACATTTTGCACCCCCCCACCCACCCACACAAAGGGCAGTGTAACAAAAAAGATTAAACTTGTTTTGCTCCTAGCAGTCCCCTGGGGTCTATTTCCAGTTCTGCTTTAAGGACCCCATCTGTTCTTTTACTTGTGAAGGGATCAGTTATACCTCCCACAAAGGTAAAAAGGACAAGATGTTGCCCACTAAGGGTTAAAAAGGACACAGAAATTGTCAATACAATCAGTGGAACAGCTGGGTGCAGACCACACAGCCTTTCAGGCAGCATCTCCACACATTTCCATCTTGCCTCCTCTGTTTCATGTAACAAAAACTTGTGACATGTCACCAGTGGCAGGGGAATATGTGCCTCTGCAGCGCACAGGATGGAATCGCCCATTCGTGTAGGAGATTGATACATGTCATAATTATAGCAGCCGTTCAATCAGAGCAGCAAAGAGCTGGCATAATGGGGTACTGTGTGGCCTTGAAGAAAGGACCTTGAAGAGTAAGTAGTGTAAGCTGGGAACTCAGGCTGGAAACTCCAGGGCAAACGATGTAAAGGAGAGAGGAAGGCTACTGCACTTCATAGGGCCAAGGAACGGCTTGGGGGGCAGTGTGCTCACTGAGTGGGTGGCAGAAGGCAAACCTCAGGTTGTAGAGAAACTGTTTAGGGGGAGAGGAAGTGAAGCCCAGCTCCCTGTGTTCAGTTCTTGTCATGCCTGGCAGCTGATTCCCGTCTATGCAGATGGCAGCCAGAGCTCAGACTCAGCCAACGTGGCCTCATATGTTCTACTGGTACCTCCCTGCAGCTGCTGCACTGCATTCTAGCATCTTCACTCTCATTAAAAATGAAGTCAGTCTCTGGTGTTATGATTACAGAGATATCCTCTGGGAGCCAGTAAAGCCAGTGCACGGATATCTACATGAGCCTGTGGAGCAGTGCACATTGACCCACTCATCCCGGCAACGAGAATTTAGAGGTTGTTACCATTAACTGCATCATCTTTCCCCTGGGAAGAGAAAGAGAGGGAGGTTCTGCAGACCCACTATGTTCATTTACTATGTTCAATATCATGTACTAGTGACACATAGGAGAAGCAAACGCTCCTTCCCCCCAAACCAGGAAGGAGCTGAAATCACAGTCTAGCCAAAACCTTGCCATAACCCATGACCACCAAGGGAAGGCCGATTTAAGGGCCCCATGTGGCTATGCAATCACACGCAGAATGTCTGCACAGCCAGCTGTGAGCCATGCCTCATTTTGAGGGCTCACATGGGTGGAGCTTGTTGTATGGGTGGATCTTGGCAAACCTCCAGCCCTTTGTCCTTCCTACCCTGAAAACAAATGATAAGCACAATGCTTGCCCCAAAACACCTTCCTCCAACATGAACAGCAAGAGCTCCCAGCTCCTCCTGGCTCAAATTAAGGCCAGGTCCTGTTCTACCTATAAGGTGTCTGAGTAGACTTGGATGTTTAAGTGTGACCTTTATCCCACCCTATTAAAAAATGCATTTCCGTTTATAAATGTAGCATCATCTTCACCTTAAGACTATGTCACAAAAAGCAATGAGCAAGGGAGTGACCCACTTAACTTTTTGTGTTAACTATTTTACAGGGTGTAACTTGCTGTGCCTCTCCTGTGCTCCTCAGTTATGCTTTTCTAGTCGCCTGGAGCTAACCGTGGTCTTGCGGCCCGACAATTTGACCCCTGGCACCAGTTTACCGAGACTACCGATGCTTCTCACCTGCCATGTCTTTGATGGAACTTTACTCTCGGGGAATGTTGTTAACCCTGGCTCAGTGGTATCACGCTGGATCTGAGCATTAGCATGAGGTCATTGGGGCTCTGCCTCCCCTACACCCCACCTAGTGCCAACCCACTGTAACTCCAATGTTGCATGGACATGGTTTTTTTACCAGTTGTCTTTTTCATCTTGTCCTGTAGATTTGCCACTGCCTTGGCTCCACTCTCTGCAGCCGGACTTCCACTTCGCTCCTCCAGGTAAGTTGCCTGACTTCTCCGAGTTGGCCAGTAGAGACAGCTGCTCGTTTGGAGGCTGCCATCAGTCATCCCTCCTGGGACCTGGGTCTCACCTGCAGCCTTACCCTGGCTGCTGGAAACTTCCTACTGGTCCCCCTGCCGGACCAGTGTGTGGGGCTTTTAACTCTGCCCTGGTGCCTCTGCTGGCAAATTGGTGTCAACACATGCTTATAAAGCATGTGCATGCTGGCGCCAGCTTCTTTTCGTTTTCCAGCGTCCTTGTCCCTGTTGGCTGCAGCTTGGTACACCACAGCACCACCGGTAAGCCCTGCGGTGTGGCAAACCTGCCACCATGCTCCCATGGCTCAGCATGCCACGGTGCTGCCCCGTTCCTGTGGCTCAGCATGCCGCAGGGCTGCTGGTAGGGTCCAAGGCACGGCAATTCTGTCAACGCCGCCATGCTCCTGTGGCTTGGCACGGCACGGTGCCACCGGCTGTGGCAGGGGCATGGGGATTCCACCATTGCCGCCATGCTCCTGTGGCTCGGTGATTCCACTGCTCCTGCCACACAAGGACACAAGGAACGCAGAATAGGATTGTACTTAGGCACCTAATAGATGGATAGAGTAGGGCCTGGACCTTGGAATAGGAGAAAAATTGGAGGTACTGGGTAGAAAGGAGCTACAGAAAAGAAAGTTGCCTGAAAAATCCCCATTTGGGACAGATACCAGTAATTAGTCATGTTCGTGTGAAGTCATGCAGAAGGAAGGGTGGATTTGCACCTTAGGCACCTTATCAGCATCTGATGAAGCAAGGCATTGTTTACCAAAGCTTTTCCATCTTAGATTTAATTAGTCTGTAAAATGTAAATCTACCCTGCTTTCTGGGGCAGATAACAAATGCTGCCATCTACTCCTGAACATACCTATATGTGTCTACAGATAAGTGCAAACATTTGGGGAGATATGGGGGACGTCACACCATGTTTAATGTTTGGTCAAATTCCAAGGACAAACAACAACAGACCACGTTCAAAATGGCTAACACATCTAAGCCAAGTCAGGATTGCTGGGGCTAGTGGGAGAGGTTGGGGGATTGGGGGGAGTAAGCAGGCTTGGGGAAGGGATCAGGGATCCACAGAGGGAATGGTGGAACAATTTGGGGGATAGGGAGGAGGCAGGTGGGATCTGCAGGAGGGTTGCTGGGGTCTGGGAGGGTCTGGCAGGATCGGGGAGGTTCATGGGGTCTGTGGGGTGGGCTTAGGGGAGGACCAGGGGCTATTTTTAGCCCCCTGCTCCCCTCCCTCCCTGGCAAACCTACTTCCCCATCCTTCCCACCTCTCCCCCACCAAAACTTACTTCCTTGGCATCCGCAGCGATGAATGCTGATAAAACTGGTGGCACCAGAGCAGCTTGTTGGATGGGGGGTTTGGTGGGCTAGAAGTGGGAGTGGGCTAGCTGTTTTATGGGCATATGGGTGAAGGGCCAAGGGTCTAAAAACAGCTTAGTGCCAGGGGAGCAAATAGAGAAAGCACAGCCCTGGGGCTGGGGCCAGCAGGTGGGCTTTCCCAGGCCTGAGGCTGCGCAGGTAACTGTGCTGAAGTTTCATGCACTGGTCTAACCTAGACTAAGTCTGAAGCTACATCAGCTCAGGTTTTAGAGAGTTCTGCCATTTTTAGACAAGTCTGTTTGCATCAAATATCTGTTCAGTTACGAGTTTAGGTTGATTTCCAGTCACTGAGATCGGGTCGATAAGTATAAGTTCCGCACCTGGGTGAACTATGTTAGATCAGGTGGCCATTTTAACCCAATCTAGCCCCCACCCCACCCCAGCACTTAGCTGACAATCTGCAATCACACCTCCCAATTGCAATACAGCATACAGTTTGGCTGCGGGCACAGCAAACTCCAGCTGTCCCGCTCAGTCAATACAAGTATCATTTGCAACCTCAGCTGGATCCTGTAGGTGTCTTTATGCCTTGTTTTAAATAGTTTGGTGGGGGGGACATGTACTGTTTAACAGCTGTGGCATTCCACCCATGAGAGGCTACACTGTAATTCTGAGTGCTGGCTATGCTGAAATACTGGCTAACAACAAGTGAGCCAAATTAATCTGGGTGATATCATTTAGACAGTCTTTTTCAAAGGATAATTTATTTGATGATTTTTGCCTTTGTTTCCCCTGGTTACAAGCCATTTGTGAACAGATCATGAAAATCTCTGTTCTGGTCATTTTCAAGAATGATCATCAGTTACTAGCTACCAAGTGACATTCATTCAAGTGACAGTGAATTCTCTATAACCTGACATCTTTAAAATCCAGACTGGGTCTCTTTTCTAAAATTAAAAAAAATGTAACTCAACCTAGAAGTTATGGGCTCAATGCAGGAATTATTGGATGAGGTTCTCTATTCCCTCTTGCTTAAGAGGTCAAACCAAATCATCATAATGACCTCTTCTGGCCTTGAAAAATCTATAAATATATGAAATGTGGACTCGAGTGACTAAGTCTTTGACTGCAATCAGTTTATGCCAAAAATTCAAAATCTGCAATTTGCATTGTGCTAGTTGGCTACAGCAAACACATGGTGTTTCTGTTCTCTGACCAAATGATATATGTAATTAGCAAACCACACTGTAAATATTTACAGTTCAATATGCTACTTTGTATTCAGTTTTGCTGGATAGTTTCAAGTGTCATGTGGTATGATAGTCTATTCCCTGACTGGATAATTTAGATAACGAAACAAGATTGCATGGATTGCAAATTTTAGCATTAGATACAGTTTGCGATTGGCTTTCATGGTACGGTCAAAGCAGAGCATTCACTTTTCACAAAATCTTTTGCTAGCATAATGTGGGTACTTAAATATTCATGGGAATAGAATGCAATTTCCTTTCACATTCAAAAGAACAGTCACTGATAATTTTTCCCACTATTCACTCAGCTCTGTCTATGTCTGGATAAACTCTTTATGTGCCAGAAAGCCAGGTGCTGTTATCTCCCAAAGGAAACAGATTTACATTTAGTCCAATATAAGGAAATTTTCTCACTGCAGTAATCAAAGCCTCATTCTTTATGTAATAGAACTCTGTTCCAATGGGATAGATGAGAGGACAATGACTCATCCCGTTAGGTTTACAGGGAAGGTACAGCTGATCAAACATGCTAATAATTATTGGCAGAACATTTGGAAATAATTTGCATTTCACAGGTTTTGAAAAATGAATGGTTTTCAATGTTTGTTTGTAAAAATCTTTTACTTAAAATCTGCATTTTTTTGTAAATTTTCCTAGTGAAATATATTCCAGGGGAGTTTTTTCTCTCCTCTCCCCTTTTTCTGCTTTCCTCATTTTACCATTAAAAAAAAAAGTACGAAGAAATTGAAAACCAAATCCATTTTTTTCTCAGTAAAAAGTTGGAAAATTACCAAAACAAAGAAAGTTTTCCACAAAAGGTTTTCACTTTAGGGCAGAAAAATACTATTTTTCATCAAATAAACATTTCAAATTAAAAAAAAATATTGACTTCCTCCACGCACCTTTGCTGATAAAACCCATAGCCCACAAAACACTACAAAGAAATTGGAGGGAAATCACACAACTATTTTTTTCCATTCCTTTTCCCCTCCATCACATTTACATAACATGTTCACTCAAGTCAGTGATGTGAGCGATACTGGTTTGATGAGGGTGCATCTATGTGGGAATTTACATGGCTTAAAGATCCAGGTGGTATGAGATCCAGAACAGAGTTCTAGTCAACCTGGGAATTGGTATTTTCTTCTGCACCTGAGCAAACCAGGTGCAACAGAACAACATCAGTATTCCCTAGTTCCTGGCCTGTTGTTTCATAGCTCCTTGCACAGGAAGGAATGACAGCAATCAGGTTGCCTCCAGCATGACTTTCAGCCAAGTGCATTTGCATCTGGTTGCCATAGGTGTTGTGTCACAGCAACAGGACACAATCAATGGGTGACACAAACCCACTGCGCTGTGGGTGGATGGATGGCTGGTAGGCTGAGTTCCCTATACCATGTCCTTTTGGAGGCCTTGCCAGGAGATTGTGGGGTAGCTGTTTCATACTGTGGGTCACCATTGTAGTAAGTTATTATTTAGAGGTGCTCCCTTGCTAGGGAGACCGAGGAAGTGGTACCTGGGGGATGGTCCCACAGTTAGGTGGTACTCGGAGAGATGAAAGGTCTGTAGAGGCATGCTTACTGCTCAATAAAAGCTGTTGTTTTGTTCTTCTTATTCATGCCTGACTGTGTTTATTGAACCTGGTGATCACTACAACCATCACTCCTCTCAGGAAACTCTGAAGTCAAATTCCCACAGACACTTTTGCTTCACCTCAGATAATTTCCTGGTTTTTTTGTCCCATTCTACTCCCCTCTGTTTTATCCTATAACCCAGGGGCAGGCAATTATTTTGGGTGGAGGGCCACTTAACAAGTTTTGGTGAGCTATCGAGGGCCACATGGGTAGCCCCTCCCCTTGACAGTTTCTCCGCCCCCTTGCTGCCATCTTGGGACCAGAAATCTCACCCTTAACCCCTGTCATTTGCTGCCAGAGGTCCCTCCCCTTGCCCCACCCCCCAATACTGCTTTTGGGGGTGGGGTTGCCATCTTAGAAGCAGAAAAAACCAAATCAGACAAAGTCAAACACCTACTATAACATATTCTAATTTTATTACAAAAAATATTTTTGTCATGATTTGTGTTTGCATCATGTATATAGAGGTGATTGCATAGTAACTTAAAAAAATTTGTAGTTTTGTATATTGTGTGGTATGTGTGGTGTGTGTGTATGGTGGGTATGGGGGGGGTGTATGGTATGTGCGTGTGTGTGTGGGTAGTAAGATGTAGGGGGGGGGTTGTGTATATGTGGAGGGTCCTGGGGGCAGGGAGTGGGTGTGAGGGAGGTTGGGGGGGATGTGGGGAACTTCCCCCACACTCCCCCCATGGCACAGGTGCCTGGTGGGGCACGGCTCTGGCCAGTGCTGCACACCAGGGTGAGGGGCACAGCCTCCCTTGGGCCCTCTGTGTCACCGGTGCTCACTGATGCTCAGGCACAGCCCCTGCACTTGCAGACCAGGGAAGGAAGCCCCACATGGTGAAGCCAGGTACCTTTCCTGCCAGGGCTGCACAGCACAGGAGAGCAGTCCTGCCAGGGCTGTGCTGCAGGAGAGGGAAGACCCAGGAGCCTACCACTGGGAGGCGGGGAAAGCAGGCAGCTCCAGTCCATGGGGCTTCTCTCCTGTGCTATGCAGCCCTGGCAGGGAAGGCACCTGGCTTCATCAGGTGGGGCATACCTCCCTGCTCTGCGAGTTGCAGGGGCTGCACCTGAGTAGCAGGGAGCACTGTTGATGCAGACAGCCCAGGAGAGGCTATGCCCTGAAATACAATGCTTCCCTACCTGCTGCCTGGAGCCAGCAGGAGACCAGGGTAGCGAAGCAGGTCCCTGAGGTCTGCAGCAGGAGCAGCAGTCCTGCCCAGAAGCTACAGCTGGCCGGGCAGGCCCCTTCCACCCATGAAGGTGGGAGCGAGGCAATAGGGTATGTTTGGGAGGCTGGTGTACAGTGGGCACCTTGCTTCCACCTTATGCAGGGCACAGTTGGTTGAGGGGCCTCTACGGGTCAGGTGAACATGCTCAGTGGGCCAGATCCAGCCCGTAGGCTGTATTTTGCCCGCCCCTGGTATAAACCCGGGCAGCATAGTTCAAAGAGTTAGCCAGAGTGGTCACTCCTGCAGGGACAGTTGCACTGTGGGCTAGAGACAAGGGCCAAGTACAGACAGTCAAAAAGCCCGAGGCTAAATTGAACCAGTCTTTGTAGGTTAAACTAAGCTGCAGAGATTAAATTGAAACAGAAGTGAACAGTCATTTACACCTTTGCTTCAGGAAATGCAGCCACATGCCTGCAGTGGCTCAGGCCAGAAAACAGGGGGAGCTAGAGCATGGATCTCTGGCATGTAGCCAGCATGGGATGTGTGTTCACTTCCTCTTCCTGCTACCCCTGAGGTCTCTGGGATTTGTAGACCAAAATCCCAACAGCAGGACTCTGCAGGGTTGCTTATCACTTTCTCTTCCTGCTTCCAGGTGCCTCTGGGATTTGTAGTCCACAATCTCAGCCAGCAGCAAGTTTGAGCAGAGGAAGGGGTGTTTAACCCCCTGCCTTGGCCCCAGACCCCAGCCAAGGTTTGCCAGGGGGCTGCCCCTGCAGACTGGGCTTGCCCCCTCCCCCTTATCAGCCAGCCCTCACTGCTCCAGCTAGGGAGCAGAGGGGCAGGGGCAGCCCTGCTTTCTGGAGCAGACAGCCCAGCCCAGCCCAGGGCTTCAAAGCATGCTGTGATGCTGGAGGACTGTGATTTAACTTGAACCAGGATGGGGTCTGGGACAGAAGTTTCATAAACTAGTTTGCCCAAAATGTTAAGTCTGATACTACATTCAACCAGGTTTATCTTAAACCAGTTTCAGCCATTTTGAAACTGGTTTACATGCTCTGACCTTCTGTTCTGCTACAGGTTTAAACCAGTTTCTGATCACTTAAACTGGTGTATGTGTAACTTCTGTCTCTAGCCTGGAAGACTGCTTAGGCCAGTCCAGGTAACTTCACATCCTGGCCATGCAGACATCATACTGGCCAAACTGTACTGGTGGAGGGCCTACATTGCTCAGGGAAGTGGTTTAAACTCCACTGAAAAGAGCAGAGGTCCCAGCTTGTAGGACTCAGAGCTGAGGTTGGATATGCAAAAGCTATGCTGGCAGAAGACAAGTTCTACCAGTAGGACTCTGTAGTGCAAGGCAGGCCTTTCCCACTCTTCCTGCCCCCTCCTGGGCCAGTCTTCACCCAGGCAGGATTTCTGCTTCAGTCCAGCCACTGCAGAGCTCTCCAGACCATCAATCACACTGGGCCCTCACTTCATTCTTGTGAGGTAAAGCAGCATTTGACAGTGGATTCCTCCAAATTGTCCTATCAAGGAAACAAGATTTCTGCTGAGGCACATGCTCTCGGGGCTCCTCTTTTGCTCTCAATGAGGGAGGTGCAGACAGGAGTCTGTATGTCCACAATAGCTGGGTTTGGTCTCTGTCACGGGCTGTCACAAGCACCGCGCTGCCAAGAGCATTCCAGAGTTGTGAGTCAGATTCCTCCCCTCTCACTGCCCCCCACCCCCTGCAAATCACAAGATTAAAAAAAACAACAACATAGGAAATAAAGTACGATGGAGTGATTCTTTGTTGTTTTGCAGCTTGCTGATACCCAAGGGAGAAGCCACCCATTCAAAAGCAAAAGGGAATATGTCAAGGTCAAATTCAGTCCTCCACATGCACAAGTACCATGTCCCTGGTGCCTGCACGCAGAGGATTCCATTACCCTCCCCAAGCCTCAGGGGGTTGAGACCTGCCATTCTGCCCCTCTCCATACCCTTTTCCACCTAAGCAGGACAGGCTGCCCAACTCATCTTTTTCCTCCATGTGCCCCCACAGTCTCTTCTACCACAGCAACTACTATATTCACACTTTTCCAGTTTCTCTCCATTTCCCCTCCATGGGCACATCTACATGAGATGCTTACTGCGCATTGGCCTAATAACACTGTGCAGTACAGCATCACAGCACAACCCATGTTAATAGCCTACTGAGCGATGTTATTAGGCTACTGCGTGGTCAGCATCACTAATTAACCGTGTGCCAGCACTAATGTGCAGGAACTAAATATTGTGCATTTAGTTAGTACTTTCTTAAGGAAGGCACATTAATGAACATATAGACATGTCCAGTTTCCTATCCTTCACCTCAGCCGTATCACACCTCTGCTATCCCCCTTGGCCTCAGCCCTGCTCTCATATCCACCCAAATCTCCTGGTATGCCTCCTGTCTCCCCCCCCCCCCAATTCTTTTGCCTGTAGCTCCAATGTAGACAGGGCACAGGTATTTTTCACCACACGTGTATCAGCGCAGCTCCACACTGCTGTGCAATTTAACTCAACACACCCTCTAACCTACCAAGAAAATTGGCTGGATATTACTCTAGGGCAGGCCGAAGCATTTTGCCTTTCCAAAGTACCTCCTGAACTCTGTTGAGCACAAGATTTTTTTCCACACCCAGGTTTTAACTCGGTAATGCTGATACATGCTGTTACATGGCTGCCAAACCCCAACCCAAAATGGCACAGTATCAGCAACCAGCGACGAGATCCTTTACTGCTCTCTCACATATAGAGAACATGCCAGAGGTATGCCCAGCACTTACAGAAAAAACAAATTTCCACGCAGGCAGAGACAGGATCCATCTTTGTAAGCTTACTTCTGCAAGTGCCTTGCCCTTTGGCAGGCACCAAGGCTAGAGGGATTTCTCTCCCCACTCACCTTCCCTCCACAGTTCACATTTGCATGTGCAACAGCATACAGCTTTTCACACAAATTTGCAACTTGTGCAGCAGTTGCTCTGGGTGCTCACATGGGAAATTCAGAGCCAAGGCCAGGTCTTTGAGCATATTTTTAAAACCTTTGCAGCAGCAGGACATTGGCTGCCATGGTCTCCCTGCTTTACCTGTGGCAATTTAGGGTCTTATGTCTTGTGTTGTGTCAAGGTTGACTGTGTACTTTTTGGTAAGAGGTTAGACAATGGATTTGTACAGGATGGTTTGGATAGAGATGATCCCACCTCAAGCAGGGGGTTAGGCTAGATGATCTCTGGTGGTCCCTTTCATACCCTTAGTGTACGTCCCCCATGTACATCCCAGCTCAGCGACTTTAGCTTTCTAAAAGTCTGCCAATCCAAGGTCTCTTTCTAAGAGTTCCTCTTGGGCTTGGTGAGTGAACGTCATTGCAGTGTTTGCATACTGGAGTCATGACTCAAGTCTGCAAGCTTGCATGGGAGCAATACTTGATGTGAACCCATAAACCCAGTCCCCATCTCCACAACAGTTCTTACCACAAGTCTCAGTCTGCATTTGATATTGGAGAGATGTGGTCAGCAAGAATGCTAGGAGATCAGCTATGCCTGATAGGTTTTTTTTATCCCAGCAGTAGACCATACAGATTTTTTTTCCACCTCACCTACTGCAATAGCAAAAGAGCTACTTGTTCTTCGGCCCTTGTAATCTTAAATGCAGTTAGTGAGGACCTAGACATACAACACATTTGCATGGATGTAAAAAAGGAGCAGGCAGATGACAAAGTTCTACCCCATTTTAAATATATTAGACTCTGATATAGCAAAAAACCCAGCAGTAAATACACTACTACTGGTACATGTTAAAGCAGTATAGGTCTTGTGTGTCCTTCATTAATCGCACAGTAGCCATCTACTAATGCAAACAAGCTATTATCTGCCTCTCCATAACTTAGGGACAAGGTGCTGTATTAGTTCCTACTGTGCTGGCATAACTGTACATCTGTGTACTTCTGGTGTCTGTGCAAAAATTGATGACAAAAAAGGCAAATGTTAATGTTGGGGTACCATGTTCTATATCCAGTCCCAGATTTTCTGAATCTGTTGGGTTTCTTATTGTTTTTCATTTTCATCCATGTTGAGTCTCCTCTGTTGTTCAACACAGGATCTGGAAGCAAGTCAAGCATCACACACAGAGATCTGTAACAAAATGACACCCAGCTCTTTTGTAGCACTTCCATGAGTTGCTCTCAAAGCACCTGACAAAATTATGTCACTCAACAGTCAAGTAACAGCCTCCATCTTAGAAATAAGATATCTGCAAGACTGCACATGATCTCTTCACCTAAAACCAATGATAGTGCCCAGGTCTCCAGTACAGCAGATCCATTAGCCAGTGAGCTAAAACTGACTCCCAGAGTGAATATTCCAGAGCTATGGATCTGTCTGTCCCATCAGTAACACTCCTCTCTCAAAGCAAGGTGTAAAACTCAAAAGCCCTGACTTTCTGTATTTCAATTCAAATACTTAGGTAACTCATAGGCAAAACATGTCATGCCCACTTTTAAGTGCCTGCTCTGTGCACAGGTTAATATGTGTTCTGTAGGCAGCTGTGCTGTTGATTAAGAAGTAAAAACATTTAAATGATTCATGCATCGTATAAGGCTTCTCAGAGTTGCACGTGACTGCCTTTGTTTTCCCAGTTTTGCTTTGCTTTTGTTCCTTTTTTTTTTTTTTAAATAAAGCTTTCTTTAGTTCCTGCAATGAAAGAAACCAAAATCCCAACCAGCTGTTCCCACTTAAACAGGTTACAATCTGCCAGTTGGGCATGATGCAACAAACTTAGGAGGACAAGTCACATACCAACAATATGTCACACATTCTAATGGTGTGGGTCACACACAGGCAGACCTCAAGAGCAAGATGTTTCCCTGGAGTACCTCTCACCTAGCTTTATTTTGCTGAAAAGAAGACCCTCTCATACTTCCTGCCACTTTGGAAAAAATAAAATAAAAATTGCAAAAACAGCTATGGAGGACGACACAGACCAGGCCTTGGTGTGCCCTCCCACCTTTCCCTTTACCTTGCATTTCAGTGATACTAATGCCCCCATGTCACTCAGCTTCTTCTGAAACATATTACCCACAGAAGCAGAGTTCTCCTGGGCCCAGGAGCAAAAGTTTTTCATAGGTGCAGGGAGATCTGCACCCTTTGTGTGCTACTGTTACTACCTTATACACATCTTTTGAGATAGAGATGGGATATGTATTTCAAGAGTTAGGAATAGGTTTGTTGGAAAGATATGTGCTGAGCCAGTAAAGAGAGGGTTTCCACCACAAACAGGTAGATGCAGGATTAATTTTGCTGAGGATGCAATGTGACATTCTTTTACCCATGAAGTTTACTTCTGCACACCTAGAACACAGTAAGAAAGGCAGAGAGCCGGTGGATAATGTCTTGGCTGCTGCCACATTGCACAAAGGATTGTACCCTCAAAGCATGCACTGCCTACTCGCTCTCACTCCATGGGCCTCCTTTCCAGCAGTTGGGGGTCATATAGCTGCCTTAGAGCAGGGGTGACCAAGAACTAGCCCACAGGCTGGGGAGCTCTTGTCATCTAGTCCATGGTCAAGAAATTTGGTAGTTTGGGGAGTGGTGGCTGTGGAGAAATCCCCCTCTCTCTGCCACTCCCTGGGACAAACCAGGTGACCCCTGTATTTCCTGGGTTTCTTTGTGGTACTGGCTGGTCAGTCAGGTGACCTAGACAGGTAAAATTCCTGGGGGGGGGGAGGGGGTTCCTCCGACCAGCATATTGAAAAGCCACAAGCAATGCACCTCCAGGCTCCAGTTTGGATGATTCTCTGTAAGTGCTGACCTGGAAGTCTAGAAATACATATAGGCAGTTGCATTAAATAGGATCATTGAATCCAATATTGGCAAAGGCTCAAATTACTTTTGTTTGCTCAAAGTGTATTTCTATCTTCCTTGTACTACCACCCGTGCACCCCCATCAATAGACGTATTAAGTTACAGTGTGCCTGGCTGTGGTACTGGGAAAGGGGAGAAGCAGGCCTTTTGCTTCCTTTGCTTGACTAGCGAAGTTGAGCTAGGCTTTTTATTTTCCTTCGGTATCTAAGGTTATCTTTGGATGCTTCAGGCTATAAGCACCCCAGAATCCCACAGTGGGTTAAGCATCCACAAGGTCTACAAGGTCTGTGTACCCTGGGAGCCCTGACAATGACCAGACCCTGGGTGGTGGCACCAGTTACCCCAGGCTTGCGGGTGTGCTCCCAGGGGGCCGGCTGGACATGTGCGCCCCAGGGGAGGCACTCGAAGCTTGTTTTTTGGTCGGGCACAGTGAGGCAGCTGGCTAAGCGCAGGAGTATCCCCTTCTGTCCCACGGCAGCCATTGTGGCGGATCCAGGAATCATAGCAATTAATTCAGCCAACACCAAATCCCAGCTCCACAGGCCAGATGAAAGCTCAGTGCTCTAGATCCAGCCTGTGGACTAGCCCCATGCAACTCATCCAGCCTGCAGAGCCAGAGAAGTTGGATGTCACTGCATTAGAGGAACCCAAAGTTACTCCTAGGCTTAGGTGCATCTTCTGGCACCTCTCAGGTCCAGTGTAAGGAGAGTACATTGCCATATTTCTGGGATATGGCGAGCATGGAGTGCGAGTAAATGGGTTGGGAAACCTTCACAGCAGCACTCCTTGGTGTGGCATAGAGACAGTGTAGATATAGTCACTGAAGTGCTTTGAACTTCATGAATAATATTGGGACATTTTTTGGATTACCCAGTGGAATGAAAACTTTGGAACTAGGCTTTTCCTTCTTCATCCTTGAAGCCAGGAAAACAGTTTTTTAAGCAACAGACTAGCTGAACTAGCCAGAAAGGCATTTATCTACAGAAAGGGAAATGATTGAGGGGGCATGATAAGTAAAAACATTCATCCCTGTGACTGACTCATGATGTTACTGACATAACAAGTGAAAGTATTAAGACACACTAAGAGAATAAATGCATTAAGTGCACATACATACACCAAACCTATGTACCTGGCTAAAAAACAGGACAAGTTGGAAACATTCATGTCCAAGAAAAAAAAGAATCCAATTGAGCTGACATTAGACTGTAAGGTAGAAATTGGAGGGGAAGAATCCAGTAAACAGAATGCTAAAATATCACATGATATTATAACTTATTTAGTAAAAGTAGGTGGTACAAAAGGGAGTGGAGACATCCAACACTGACGGGACCATGGCCTGGCTCAACAGAAAGTCTGCATTACCAATGGATGGATGTTCTCCCTAATAAAGGATAAGTTGGGATAAGACAAGTGTTCCCTATAGATCAGCAAACAACTGGAACAATTCATCCAGTTTTCTAAAGCTTCCACATGCAGGGCACAGAATTAACAACTGTATCATAATGGAGAAATTCAGTTTGGTGTTGCATGATAGAGTACTGGAGTTTCTTTATGCTCATTTTCTAATGCAGAAAAAGTTTGTGCCCAATATGGGAGGATGCAATTTCAAACTCCATTTTGATAGATGCCGAAGACAGAATTTGACTTAAAACAAACTTGAGGCACAGGCCACACCTTTGTTCTGTATTTGTACGGTGTCCAGCACAGGGCCCTTTCTAGTCCATGACTCGGGTCATAGGCATTACAGCAATACAAGTTAATCATCATCAATGAACTAAAATACAGCATGCAGAAGTGATTATTCAGGAATCCCAGGGTATGGGCCATGTGCTGCAGGATATCAGACTGGATGATCTGGGCATCCAGTGTGCGACTGACTCCAACCTAATTTATTAGTTATGTGCAAACTGAATAATGCATGCACTTGGAACTCTGATGAAACCAATTTCCCACAGCCAAAAATAAATTATAAGCAAAAAATTCTTATGGGCAAAAATGTAAACAGAACATAAATTGGGAATTATTTAAAAAACAGTTAATTAGCAGTTGCCCTGAAATTTGCAATTACTTGGTTGCAAAACAATGCTACTACAATTTTACAAAGCCCACGGGTAGAGGGGGGACAGAGGACCAAAGGAAATTAGCAATTTAAAAAAAAATCCACCATTTTATATCATCTATGAAGTACACTAGCATATGTGTTAAGGCATCTTGCTATCAATCCATACCTTGCTCTGGACTGCTGTCAAAGACCATCTTCAAGCAACCCAGTGCAAATAACTCCCAAAGCCAGACCGACCAGATGTAAAGCTACATGGTGTCAGCCTCCTGCTCAAGCTTGGATCATCCCCGACCAAACCATCCTAATCATGTCCTGTCTAACCTGCACTCAAAAATTTCCGGGGACGGAGATTCCACAACCTCTCTAGGCAGCCTGTTCCAATACCCAATCACCTTCGTAGTCAGAAAGTTCATCCTAATCTCCGACCTAAACTTCTGCTGTAGTTTGAGGCCATGGCTCCAAGTCTTTCCCCTTCAGACACAGAGAATAGTCTATCTCCATCCTCTCTCTGTATTTGCCCTTCAAGTATTTGAAGATGGTTATCAAATCCACTCCAGCCCCAGTCTTCTTTTTTACACTAAATAACTATACTTCTTTCAGCCTTTCCTCATAAGTCAGGCTTCCCATGCCTCTAATAATTTTTATTGCTCACCACTGGACATTTTCCAGTCAGTCCACATCTTTCTCATATAGTAGGAGGAAATATTTGGAGTAGGAATATATTGAGGGAGGGGGGAAGGACTTCTAATGGAAGAAAGAAGTCCATTCCTAGAGGAAAGTGATGAGATTGAAAGCCTACTAGCGCTGTAGTATGTTTGAATGTTTGTAAGGGCACTCCTTTTCATACTGCAGTACATTTAGATTAGAACATTAACATGATCCTGAATTTATACAGTGTTTATTCAATGCATTAAAGCCTTCTCACTAGATCTCCAATGATTATTAATGGGAAATCACTGAATGGAGTTGTTTCTAGTGGGTTCTTACTCTAATGCTATTTTTTCAATGATCTAGGATCACATATAAACTCCCTCTGCTGACAAAGTTCTCAGAGAACAGAAACCGGTGGGGTGGGGTGTTAAAATGCAATGGGGACAGGTCAGAGATACAGAGTGACTTGGGTCACTTGGTAAGCAGGGTGTAATGAAAACCACGTATTTAAATGCAGCTGAAGGCAAGGTTATCCCTCTAGGGAACAAAGAAAATAGCTCCTTCTTCCCAGACAGGAGACTGTATCTTGGAAAACAATGACTCTGAAAAGCATGTGGGCCTCCTGGGGAATAATGGACTAAACGTGATCTCCCAGCACAATATTGTGGCTAAGAGGTCAAATGCTGTTCCTGGAAGTATGACCAGGAGGGGGGCTGAGAAGCTACAGCGAGGCAGGACAGCGTCTTTGGTGGCCAAACTTCCTAAAAGGATGTTAACAAACAGGGATGGGTTCTGAAGAGCTATAAGAATGACCTGAGGTCTGGAGAATTTGCTTTACAGAGACAGACTCAAGTTGCTCAAGTTGAGGTTTAGCCTGAGGGAGTTAGCTGCCAAAATCCCATGGAAATTCCCTGGGAATTTGAGTGCTTAAACTTTTTTTTGAGGAAGAGGAAGGAGGAGGTGGGGAAATCATTCTCAATAAGTTTAAAGGAAAGTCAAGAGTGGATTTGATATCCATCAATAAGTACCTACCTGAAGGAAAAGATTTCTGACAGCAGCGACTGTGAGGGATGGAAACTGCTCTGTAACAGTCTATGAATACTACATGATGACCTGACTATTGCTCTACGAATAGCACTGGTTTCATTTATTAATGGATAGGGGGAGCTGGAAGGGAAGAATAGCTCAGGCCTCTTTGCAAAACACGAGGCACAAAATGCAGGGACTGGAAAAAGCCAGAGACCCAGAAAAATCAAGAGTGATTTAAAATGGGATGGGAAAAAACGTAGGGGTAAGAGCAATAGAGATGATATGGCAAATAGAGGCAACAGCCTGGTATCTCTTCAGAGAAGCAAGGCAGCACTCCCCCTTGCAAGGTAAAGATGCCCACCTGCACTCTGGGACTTCACAAACTGCTGGCAGCAAACCCTAAGCTTGGTGCACAGAATGGGGAGGAAGCAACATGTGAAAGGGACACAGATACCAGTAAGGAAGAAAAAATTGGCAATGTTAGATGGATAAAAGGAGCAGGCACCCAGGATAGTATGTGGGAGGATGCTTTACCTACCATTCAACTAAACCCGCAGCCAATTTCCAGATCAGCTTTCCCAAGTAAAAGCTGTGTTCCTTTTCTCTCTCAAACATATTTGCCTTGTTGTAGACACCAATTCCATGTTTGCAAGAGGAGAAATATTGCCAGGTAAGGGCACCCCAAGGAAAAGTAGTTTTCCAGGT
Organism: Alligator mississippiensis; assembly: GCF_030867095.1. Taxonomy (NCBI): domain Eukaryota; kingdom Metazoa; phylum Chordata; order Crocodylia; family Alligatoridae; genus Alligator; species Alligator mississippiensis. Next base: position 41,485,280 of record NC_081828.1, read on the forward strand.
TGGGACTCAGGCAGGTGGGCTCAGTTCATTTCAAGAGGAATCCTTCAAATATTTGAACTCAGCACTTTTGCTGCTGGCTCTACCTGGCAGAAGGTCAACACAATGTCCTTACATCAGCATAAGGGGCCTCTTCCTAAGAATTATTTTCTAGCTCACCTAGAGGTGATGGGGCGGTGGTTGAGCAGTCTCTGCCGGCCTTGGACTGAATAAGATTCTGGACACCCGAGGAGCAGTCAGAACGTCTCCGTGTGGAAGCCGCTTGTTTTGCTCTTGTCATTAACACAGGAAGTTGCTGTGAGTGGGGACAGGCTCTTCCACCTCTGCCCCAAGACAAGAACTCCTTCACACAGGGACGGTGCCACTGGAAGCCCAGCACCTGTAATGTTGAGGAGTGACAGCTGCATGACCCCTGGCAGATGGCAGACCTCTCAAATGGATGCGCCCACTTCAGTTCATTCTCTTTTCCTGTCCAGTTGTGCCACATTCGCAGAGACAAAATGGCAGTCACCGTCTGATAGGAATGGGCAAGGAGGGGGAGGAAATCTTTTTCTTAGCAGACTAGATACTCTCCAAGGAGCAGAGCAGGAACCTCAGAGGGGAAAAATGCCAGCACCGACAGGCATGACAAGCGGGGGAAGGAGAAAGTAGTGTTGCTTTTGTATTAACAAGGGAGGAGGTGTTGAAAGAACTGGAGCTGACCCTAAGCCACCAGGCTCAACATGGGCTGGGAACTCCATTCCCTTCTTCCTCTACCATGTTCCAGCCCCCTCCAGCCTACACACATAAGAAGCAGTGTTTGGCTCCTGAGCTAGTAGCCCAAAGCCCCCCTCAACAGTAAGCACCAGGTTCTTCCATGGGGAAGGAAGCAGCTGGTCCTTCCATTGCTGCTTATAGAAAATTGCTAGTCCGAGCTTAAAGGAATGGCCCTGAGCAGAAATGAGCTGTATTCAGATTGGGCAGGGTCCCAGACCCATGCTGTTCCCATCCAAGACTCCCATGCTGCAGGCCAGAGGCAGCCTTACTGGGACTCCAAAATATGAATCTCTGCTGGTGGAAGGAGGAGACACTGCAGAGGTCCCATGCAATCCAGGTTTGTTTTCAACCCCTTACTCTCCTGTGCAGTGTCCCGTCTAGTTCTCATGTTGTTCAAGCAAGTGGGTGAAAAAGTGATGAGCAGCCCCTCCTGGCCTCCCAGCCATCTGAGGTTCAAATGCTTGGACCCATATATAGCCTGGAAAGCCTGCAAGGTCACCAAAGGAGAGAGGGATCAAAAGGGAGGTTGATCTTTCTGTTCTGACATCTCCTTGCAGTCTTAAAAAGAGCAAGCAGCTTCCTGCATGCTACAAACCAAGCCAAGTACACAGCTCAGGGGGAGGTGATGGATCACCTAGGGCAGTGGGGGCCAACCGTTTTGGTATATTAAGGCCTGTGCCCTGCTTGAGTGCCATTCTGATCCTCTTCCCCTGCCCAATCTGCTGCTCTGATTTCTGCTTCCTGTCCTATCTGCTGCTTTGCTTATTGTTCCCTGCCCTATCTGGTAGAAACCTTCCCCCGCTCCCTGATTTTCCACATGCCACACACAAAGTCCCCATGCCACTTATGACACTTGTGTCACAGGTTGGGCACCCCTGACCAAGGTCACGAACATCACAGAGACAAATCCTAGTAGTCCCTACGTGGAATTTTGACCTCTGAATTGAATGCCAGAGCTGCCATCAATTCCAGTAGGCCAGGAGTTTGTCCTTTGTCCTCAGTGCTCAGACACTTAGATAATAGGGCTGGATGTATAAGAAGACAACCTCAGACCAGGGGGCAAGTTCTTTAATGGGGAAGGCCCTGCCTGAGAAGACTACACATCCCAGCGTGCAGTTTTGTGTGGACATTGCATGCTGGGATTTGTAGTCTTTTTAAAATGCCTAAAAATGTCCATGTTAAAGATTAGTTTGGCTGCAATCTGCTCCATTTTATGTTAATACAAAGAGCTTCTTGGGTTCCCAGCCTGCAGCTAACTCAGCCCTCAGCAGGGGGGCCCCATTTGGCAGGATTCACCATCATGCAGGAAGACAGAAATGGCACAACCCTCCTTGAGCAACAAGCCCTCAAGCAATTCCTCTTGTCCTCCCAAGAGGAGAGCCATCCAAAGGCAAAAGTCAACTCAGCCCCATAGCCAAACCCAGGTCCAGAGGCCATAAGCCCTTTGCTTCAATGAGGAGGCATGTGTGTCTGATAAGAGATGATCACAAAGTACTGTCACTAGAGACCTCTTAAAAACCATTTCCAGGTGTCTGCAATGCTGTTTCCCGTCCATGTTAGGCCTGCACCATGTGTGGCTCTGACGCTATTAGTACTGACCCCACACATCTGGCCAGTAAGCTTCCTGTGCCAGGCCCACAATGAAAATGCCCACTTTAGGTTTGCCCTCTAATGACAGTCCCCTGGGAACTGGGCCACCCTCCCTAGCTTGGAGTCCACAGGTATTTAAGGCTGGACCTGCCAGTAGAAATGCACACTGCAGCCAAGAGTAGAAACACTAACAAAAAAAATGCTGGCTTGTCACGAGAGTCTAAGGAAAAAAAAAAAAGCAAGTGGGGAGGAGAGACAGAGGGAGAGAGCGAGGGAGGGGACAACATTTCATAATCATGAACAGACCCCACTTGCCAGGCGCCCTGATATTGTTGTCGTTACAGCTGCTTTTATAACCCACACCAACACACCAGCCGTGGAAAGAAGAGAACTGTCTTTGTGAGACTTGCCCGGGTTCAGAAATCCTCCATGGACCAAGTTCCCCCATCCTCCATCCATCATCAAGATCTGCAATCAGCCAGTCTTGCCTGCCATGCAAACAACTCTTTTACAAAAATCTTAACTTATTTTCCAGCCGCTGTGGAATTCAGTATCATGTCTTCAGTTTACCTATGTACCGTTACTTTTTGCTTTACATAAAAATATTTCAGTCCCAATAAGGATCTGCCTGCAAAAAGCATAATAAAGTTTCCCGCTTTCCCCTCCCACCCTGCAGTCTGGCATCCAACGAGGCAAAGGAAGGCTTCAGAAGTGTACATTTTCAAAAGTAACACATAAAAAAGAAGTTGCTTACCTAAGTGATGAACCAGAGTGGGGAGAGGAAAGACCAGAGATGTAATTCACTGTGCAAAAAGAAACTAAATAAACTCCTTTCCCCTTCCCCTTGATGAAGAAGCCGGGCTGAGAGGAAACTTCTACAGGCTGATGCAAGATGCCTTTGCGAGCGATTTAGCATTCTGAGGATTCCTGGGATATAGCCAGAAATCCCACAATCCAACATATTGCACATTTGGTTTCAATTAGGGAGTGGAGGGACAGGGGGGAGAAGGGAGGGGGGAAGAAGTCAGTTACCAATCAAAGCTGTTTTCTCTTTGGAGGCTATTTTCCTTGACCCAGGGGAATGCGCGCAAAGTTATAATTTACAGCAAAACCCATTCATAGCAAGGGAAAAAAAAAAAAGCTATAACCAGTGAGTGATCTTAAAGATGTAGGCAGATTTTTTCACCAGAGGGATAGATGCATTTTATTTATTTATTTTACTTTACAATGAGAGGTTGTTATCCAAACAGTTCAGTAATGTCCAGGTAGTTAATGAAGAAGATAGGGAGAGGGGGGACACACAAAAAGGGGACCAATTGGATGAAGTATTCTACAGATGCTGACTTTCTGGGGTTAGGCACCTCTTGCATGCTCAGTTTTACAAAGGAGAAGGAGGGAGAGAAGAAAGGAAGGAGGAAACTGGGAAACATCTGGTTTGGGATGGGCCCTTGCTTCAGCAGAAGGAAGTCACATGGATAAGGCATTGCAATGTTTACCCAATAGCATTTATGCAATGTTTGGAAGGCACGGGATGGAGGAAAAGCTAGAGGGGGTCACCAAGGGTGCACAGAGCATTTCAGAACAGATACAAGAATGAACAATGGGCCTTTCTCAGAGACCCCTCTGGGGCTCAGCCTTAGCTACCCTGGCAAGGAGCAGGGACAAGTGGGGTGGCTTCTGTACATCACCTAGGAGCGGGCACTTAAGAAGAGGACAGGAAGTTCTCAGGATATCTTTCCAGACTTCCAGGAGACAGCATGAGGAAAAGAGGTGACAGCCTACTGATTCTTCATCCCAGAAACAGCAGCTTAACAGCAGGCATAAGACATTATACACTTTCCCCAGAGCCTGGAGCTCAGATTTTGAGGGACATCTCTCTCTAGTCCCTTCCCTCAGAGGGTGCCCTCCTTGTCTCCTCCATCAGTGTTTGGTGCACGGGAAACACTGATCCATAGCTGGGCTTCCTGGATTGGTGCTCACAGTGGCTGCTGTGGCTCTTAGGCCAGCAGAGGAAGAAACAGGAGCAGCTTGACCCGTGAAAGCCCTCACCAGGTGACACTAAAGGAGGAAGGAATTGCATGGAGCCAATGCTGGTTTGTCTCATGCAATGCCAATGTAGAGAGGGCAAGAGACCCCAGCTGCAGGAGAAGGGGGTTTGTACAAAGGCTGCACAGGTTGACCACAAGAGATCTTTCCTATCACACACTCTATGCTCCAAAAGGGGAGAGCAAAGAATTGTATCCAATGATTCCTGCAGCCAGCCCCAGACTCAAGCTGTGCAGAATCTTTCATTAAAAAAAATATATATTTTTTTTTAATAAATATGGCCATTTTCATGTAATAATGTGTCAATTTTGACAAATTTACACAGAAACCTTAGGAAACTGCAATACAAAATTGCAAACTCTTCAAAAGGAAATGTAAAATTTTGTTTGCATATAATTATTTTTTGCAGTGACATCATGACATACCAGTAGTGTAAATTAGGCATGCCTTTTACTACTGACAGATCATAAATGACATGATACAATATTTAATGTTATATTTAAAATAAATGGAGAGCAATGTCAAGCTGACACCTGGGAACACATTGTTTCATTACAACTAGCAGGAGACAGATCAGTCTCGAAAAGATAAGACCTTTAAAATCCATGTTAAGTAATTGCTGCACTTAATGATATTAAGCAGAAATTAAATACTTCCAGTATTACGACATATCACTAGTAGTAGTAGCATGCACTACCAATAATAGCACATCAAACTAAATACAGAAATGGTTGTTACAAAGAAGATGTCAATCAGCGGTGGGTACATGACTGCCTGATGGTCCCGAGTTGTGGAATCTCCATCCTTAGAAGTGTTTAAGTGCAGCTTAAACAAATATTTGTCTGGGATGATTTATAAAGGGATAATCCTGCCTTGAGTAGTGGGTTGGTTAAATGACCTCATAAGGTCCCTTCTAGCCCTATTTTCCTTTGATCCTATGTTCATAATCTAAAACTGAAAAAAATAATAAAAATACAAGATGAAGTTCTGAAATCCCAAATGGATGTTTTGAAACCAATTAACACAGGTTATCCAGAACCAGTTTCAGAGGAAATTTAAAAGAAGTATTAGAACAAAAGCAAAAATTCAAGTGTCAAAGAGAAAAAAACCCCTTCAATTTTCATTTCATGGTGAATTTTTATTTTTTACCTATACCTTGATAGAGAGAGAGAGAGAGAGAGAGAATATTTAAATATGTGTTTATTTAAATTATTTAAATATGCCAGATGAGGAAGGAAGAGAGACATCGCTAGGAACACTGTTCCAGCGCTTGTTCACATTTATCATTCAAAATGTGTCCCTTGCTAATAATCTGACTTCAGCCAACTTCAACTTTTAGGCATTTTAACTTGTTATGCCTCTGTCTGCTAGACGGAAGAGCCCTCTGCTCTCAGAAATCTTTTCATGTAGTGGTTATAGACTGTGACCAAGTGACCTTTTATCATATGTGAAGCAGTAATTGGATAATAAGCCTCAAACACCCTAGTAAATCACCTTTTACATGCCTGCCACTCAAACACTGAGCTCAGACAGGAGACTTTGAAGAGTCCTGCTCCACCAATCTTCTCATCCTACAGCTGTGCGCTTCTGGTTGGGTCATTTTTGTGGTTGGAATCCAGGAAACTCTGGATCTAAAAACAATGAATTGCTACAGGGAGAAATAAAAATACTGTCTGTTCTCCTGGAGACGAGAGCAAACTGAATCTGTCTAGAGATGGGTCAATTCTGTCCACTAGAGGGCAACAAAAAGCCAAGACTGTTTATGTCGAGGCAAGACTTTTAAAGAAGTGTTGGTATATTGCTACCACAATAGTTGGTAGCATTAACAAAAAGGAACTAGACCTAGTTCTACTAAAACTCTAAAAAGGAGTTTTACTAGAAACTCTTCTGCAAGGAAGAACTTTGAGCAGGAAGACTTACAAACGATGTGGCAACTTTAAAAAAGAATGTTACAGATAGATATGATCATACAATGTCTCATAGTAATTAGCACTGCAGCAACCTGAGGAAAAAGTACAGATTAGGTTGCAATATGAACAACCAGTGACAGAAATGTCTACATCTGCTTCATGTCAGTCATTGAATAAATTATTCCAGATCATTGGCTTCAAGATTCAGTATAGGAAATTTAGGTTGGAGATTAGGAGGAACTTTCTGACCATGAGGGTGGTCAAGCACTGGGACAGACAAACTAGAGAACTTGTAGACTGTCCATCACTGGAAGTTTTCAAGAGCAGGTTAGACAAACACTTGTCTGGGATGGTTTAATCAGGGATGATCCTGCCTTGAGCAGGGGGCTGGATTAGATGACCTTGTGAGCTCCCTTCCAGCAGTACTTTCCTATGATCCTATGATCATTGGGCTGAGAGAAACAATGCATAATCTACTATATCTTAATAGATAAATGGGAGCTAAGACAATTTTCAGGCCAATGTTGAGCAATATTTTATAAAAAGAAACTAGCCCTGAATGAAACTAGATGATGAGTTGGTTTGGTCAAAGACTTTGTGAATGTTCTACTACAGTTACCAATCAATTTGCTTTACGGGTGGTAAATTTAACAAGCAATATTAGTAGAGGTTTGCTAAAGAAGCCGTAACACATTGGGGAACAAAACAGAAACTCTGAAGTGACAGACTAACTCAAAAACATGCTGCTCATGTGAAGAAGAAGATAGTAAGAACTCTTACACAAGTCCTACAGAAATTGAATCAGGTTTCATAACAGCTACCATAAAACCCAAGATACTTGAATAGAAAATGGTTCCCTTCCATGACCACAGGACCACATACTGCTCCATCTATCTCACCTGTCATGCTTGGATGTTTGCTTCTTGGAAGCAATCTTCAGTTCATAGTAGATTTCTGGCTGTGGTTGGTCTGTCACTCTCTATCATCGGTCCATGAACACTTGCATTTGCTCTGCAACCTCCATCTCTTGGCTATTCCTGCACAAGTTAGCCTAGTCTCTCTAGGAGTCACCTCACACCTACAGAATACCAGTCTGCACTCTTCCTCCAGTTAACAATTGGCTGGGTCTGCTTCAGGCTTACATCCCATCCAGCATTCATTAGTCTTCTTCCTCAGACGTCCTGTAATACAGCAGTGAACTGTTGCCTTTTTTCCTAGTATAAGAATGGGAGAAGCCATGGGGGAACCCCAAGTCAAGGCAAGTCCATCAGGCTAGCTGTGCAGACCAAGACCTTGGCTAGCTGTGCAGTTATAGCATGCAGGGTATAGTTGACTATAGCACAACCCTAGTAATTCCCTGGGCCCCTTCCATACCTATTCTCACAGCTTGCATCTCCCTTTCAGTCTCAGTGCCACACCAAGTCACTTCTCCGGATTTCTCCTTTCCACCTTTAGCCTCCCAGAATTCATGAAGTCTCTGCCATATCTTCCTTGAAGGACTCAGAGCTCAGGGTTACTCCACATCTGCCTACTGGAGGGTTCTTTACACCTACTCCTGAAGCATCTAGTACAGGCCACTGTCACGTACCTGCTAGATGGACCTCAGGTCTTATTTGATCCTGAGTTGCTCAGGTACTGGCTGTGGCCTAAAGGAATTCCGTTTCCCCCTGGCAAAAATGAATGCAACTGCTTTTACCTGATGCGACTTTGGAGAGTCAGCCATGTTTTTAACCCCTCTACCTTGGGTTACTATATAGATACAGGCAGCTTGGCAACAAAAGCTAATACTCAGTGTACCTGCCTGGTTTTGAAGCATGTTCTCCCATAGGGAGCAAGACACCAGAATATGGACAGCCCTGGCTGTCAAGAAGGTTCCAAGCTGGTTCAAAATGTTATCAATTGTAGCTAGTTTGGGACCTGGTTATCTGACAGCTCTCCTTGCCATACAGGCAGTGCCACAGGATGTGGTCAATGGTCTCTGCTTCTCTTTGGCAGGTCTCCCTGGGGCAATTGGGTCAAAACCCTTGTCCTTCCCTGTACCTCTATGTCATCACCCAACGCACGACTGGGCGGTGAATATATCAAGGGCTATAGGCTGTATAGGAGGGACAGGACAGGGAGGAAAGGTGGGGGTGTGGCACTCTACGTCAAGGAGGAATACACATCCTCATCTAGTAGTAAAAGGTCAGAGGAGGGGCACACTGAAGTGCTCTGGGTTAGAATACAAGGAAGTCGAGGGGAAAGGGACTTAATGGTGGGGGTCTATTACAGACCACCCAACCAAGGGGAAGAGCTAAACTGGGAAATCTTAAGTCAGCTCACGGAGGTAGTTAGTGTGCGGGCTGGGAGCGATCCGGGTCCTTTTTCACGCCGCGCGGGCTGTGGCCAGCAGCCCGGGCACGCCGGGTTGGAGAAAACAGGCGACACACTAGAATTAGGCACGGACGCGTAATGGTTGATTCAAGATTGTTTACTTACACCGAAGATGGTCGCGGTGTAGGCTGGACAGTTTCCCAGGCACAGCTCCGCTTAAATCCTCATTTGAGGACTCAGACAATATTCGGATCTCTCCCACGGAGTTGTCGAGGCCCCGTGGATCCTTTTGCGCGCAGGGAAGAGGGATACGTCGAGGATTGCGCTCGGTGACGGGGAGAGGCTAGAGACTGATCAGACCCCTGTTGCCTGCTTAAAATGCGCTGGGTCCAATAGGCTCCGCAGCGCTTAGAGATCTTCACACAGTGTGAAGTCTCCTCCTCCTGGTGTTCGTGGAGTCCTCCAACTTGGGTGGAAACCACTCAAGCTTTTTATACGGCTAGCAAGCCAATCACTAGCTGCCACGTGTGAATAATTTAACGCAAGCCAATCATGGGGCTCAAATTATAATACAAATGGCAGGAACTCTTTGCAAAGTGCATTTCTGTGCTGCAAAGAAGAAATGCACACTGCAAAGAAAGCTACAAATTGGTGGGAAAATAATTCAGTGGTGCCAAAGCACACACAAAACAAAAATCACACCCTTGGGTTGTGGCATTCCCCCCTTGCTGAAGGCACAATTGAATTATGCTGCACGCTTGTCATTAGAGTGATCCAGAGCTTTATCACGAGTCGTCAAACGAACAAACAAACAAACAAACAAACAAACATAAAATTCCCCAACATAAAATTTGCTCTCCTGGGATTGAGTTGAACAATAACCAACACAAATACACATCAGATTCATAACAAAAACTACACGATCAGGGCTTCAGTGGGCATCATGGTGAAGTCGTACGTCAGGCCCTCACTTCTTCCGATGATGTTATCCTTCTCAGGGCCTCTATTCACCACGCATTCTGAATTCCGGATCTGTAAACAAAAAACTCTCAAAAAAAAAAAATAGGTTAACACATCTCAACATATTTACAAAGTTTCCATGGAACTTTACTATAATACAAGTGTTCACCACCCTAAACTACCCTCTCTTGTACACTCAACTAGATGAAATTGTCGAGGAGCCGTCGTCTAGCTCTTCTAGATAATGGAAACCTAACTCATAGGCCAGCTGCCATTGACCTGTGTCCCCTAAAATCCAAGTTGCCGCTTATTGAGTCCAGAACGCTGTAGGAGAAATCCAAACATGTATCGCTCTTCTGGTGTTCTCTGTGGCAATGATGGAAGATCGGATTCATGATGTCTTGTGCCTTGAATCTCGGTTGGGTGTTGACGGTCCCGATCAATAGATAATCTTGGCTCCATCAGGATACGCAGTCGTGACAACTGACGAAGGAGATTGCTTACGGGTTGGTTCACCATTGGGTTGAGCAGAATCCGGAGGACGATGATGTTCTTTCGCCCATAAACCTCAAGACAACTATCTAGGCTGTGAACGGTTACTGGAACGGTTCCAGGGTCTTGTAGATGACGGTGAGGCCATGGTCTTATTCGCTGGAGTGATGTCAGTCCCAGCGCACATGCTCTGGGGTTCCAGGCACAGTACGAGACTCCGATGATTGCTAGCATGAGATGCTCTGCGCCGGTATGTTCTGGCTGTCCTTCATGCCATACGTGGGCTTTTTGACTAATCAGTCCTGCAACAAGTGCTGGCAGTGGAATAGGCCAGTGAACGCTGACCACTACCATGTCGATGTCAGTGACATGTCCTCTACTCCACGAAGCTTGTCTGACCAAGAAGCTTGCTTCTTCCTGGTTCAGCAGGTTGGATCCAAGTTCCACGACTAAACGTCCCAACTATACAGCTAGAGTCTCTTCAGGCTGGATTCTTGATTCTCTACACAAATCTTGTAATTCAGTTCTGGTGCGAGCATAGTAGGCAGTAGCAACTTGATTAGTCGTTGTCGTAGGCTGAACTGCCGCTGCGGGAGTCACTGTTGCTGTTACTGCTTCAGGCAGGAGGGGCGGATGCACTCCTCTGCTTGACTCTCTCTTTCGTCGGCAAGAAGGCGTGGTCGGCAGAGGTGGCGCTGTGTCGCTGGGCGGGGTTGCCGGAGATGATGCTGCGTCGATGGGCGGAGTCACTGACCGAACTCTCGCGGATTCCTCCGAAGCTCCACACTTCTCATCCGGTTCTTCCACACGGTCTCCCTCTTGCTCGGCGCCATCTTGGGCTGGCGTTTCAGGATCCCTTCTCTCAGCCGCTTCTTTGACCGCCTGAACAGCCATACACAGCTGGGCTTTTAAACTTAAATTCTTGTTCATTAAATCAGCAATTGTACGGAATGTTGCACTTAACTCTCCCCCCTTGTCGTACCGCGGGGCCACCCTCTCATCTGCGGCACGTTCCTCTGTCTCCAGATCTTCGCGGAGCTCAGATGGAAGCTCGCGACCCTGTAATCTAGATGCCACGAGCGGAGGGAACCGGTTGATCGGCACCGGCTCTTCACTCTCCCAAGCATATCGTAGGCATCGGGCACACTCCCGGGTGAGGGTTGGGTTCACTGCGCCCGCCGGGTTGACTCTGGCGAGGGACACAGTATCGAGGGGACTGAACAGGACCCGCTCGTCACTCGTTATACACCCGAACGCCGCAGGGAGCAAATACACTTCTCTCTCTCTCGGGGCTCCGTCTTCGGAGGCTCCTTCTCCCTTCAGTGAAAGGTGTCCGCTGACAAATATCTCACCCGTTCCACCCGCCTGGTGGTAAGCGATATGTGCCTCCAGCTCCTCAAAACTTTTCACTTGGAGTTTTTCACCGCGCCAAGGGCAGTTCTTAACTAATTCTAGCTCTAGCGTGTTTTCTCCTGATCCCATCTTTGTCGCCATGTGCGGGCTGGGAGCAATCCAGGCCCTTTTTAGTGCCGCGCGGGCTGTGGCCAGCAACCCAGGCATGCTGGGTCGGAGAAAACAGGCAACACGCTAGAATTAGGCACGGACTCGTAATGGTTGATTCAAGATTGTTTACTTACACCGAAGATGGTCGCAGTGTAGGCTGGACAGTTTCCCAGGCACAGCTCCGCTTAAATCCTCATTTGAGGACTCAGACAATATTCGGATCTCTCCCACGGAGTTGTCGAGGCCCCGTGGATCCTTTTGCGTGCAGGGAAGAGGGATACGTTGAGGATTGCGCTCGGTGACGGGGAGAGGCTAGAGGCTAATCAGACCCCTGTTGCCTGCTTGAAATGTGCTGGGTCCAATAGGCTCCGCAGAGCTTAGAGATCTTCACACAGTGTGAAGTCTCCTCCTCCTGGTGTTCATGGAGTCCTCCAATTTGGGCGGAAACCACTCAAGCTTTTTATACGGCTAGCAAGCCAATCACTAGCTGCCACGTGTGAATAATTTAACGCAAGCCAATAATGGGGCTCGAATTATATTACAAATGGCGGGAACTCTTTGCAAAGTGCATTTCTGTGCTGCAAAGAAGAAATGCACACTGCAAAGAAAGCCACAAATTGGCGGGAAAATAATTCAGTGGTGCCAAAGCACACACAAAACAAAAATCACACCCTTGGGTTGTGACAGTTAGGTCAAAAGACGTGGTCATCAGGGGGACCTGAACTTTCTAGACATCAGCTGGGAAGAGCTGTCAGCCAGGTCTGACCGCTCATGTAGGTTCCTAGCCAAGATACAGGACCTACATCTAACCCAGGAGGTGCACAACCCCACCAGGGGAGACGCCTTGTTGGATCTGGTGCTGGCCACAGGTGACGACCTCGTGGGGGGTCTGCAGGTGCTTGACCACCTGGGCGACAGCGATCATCGCCTGCTGGAATTCGCCATCCAGCGCAAGGTGGCGAAAGCCTGCAGCAAGGCAGCAGCCCTGGACTTCAAGAAGGCGGATTTCAATGAGGTAAGAATAGTTGGGGAAGTACTGAGGTCCTGGAGGGGAGGGGAGTCGGGTATCCAAGAGGAGTGGTCGATCCTTAAGGAGATGAACCTCCATGCCCAAAGGGAGGTAATCCCAACAAGGGCCAAAGGGGGCAAGAGGGCGCAAAAGCCCCCATGGCTCACCAAAAGCATACAGGAATGTCTCTTAGCTAAACGGGAGGCGTACACCCAATGGAAGGGAGGGGCCACCACAAGGGAAGACTATACCTCGGTTGCTCGGGAATGTAGGGGGGCGGTCAGGAAGGCCGAGGAGGAAATGGAACTGGGACTAGCTACCCAGATCAAGGACAACAAGAAGTCCTTTTTTAAATACATAGGGGTCAAAAAGAAGGTACCGGGTAACGTGGGGCCTCTGCAAGACACGCTAGGAAATCTGGTTGTTGCACCAGACGACAAGGCTAACCTATTTAACGACTTCTTTAACTCCATTTTCCTGAGCAGGGACCATATCAGCCTGCCCCTGGGACCCCCTCAGGCCCCGTGGGAGGTGCACCCAGGCCCAGGGTCAGTGAGGACCTCGCCAGGGAACTTCTGGAGGGACTGGATGTATTTAAATCAGCTGGTCCTGACGACCTCCACCCCAGAGTGCTGACGGAATTAGCAGAGGTCATTGTGCAACCCTGGCATGGCTTTACGAGCACTCCTGGTGCCCTGGTGTGGTGCCAGAGGACTGGAAAAGGGCCAATGTGGTTCCCATTTTCAAAAAAGGGAGGAAGGAGGACCCAGGGAACTATAGGCCAGTTAGTCTTACCTCGATCCTGGGTAAGCTTTTTGAGAGAGTTATCCTGGTGCATGTCCATGAGGGGCCAGCAGGGGAGGTTGTGCTTAGGGGCAACCAACGTAGGTTCATTAGAGGCAGGTCCTGTCAGAGGCAGCACCTTGCACTGACAAGTGCAAGGTGCTGCACCTGGGGGGGAAGAACCAGCAGCAGACCTACAGGCTGGGGAACTCCCCTCTCATCAGTGCAGAGGCAGAAAAGGATCTTGGTGTCAGTATTGATGCCAAACATGGGCTGACAGTGTGAGGACTCAGTCAGGAAGGCCAACCACACCTTGTTGAGCATCCACAGATGCATCACGAGCAGGTCCAAGGAGGTGATCCTCCCCTTCTACGTGACATTGGTCAGGCCACTGTTGGAGTACTGCGTCCAGTTCTGGGCGCCGCACTTCAGGAGAGATGTGGACTGCATTGAGAGGGTTTAGAGGAGGGCCACTCTCATGGTCAGGGGTCAGCAGGGCAGGCCCTATGAGGGGAGGCTAAGGGACCTGAACCTGTTCAGCCTCCACAAGAGAAGGCTGAGGGGGGATCTAGCGGCCTATTACAAACTAGTCAGGGGGGGACCAGCAGGCATTGGGGGAGTCCCTGTTCCCCCGAACACTACCAGGAGTGACTAGAAATAATGGTCACAAGCTGGCAGAGGGTAGATTTAGACCAGACATCTGAAGGCACTACTTCAGTCAGGGCGGCTAGGACCTGGAACCAACTTCCAAGAGAAGTGGTGCTCGCTCCTACCCTGGAGGTCTTTAAGAGGAGGCTAGATGAACACCTTGCTGGGGTTGTTTGACCTGTGCTCTTTCCTGCAATGGCAGGGGGTTGAACTTGATGATCTGTCAAGGTCCCTTCCGACCCTACCAACTATGAAACTATCACTGGGAGTACTCAGTGCGCTATTAACCAACTCAAGTCCCTGTGGTCCTTGTGGAGGTCCTTGTGGAAGATCCAGTTCCAGATGGCTTGGCAGTCCTCATTGGGGATTGTCTCCATGGTTGATAGCCTGTCTCTGTCTCTGACTGCCTTCTGTATCTTTTTGTGGTTGGACATAGTCACCAGGCTTTTCCTTGAAGGAGTGCCAGGAGTCAGGTTGATGACAAGGGAGGTGGCGATGTACAGACACCTGACTGAGCAGCAGGGGTCCCAGACAATGCACTTCGACCAGTTTGTGTCCTGTGTCAGGAGAGCCCTGTGGCAATGCAGGAACCTCCTGTTATACAGGCACGGCGGGCTCAAGGAAACCGACTGTGTTAACATGTTTCTGAGCAAACTCCAGTCCTACCACCAGAAATTGGTGAGTGAGGACAGAGAAGCAGCAGCCAACTTCTTCTGGAAAAGCGACACCTGGCACAGTTTGTTCCAAGACCCCCCCAGGAGGGAAGAGGACAGAGATGCAGCTGGACATGGAGACAGCGAGAAGGACTACAACAGGATCAGCAGCAGCAGAAGTAACATCGGCAGCAACAAGGACAGTGAATGAACTGACAACGTAAACCCCACATCGGGTCTTGGACTAAGGGACCGTGTTTGGGTTAGGAGAGGGTGGGTGCACGGGGGAGTGGGTACGTCTATTGTAATGGGAATCGCAGGCTTCTTAATGCAGTTTAAGATGTGTGATGGAAAGTTTATGATAGAGGATGTATATATAAACTCTTTCTATAGAAATATATTTTAATAAAAACAAAATCTGACAGCTCATCTCCTTCACTGTACTGTGCCACTGCAAACAAGATCAGTGAAGAATGAAAGCTGTTTCCTCTTTAATTCTTAAGGTAGGACAGTAACACCATGCTGGCTCTTCTTTTAAATTTTCTCTGGCATCCATGGTTTGAATGAGAGGGTCAGCCTCAATTACTGATTGAAGTGGATGAGCAAATTTGAATTTTCTAGGGCAGCCTGAGAGCGAAATACAAGGTCTGTCATGATTATTTCAAAAAGAGCTATGTAACTAAGTTTTGTCTAGTGTTTAATGGTTTCTTCTGATCCCCTTCTTGAAGTGCAAGGAAATGATGTGTAAGATCCCTTGCTAGGTGCAGGTGGGAGGAACCTGTGATAATTTCAGTAGCTGACAGCTAAAAAGTTTCTTTTCAAAATACCAAGAGAAGAGCTGAGTTTTGTAGATAGAACAAAAACGCTAGAACAGTTACAAAACGCCTGGACGCAGGAGTAGGGGTTGACGTCGTTTACTTAGACTTCAAGAAGGCCTTCAGTACGGTATCCCACCCCATACTGGTGAACAAGTTAAGAGGCTGTGACTTGGATGACTACACAGTCCGGTGGGTGGTGAATTGGCTAGAGGGTCACACCCAGAGAGTCGTAGTGGATGGGTCAGTATCGACCTGGAAGGGTGTGGGCAGTGGGGTCCCGCAGGGCTCGGTCCTAGGACCGATACTCTTCAACGTCTTCATCAGCGACTTGGACGAGGGAGTGAAGTGTACTCTGCCCAAGTTTGCGGATGACACAAAACTGTGGGGAGAAGTGGACATGTCGGAGGGCAGGGAACAAGCAACAAGCAGACCTGGACAGGTTGGACAAATGGGCAGAAAACAACAGAATGCAATTCAACAAGGAGAAATGCAAAGTGCTGCACCTAGGGAGGAAAAATGCCCAGCATACCTACTACCTAGGAAATGACCTGCTTGGTGGAACGGAAGCGGAAAGAGATCTTGGAGTCCTAGTGGACTCCAAGATGAACATGAGTCAGCAGTGTGATGAAGCCATCAGAAAAGCTAATGGCACTTTATCATGCATCAGCAGATGCATGACAAACAGATCCAAGGAGGTGATATTTCCCCTCTATCGGGCACTGGTCAGACCGCAGTTGGAATACTGCGTGCAATTTTGGGCGCCGCGCTTCAAGAGGGATGTGAATAACCTGGAGAGGGTCCAGAGAAGGGCCACTCGTATGGTTAAGGGCTTGCAGGCCAAGCCCTATGAGGAGAGACTAGAGAAACTGGACCTTTTCAGCCTCCGCAAAAGAAGGTTGAGAGGCGACCTTGTGGCTGTCTATAAGTTCAACATGGGGGCACAGAAGGGAATTGGTGAGGTTTTGTTCACCAAGGCACCCCCGGGGGTTACAAGAAATAATGGCCATAAGCTAGCAGAGAGCAGATTTAGACTAGACATTAGGAGGAACTTCTTCACAGTTCGAGTGGCCAAGGTCTGGAACGGGCTCCTCCCAAGGGAGGTGGTGCTCTCCCCTACCCTGGGGGTCTTCAAGAGGAGGTTAGATAGGCACCTAGCTGGGGCCATCTAGACCTAGCACTCTTTCCTGCATATGCAGGGGGTCGGACTCGATGATCTATTGAGGTCCCTTCTGACCCCAGCATCTATGAATCTATGAACAGTACTGATAACAGAAGGTGGAAAAGCAGCAGAAGGGAGCTTCATTTGATGCAAAATTGCTGAAGACATAAGGTATAATTGTATAAGGTATAATTGTAGCATAGGAGTTAACACAGTGACAGAGGGTTGAGGCGGAGTCTGCTTACTATTACCCCAGGCAGCAACTGTGATCCTCTCTGTAGGGGTTCCAGTCTGGTCCTTTATCACCTGTACAGGAAACTCATGTAGAGAGAAGCAGGGTGCCTAGGGTGAGTGCAGTTTTATGGTAAAAAAACAAACAAACCTACAATCAAATGTTAGCTACGGACAGACCCTTTTCTCCAGTCCATGTGGCCACCCCTGTTCTGGAAAACCCCCTTCATCTGCCCTTGGGGATTACTGGACAGGTTGTACAGTGTTCTTCAGTAGTGCTTAGAGCCCTGAAAAAGATGAGATTGGTCCACTCTCTGCCAGTGAGAAACAGGATACTGGGCTAGATGGAAATGGTCTGACCCACTATGGCAATTCTTAGGCTCCTGTGCGTATAGACCACAGGTCTTCAGAGCAGTGTTGAGGGAAGGATTCCCTCTCGGCTCCCATCATCTTTCTCAACACATGGCCTCACCTGTGACTGGGGGAGAAGACAAGGGGCTTAAGGGCACATGGCTCCACCTAGAAACTCTTCCCTATTCCTTCAAACCCAGCAAAAGCCCAGGTCAACATGGCTCCATTCTGCAGGGCTCCCAACACGGTGCCTGAAAGGAAGAAATGGGGCTAGTTCTGTACCACTGTAGTGTCCAAAGGCCCTTCCCTCCAGCAAGGACTGGACACGGCTGTAAAGATCCTTGTTATAGTGCTGGCTTTTGGCCTGTAATTTAATTGCTTTTCCATGCATGACTCAACATTTGTCTGGAAACCAGATGAGTTGGGAGTTTGGCAAGAAAGAGAGAGTGTGTGCGTGTGTGCGGGGGGGGGAGGGGCTAGTTTAAAAGAGGTTGCAAGTGCAATATGGGACACTTCTATGTTTGTTACCTGTGTTTGCATCTCTGTCCATATCTGAGCAACCATATGGGTGTATGGGGGCACACAGAGGGAGACACCCCATTGTGAGAAACCCTCCAAAGTTCTCAGCAGCTCTTGAGTGCTCCCACGTAGAAAAAAACATCCGTCTGCCAATAAATAGTTCCTTGTTTCCTCCCAAACATTCAGATTTCCCCACAGAAATTACAATGGTCAGAGAGTGAAGGTAGCCCATACTGGTGACAGCCCTGCCAAGCTGCAGGGGGAAGGGTATGTTTCTCTCTCCCATAGGACATACACAGTCCATGCTTCCAGCTCTGCAATCTTAAGCTTCAGCCTCCTTGCCTCTGTGCATACAGCAAAGCTATTTTAGGTCATTTGCGGGGGTGTTCTCAGCTCATTAGTTATATTATTTCTATCTCTTTGCCACCCGCTTAGTATGGGTTTCTGGTAACCAGGACATCAGGCTCTGCTAGCATAGGGACACAGAAGAAGTCCCAGTTATAAAGTTAAACATATCTGCAAATTGTGCATTATTCCCACACTAGGTTTTTTTTCTTCTGTCACATATAAGGCAGGTGTGAAATACAGGAGGGGAGGAGAGGATGGGAATGCAGGTTTCATCAGCATGGCTCGGCTGTTTTCTGGATAACTCACTCTGTGACTGCAACTGGACTGGCCAACTGGAAGCCCTGTGAATGACACATGGACAAACATGCGGACATGCCTTGCACACATACACGCACACACAATTTTCTACATACACATGCTCGTGGAAGTGCACAGTCAAATGTACACACATGCAGATATGCACAAACATACGAGTACACACACTAGCCCAAACAACTGAACATAACTGTGAATGCACATGTACATCCACATGTGAATACCAGGCTGGTGTGTTTTCAGCTCTGCATCTGGAATAGGAAATGGCAGTTACCAATTCAGTCCTGGTTAAAAAATATTCCCGCACCCACTGCATAGCTGATCCTACACAATCACAAGATACATCACATGTCTATGTCCGTGTCAGTGTTTAACATAGCAGCCAAGGCATTCCCCTGAAGCAACCTAACAGTGGGCCCACAGCACCCAAACCTATCCCCAGGGGTGAGTTTGTCTTCTATTTCCTCATCCAGTTCGTCAGGGCCCTGCCAATAAAACTTCCCTGATCCTGGGACCTTCCAAATAAACACTGATGTCATATAGAGCAAACACACCCAGCCAGAGCCAAACAGGCCCTGGCCTGACCCACACCCATCCAGTCAGTCTATAATGCTGAAGGGTTGGCAGCAGGGGGGCTCCTCTCCATAGATGCTGCTTCCATGGTGCAGCATGAGCCAAGCACCCCAGCTTTTCTGGGCAGCAGTAGTACACTGTGTGTGCCCCTTCATATGGGTGGTAGAGAGGGAGTGCTTGGGGCCAACCCAGCAAACAGTAGGGCTAGGAAGGAAGAGGCACTGATGTCAATGAACCCCTTCATCTGGATGTGGGGTTTCCTTTCCACCCTGCTATTGGGCCAATTACTTCAATCTTGGTTGCTAGACTACCCTCCACCTCCCCCCATCATAACATCCCCTGCTCTTCACTCCCAAGCTACTAACACACCCTTTCCAAAGCTCCCCTCACCCTGTCCCAGCAGGTAAATAATAAGCAACCCTCACATGACAAAGCCAAGTGTCAGCAGCCCCAGCTTTGCTCCTCATGCTCTGCCTCTGCTATTTCTGTCCATCTTCCACATCTCCTTGCATTTATGTGCTGGGCCCTGCACACGAGTTCCAGGATACTACCCCAGCACTAGTGCTCAAGAGCAATACCCACCACCTGCCATGGCAGCCCTAGGGTGCAGAGCTGACCACAACCAACAAACTATGTAGAAGAAAGCAGAGGTGGGAATGTGTGGGTCCAGGAATGATAACAAGTGCTCCAAAGGGGAGCACAGAGCACAGCACACCAGCTACTACCACTGCCCCCTGAATGAGTCCAAGGGCTCAGTGGACAACACCCAGTGAGACTCTGCCCAGTCACAGGAGGAGTGATAGAAAGATGGCCCCACAATCATCTGGGTTCTCCCTGGCCAGAGTCTCCCTCCTGGTGCGATAGATGGCAAGTTTGGCCAGAGCCAGGAGGAGGTTGACCAAGAGGTCCTAAAATCTGGTGGGGCCACAGACAGGGAATGCATAAAAAGAAGAGGTGATGGGAGAAGAGAAAGCCAGAAGTTCAGGATGGGACCCATAAGCAGATGGTGAAGGGGCTGCAGCCTAGTGCATTCGAGGTAGGCATGCACCTGGATCTCTCTGTTGACAGAAAGGACAGGTGTCAGGAGTGTCTACAAAATATGCCCAATATATACTTGTGGAGACTGCTCTGTGTAGGAGCTGCCAGCCTAGGTCTCAGGTGTGCAGATAAAAACAGGAAGCTGCACAAGGTGTTGATTTTATCCTTGATAAGAGCTCCTGGTGAAAGCACACACCCTCTCCCTGAACTCCCCCCTGGGGGAACATCCTGGTGACCTGGCCTTCCCTCTTCCCCAGGTCTTTTTTCCCAATCCCTCCTCCCCCCACACACTTGAATTATTCCCCTACCTTGTGGCCCCTCAAGGCTCCATCTTGATTCATTTTCCCCTAGTGGGTGTTGGGGCAAGAATCCCTTCAGAGACTGGGAGAAAACAGGAACTAGGAGGGAGGTGCCAGTTTGTGCTGGGAGAGGAAAGATGCTGGGCAGTGAACGACAAGTTATGAGTGGGAGAGGCAAAAGCTGAGCTGACTTTGGGGATCACTCTTCCTCCTGAGGCAGTGGTCCCTCTGTGGTAGTGCAAGGACTGCAGCCAAACAACAGATGGTGGTGATGTTTGAATGCCTGTTGCCAAAGATGAGCTGCACCATGGCATCACACCATGCCAGACGCTCCCATCCCAAGGGCCATTCTGCTCAAGCACAAACTTTTGCTTTAGAAAGTTTTTCCAACGTGCCCCCTTCCCAGATTCCACTTCTTGGGGTCCCAATACCTTTTTCTCCCTCTGGCTTGATCCCACTGCGTGCTGCAGTCTAGGGCTCAACTAGCCTTTCACTCCATCCTCAGGCCTCAAGAGGCTCTGGTTTGGGCCAGTTTTCTGTCTTCTGCATTCTACAGTGTTGGCGACTGGCAGCTCTGCCAGAGCTTCTTTTGTTTCCTCCCTGTAGCTTTTCTAAATGCACTTTTGTAAATTAACATTGTATGGTGGCAAAGAAACCTTGATCAAGGATTGTGGCTTCTTTGTGCTCAGCCCTGTAGACACAAGTACCATAGACCATCCCTGCCTCAGACACTGGGTGGGAAAAGAGCTTCCCAGTGATAAGGCCCATGTGACTTTTTCTGTATAGAAAGACTGACCGTCTCAGTGCCTCCTAAGTCTTGGGCCAGTGTCACCACTTGGTCAGGAAAACATCTCTTTGGACAACTGATTTATCCAATATGGCCACCATCTGTAGCTGTTGGGGAGTTGAGAAGGTTGAACTAAAGAGGGAGGAGGGGATGGATCTACGGTAGATGGATCACAGTACACAACGAATGGCAAACCCATGCAACAGACTGATTTCACATGCACATTCAACTTAGCTATTTCCTCTGCCAACAGGAGCTAACCCTTACATGTGCATCTCTCCCACAGCTTACTGTGTTCAGGCCCACAGGGCTAGATCAGGTCCTAATGGCTCCTGGTGTAAGCAAGGACAGGGCAACCACTGTTGGTACTGAAGTGATCAAATGTTCTTCAGTTATTCCCCTTGTGTCAATTCTTCACTTTCTGTCCTAAATCACCACACAGCATTGCAGTAAGACTGACAGTCCACTGGGTCATTTGGGTTAAATAGCATCTCAGTGGGGTTGTAATTGAGCTAGCTTTCAGGAGAAGGATTTTCAGAAAACCAACATATTGCTACAAACGCTTATCCTTCTCTGAACCAGTTATTATCTAAGGTGCCACACCCTGCCCTACCTTCTACCTGGCGGAGCACAGTGTGTTCTTCACCCAAATCCCTGCTGTAAAAGCAAACCTAAACTCAGACAAAGGTGGAATAGCAACCATCCCTTCCAAGACAGCAGTGATAATCACTCATAACTGAATAAGACACTCAATGACAAACTAGAGGGATTCAGAGATTTATTTGTGTTTTCTTCCAACCGTGCCATCTCTAATGTACAAATGATGACTTAAAACGGCAGGACATGGGCAGTGACAAAGACCCTATTAAAAAAAATAGTCATGTATATTTGAGAAAAATAAAATTTAAGATAATTCCCTCCCCTCCCCTGTACCGTAAAAACTCTTCTGCATGTACAATCATTTATTACTATATACACATTACAAAATAAATGCCCATGGCTCAAAGTGTGGAGAGCAACACCGCAAGTGCACTTTGCATCAGGGGATTTGCTAAAATGTTTGGTTTTTAAATTAAAATATAAATAGAAACCACCAACATGCCAAGAGCCAAATGTGTTACTCCCATCTGTGAGTTCAAGGTGAGCAAGACCAACTGCCTACCCATTTTGATTAGAAACCTTCATTTGCACATGTTCACATTCTGGCAGCTGAAGAAACAACCACTTCCGGGTGTGGTGGCTTCTTGCTCAGAGTCTACACTCCATTCTTCACCAGCTCATGGACTCCATTTTCATCAATAATCAAAGGTGCCCGAAACACTCTATTTTTCACATACTGTTCCAGGCCCTAACAAAAGAAAAATAGCTGTTGTTAGGTTGGATATGGCCATGTACCACATTTAGTAACATTAAGGATGGCTCTGCTTGCTGGAGGGCAGGACCTTGATATGAAACCAAGTAAAGACAGTGTTTTACAAAGCATAGTGCTTTGTAATAGGTTGATATAGGCTAGACTGACATAGTTTAACACTCCAAACCCAATCTCACAGCAATGCTCAGCTGAGGCTTTGCTAGTCTCACCTGGCCAGTTATTAGAAATGAGGCCAGGTTGTGTCCAACTATCAGGATTTACACCCTATCAACTCTAGGCACCAACCCAGTGTACATTGCTAAGGAACAGTGATTTCTCTCACTAAATCTTTAAGACTGTCATCACTGCCTGAACGTTGCCAGATGTTTTTGGATAGCAACATACGGCAACAATGCATCCTGGGACATCCTCCTGCATAGAGAGACTAAGCCTGTTCACCTCTGTCCTGTCCCCAGATGAGGAAGGGACCCAGTCACTGGAAACTATCAGGGACACTGCCATGGTTACTAGTCAAACTGAGGTAGTGTCACTTGGAGCTAAGTAGTTCAATAACCTGTTACCAGCTTGCAATGTGAACAAGGCATAAGATGCAGCAGCTAGGCTTAGCTGAAGAGTGTAATGTAGACAGTGGAAGTGGCTGCAAGCCAGTTCTTGCGCTGGGGACTGAATCAGTCATTTCAAATAGATGCTGGCTTCAGGCTTCCTGGTTGGGTCTTAATATCTTTAAGCCACACAGATACACACCACAGGTGCTGACATATAGTCCCTTTAGGAGGCAGCATCATACAGCCTGCTGTGTAAAATGCTTCAGAAAATTGGGCCTCCTAGTTTTAGAGGCGTACATGTAGACATGAGGAGGATTGTTCTGAAGGCTGCAGGTTTACTACCCCACATAGCAATTCATGCCCAAAGAGGAGTCATTTGTTATTACCAGAACACAGCAAAAGTGTCTGTCAGCAGAGGTTCATGGAGAAGACACTGCCATAGACAGAAAAATCAGACACCAGGTATCAACACAATCCGCTGCTTAAGTGTATTACAGTTGTACTTTGTTCAACTTAAAGCTGGTGTAACCTCAGAGCAAGGCAAAAACTGTATGATTCCAACCCACCAACTTCCCTCCTCACCCTTCAGTTATGGGATCTGCTATCAACAGACTTTAATTTTCATGCCCCTGCTCCCCACCCCTATTATAATCTAATCTCTGGAAGCTTGTTTACAAATGCATTTTTAATAATAAAAGGACAAGCACTTACTTCTCCTCCATAGGAGACAAGGGGAGAAATCTCACACTGGATTGGCAAATCATTTGCATCCTTCAAACTAAGGCAGAAAGAAAGGGAAAAAAAAGAAGTCATGAGTGGTGCACAGGCCATGTTCCAGTTGGGCTGACTATATCAGTAACAAAGAGAAGAGTAATTCTGCTGAGAGAAATGCCAGATGCTCTCTGTATTAGCAGCCTGCTGGTGTATATTAGACCCTGCTGCCACAGCAGTGGACCAGTACAGTGTGGTAGTGCCCAAAGTGGTTCCCCAGCAGTTAGTCAAGCCTCTGGTGTCAAGTGCTCTCAGTATCGGTGCTTGCTCAAGTTGAAATGCAGGCAGTGACTGCAGAAGAACAGAATTCAGATCCAGCTTTAATGATGCATGGTGTGATCATGTTCTCTCTCAATAGTGATTGTTATTTGTACAGCAATAACACCAATGAGCCTCACTGATGGACTAGGAGCACACTGTGCTAGGCACTGCACAAACACAGAACAGGAAGATGGTTCCCTACCCTAATGAACAAACAATATTCCCATCCCACCCTTCTGCAGCCATGGCAAGGTGCTTCAGAGATGTCTACTTAGTCTTTATCTGGAGCATGTCAGGAGCTCAGCTAACCCCAATCATCTCTTTAGACTAATCCAGAAGTCAGACATATTTCATAAATGTCGGGGGTGGGGGGGAAGGAAGTGGGTAGGGTGCATCTGTCTGCTCAACTGATAGCAGCAAGGATTCTGCTGTGAAATTTAAATGAATTTTTTTCTGGGAACACTCAAGAGGGACCCAGCATTATCTCAAACTGCTATTTTTTATAAGGTCTTGAAAAGCATACTCCTTAAGCAACCCCACTAAAATCAGCAAGGCTGCTCTCAGAGCAAATGGCTGCTTCCCTCTAATAAGTGATCCTGGAACAACTGCCATGCTGGTGGTTCAGCTGACAGGGCACAAGGGAAAACAGACCCCTACAGTCTGTGATGTAGGTAGATGTGGGTTCAATTCCCAGTTCTGTCTCTGGCCTACTGGGTGACACCAAGGAAGTCTTTTGCTTCCATGCCCATTTCTCCTCATGCTCATTATTTGTTCTGAGACCCGCATACTCTCTCCCTGTTTGTACAATACTTAACCCAATGGGCCCAGATCTCAGCTCAGGATTCTAGGTGCTCCTGTAACAGGAACAGACAACATGCAAACAACAAGGCTGAAGTAACATGTTGGTGCACTGGTGCTAGGTTGCCCCTAATGAACTGTTGTTGTTACAGGGAGCATCATCTGAACACAAGGTACAGAAAATGTTCCCAGGGAAAAAGTCACTGGAAGTTGTTGCTCTTTTCCAGATACTGTTGCAAAAGAACACTGACCATCAACTGTAGAGACTGCATTAAAAGCTGCTTTATACAAAAAGAATTAAGCAAATTCTCTGTAAGAATGGACACCGTAACAAAACTAAGCTTTCAGGACAAGCAACATTTCATGATGTGCTCTTACAGTGCTGTACACAATGGAGCGTTGATTATGGACAGGTGTTGCTGCCATGCAAAGAAAGGCAGTAAAAAAAAAGCCATCTCATTTCAAATCATAATCCTAAAGGTTCAGGATAGCTCCTTCAGCAACCACAGAGTTGTAGCACTACAAGACAGATTTAGAACAGGGTGGAGAGATTTAAGATCACTATGTCATCAATCAGGAACCACTTATTTAAATAACACTTTAATTATTTTTTTTCCGAAGTGCAATTCTCAGTGATTAATAACTATAAACAAAGAGGCCGATTTGCAATTAAATATGATCTTTACACTGAATTTGGCATCGTTTGCTAATAGGCAAGATGCACTTTTATTCGAGCAATTACATAGTTTAATATCTATTAGAAACAATGAACAAAGGTTTTTCTTTAAACTCAGGATTTATGCCAAGTTCTCTGGAAACAGCAAATGGGATTAAATGAAAATGCACAAAAGCAGCATTTTAAAGTTA
This sequence comes from Alligator mississippiensis, assembly GCF_030867095.1. Lineage (NCBI taxonomy): Eukaryota > Metazoa > Chordata > Crocodylia > Alligatoridae > Alligator > Alligator mississippiensis. The sequence goes on from NC_081828.1 coordinate 41,510,992, forward strand.
CTTGTATTGGTTAAATAAAACCACCTTAAATGTGCTGGGTACACGTGGGGTGGGGGTGAGGAAGGGAAGTTCTGCAAAACATTTTGCAATTAAAAGGTATCATTATTAATTGTATTATCTGTAGTCAGTGAACTGAAATGAAGGATGGAAAGAAATCTTTGGAGGATGTGGTAATCAGATACATTTTGCAACCAACCAATTTCATCTCATCTCCTCACATCCTTTTTTTTTTTTTTTTAAATTATTTGTAAATTAGAAACCGGCAAAGGATTTGTTTTCTTTTTCCAATCAGTTTCTTACTTTAGCACGTTAGTAACTGAACTAGTTGAACAGAATGAAATGAAAATATATTCTTTATCTATAGAAGAGGATAAAGCTATTAAACTGGTTGTAGCACTTCAAACATTCACTAGTTCACGGTGCTTGGCCATCAGCTTCCAGCAATTTAAGTTTGACTTTCTTTTAAGCTTCATCAAACATGCATGGTTTAACATATTAAAGCCTAAATTTACTATAATATCTTAACAGAGGTTGCCATCCAAATCTAAACTTAAAAAAAAAAAAAAACAAAAAACTTTCAAAGAAAATAATTGATAAAAAAAATGGTTTTATCATCTACTGGTAGCATAACTGAAGGGGGGGGCAGTGACCAGGGCAGCAGCACCTGGCACTGCCTTTGGGGCAGGGGGAAGCACAAAAAAGCAAATCAGCACAGGAAGAGCTAGCGCTGCACTACTATGTTTCTATCACCTCCTCTTGCCCTTCAATCTCTATATCAAGGCAAAGAGAGGAAGAAAAAGGGATGCCGTCTTGGTTGGAGAGGGGAGGCCATGAACCTTTCCACTCCTGTGGTAGCTGTAGAGTATGGGATTCCACTGATTAATAGTTGAGAAATAAAGGATTCACAGCAGTTGCCCACCTTGTTAGGGGGCACTTTGAGAGCCATTTAAACAATTAGCTCCTGCTCTGTGGATCACAGGCAGGAAAGACTTCCAAAAAATCAGGGTGCTGGACTGGGAGACAAGATATCAGATCACCTCTCAAACAACTAATGCAGACATTTATACCTTGTTTCCTGGTTAAAGATCTGGCCCAGGCTCAGTACTGACTGTCAGCCATTACACTCCCCTGCTTGGCCCAGCAACTGTCAAATGATCTGGGACTTTTAATCTAGTCAGAGACAGGCTTCTTATCAGAGAAACCACCACTGAAATGGGGAGCACCAGACAAACACAATCACTATGCGAATGATTCACAGAAGCCATGTTGTACTGAAAAGCAGGTGGTGGGAATGAACAGTTTTTCAGTCAGCAATAATACTAAAGTAAAGAGTGGGTGGCAGATTTCTGCCTGGAGGCACAACAATAGCACCTGTTAAAGGTCTCTAGACCATGGGTCAGCAGCCCACAGGCTGGATCCAGCCCTCAAAAGAGGCTGGATCTGCTCAAGGGAATTGGCAGTGTACAGCTCTGGCACACAGCCCTCCATGCTGCTCTCACACCTGCACTCACCCTCAGCACAGAATCAGCCCCTTCCTATTATCACTGAGGACAGGGATTGGTGGTGAGGGTAAGAGCAGGTTTAGGTGCTGGGTGGGTGGGTGGGGGATGGGGACGACACATGAACAGAGATTTGCAGCCTATGGTGTGGGCCAGCTCACAAGTGGCAGCAAAAAGCGACTGACTCTTGCTCTAGACAGCAACCCAGAAGACTGGTTGCAAGAACTGTCCAATACTGGAGGGGACAGCCCTGACTTTGGAAGCCAGAGTTCAAATCCTGGCAAACAACTCAGTCCTTCACAAGGATAAGAGGCTTCCTGACAACATACTGCATGGGGAAAAGGTTTGAGAAGAAGCTATAACCAAGCCTCCGCCTGCTTTACACAAACTGGAAAAGCTAAGCTATGATTCTTCTATAGCCACTTTTCATTCCTTTGTTTCCCAGCTCTATTAAGGTCTGATCTACTTACCAGATAAGGAAAAAAAGTGGCACAGTGGGTAAGCGAAGGAGCTCAGTCCTCCCCTAACCCCTGCAAGACTGAAAACCCAAGTTTCAAATGCAAGTTTAAGTACTGCCCTCAGTCCAGAGAGGCATAGCAGGAATTAACACAGCAAAGACATGGGCACAGGACTGGTGCAGATGAGTACAGGGCAATGCTACAGGTCACCGATTTTTAATCTAGCTACCGCAGGAAGCCACAGCTAAAGAAAGTCTTTAGTAAGACATGCTCCCCATTTCCCACCATGCATCCTGGATCCCAGTTGGTTAGCAGCTACCAGAGAGGCCAGTCACCAGGAAAGCAGTGTGTGTCAGCCTCAGTCCTATGAGGCTGCCTACTAGGCCAACTGCTCTTGGCCCTAGCAGTGAAGACACCCAGCCTGTTAGTACCTAAGCACACAGCCCCACCACCATGCACTGCAGAGAGCCTAGCGCTGTATATTTACTTGTCATTGACATCAGCTCTGATGGCATCTGGCCTTCCGTTTGTGAAGCTGTTGTGTGGGAATAAATATGGGTTAATAAGGATGGAAAAAAAAACAAACAAAAAAAATCCCCAAAACCCCAAATAAACAAAAAAAGGAACTGAACAAAACCAAACCAGGAAGGACAAGGCTCATCTTCAGTCCCTCACTGAAAGCTCCTTATTACCACAGCAGTGGTGGGTGGGTGTGTGCAGGTGGTCATTAGCACAAGGACTGTAGAACCTGAGCCCAGCTACTGAGGATAGCTTGCAAGTGTAATTGTTCACTGGGTTGAGCTCTGTGACACAGCCATCCAAAACCTCTGATGTATCAAGCAGACTCAGCCCAAGGTATGCACACACTACTAGCCTTTCAGGGACTACTACTTGCTCTAGTGAAGCTGTCCTCTATAGAGAGGTCTAGCTCACAGGTAGGGGACAGGAGGAGACTCGAGATGCAAGCATGCAACATGCCAGTTACCTGGGTAGGCAACACCTCACCCCTCTGTGCCTACCAGTAGCCAGGTGACTTGTATAGATCTGCAGGACAGCTCATTTCACCCGTCGTACTACCAAGGATTACCACAGACTAGCAAGGATTAAGCGGTCAATTATCTATTGGCTTCAGACAGTGGACCTGCAGCATCTCAGTCATTTTCAATCGTTTCTGGATGAGGGCTGGGCCTATATTTGTTTCAAGTGCTATGTACAAAGAGCAGACTTTTTCAATCAGGCATCCAAAGCTCTCCCACTTAAAGTGCCCAGAGCTGAGAAACCGAATTAAGTCAACAGCTCTGTGCAAGTCACAAGCACGGCTGGCCCACCATCTCCACATGGACCACACCAGAAGAGTGCTTCATGGCAGTACAGCCACTGCCAGAATAATACCAGTTGGGATCTTCTGCTCCTGTAAGCAGATTGTAAATAGGGAGAGAAAATTGCACAGCTTGCATGAGCCCCCTAGAAAGCAAGAAGTAGAGAGATATCACTCTGTAGAGAGCAGTCTGAAGTGCTTAGGATGCAGGGCCATGCCTACTTACCGGGGGATTGCAGGGATGCGAGTACCATTTTCATCCACAAAGTGGCCCCCAGCATTGAGGACCCAGCAGTGGTGTAGAGACATCAGGGCATGCCGGGCTGTGGTGGGGTTGTCCTTCCCATTCTGACTGTCTGCATTTTTCAGAGGCGAGAATTCATCTTCCCGCAACACTTCGTATACCACAAACTTCCTGCAGGTGGAAAACAGCAGGGATGGGGTTCAGATCCAAAAAGAGGAGTTTGCAATAGATTCCCCTAGTTCTCATTCCTCTGGAAGGAAGAGGTTCCACCACTGTTTCAGCTCAGAGACTTGCTAGCTACTGGGAGCACCGTTAACACCAGCTGCATCGTTGTTAGCTACTCTGCACTGAGAGCTAGGACTGTATTTCCTAAAGGCAACTGAAGAAACTCAGGTCTGCCTCGGTGACCATTCCTACCCCAGGTATAAGAAGCACAAGACAGCAAAATGGACAAGCTATTCTTCCTCCTTCTGGCTGCTTCAGAGACGTGGCTTCAAGCCCATTCAAAGAAAGTGGGCAGGGGCTGATGGGAACTCTCGTATTCAATCCTGCCCAATCCCTGCTCCCCAGCTGAGGCTATGATCAAGAAAGGGCTTGAAGAAGTTTCTTATCCTGATTTCAGGAGACCTCCCTTTAGACAGACCTGGCCCCTTCCCTGTTGTCTGCCCAGAGGCACGCAAGCCAACCAAGATGCCTTCACGTACCACACACTGGCACCGGTGCCAGGGGTTGCCTATCCCTGTGCTAAAACCATCTGGGAGGCTGTCATCCCTCCATGGGAAATCACTACCCCAGGATTTCACATCGAGTTTCAGCACTTCATGTGCTGCCCTGGCCAGCCTCAACCTCTCAGATCTCTCAGGGTCACCTGACTTTGTCTAAAGCTGGAAAGTTGTCCCTGACTCAGCAACCCTAGAGAAAGGCTATGGTCCCATTTACTCCAACCTGGCAAGTCGGGAGTGAGGGAAGGAAGGGCACAGATTCCCTGAAACAAGATTAGAGTGAGCCCTTATAAAGAAGGTCCATGCCCATTCCTCTCACATCTGTGGAGAGTCCCAGGAGTTTCCTCAGGAAATTGAGCAGCCCACTTGGACTATCAGGAAGACTCAGGCCGATCCTGGCCCAAATGAGCTGTGGGGAAGAAATTCTTCCTAGGACCTGAGAGATGGTGGAGGCAGACAAAGAAAATGAGTCTAAGTTTTGCAGGTGACCGAAGAGAAAGGGATGGTAAAAGCAGGGGAAGTTCACAGGCAAATCAGATGAGTAAAAACTTGGAGCTTCTCCTGTGTTAAGTATGGCAAGAGCCCAGCAACCTTCTGAATGTCCCCTCTGGAGTGGTCACCTCTGCTAAACTTGTAGACTTCTAAGGCCCCTGCCACAATTGTGTAGAGAGACTAGGAAGGGAGAGGCATTCACATGTTGACCACCTGTCCCTGATTGGTGGTACTTTGACTCTGCAGGCCTGAGGCAGAGAACAGCAGGGGCCGCAATGAAAGGCTGGAGGGAACAAACGATGGATAGAACCAAGTACCAAGACCCTGCACCGGACCTTCTTGCTGGACTGAAAAGGGGTAAGTTAACATCCGTTCCACCGTGAGCTACTGTCTGCCCCCAAACCTGTGATGAAAGTTGCCTATAGCTTAGAGCAAGGCTTTCCACATAAGTGGTAAGTAGGAGTGCATTGATAAAGATGTTTTGGGCTGATGCCAATGGCCAATTATTAATGAGCCGTATCGGCTGATACCAGTCCGATTCCTGATATGCATCTCAGCAGTTTGAAGAGCAGTGTCTGGCTGGTAGGTCTGTTGGAGGGAACGGGCATAGGAGGGGCAGACTGAGGTCCTCATGGGGAGGGAGGGAATAGGGCTGAGGCAGGGGAGAAGCAGGCATGGGATGGAGCCATGAGAAGCTTGTCTGGGTGCTGCAGAGGGGCAGCAGCTCCTGCCACTGTGCACACCCATGGGGGGGGCATGTGCCCCCTGGATCTGTGCATTGCATGAGTGCAGGCTGCCCATGACACACTTGAGGCCAGGCACAGCTCCGGGCTCTTCCCAGCGTGGGGGATTGGGCTACAGCTGCACTCGGGGGTGCTACAGCCACCCAAAAATTTGTCATAGACACCCCATAGCACCCCCTCCCAGCACCACCACTGCCTGCCCCACCCCCGCTCACCCCAAACACAGCCCAAGCCCAGCACACGGCTTTTATCAGTGACATTATTGGCCACATCAGCCAAAAAAAGCTGACTGCCAATAATGTCAATTTTCCTTTTATTGGTGCCAATACGATATGGACCGACGCATCGGTGGACCTCTACTGGTAAGGGAAGCTAGAGTGTGACATTATTTGGGAGGAGCCCTTAAAACTAGCAGTCAGAGCAGCAGGTCAGGTGCTGCTGCACTGCATCATCACACCCTGAAGTGCTGTGTATCACTCTCTGTGCCCACTAGGCATGCCAGGGACCATCCAAGCACCTGCTGTGCCCAGCAGGTCAAGCTTCTCCTTAAAGCAGGTCAGGGAAGAGGGCAAGGCAATATTCAACCAGCTGCTTAAGGAGCAGGGAGAGCAGAGAGAGGAGAGAGCAGATGAGCAGAGAGAGGACGTACTTGGCAAACTGGAAGATGTCAAAGACAAATTTCTCCATCTTGATACCATTGGGTTTGTCTGGCTCGAGCAGCCGCCCACTGGCAACATCCATATGTGGGATCTTCTTCTGGGCCACATGGTGCTGCAGCTGAGGCTCATAAGTGCTGGATGGACAAAGAAAGAGAGAAATCAGTCTCCTACACCAGGGGAGAGCAGTTCTGGGGGTACCACTTATGTAGATGTATTTGGACATTTTAAAATGGCCCAAGACATAATTGACCTCTGGGGCAACCATGGGTGGGCATTTTTATTTCCTTCCCCAAGACTGACATGCTTACTTTGCTTTGCCTGGGGAAAACAAGAACAAATCCTTTAAACCCACTCTCTTGCTTGCTACAAATGTAATTGCTCTGACCCTTTCTCTACACTAGCTCTTTGGGTTTGCTGACTATAGCGCAGAGAAGGAAACCCAAATAGTGCAGAGCTTCTACTTCCTGGTAAGAGACAGGAGAGCAGAGTGAGCTGGGGGATGGAAAAAAGGGAAGGCAGACGCAAGGTACATTGTGCTGGGGGAGGTAAGGGAGGATTTTTGGAAAGGAACTGAGTTTTTCTGTGGGATAGCACTTTGCCCCTTCCCCAGTTCTTGAGGGCTGCATGAAAGCACTCTAGGTCCAGTTATCAGCTTTCCTATGTAGCTTGATTGGCTGTTAATGCTTATTAACTAGGTTTTACTTTAAAAAGGCAATTTACCCTCTGGTTACTGTCCCAATTAACCTCCTCTCCCCTCTACCCTATGCCCATGAACCAGTGCCATTCTATTTTACAAGAAAAAAAAATCAAAAAAAAAATCAATGAACAGAAAACTTCACCATCCCATCCTATCCAGTACAATTTTTTTTCTTAATTTTTGGAAGAGAGAAGAGACTTTAGGAGACTGAGAGCAAGAGCAAAAGTTCTAAAGGTTTATTCACTCTAGGTCATAAGCAAGGCACTTTCGCCCAGTGACCATGTACAAATTCACTGAGCAGAAGATGGAGCTACACGCCGTAGGCCAATGCCTTCCCACCATGCTGGAGTTCTTCCAATTAGCCTTGACAGCTTAAAAGAAGAGTCAGTTCTACCTATTCCTTCCTTGTTATGCAAAGTAGCTAGAGCTGCCATCCATTTGGGAGCCAGGGAGGCATCATCTCATCTTAGTACCTCAGGGCAGGGTGAAGTCTCCCATTGTGCCCTGGGTATTGGTGCACACAGCTAAAGCAGAAGCGGACATTCACAGTCAGCTGCTGCTTGCTGGTGGCTGGGAGATGGAGAAGTTTGAAAGCCTATCAGTTACAGCAAGGCAAGAACCCAGCAGAGGTTGTGGCCAGTTGCCATTTTACCTCAAATCACTTCAGGGTTAGAGCTGCAATTTCTGGTTTTGGTATGCTGGGAGTAACAGCGTCAGAGTATTTTGGGCCTCTTGCCTCCCAAAGGAAGTCTGCTTCCTGAGGAGTACCACAAAGTTCTAACCAGAGATATCATTACACATCAATTTAAAGAAGCCTGCTGCCCCAAACCTCAGCAAGGGGACTTGAGGGCGCAAAGCTCAGGAGCTATCCCGGTGGGAGCAACTGTAACAAAAGGAATAGAGGAATGACATACTAGAAACAGGAGGAGACACTGGGACACCTCCCACTCCCACATTCCATTTTTTGCCTCAGAAGAGGCCCAGTAAATTTAGCGGGAAAATGGTGAGACGCACACCCAAGAGGTTCTGCCAGACTGTGATACTAACAGGCTAGCTTTGCAAGGCAACAGAGCACGTTGCTTTATGAGAGAGTGCTGTGTATGCAGCCCGTGACCCCAACTGGCCCATACTTGACTACATCTCGCAGGAATGCCACTGTGAAGTAGTGATTGGCGATGTTGCCTGCGTTGAAGAGCAGCCGGCCATCAGGGCTGCGTTTCTGTGCTGTGGCCAGGGAGATCTCGCTGTATTCCACCACCTGGTACACGCCATCGACTCTGCATACCACACCAACTGGCTCTGTGGGGTTCGTCTTCTCCACCACCTGCCCAGAGAACATATGCACAGGCACACAGGTGAAAAAGGTGTTTGTTTCAGCGAAGTCCCTGCTTGAAGCAGGTTAAATGCCACTGAGCAAAAAGAGGGGCAGGTATGGAACCTGGAGCCCAGAGACTCTTATGCCTTTTATCCATAAGTCTTAAAGCAACATATTTCTCCTTTGAAGGAGAGGGAGCACAGATCAGGCCCCTGCTCACCCTTTATTCCCTGCAAGGGTTTCCCTGGCACCCAACCCTTCGGTTCCTTTTTCACCCCACCATTCCCCTGACAATAGAGGATGTCACTCACAGGCATCTCTTGGTTCCCTCACAGGCAGGCTGCTGACAGCAGCTGTACCTTGGACAGATCCTGATTCCATTTCTACATAGCAGAGGGCCACATGCTGCATCCCCTCCTTCTAAAATGTTGTTAGAGGCATCCAGGCACTTTTGAGGCAAGGACAGAAGCATCCAGAGAAACATGAACAGGAATCAAGAGCAAGGGGGGGAAGGGGGGGGGGCGCACACCCAGCACCTGGGTCACATTTCTACACAGCTGAGCAGCTTGGGTGCCAAGCCCTGGAATTCCAAGGCATAGAGTTCAGCACCTAATGAACCACCAGCTTGCCACAGACCACAAGTGGGAAACTGCAACTTAGGCATAGGGCCCATTTCATGGTGGTTACCAACACCTATACAAATGCTCCCTTTAGCGCCCAAAGGGGCAGGCCAGTCACTCTGAGTCTTCTCCCACCGGCCTACCTCCATCTCCTCCTCCCAATGAAACACTTGGGTCCCTGCAAGTAGGGAAATGCCTAGCAAAAAAATCAGGCAGCTCCCTTATTGTGGAGGGGATCTCAGCAATATTCTAGCCTAACAGGAAGAGCTCTAAAGCCTGGGAATGTAAATGGGTATCTGACCTAATTTACAAAATATCTAGTGTTCTGCTGTGTTGATGAATGCAAGGAAAGGCCCCTTGTGAGGAAAGAGAAGAACCTTCCAGGATACAGTCAGACACCCCACTTGCATGGCATTCCCCACCCATTGCCCAGACAAGGTACTACAATCTGCCCAGAACCTTACAATTAGCTTCCTTGTCAGCATGAATCCCACAGGCAACTAGAAGTCTCCAATTACTAGTGATTATAGGTAACAAGCTAGTGCTGTTGCTGAGGGAACTCCTCTGGCACCACAAATACATTCTCTCCCTAACAAAGCAAATGCATCACTGTCACAGGACAAGGGAAAGCCAAGTGTCCCAAACTCAGTGCCAAACACTCATAGCAATGTCCAAACATGCTATACCAGATGCACTGAAATCCTGTTATTGATTGCGCTTTTTAACAGGAGAGAAAAGCTCAGTGTAGGTGGGAGTAAGCCTTCCCATTAGTTTGAAGTAGGGTATGCTGATTTTGCTAGAAGTTTACAGCCACAAGCTGAAAAGAAGGCAGTGTCCACACAGGCTTGCGATGGTTTAACAAAAAGTAAGGGGGAAAGGTATCAAAATAACACATTGTGTGTAAACCTTAAGCATATGCAAAGCTGGGAATAGGCAGGAATCGCTACCTGCAGATGCCCACTGACGCACAGGACAATGTTCTACCACAGCAGTTTTGAATAACTCTACCTACAACAGGGAACAGGGTCTATTTCCCCAGGAGAACATTAGCAAGAAGACCAAATGACTGATAAAAGTTAGTATAGGTAAAGTACAAGTGGGTTCAAGTAATAAGACCTACTGAGACATGGGGTCTAACCTCATAATCCGAGGCAGGCCTGGAGCAGATTGCTTTCAACACCATAGGGAAATAAGAAGCAAAGCAAGAATGCTGCATAAAAAAACCCTGCATGCTCTGCTTATCCAGTATGGACTGCCCATGTTGCCTGGGAGACCTGTAGTAGTCCAATAATGTCCAGGCTTCCATTACAACCCACCTGCCCAATGTTTATCACTTTCTGAAACAGTTACTCCCAAGAAGCATTTTCCCTTGCTTTGTCTCTGCCCAAAGGTGAAGGTGGAGGAATGTTTCCCCTTTTCAAATATGGAAAAGAAAAAACAGATGCCTTTCCATGTAGCCATTGGTTAACCTTCACAAAGTGACACCTTTTGAATAGCCTCACTAGCCTAGAGGCCATAACTCTGTTTCTGACCCAAAACAAGTATGAAATAGTGCAATCCAATCAATCAGTCAATAGGCTCCCTTAACCACATAGGTGGGGGATTGTGCCAGTGAGTTCTTGGATTAGCATATACATCTGCAGGGCTCAAGTCCTGTCAGCTGAAGCAAATTCTTTTGCTTAAGGAGGATAATGAATACACTACATAGCTAGGGGAATTTGGCAAAATGATTCACATGTAATTTTGAGGTTCGGGTTTCACCAACACAGTGAAATATGTTCTTATGAAACTAAAGTTCCTCAGAAGCTCTGATGTCAGATGCCCAGTATACCAACATGTTTCTTGGTAGGAGACATCTAGTGGTTATCAGAAAAGATTCTCTGAAACAGTTTTTCTGAAACTGCTTGGATTAGGGCTGTTCAATTTAGCAGCTGGGGACTACATGCCATGGGGCGGGGCAGAGCATGGGCAGGAGCCATGGCCCTCCCTCATCTCCCCAGCTATAAGCTCCCTTGGCATCACATAGGTGGGCACCTTCCCACTCCCAATGCATTAGATGGGCGGGCAGGCAACAACCCCATAACCTCCTTGGCTGCAGGCTCCCTCAGCACAGCAGGCTGCTCTGTAACACCCTTGCTGCCCCACCCAGCCCCTGTAAGGAGAATGGGGAGGGAGCTAGAGACCTCAGCAGCAGCAGTAGCCCCCAGTGATAAGGACCTCCCCTTGGCCAGTGGCTCCAAAGGGGCTACAGATTAACCCCTCATACAGCCAGCAAGCCACCAGTTGGACATCCCTAGGTGATTTCCATGCTTATTTCCTATTAATTTAAGTGAGAATAGTGAAACAAAACTCTTTAGGGCACTTAAGATTTTCATAGGCCTCAACCTCTAGATCTATCTGGGATCTTCAAAACCTTTTCATTTTAGCATGTGCCTTGGGACAGGAGAGGCATGGAGCTATGCCTGCCAGATATGTATATGCATGCACTGCGGCTTCTTGTTTTTTCAAGCTTGCTGGGTACTAACAGTTGCAAGACTCCCTGCTCCTCAGGCCTGTCAGTGGCCCATACACAATACTGGCACGTGCAGGTAGCTGTCACACACAGCAGGAATCAGCATTTTGGTTTGTAGGTACCAGCTGGAGGCCTCAAGACAGTGGTTCTTGACCTTTTTAGACTCAAGGCACCCCTCTGAAAATGCCAGCTCTTCATTTTCACTTGTTTTCTGACTACAGAAAAATTATAGAGCGTTTTTTCTGTTGCAAAGAACATGAGACATACAACAACAGGTCAGAATGTTTATAACACCATGGATTTTTTATTTGAAGTCTCTGGGTTATCTTGAGCCATGTTTGTACCACCTAACAGTGTTAATATAGCACAGCACCCCAGATCACCCTTGAAAGAATATCCAGACACTCCAGGGTCCCATGGCACCCTGCTTCGGAATCAGTGCCCTAAGACATGGACAACAGTGACTGAAACAGACTAAGTGACTTGCATTTAGATACTATAATTCAGAGAGGAAGTTGCATTCTGGGTCTAGCAGCCTGGTAATAGCCACTTTGTTTGGTTCCTAATTCCAGTTGCTTTGCCCACTTTTACAATAAATCTAGGAGGTAGGGGACAAGAAGTATGTTCCACCTGCTTGAACACAAAGTCATTACTGCTTCTGTCTGCAGACCAAGTGCACTTTCTCTGCCCTCCCCTCCAGGTGCAATGGGCATAGATAGCCATAGCTATTGTACAAGCTACAGCATCCACTGATTCAGACCTCCTCCCTCCCACTCCCCAACACATCCTGGATGCACTACAAGGACTAGTATACTGCTCCCTTTCAGCCCCTTTGCCCAGCTAAAGGCCATAATTGATGCACTCTGGCTGTTCCCCTTGCAGCCACCCCAGCTGCTCTTCTTACCCAAAAGGAACATGATGTGGAAGACTCTGCCTGTTTCTCCAGACAGAGCAAGGGCTGTTAAAGCAGTCCAGCAAGTGTGCAAGCTAAACAGCCAATTACACCATAGATTCCATGGCCCTTCCCCCTCCCTCACCATAGAAGAGGTTACCTTTGCACCACAATCTGCTCCTTTCTGTATGCAGAACCCAATGAACCTGGGGTCAGCCACCTTCACCAAGATGTTGTCAACACAGTACACGTGGATGCTCCCAATGCCTCGCCGTTCCATGTCCTCAATGATACCATGGGCACCGAGAGCTCGATACAGTCCTCCATTGCCATCTGGTGAGGGCGGGGGGGAAGAGAAGAACAGGGGGAGAACATATTAATGCACCAGAACTGCAGAGAGGAGGAACAAAACTAAGCTCAGGAAGCTGGTCAAAGCCCCAGCAAGTTGTCCTGTGCAGCAGTTAGGTCACAGTGTCAATAGAAGCTGCTGCAGAGAAAAGAACAGATGCTAGGAAGGACCTCAGCGAAAACCTGTTCTACCCGCTGCTCTGTGACATCCTTTCCCCACTCTGCCCTCTGTTTGCATCTCATCTTATCCCCTCACACAAGCCAGAAGGTAAGCAATAGATCCCTGCAGCAGATGCTCACATGTGGCTAGCCAGTGAATAAGTGCTGGAGTATCCTCTATTGGAATAGAGGGGATAGAAGTACAGCTGCAGCAGAAACAGTGAGGAAGGACTAAGAAGGACTTCTGAATAGGAGAGAGAGCTTTGCAGGGTTAGTTTTCATTTGGTAAATTACCAAACTGGGACAAAGAGAGCAGCTCAGTGAAAAGTGCACTCATCTCTTCCAAGGGAAACAAGACTTCAGTGCCATGGAGGAGTGAACTACAAGGCTAGGGATAGAAGTTACACATACACCAGTTTAAGTAATCAGAAACTGGTTTAGACCTGTAACATCTGAAGTTCCATGCACATAAACCAGTTTCAAAATGGCTGAAACTAGTTGAAAGATAAATCTGGCTGAATGTCGTATATGTCTTAACTGATTTAAGTCAAACCAGTTTATTGAACTTCTGCCTCAGACCCCTTCCTGGTTCAAGTTAAATCTGTCCCCCAGGGATGCTTTGCAGCCCTGGGCTGTGCTGTGCTGTCTAACTGAGCATAGCAGGGTTGGCCCCACCCCTTTGCCCTCTTACCAGAGCAACCAGGGGTGGCTGACAGGGGGGTGGGGTTGAGAAACCCACTGCGTTGGCCTAAGCTGGTCTGCCTAGCTGGGGTGGAACAGCTCCTGCCAGACTTCTCCCCACTGCAGTAGAGGGGGTGGGGGCATGGGACAGCAGGCTCAGGTGGAGGGGAGAGAGGGGAATTAAACCCACCTGCCTCCCCTCTCCCACCACAGCAAAGGTCTTCCAGCTGGGGTCCCCGTGCCCATGGGAGAGGGGAAGCAGGGGAACTTAATCCCCCTCCCTCCCCCATACCTGAGGCACTGTCCAGGCCACCGGCTGGGGTCCCTGCAGGCCAGGGTGGGGGCTTAAAGCCCTCCCCAATCATAATGAGTGGCCTGCCAGGGCCTAGCCACGCACCGCCCTCCCCACCCTCAACTCAGCTTCCCTCCAGCCTTCTTGCCACTGGGGGAGGGAAGGGAAGGCTTGTTCTAACACCCCCCCAGTTTCTAGCCTGAGCCACTGCAGGCACAGGCCTGCATTTCTGGAATCAAAAATGAATGTCTGTTCACTTGCTTCTCGGTTCAATCTACACAAATTGAACTATGCACTTTAGCCCAACAGTCACCATCAGTCAGAAGAACTAGGAGAAACCAGGTCTTCATCTCTGACTCCTTAGTTCTCCTGGATAGCATGGAAAGGCTCCAACAAGCAAACAAGATTACACAAGAAGCCATCTTATGCAAAACTACCCCTCCTCACCCAAAAAGAGAAAGAAACCCAGGTGTTCTGTACCAGAGAACTCCAACATCCTGCCTAACCATAGTCTTCTGGCTCTGTTAGCAATGTTGGTTGGGGGGGTGGGGGGGAGACAGATTGCAACAAGCAGATACACAGTGATTATATAAACTGTTCAAGTGGCTTGTAAAAGTCACATGTCTGTCAGCTCTTAAAGCAGGCATTTTCTGCTTTTGCATGGACACACCCTTTTGAAGAGAAAACATTGTTAGGAGCCAGCCCCAGGAGTTTAATATGGTTTGTTCATATTTTTTCCACCCCTCTGCATCTAACCTTTAGCTGAGAGATGCTCTGGGGTAGGAAAAAGCGACTTTATTAGATTGTCATTGGACAAGGTTGTTCCCTCCCACTCAAACTGCTTCACTTCAGCATTCCCCACTCTGCTTAATATCAATTACCAAACCTGGGGCACTGCCAAACCCACAGGATTTGTGTTTAAAGTAAGTCAACCGTGTATTTAAAATATCAGTAAATTGCTTGCTGTGTCTGCCCAACAGACTTGGGCTCAGCTTTCACCTAACTTCAGCCTTCCCCACTTCAAAGTCTCTCACCCCTTCACCCAGATCTTGCCCCAGAGGACTCCACTATCAGTTATTTCAGTGCCCCACTCAGAACCCTGACAAGCGTGGTCTGGATGAAACCATCAGCTTTCCCCTAGATCCCTTTAACAAGTTTCCAGCAGCACAGACCTGGTGCCATGGAAACTTTGCTCTTCTCTTCCAGAAGAATTTTCCCATCAAACCCCATGGCAGGCAGCATCCCCTGCTGGAAAAAGACCATATTTTCCTTCTTTAAACCAAAATACTTGTGTTTCAAGAAGAACTCCTTTGTGGATTCCATTGTTCTGCCACTTGTCATGATGTACCTGCCACAGCATGGAGAGAAAAACAGAAGAATAAGGACACATTTGACCAAGGGCAGATGTAGCCCAACACAAACACACAGGATTTCTATGTGGAGCAATGCAACCCGCGTTGCTCCCCACACCCCATGGCTCCTTTTGAAGCATATGACTAGTACACCTGGGACAAGCCTCTCAATCCCCCAGTGGGAAACTCATTATCGTAAGGGAGCCCCAGATCAGTTCTAAAGGATCCTGACTCTCAACAATATTTAAATGGCAGCAGTGAACCACTGACCCGGGGGCTTTATAAAGCCTTGTGTCCAGCAGTGGTTGTCAGAATGGGGCCATGTCAAGGAGTTCTGAAGCCAGCAGGAAGGTGCGGATAGACTTCATGTGTCAAGAATACAAAAACTGCCATAATGGGTCAGACCAAGTATTCCTTTAGCACAGTATCTTGCCTCCAATGGTAGCAACCACTGGGCAATTTATAGGAAGAGAATAAGAAACAGGGCAAGTGTGAAGTGATCCCTGCTCAGTCATAGCTGTCCAGTCATCTGCAGTCCTAGAGTTAGGGACATGCTGGGCCCAAGGTGACATCCCAGATTGTCATGTTTAATAGTCCTGTATGGACCTCCCCTGCACAGAGCTGTCTAATCCTCTTTGGAAACCAATTATATTATTGACCTCCACAATATCCTGCAGCAAGGAGTTCCACAGGTCAGTTATGGCATTGAAGGAACCCCATTATTAAAGTATCTACCAGGCAAGATGTGATTAAATTAGGTGTGCTGCCAAAGACTAGCCATGCTCTAAAGCTCCCCGCTCTGCCTCCTAGGAAGGGGTTTCCACCTACAACCATATCACTCAAAACAGAGCCAGGCTTATTTCTACCGACCCCCCACATGATTAGGTATAAGCTGTGAAAAGCAAGCAAAAACAAAGCTCCCTAAAGCACTCATATCTCCCCTTGCAATGCAACCCCATCCCAATGCTGTGCAGAAGGGAAAGGCACTCAAAAGTGTTAGTGGAGGGAAGGAACCAAGACAGGACCACACTTGTCTCTCCCCTACTGCAGAAGGACGGGACGGAACAAACTGACCCTGGACATTGAAGGCAACCTGAGATGCTACATCTGGGCTGTTTGGAAGTGTGTTCCCCCACACCCCATATGGTTCTGCATTCCACTGTAGCAGCCAGAACTGCTGGGATTATGCTTTTCTTGGTCTCCCTATACATTAGCCAGGGTCATCACAGGAAACCAAATTCGATGCCAGGTTCCCAAATACGTCTTTTTTTTTTTTGCCCCTCTTTGGGACCCTAACTAATTGGGGACCCTGAAGCAGTTCCAGGCTATGCGCTGACATGGGATTTTTTTTTTTTTTTAAATCAGTGGCCACACCACTAAGAGGAGAAAGAACAATGAAGGGTGGTAAAACTTGATCATGATAGGGAAGTGACTGAAGATGAACTGACCTGACCTTAAGAACAGCCCCCTCAGAAGGAAGTGAAGGGCAGTTCCATAATCCCAACTATACCCAGGGGTTCCAGGTGTGGCAGACACTGAATGGGAGACTGCTGAACTTGGACCCTTGTCTCCTTCAAAAAGATTTCCCCTCCTATTACCCCACCTTTTCAAGGCCTGCTACAGAGAAAGACTGCAAGGGGAAATTTCTCAGGACATTTGCAACTTGGGTTTTCATCAACACCTACTCAACTCAGATAAACTTGCCAAAAGACTTCCTAGGTATCACCCCTGCCAGTGGGACTGACACAGGAGATCACAATTCACATCCTAGAGTCCAGCTGAAAGGGCTTGCCCTCCAGCTCAGAATGGCAGACAATATTGGCTAGAAAGCAGATAATGGCAATCTAATCGCAACCTTAATAAGACTTGTGACAGACACTTAATCCTTTGCATTTGCACAACCTCTCTGCTCCAAGTCTTTTGGAGGGTGGCTACACTAGGCACTCACTCTGGTGCAACTTTGTCAACACAATATCACCAGAGCAAGATCCCCTCTCCCACCTCCTGGAAGTATATGTGCCCAATTAGAACAGCCCAGTTGGATAGCTGACCCAGAAGAGCTATACTGAATTCGTTTTCTATGCATCTATGTTAGGACAAGGGGGTAGTAGCCGCACCTCTGCCTTGCTATGGCAAAGGCATAAATTAGGGAGATTAACAACCTTACCCAAGATTAAAGTCAGAAGAGACAGACATAGCCTATCAGCCTGTAACCACTACTTTTTGGCCATACTAGTAGCAAGAATGGTGTCCACGAGGACCATCCTCCACTCCTTACCACGGAATAACACATTTGGTGCCATGTTCTTTTTCAGCCAGCTGCTGAAGCTTCAAGATGCGCTCCGCTTGGATCTGGAAAAGCGTTTTGTGTGACGGCAATCCAACATCATACATTCCCTTGGGATATGAAACACCCAGCCTTGTCCCCTGACCGCCAGCTAGAAGAAGAACAGCTACTTTGCTCTGAGAAATATGGTGTAGACCTATACAAACAAAGGAAAAAAAGATGCATTTGAATTCTTGTCAGTACCTGGACCTGGGGAGAAAATGTGACCAAGAATTTGCCCCCTCTGCATGGAGGATGCCATGCTGTGCCTTTTGGATTAGGCACAACTGCCTGGCATACTGATCATTCAGTGTCCCATCTGGCTGGCCCTGGTGGAGAGCGCAGGAAGCAGTCTTCGTCTAATGGGACAAACACACTGGATAGTTTGAGGAAAAGAAACTACATACTGTTCTGGAGACAGGACCAATATACTTTGCCTGGAGGGGGCATGGATGATTGTTAGGGCTCTACATAAAATCTTGGTAAGTCAGAATCAGGTAATCAACACCAGGCAATCCTCACCATGGCTCTCCATGCTGCCAGCCTTGAAGGAGGGCAGTGGGATGCTTCTTGGGGGTATGGTAACTTAGCTGACTGTTGCACACTGATTATATGAAACCATTAACTCCCTCAAAGCATTCCTGGATTTTAGTTACCCCTCCACCCCTGCAAACTAAAAGGAGTCTATAGACTCCAGAGGGTAGCTTGGTCCTAGCAACTCCAAGCTCTGTGGGGACAACACAAAGCAAGACTAAAATAGCCACCTCTTAACACTCGCTAGATTTCACCCCCTCTTCAGCAGGGAGCTTGACATTTGCACAGCACTCTGAACTACCCAGTACAAACCATTACCTCATCTACTAGTTGCTCATGGTCAGAAAGCAAGTAATGAAAAAGCCTGTGTTGAGAGAAGCAGTCACAACTCCCAAACAGGCTTTCAGGGCCAATAGTTACTCCTCCAAACAATCCCCATCTATAGTACATAGATGTTGGCAATTTAACAACCAATAAGGAAATAAGATTGCCAGTATAAATCAGCAGTTAAACCACTTTTATGCTGCTGTAGGGTGGATTTGGTATTTAGTGATACAAGTATTATTTTAGATGCAGAAACTGGCAAGTGTCAAATGAACTGAACATCCCTAATGGTTTTTCGTTTGATGGAATTTCACTATTTGACAATTAGATGGAAAAAGTGAACAGGAGACACAAGTCTGTGCATTTTGTCGGAGGTACACAGTTTAAGCGTAGGTATGAGTGGGAGACAGGAGCACTTCAGAGTTCTGACACCAGTCCAGGCAGATCTGTACCTTGTTTCACCCATGTACTCCCTCATTTCAGAAGAAGGAATGGGATAAGTGTTATGTGGCAGGACTGCAGTGACAGACACTCCAGGCTCAAGTAGTACTAATGGAACATCAAGCAAACACTGGGAGGGTTTTCTGATGGAGCATACTCCACTCAGGTCCACTACACTTAAGTGCAGAACTTGCTTAACTGCATAACATAAGGCTGGTGACAATTTCTAGGCCACTGCCCATATGGTGGCAAACATTGGTTAGCTGCACAATGGTTAAGTGCATAGCATATTTCAATCCAACCATCTACCTTAAGCTAATTGGACTCCCGTTAACTGCATCTGTCTACTTCTAATAGCAGTCTTGAAACTGTTAAAAGCCTTAAAAACTGTGACATGACACTAATCAGTTTCAGGCCTGCTAATACACTGAGAGCACTGTGTGCTTAATGAGCAGTGGTTACATTGAGTTCTGAGAACTGTAAAGGCTGAGTAACTATAGAGCCTTTTTTTTCACTCCACCAGCTATACAAATACACTGTATATGGAAGCAAGTGTGAAGCAGATCTATGTTCGAAATGTTTTGTCTTCAAGGAGTTCCAGATTCCCAACCCTCTTCATACAGAGAAGTATTTTTCACAATCTCATGCACAGTGCTTTTCCTAAAAATAAGCTGTCTTGAGCTGTAAGCTTCCCAGAAAATTTCTTGCATTTCTGGGCAGGTCATAAACACTTGAGCATTCAAGGAGAAGTTCAGAAAGCTGTTAACTCCTGAAGACAGGCATTTAACATTGCAAAACACATTCTGTTCTAAGCAGAACTTTCTCTACCTGCAAGGTCTATAACATGGGCGGTTGCCCTGATAACATTTATAGCAAACACAGCTGGCTTGACAGCAAACACCTTCCTAGGTCAAATGCTTCCTGGATAACTTCCTGCTTGGACTCAGGCCTCAGATTCACTTTAAACACTGGTCGAAACCTGGAAAAGGGAGTATTACAAGTCAGTCAAGCTGTATTGGCAATGTATATGCCCAATAAACAGCACATGAATGTAAAGAGGTATTTGATTATTAGCCTCTCCACCTTTCCCAGCCACCTCACTGTTACATTAAGAATAAAATCATGAAAGTGCTTTCCACAAAGGCTAGTTAGCTGGGTAGATTTCAATTCTTCCTCTGAAACAAATGGAAATATGATACTGGCCTCATTCATAAAGTACTTTGAGACTGACAGATAAAGATATGGAGGCACAGACAGGGAAAGTGACTTGGCAACACCTCCTAGCATAGTGAGGGCAAAATGTTTTGGCAAGTGTGCCACAGATTAGCCCCACACTTTCCAAGTGCCACTCTTATCTCCTTCTCTTGCCTAATGGGCCATCCTGCTTTCTGCTCCTCTATTTTCTGCTCTCTGCCTTATCTGCCATTAGGCTGCCTGTCCCCTCCTTGGACCACTGCAAGCCACACAGAGGCTGCCCATACTACTTGCAGCACACATGCTCCCAGTTGGCCATTCCTGTCCTGGGAATCTGGGTGGAGGTGGGAACTGTAGAGAATAGAAACCAAGTACCCAGAGCCCTGGTACAGTTTTCTATTCACTAGTGAAAGATAAAAAGCTTAAATTTTAACATCCCAGTAACACCTTGAACTTCCTTGAGAGACTTGTTTAATAAACTCTCGTGCACTGCCAGTCACTGGGATGTCACCCTAGTTACAGCCTCACTAGACATAACATTTATCTTCTCAGCTACATGGTACTAGCGCAGCCTTGTACAGAATCCTTGTGTAAAGGCAGCAGAGCCTTTGGTTAACAATGCAATTGAGTTTAAGTAAGTTTCATCCCCTCCCTGCCCCAGAAGTTTCTGCACTCCCTTTTACAGAGGGTTCTGTTCTGATAAAAGGTTACCTGCCTAGTGTCAGCCCAAAAGGAAACTTCAGTTCACTTTACTTGGGAGTCAGGAAGGGCATGAGTAAAGTGCTTTGCATACAGCTGCATATAAAGTCCGAATCACAGAAGCAGGGCTCAAAGGGACCTCCAGAAGTTATCTAGTCCAATCCCCAGTTACAGGCAGGATCATCCCCAGCTAAACCACTTCATACAAATCCATTGTCTAACCTACTTGTAAAACTACAGTCAAAACTACTGCCTCTCCCCTAACACAACCGCAGACAACACCCTAACCTGGCACATGTAAAGCAGAGGAAACAAGCGGCCAATGTCCTGCCACTATAAGAGTTGTTAAACTTTGCTTGAGAGATCCAAGGAAGAGGGCCATTCCCCCCAGCTGCAGTGGAAGACTAAACCCACCCCCACTGTGAACCAATCTGACCCTAGGGTAAAATTCCTTCCTGACCCCAAACATGGTAACTGATCTGACCCCAAGTGTAAGGGCTTGACCCTCCAGCCAGGAACTTCCATGTTTGGGTCTGAGCAGGAGCACTGGCACACTCCAATCAAAGTCCCCAGCCTTCGCTGCAGCCAACTTAGTGCTTTCGAAGAAGGCAAAAAAACACAACCCTGACCAACAGAAACAGGAGGGGGGGAAATATATACAGGCAGTCCTCAACTTATAATGTTTTGCACTTAGGTTTATAAATTGACACCTTGTTTCAACTTCATGACATCAGTTTTGACTTTACAACGCTTGATCTGATGCAACGCCATGCCAGCAAACAAGTTTCCTGCATCACCCATCTCCTTGGAGAACATCTGTCCAAACTTCCTTAGACCCTTTCTTTAAGAAAACAGACAAGACTCCAGAAAAACCTGCAGCCAAGACTCCTGAGAAGACTCCAACCAAGAGCCCTTCAAAAAGTCCAGCAAAGTCACCTCAAAGAACTCCTTCTAAATCAATATGATTGCTATTTACAATATAAATATATTAATGTAGCTATATTACTCATCTATAATTGAGTACAAAATTCTGGGGTACTTTTGGTGACAACAGAGTATCAGGCCTTGGTTCAGAAACCAATCCCCCCATTTATAACATTTTCTTATGAGAAAATTGGTTCTGAGTTACAACATTTTGACGTAAGACACAGTTTTCAGGAACCAATTGTGTCATAAGTCTGAGGACTGCCTGTATATGCTTTTGCAACCAGCAAAGCCCAAAAGCATGGGAAATACCGACAGTAAAACATAGGCATAGCTACTCCTAGATCAGGGGTTGGCAATTGTGGGTACTTGATATGGCCCTAGGGGGTATGTGCAGGTGAATGGGGACGGACCATTACCAAGCAGCATCCCCCAGATGCAGGGGCATGGGAAGCTCGCACATGGCAGCTGCCGCCACTCTGCATTCAGCCACTTGCTGCCCCCACTGCTCGGTGGCTGGGGGTACACTGCTCTGTGTCCGGCAGCTGAGGGGTACAGTTGTAGCAGAAAGCCCCCTCTTCCTCTAGCCTGCATTTGTTCTCCCCTCTTTGGATATGTTTCTCTTCTTCTACCTTTTCTTCCTTCCTCTTTCTTTCACTTTAAGATAAGGAATTGCATTTTAAAATTTGTATGTGTGCATTTTGTATCTCCCCTTGTATTTTGGTATTTTTATCTGTGTGCGCGCCATGGCATTACTTTTGTAGCTTATATTTTATACTCCTCACCTTTCAACTAAATGTGTTTAGCGTCAAAAGTAAGTTATACACTGTAACAATGTTAACAAGGGAGGAATCAAACTGCCCTTCCCTGTATCAGGCAGGCCCCTGAAAGAGCAGTGAATCAGTGATTGAATGCGGAACACAGTAGCAGGCAGCAATTTAACACCTAGGAAAACCGCAGATCAACCAAAGGAAGAAATCAACAGGAGACAATGTAGCAACCGGGAATTCTCTAAACCTCACTGTTCAAGGGCTAGAAGCCCTGGTCTGAGTTAATCAACGCCGGGAACCAACTTTTGGGCTGAATATCTCCAGATCGACCGCTCCCACAGCCCTATTCAAAAATTCATCAACGGACTCCCAAACCTGCACGTACATGGAGACGACCCCTGGGGCTGACAGATGCCATCCAGTAGCCACCGAGGGGGAAGTCCCACGAGGGTCAATGACCCCTGGATTGGGCAAACCTGAAAACTGGGGAGTCACCAAAAGTCTGCCAAGGACAGATAAAAAGCAGTGAGAAGTGACCCTCGGGGCACCCTCTTGATCTCCAACTTGACCAGCACCTGACCTGTCCAGCCAGAAGGACCAGTCGGTGACCCCCTTCTGGAGGATAACACCACGCTGAAAGAAGCCTCTACTGGCCATCAACGGCAGACTCCAGTGCCTGTGGGATAGGTATACCTGACTCTTGTAGCGTGCGTGCGTGCGTGGACCAGCCCCAAGGTCTTCATTACAGTGTTTCAACCTGCCTAATAAACCAGAATTTTAAGGATCCTGAGTTGGACATTTGTAGCCAACACAATGATGCAGAAAGGTTGAAAACCCTTGTCCTAGGTTCATCCCTGATCAATGCTTTTCTTGAACACTTCCAATGATGGATATTCTACAGCTTTCCTAGGTTGTCTATTCCACTGCTTCACTGGTAGAACAGTAAATTTTTTTTCCCTGAACCTGTATGAAACTCATCAAGGGTGCTGACCAGCTCTCAGCAAGGAATAGTCACTCTGACAAGTTGGAAAAACAATTGAACAAAGAGGTCTTGCCCACATATCAAGCTTTGGAGGAGAGGCTGTCATATCTGTTGTACAATTCCTGAAGCACAACAGCTCCCAAACACAGATGAGGCATTCAGATATTCCTGCCAGATAAGCTTGCTGCTGATTTGCTCATCAAGCTCAAGTGCCAGGAAGCTACAGTTGAAAGTCCCTGAACAAATAATTCCCATCATGTCGACCTCTTCAATCTCTTCTATTAAGATGGGCGAGAGGAAGTCTGGTTCCTATGCTCTGGGATCCAAGAACCCAAGCATCAGGCACGTCAGCTTTCTGCAACATCAGGGCATCATCCTATGACGTTACTAACCCACCTGACTAAACTAACAAGCCAAAAGATGACGCTTATCACAGCCAGATAAGATAGGGTCCCAGTGGCACAAGATTACAGTATTGCTGCAAGCAGTTTTGGGCTCCTTCCTGCAAAGCAGAGACAAGATTCAGGACAATTGGGAAGCCCTTCCCTGACAACAATGCTACCACCACAACCACATGGCTTTGCAACAGTCTCTGAGCTGAGATATCACAATTTCCCCAAGCCTCCGAGCACAGGTAAGAACATCAAGTCTTATTCTTTCAACCTCAGGAGACATTAAAAGAGGGAACATAGTGTTGCCATAGGGGGTTGGGCAGAAGCCAGATGGGTCTGCCCTGCCACACCCTTCAACAGTGGAGACACCCAGCAGTCCTACATTTAACCCCAAAACAGACAGGCCCATTTGTCAGAGAATGATGATGACCAGTGATTCACCAGAGTGCCCTAGCATTATGGGGTGCGTCAAGATCCTTTCAAGGATGCCACACAATGCTAATACTGTCAGGTTTACAAACATGTCAGTTTACAAACATGATTCACAAGATAAAGATTTCAAACAGAAATCCATAGCTGGGATCTTTCAAATGCTCTGCAACAGAAAATTTATTCTATTATTTCTCTGTGGTCAAAAAATGACCAAAAACAAAGGAGCAGGCATATTCTGAGGGGTGCCATGAACCTAAGTCTGGACCCACCAGGAGCTACTAGCCCCCTTCCCAAAGGCTAGAGCAGTGGCTCTCAACCTTTTTGGACTCACTGCACCCCTCATAAGAATTAAGAGCATTAGAACCAGCCATAGGCCACCTCACCTGGTCTCCTGTGTCACAGAAGGGCAGAGAGCAGATGCTGAAAGGGAGAGCAAACTGGGCCTGACTAGAGTTTTTTTTCCCCTGTTCCTTTCTTTCTCACTTGCAGCCTCCAGCATTTAAGGTCTAGGCGAGCAGTTCCCAATCTGTGGTAGGGTACCACCAATGCTATGCAGACAACCTGTCAGTGGTACGTGTTAACAGATTTATTCTAAATACTTTACATGACAAAAATTTGCTGGCAGCACTTAAGGTTGTATCATTTTAAATTGGTGGTGCACAATCTGTCAGTTTGGGAGCCACCGATCTAGGACATGCTGATTTAGAGGCCGTGCCCCTCACTCCCAGGTTGCATTGCTACCACTGCCCCTTTCTTCCAAGAATGTGTCCAACCCCTTCTTGAGTCTGGCTGAACTGTCAGCTTCCGCAACACATGGGCTCAATGCCCTCTCCGACACCGGGGCAAACCAGGTGGCGCCCTGGGTCAAAGCGGGATTCATATACAGGCCGGGAAGTGGGGGCTTGTCCAGGCAGGGACCATCTCGAGCCTGGGCTGATCTGCTCAGCTTCTCCCCTCACACCTGGGAGCAGCCTCCAAAGCATCTCCCGGCACACCCCACCATCCTCCTCACACCTCAGGGGACCCTCTGAAGGACCTGGTGGACTCCCCACCCTCCTCACACCTATAGGCAGCCTCCATAGGAGCTGGCAGCATCCCAGGGCCCTGGCCCACCCCCATTTTCACAGCAGGGGGCTAGAGGGAGGCTCTGCCAGGGGCCCTGTAGGGCAAACGCCGAGAGCAGGGCGGTGCCGCAGGGGGGCAGCACCGTCCCTCCCCCAAATACCTCGCTGCTCCCAGTCGTGCAGCTGGTCGCGGTCTCTGGTGGCGCTGCCCAGCACTTGCCGGGGCACGGGCTCCATGCGGGCGTCCACCTTGTCCTGGCCGGCGCCGCCGCCGCCCTCCATGGCCCTGCGGAAGAAGCGGCCGAGTTCCTCGAAGTCCATGCCCCGCAGCTCCTCACTCAGCGCCAGCTGCTCGGCGCGGCTCAGCTCGGGCAGGAAGCGCAGGAGATGGCCCTGGCCGGCGCGGGCCAGACGGGTGCGCAGCTCGCTCTGCTCCATGGGGCCTGCGGGACTGGCGGGCAGAGGGGGGAAATCACTGCCTGCGAGGGGCAGCGCCACCTGCGCTCCCCTCGCCTCGCCTCCCCTCGCGCAAGACAGGGCAGGGCAGGGCAGGGCAGGGCAGTGCGCATGCGCACCCCCACCCGACTAACGGCACCACTCACCTGCAGCCAGCCAGTGCGCGAGGCCGGGCGCGCCCCCTCCTTTTAACTGGCGCACTGCGCCAACCCACCAATAGCAACAGCTGCCCGGGACGGGGGCGGGGCCGTCTGCAGCTGCGCTCCTTCACTGGAGGGAAAGTGCCAGCTGGAGCTGACGTCACGAGCAGGCGGGTGAAAGGGTGCAAGGGGCGCAGGCGGAGTGGCCGCGCGCCGGGAAGAGGGGCGGGGTCGCAGCCCCGCCGCCCAATCCGCGGGCGGGGCACGTGGCAGCCCCAAGGGCCCGGGGAAGGGAGAGGCCGCTTGCGCAGGCTGGGCTGGGCTGGTGCCCCCATTGTCGCCATGGCAGTGGGCGTGAGCCCCGCCCCCGCGGCCTGCTGGGGGAACGGGATAGCGGGCAGCGGTCACAGCCACGGGCCCCGGCACCCACTCCTGCCCCAGCCCCGGAGCTAGGCCCAGGCATCTTCCACCGTCCCCAGCACCCCCAGCCAGCTCCACCACTGCACCACAGCTGGGCCCCCACTCGCCAGCTGGGCACGGCCACCGCTACTGCACCCCGTGTAGCTGCCCCATCTGCTCACTGCTCAGCTCCTGCTCCAGCCCCAGCCCCTTACCCGCTCCCCTGCTCCGTCTCGGCTTCCTGTTGCCCTGTCCAGCTTGCTTGTCTCCCAAAGGGGGAGGTGGAGATGGGTGAACCCAGGGTGACCACAGCCAATGCTCCCGGGTTGGCCGGGGGTACGGGAACTGGCATCCATCTCCCAGTGACTATTGAAAGCAATCTGGAGACGGATACGGGGAACGGGTTGAACAGTGCAATTCATGACGACATTACGTCCTGTAAAAAAACACCTGGAATTGCTTAAGTCAGAGTTGGCAACCCTAGGTTACCAAATTGCCGGTTTCAAAAAAAAAAAAAGGGGGGGGGGGCAGGGTTAAATATGATTGTGGAAGGAAGTAGCCCCTCGCTTCCAAGCTACAGCCCTCCCACGGCCCCTCACTCCCGACCTGCAGCCCCTTGGCTGCCCCCCTTGGGCAGTCCTGGCCCTGGCCCTCCAGCCCCCACCCCCCACAGACTTACCTGCTGGCAGCTGCCAGGGCCACACACAGACCACTTTATGCCCCTGCCTCCAGTCACCCTCCCCTGCTCCCCCCAGCCCGAAGCAGCTCCTTGCTGGGGCAAGCCAGGAAGTGCCAGGAAAACCTTTGATGCTGAGCGGAGGCAGAGCAAAACCCCCAACAATCGCTGACATTTTAAAAAACTGCCCGGATGGAGATGGGGGCCCAAAGAGGAGGCGTCTGGGAAAACCTACATGTATGGTAACCCTCGTGAACTTCCACTAGCTGGCTGCGGGAGCAACCGCCCACGCCAACCCTTTATAAGTGATACTAGAGCATGCTGGCGTGAAGAGAGGGTAAAAGGAGAGATTTCAAGGCATAGCCAAGGAAGGGGACGAGGAGAGATGCCTGGAAGATCGGAGCTGCATGCAGTCTCGCAGCCAGACGAACAGGTCGCCCGCTCTGCCCAGGTCCCGCCTCACTTCTCTGGGCTCCATTTTGTTCCAACTGCCTCTCTCCGACTCGCTGCTTCTCTTCTGTCCCACCTGGCCAGCTGCTCCAGCTGCCTTGTCCTGCCATCTCCAGTGTCCCACTCCAGTCCCCATGTTCTGTCCCCCCCGTCCCTTTCCCGATGGACCCCATCCTACTTTACCAATGAGCACCGAGCCAACACCCCATTACCCCAGCCACCAGCAAGACCTCACCCTGCAGTCCTCCCGTTTTTTGTGTAGCGTACACCCCACTGACGTACTGCCCGATAGGATTGTAACTTTTGTCCTCCCCAGCGGTAGGAACTGTAGGGCAATGTCAGAAGCCCCCTAAGGGGAAATTGTAACATCTCTTTTTTGTAAGTTCTCAAGAAGAGGCTGAATAATCTTCTGTTTCTAGATAGTTTAGGAGTAAAAAAATGCTGCATTTGTGGAAAAGGTTGGATTACATCAGCATTTCTCAACCCATGGGTCGTGGCCCTGAAAGGGTCATGAACAAACTTTCTCCTTTAAAGGAGAAACTATTTTTAAAAACTAATTTTCTCTTGCAGGCTGGCAGAGTTCCAGCCTGCAAGGGGCTCCCCCCCGCCACACACACCTGGCAGGGGGGACTGGGGGCAGCTGGTCAGGACTGGCCAATGTTTACAGATGGGTCCTAGTACAAAAAAGGTTGAGAACCGCTGGACTAGATGACTCTTAAGGTCCTTCCAATCCTATGATTCTACTGCTCTCGTCTGTTCAACCCCCAACCCTTGCCCTTGTCCCCTACTGCTTATTGTCCTCACAAATCTAAGCTTAGACTGAGTTCTTTGGAGCAAGAACCAGGTCGCTATTTGTATAGAAACAAGAACACCTGGGCAGGAATAAGATATGTAAACAGATGTCTGGAAAGGATCACCTGGGATATGGAGTCTAGTCCCCTGCAATCACAGGCAGGGTGGGATTAATGCATGGGCAAACTGGGCACATGCCTAGGGCTGTAAGTGAGGAAGGGGTCCAGTTGTGCTTATTTTACTTATTATAATTATTAAATGAAAAAAGTAATATAAATATACTGTATTAAGTAGGGGCCCACAAGTTTGTTTGCCTAGGGCCCACTAAAGGGTTAATCTGACCCTGATCCCAGGCAAACATATTATAAATGCCTAGTCCTAAAGGGTTCATACAAATATTAATTCCAGCACCTCCTATACATCATGCCACAAAACAACTCCTAAGGCCTCAGAACTAAGTTGAGATCTTTGTTTTGGGGAGGGGTGTTGGTATTAGTCTCAAAAAAAATTCCCTGGGGGAAGGCAGCAGGAAATCCCAGGGTGCCACCAATGAGTTTAACCTCTGTAATGGCAGCAAGTTGATTAGGTAAAATACGTTTAGATGGCATGACAGAGGAAGACAAACCCTTGCCAATCTGACCTGGGGAAAACCTTTGCTGCCCCAAAATATGATGCCTGGTTGGACCCCGAGTGTGTGAGCAAGACCTCCAGGATTTCTTAGTCTCAGCAGAAGTGCATCTCAGCCACACTCCTGTCTCTATGGCCAATGGGCCATACTTACTAGGAAGGTAAGCATACAAAGCCAAGCCCCAGAAGCCAAGTAATGCAACCAAGAGGGAAAATAAATAAAGTTTTCCTGGGCCCTGCACAAAATCAGTAGATACCCCAGGGCACAGAAATAAAGCAGTATAATATGGTTCACCAAGTATTATAAATATACTGCTAGATAAATTAGGGGGAGGATAAACAAGGAAGGGTAATCTAATCCAGAAAGGGCTGTAACCACTAACCCTCCAGCCTTCCTCATTTCCACAGACAATTCCCTGCAATCTAAACCACCTTCTCCAAAACATGGCAAAAACACCTCATGAGCCCTAAGGTATTGCAAGCCCACCCCTCCCAAAGCAAAAGTCAGTACACTCCTGGCCCTTAGCATGAGAAAACTACAACCCACCCTAAAACCACTCTCTCAGCCTCTCTCACCAGATCCATACATCAGCAACAGCCAGATCAAGGTACTCTTTGCTATGTCCCTCACATGCAAGCAGCCCACGCTGTAATCCCATCTCCTTTCAACCCTCTAAACCACTTCTGTGAATTCAGAGATCTCTGTGAATTTCCACTGCAGAAGCCCATGACAAAAGTTTACTCATCAAACAGCTTCCCTGCTGCCATTCGATAGGGTTAAAATGTAATCCTGTCCCCTGCCAGAGTCTGCATCTGGGCTTTGAGCTCTGGCCTGTGGCTAATCCAAACTATTGTCATGGCCAGCATCTCCCCTTACAAAGATGTGGGCGAGACATGAGCTCAGCAAGGGGAGAGGCCAGTGAACCCTGCATCATGGATGATGAAGTCTATAGCATCACTGCTGGCGGCAGGACAGGCTGGGCCGTTCCACCCACTCCCCGCAGCCTGCACCTTCATAGGCAGCTTTGCTAAGAATTGCATAACAACCGAAAACACCACAAACCAGTTCCTGGCTCTGCTGTGCACTCAGAGGGTGCTGGGCCTACCCTCATTGTTGTGCACCAGTCATTCCCACCCAATTGTTGCTTCAGCCTCTCTCTCCACACCGTAATTTTTCATTCTGCCACCGGTTTTCTCTCAGTCACTCTGTCCTGGCCTTTCATAAGCTTCCCCATCCTGTTCCATATTTAATTTTTGATAGTAAGTTTTCTACTCTCTGAAGTTTTGGAATCTTCTCTTTTGGCTGAGGAGGGAAAGACAGAGGTCTGTACAATCATGAAATGGGGGAGGGGTGGGAAAGGTAGATGGGGGTTTCCCATTTATTGTCACAATACTAGAAATTATTATGGATCAGGTTTAACATAAACACAAGGGAGTTCATTTTCACATGACATACAATTAACTTGTGGAACCCATCACTGCAGGATGTTGTGGAGGCTGATAATTTAACTGGGTTCAGAAGGGCACTGGACAAATTTATGCAGGATTGGCCCATCAGTCGGTATTAAATAGGAGATGCAGGGATGCAACATATGAAGTAGGACCTAGGCCTCTGAATGCTGGACGTCAGAAAGGAACAGGATTGGGAAGAATCCCAAGGAAGAGATCAGTCTGGATAAGCCCTGCTTAAATACTCTTCCCCTTTCCATCCACTCTCTGCCATTGTAAGATACTAGATGCATCTGTGGTCTGAACCAATATGCCATATCTTACGTTCTTTGTCCTGCTGGATTATGGGAGAGGGAGAGGCTTGTGGGTCATTTTTCCTTCTTCTCCGGGCACTTATTTCCCTCTTCTAGGCCTAGGAGAAGAAGCTGAGAACTGGGGCAGGCACCAAAAGGCTGGAAAATACACCCACTCCTCAACTTGGTGCAGCAGCTGCAAAAGTTCCCAGCTGTGCACCAGAAAGAGGGAGCCTGATTTCTCCATGAGGTGAAGAACCAGGAAGCTCAGTGTCCAGCAGCACTGGCTGCCCTTTCACTGGAGCAGAGGGGGAGTGGGGGGTGGGATGAGTAAGGACAGCCAGAGGGGGAGGGACTTCTCCACAGACACAGAAGAGTCTGACACCTGGCTTCTATGGAGCTAAGAGTGGAGCCTAGCTTGCAGGCAGCCCTTAGAGCAGGGGTGGGCAAAATGCGGGCCGGATGCGGCCCGCCAGGCCCCTAAAACATTTAAAAAATTGATATTTATCTGCCCCTGACTCCCTGTCATGTGGCCCTCGATGGCTTGCCAAAACTCAGTAAGCGGCCCTCTGCCCAAAATAATTGCCCACCTCTGCCTTAGAGGGAAACCTGACTGATCCCTGTGCCTGTTAATCAGAAGACTGATGAGGCCCTGAAAGGTTAACCATCCTGTCTACCTGTAGCTGTGCTCATGCTGTTAACTTTACTCAGAAAACACTATAGTGAAAGGACTTTAAGGCTTTCCAGTCAAACACTCAAAGGAAATCTCAGAATAAAGGTGACCTGTGCCACTTGAACTTGGCTCCTTACATGTATGCCTTAGGATGGAGTTTTAGTACATGAAAACTTCCTGTTTTTCACACAGGCTCCAGCCTCATCCAGAGAATAGGATGGACAGTACTCACCGAGTGGCGAAACTTTCCTTGGATCCTTGCCTGTATAACATTCAATGTGCAGACTTCTTCATTGTTGAATGCACAACACTATTGATAGCAGTAGAAGGTTGTCAGCCTCCAGGACTAGCCAGTGGAGAAAAATAAGACTAATTTTACAGTTGGGTTTCCAAGCTGTTTGCTAGGTAACAAGAGGAATATTAACACTCAGGAATCCCAGGTTCAATTTCTGTTTCTGGAGATTACAGACCATTCCATCTCTGAATCTGCTGTACCTCAACCTGTCCCTGCTCCAGCCTTCCACCATCTGACTTGCCACTTCCCTTTCCCCTCTCCCTCTAGTGATGTCCATCTCATCCCTCTACCTGAGCACCTGCAGGGGCTACTGATAGCCCAGTCTCCCTGCTGTCAGGTCTAGTATTTGGCTCCTATGTGGCTGCCTGGAGCCAAGAAGAGCTATATGCAGGGTCCCTCCAGCCCTTGGATGGAGCGTATACAGTCCAGTCAACATCTGAAAGCTGTGACGAGGAGGCGTGCTCAGGGAAATCAGAATTAAGAGCCTGGAGCATGCTGTACTGAACATGCATAAATGGTGATTTTTGGACGCTTGCAACTTGGCTAAATTTGGGCAGATTTTCCTGACGGGAGCAAAAAGTCTCATTCCTGAAGCCAATGCATCTCCCAGCCAAACGTAAAGCCCTTACTCCAAAGCACAGGGGGAATTGGAACGTCTTCCTGAAACAGGTATTAAGCAGCATTCCCCCCCACCCCGCCCCAATTTTGTTGGAATTTAACTTTTTAAAAGGAAAATGTAGCTTGAAGCAGAGAACAATCTTACATTGCAACAAGGGAAATTTAAATTAGGAAGGACTCTCTCACCAATGAAGGTGAAAGTTTACCCTGAAAAGTGGTAGAATCTACTCCATGAAAGTTTTTAAGATCAGGTTAGACAAACACTTGGCTGGATGGTTTAGACAGGGCTGATCCTACCTTAAGCAAGGGGTAAATTAAATGACCTCCTGTGGTCCCTTTCAGCCTTGCTTTTCTAGGATTCTAAGATGCCAAGCGTAGAAATTTCAGCTTTAAATGCAGATTCTGGCAACAACTATAAGCAATTAAAAAAAAGTGTGGGTTTTTTTCTTAACATGGAAACTGTTAGTCAACCTTAACTTACTGGGGTTGCTACCAGCTGCAGCTATGGAAGTGCTGGGAAGACCCTCCTTTTATGAAAAACCTTTAGAAGACTTTTTGGTAGCAAATCATATACATGCAAAAGAAGGGATTGCTTAAAATGCGTGCGACCTCTCCTAGCTTTACTCAGATTACAGAGCAAACAGACAAGATAGACATGAATCCTTTGGCCACTTTGACAAAGCTCAGTATGATAAAAATCACAAGGTTAACAGGAAATGAGAAGTACAGTGAAGTCTTGCTACAGTTTGTTGACCCTTTGCCACTTAATATAAAAGGGAGGCTCCACATCACATTTGGTCACCCCATGCCTGGATCTTGGGGTCCATTTGTTTGTTTCTAGCAACCCTGAATGTTATTTCATTTTTACTCATGCCATTTCGCAAAGCAGCCAGGTCTGCATTAGAGGAATTGCACAACCAACAACACAGCACTGGACTTGGCTGTGGGTCTTCTGCAGTGAGGTCAGAAAAGCAATGACTCAGAATAAGTCAGAGAGGAGATGGCTAGCCCTTGTGTCAGACCTTCCTCTCCCCTTCCCAGTAAAGCTAAATTTGGCTTATTTGCATTTGAAATATTGCATCGTAGACCAGCTATTTCTGAAAATGAAGGAAAAATACCTTCTTTTGTACTTGTATTAAAAAAAAACCAACACTCACAAAGGTTTTGTGACCAACTCCAGCATCCCCAATTGAGAACAAGGACAGGAAGTTGGACAGGTAGTCATCCCACTGCCAGGGATACATCTTTTGCTGAGTCTGCACCCTACTTCAGTACAGTGGAGCACAGGGCTTTAGAAATCTGTTGATGGAAAAAACCCCAGACAGATGTCCACATTCATTCAGGTTACTAGGTTTGCTTCAGTCCATGGTGCAATCAGAATTCAGCATGCTGACATTTTGGAATTTTCTTCTCAGTGGCCACCACCCTGGCTGAAGTGGTGCCATTTTGTTTTGCAAGTCACCATGTCTAGGTGTGATGTTCAGTTTTATGGGTACTGGGTCTGCTACAACGTCTTGAATATGATGCTAGGGTGAATGTGCAAGTGTGCTAGAAGCAATAATGCACTCTGAGAATGTGCTCTTGAGTTCCTGGCACTGGGCTGTTCCAGGTAGCAGCGGACAGTAAACAAACGAGCACAATTTGTGAGATGACACAGTGGAACAAAGGGGATTGTGGGATGACAGGTCAAACTCATGTTTTCCATGGTCTCCCTGCAAAGTCCCATAGGTCAAGTCCATAAGTCTGGTAATTTTCCAGGACACCAGTACAGGCCTTATTAGGGGCTAGCTGTTTCCACAGCCACCAATTTCTTTTAGCTTCCCTGAGCTCTAAAAGAAAGGATTTGTCTGGGTCAGATGATGCAGCAGCAAACAGCTGCAGAGAGGAAGGTGCTCCATTACTCCAAGTAGAAGACATATAACAGAAGGAGTATGAGTTTGAGGGGTACTTGCAAAGTCTACTGGTCAAGGAGATGCTCATGGCCAAGCTACGTTTTTGGAGCAGGACCCAAAGCACAGCATGAAGAGGCTATCTTGCTCTTCACAGTTGGGATGGCCAGCAGCAGCTGTAGGTTTCCCAAGCAGGAAAGGAAGAACCCTGTTTCATGTCCAGGGTTGTTTCAGTACCTTCAGCAGCTTTTGGCATTATTTTATTAATGCAAAGACAAACTTTAGGTGAAGTAATCAAACAAAGCTGTTCCCAGAAATGTTTTAGTTTCCCTTTTAGAGGAAAGATCATTCCTTCCACCTGAAGTCTCCATTCCTATATTGGGATCCCCAGGCCCTTCCTACCTGGGTCTGGGAATTGGCCAGCACTGACCAGACTCAGGTCCCTCCTGAATCCTGTTTAGACTAGTCCTGGCCAAACAAGACCATATCAAAGAAGGTCTCCAGGTTGAAGTGGCCACATGCCATGGCCTTCAAAGGAAGAGCTTGGGATGGCTTCTTTGAGGCGATGTCCTACGTGGAGGAAGCTGTGGTGCTGATTTTGGACATGGGGTGGAGCACATTCTCTTCTTGCTCTCACAGATCTGTGTTTCCACAGGCAAACCCAGCTGAGAGAAGTAAAATGGTTCTTTCTTTCAAGACCTTCAAGCAGGACTGAGGTGGCTCTTTC
The DNA here is from genome assembly GCF_030867095.1 of Alligator mississippiensis. Lineage (NCBI taxonomy): Eukaryota > Metazoa > Chordata > Crocodylia > Alligatoridae > Alligator > Alligator mississippiensis. The sequence continues at coordinate 41,545,561 of NC_081828.1, forward strand.
TTTCAAGACTGTGGAGGAGCCTGCTAGTTCCCTGGGGTGAGATTCCCAGAGGGTGCATTTTGACACTAAACCCTTAAAGGAGGACTAGGAGCTCAGGTGCTCTTTTCCTGAGCAGGCCCTCTCTTTGGTGCCTGTGGGCTTCAGGAGAAGCTGGGAAGTCTCCTGGGTTGTTAAGACCAGGCCAGATGACCTGCCTCGCAACAAGCAGTTAGGACTGCTCCATAGCAAACATTGTCAGGAAAGAAAGATGTGGAAGAAAGGTCTGTCCTTCCTTAATCTGCTCTTCCAGTGAGAAAAGATTTGCCTTTAAATACCAGAGCACAGCACAGGCTGGATGATCCCGTTCCCATCATACATGACTTTGGGATTAGCACTTGAAGTGTGTTCATTAATTTAGCCCTGGGCCACTTCAGCAAAGGCCTTAGACTGCATCGTGCTTGTACTGCCTGTCAATGCAGGCAAGAGCACTGGCTGCAGACTTTGCATCCCATGTGGGATAAATTTAACACAAAGACTTTAGGCTGCAGACAAATAAAACAGTACATCACTTCCTTGCTGTAGTGAAAAACAAACAGGAGAAGCTTCCAGAACCATGATGTTTTCAGGCAGATGGCAGGGAGCTCCTATCCCACAGTGGGGCTGGTTCGTCTGGACTCCATCAGATCTCTCGGCTGCAAATCCTCTTGCCAGCCTTTGCCAAGCAACTCTAGGAGAACAAGGATCCCCAGGGGTTGCAGGACTGGCTCTGGCAAATGGAAGGCCACACGCATGACGCATTTTCTTGGATGCACAGTCTGTATAGCCCACAGGGGACTTCCAGGGTAGAGTTAGTATTTATAAGAAAATAATCCCCATGAAGAAGACTGCTCGTAAAAGCTGCTTCTGCCTCCTGCTGCATATCCTAGGGGCTCTCTGACATCACCCCCCTTTCTGGATGAATGGCAGGGTGGAACAAAAGGCAGAAGAAAAGCATTTTCCAAAGGGGGGACAGAAAAGGGGGGGGGGAAGGGGGGAAGGCCGGGGCTGGCCCACAGCTAAATATGTTATTTCATTTTTCTGAGACTCTCCATGCCACCCTGCAATCTCGCTCAGCACCCCTGCAACAGAGGCACCCTCTTGGGAGGGGCTTGGATGGGCCCAGCTACAAGGAGTGGAGGCAGGGGACCATAGCATACCCAGCAGCTGGTGGGAGAGGTCTCTCTGTGCTCAGCAGAACTCACTAGGCTGCAAGGCCTTTGGCTCAGCACCATCCCCACCTCTGGCTCCAACTCCTCTCGACAGCATATACTGGAGGCAGGAGAGCTGCCCTCCGCCCACTCACAGAGCCCAGCTGTGGGGAGGAGGCGGACAGCTGCTGACCTGGGTCCCTTTCTCCAACCAAAAAAAATATCACTGCAGGGAGACAGACTTACTTTTACCAGAGTCAAGGCCAATGGTGTGCCCACAGCTGGTTAGTCAGGCTTGAAGTGGGGTTTTTGCCAGCTCTTCAAATGCAGCTGGGAAACTATAAGGCTGGGTTCTGCCTTCTCAAATCTCATCCCAGCGGGTCTGTGGAGTACACCGGGGCTGTTCACATCTTCCTCCCCACTGCCTGCACCCACAAGCAGACATGCTGTCCTCAGAGGGCCTGTCCTGGTACATTGGATTAGCAAATCCTTGGGACTCAATAACAATGCTGGCCTGTGTTCCCTTTCTGAGGTGGGCAGAAGTAGATCTACAGTCTACAGGGCAGGCCCAGCCTTTAAATAAGGATCCTCTCTACTTTTGATCCTGATGCTTTGCAACACAGAACTACGTTGACAAATCGAAGCGCATCTTGAAACCATAGAAAGAGGCACGGAAAAGTATTTTCCTCATAGCTGCAGGATTTACTGCAGGGGTCTCTGGGAAACGAGGCAGGGAGAAACACTCCTGCACATCTACTCCCTTCAGTGAACCAGGGTGGTATTTCTGAGAAGTGACAGGCACTTGCTCAATGCAGCTGCCCAAACAGGCTGTGTGGATTTTCCTTTCTAGTTGCTCTGGCCAAGTAGCACCTGGATTTTGGGTGAAGATGCTGCTAATTTTGTGGTTGGGGCAGAGTAGCAGGCAAGATGGCAGCATTAAATCACCAGGGACCTTGGGTTTAAAAATCACAAATTTTGATTAAACCCCCCAAATCCATGGTTTTTCCATGACTAAAATGAAATACCACTATATCTATCTATTTCAGTTGAACACAATGTTTTATTGATATAGTTACAATTTTAAAGTAATTTGGAAGCCTACCACTGTCTCTATCATTATAATAAAATAAATTCCAAATACCTATAAATGTCGGCGTTTGATTTTGGGTGTTCTATCATGGAAAGTCAGACCTCCCCCTGTCCCCATCGCTCACCAGGACATGGGTTCAGCTGTGGCTGTCCCCCGCCACTGCTTTGTGGCACTGAGCAGCCCTGATATGCTGGTGCCCTGGCTATGCCATTGCCCCCCATTCCTGATCCACAGCCCCCAACCCCCCCTGGCCCTGCCAAGGGAGGGGGGCAGCTGCCAGGGCTACAGGCCCAGGGACCCGGATCCACAGCATCCTGCGCCTCACAGCAGCATCCAAACCCTAGCTGCCACTTGTGGAAGGTGGCAGCTGCTGTGGCAGAGTGGAGCACGGATCCCAGCTCCCTCTCTCCCATGGGCGGCATGACCAGAGTGGAGCACTTTGGGTGGGGGGCAGATGTGGGCTGCTTGCTGCAGGCTTGGGGCTTCCTGCCCTGCTGCCCACCCCCTGGGGCCGCTGCAGCCCAGCAGACGGAACCTGGCACAGCAGGGCAGAGCGGGACTAGGCAGTGATGCTCGTTGCTACTTCTCCTGTGAGCTCCACTGCCCTGGAGAGGGCAGCAGGGCAAGCAGCCCAAAGTGGGCAGCCCACCCCTGCCCTGCATACAAATCTCAGGGGCATTTGCCCCTCATGCCTCTCCCTGGGACTGCATGAAGTGGCAGGGAACCAGCTCCCCCTCCACGGCCCCAACCTGGACAAGTCGCCCGCAGCTCCGTCCTACTCCCTGCATGGGTCCTGTGGCCATGCATTCCAGCCCTGGGCCCCAAGCCCCAGGCACTGTCTGGCTGGGCAGCAGCCCCAGACCTGCCCAACTCCCCCCACCGTACCTCACTATGGGAGAAACTCATTACCCTCTGATTATCACTTACCAAGTGGTTGTGAAACACAAGGGGCCTCTGGGCATAGAATCCATTACTAGAGGATCCTGCAGCTTTTTCAGAGAAGAGGGCTGTGATCTAACTGCCACACAGCATGGGGCTGCTCTTGGACAGCCTAAAGATCAGTCTGCTCACAAATCCTTTGGCATGTAGCATCATCTCAACATTGAACTAGCTGCTTCTGGACAATTCCCATTAAGCAGGGACAGCTCAGGCTACAGGAGACGAATATCAAGGAAAAGCATAATAGAAACATACACAAAGCAAGAGAGATTTTGCAGAAATTAAAGAACTTACTAGGCTCACTCCCTTTATCAGCTTTTTCTTACACAGTGCCAAGCACATGGCAGTGTACAACCACAAGTACTTGCTATACAATTATAATGCACTGACTTGATCCCATAAAAACCTAATTCAAAGCTAGTTCCCTGGCTTAAACTAGATATGAGGGATACGAGTTATTTGCTCAAAAAAGACTGGGGTACCAGGACCTTATTTTAGAAGAGGCCTCTGTTAAGGACAAATGTAGAGCCATTAATGCAGCATTTTCCATCAAGTGGCTGAAGATGATGGTCCAACCAAAGAGATTCAAACATTCGGGTCTGGACATAGAGAGGACACCCAGACCACCAGTCACAGGGATTTCCTGTAACAGCCGTGCAATGTGTAACTGTAAGGCATCATAGTGCCTGTGGTCTTGAATTATGCTATTCTAATTTTTAAAAGTATTCAGTTCTCTTTCTCTCCTCACAGTAAGCAGAGTAGATGTCTGAAAAGCTGCCATTAGTGTTAATGCGATCATCTGGCCTTAGCTCAAAAAGCAAGTCTCTTAGAGGATCCATTTTTACGTCAAATTTTAACTCACCAATAAGATGCATTCACTTCTAAATCTTCAGGGGAAAAAAGGTTCTATCCCCATAACATGCCGCAATTTTCTGCAGAGAGAGACTGAAAGCTCTGCCTTAAGTGGAAAACTCAATTCAAACTCAACTATAGACCCACAATCCATGCCTTTTTACTTACTGTATTTTCTGGAGTAAAAAGATGCAGTGCATAAGCTCTCCTCTACCCCTTCCCAAATGACTTAAGTGGCATGTGTTTGGGGGTGGGAATTTTCCACATAATAAAACTGACCAATATTCAATACAATGTATAATTGTAGCTTTGGTGTATAAGATGTGCCTTAAATTTTAGACCACTTTTAGTGGAGGGGGGGGGAGAGAAAATAGTGTCTTTTACATATGCAACTATAACAATACAAAGGTTCCAAAGATATGGAATGAACACTAGCCACCCTGGATTCATATTTAAGAGGACTCCCAAGAAAGTAAGATCTCCATATCCCAATGCCCTCAATCAGCGCGATAGAGCATTTGGCCAGTCACGATGCACAGTACATCAGCAATGTTTGGTCCTAGAAGACAGACAATGATTTAACCTCCTTATATTGAAGCTTTATTTGTTAATCATTTGTATCAAGCACACATCAGCTCAGCAACAGTGCATAATGGGGTACATCAGTTTACATCTCATCTGAATAAAGGCCTGTTTACAGAACAGGGTACAGCCAAAAGGATAGACATGTAACACTGAAGTAAAACACAGTGCTTATGCCTTGTCCTTAAGGAACAGTGGATGGAAGCAAAGAATTAAATCAGCAATTAGGCTTGTGCTTAAGCCAGCAGTTTTGGGGGAGAGGGGAGAACAGCAGTGAAAAGCTACATTGGTCTTGACACAAGAGAATCATTCTCTTTGCATATAATAAATAGGCTGATATGCAAAAAATTGCCATCTCTTACTGGTACTGTCCAAGTATCTTTGGCTGTAAGTGGAACCAGCCTGTAGCCACAACCTGGTGTAAGCCTAACATTTGAGTGGCACTAGACTAGTGTCATGGTTTCATAGTTGGTAGGGCTGGAAGGGACCTGAGTAGATTATCAAGTCCAACACCCTGCCATGGGCAGGAAAGGATGCTGGGGCCAAACAACCCCAAGCAAGGTGTCTATCCAGCCTCCTTTTGAAGACCCCCAGGGTAGGAGCAAGCACCACTTCCCTTGGAAGTTGGTTCCAGATCCTAGCCGCCCTGACTGTGAAGTAGTGCCTCCTAATATCTAGCCTGAATCTACTCTCAGTCAACTTATGGCCGTTATTCCTTGTTACTCCCAGTAGTACTTGGGGGAACAGGGTCTCTCCCATTCCCTGCTGGTCTCCCTTGGCCAGTTTATAGACGGCCACCAGATCCCCTCTCCGCCTTCTCTTGTGGAGGCTAAACAGGTTCAGGTCTTGTAGCCTCTCCTCGTAGGGCCTGCCCTGTTGCCCCCTGATCATGTGAGTGGCCCACCTCTGGACCCTCTCGATGCTGTCCACATCCCTCCTTAAGTGCAGCACCCAGAACTGGATGCAGTACTCCAACTGTGGCCTGACCAATGCTGCATAGATGGGGAGGATCACCTCCTTGGACCTGCTCGTGATGCATCTGTGGATGCATCACAAGGTGCGGTTAGCCTTCCTGACCATGTCCCCACATTGGTGACCCATGTTCATCTTGGAGTCTATAAATTACTCCAAGATCCTTTTCTGCCTCTGTGTTGACAAGAAGGGAGTTCCCCAGCCTGTAGGTATGCTGCTGGTTCTTCCTCCCTAGGTGTCATTTGTCAGTACAATATACTGGAGAGGTATGGGCAGGGGGCCATTATCTAGCAACAGGCCAACCTGATGGGACCTGAATGAATCTTTCCAATAGGAGCTACATTAAGTTTCAGTGAACTTAACAACTGCAATACAAATGTGTTCCCCGCAATTAACTTGTGTGAAGCATCTCTCTCTCTCTAGTTCCTGAACACTTTGTCTTGAGATGAACCACAGCTGTAACAAGAGCATGATCAAAAGCAGTGAAACCCATTAAGCCAAGCTGTTAGACTAACATTCCAGCACCCCACTGCTCATGACAGATGGCACTGATCTTGGCACTGACTTGGCGCAGATGGCACTGATCTGAGTCGGTGATGGAGGTGAACAGAAGATTGGAATGCTGTTATAGGATGCTGTGTGACCCTGCGGACAACACTCCACCAGTTTCCAAGTACTATGATAGAAGCTAAAATCATACCAAAAGATATAGGCGGGGGGCCAGGGGAGAAAAAAGGATTAAAAAAAAAAGAGAAAATCTTGTTAGAGCCTATAAAACAGCTTTGTCTTCAGATTGTGAAGCAACTCTCACAGCAAGACAAAGAATTTCTTCCTATCTGATCAAGTTGTTTAAATCTGGTTGATTCCAAGGAAGAGTTAAACTCCAAGTACTAGGACTCAAGTAAACATACCCGGAGGAAGGAGAGGAATATTTCTAATAGCGCATTTGTGCAATTCCGAAGGAACATGTGGAAAAGGTCATGCTGCTCATTGTGGAGACATGCCTCCCACTGCCTTGTTCTTGAAGACATGATTAAGTACCACTGTTGGCTCTCACATCATCAGCTGGCTTCATGCAGTGCAGCAATTTACAAGGAGACGGTTTTATTTTTCCCTAACTAGTAACCCTGAAAATGTTGGCTCTGACAGACAGGCTGGGTCCTTTCCCTCCCTTGCTTCTAGTGAGCTCTAACTCAATCAAATTTCCCTTCCCCACCTTCAGATAATACAGACTAGATGTTTCCTTTCTTCTGAAAGTCAGGCTAATGATCTACAGATTAAACCAGGTTTCCTAGTTAATTTGTTGCAGGTAAGGATAAGGGTAGGAGACACAACAGAACCTGGCTACAGGTACTGTGTGTGTACCTTCACAGCAGCTGTGTCCTGTGATACAGTTATCACATTACTGCCATTTATGTCTCCAAGATATCTGCACTTTACCCAATGCAAATAACTGAACCTGAGTTAGAAACAGATGCATACATTTCAAGAGTAAAGACCTGATCTTACACTAACTTCTAGATGTCACCTAAAAATATTCTGAGGATGGGCATGAATGGTCAAAGGGAAGGCTTTAAAGATAAAACACCATTATTCAGTGGTATGAGCAATATGGGTTATAGCAACTTCTGCATCTGCCCATAACACAAGCAAGGAGCCAAAGTACTTTTTTTCTTCTGAGGGGGTCTCTCAATAGTTAGTCTCACAGATATTTATTTCCTCTCTTGAAATGCTGTTCAGGCCCCATAATCAGTGCCCTACCCAATTTATGGCAGGCTCCTACACACAGGAAAAAAGGAATAAATCCATCCACTGTTAAGAAAAGAAAAGGCATTTAATTATTTAAAAAAACTAGTAGCATACCAACGATCATCATATATCAGTAATCTCCAGCCGCCAGTAGACCAAAGCAAAGGAGACCAGCAAGTGTTATACACACCCTATGCTGCAGTTCAGCATCATTGCTCTTTCACTTAATACAGACATCATCAGACATTCATACAAAGTGCATTTCATTGTAATGGAAATCTCACTGCTGCAGACAGTTCAGATGCCATTCAAAGTTTCTAGTGAGTAAATCTTTCAGGTCATCTGGTAGCCCTTCCCCTCACCCTCACCACTCCAGCAATACAAACATCATCAGTGAGGTCACAATGGTACCCAGTGTTGCACCCTACAGAGATGGGAAGATTTGGTCATTATTTCACTGCTGGACAACAGGGCTCCATCCACTTGAGTCTGGTCACTCTAGTAGCTTACCACAGTTACAGTCAGGGGAGACCATGGTTAAGACAAACAAGGAGACTGTTGCCTTAAGTGGAATAGCTTCTCTCTGCTGTGGGAATGAGTGATGGCACTGATCTCCTATCTGCCTCTTGAAACCCATGTGCAAACTTCACTGTGACTGTTCCCCTCCAGTCCCAAATCAATTTCTATTGGCAGTTTGACAGTCACACGAAAAAGATTCTCTTCACTGAGGGCACTCAGCTGCCTTGGGTAGGTCTATTTTACTGAACCTTCCCTAGTATGCTGGTTACTTTTTGTCCCTGGCATATTGGCTACACCTCAGCTGAAGTGCCTCACTCTTGGGTTGTACTGATGCAACTACTGTAAAGATCCCAAAAGGTCACACATAATTGCTCTTAAATACTTAAATGCTGCATGTCTTAGATGTCAGCTAGGATTGTACTTATACCCACACATGAAACAGTATCACTGGAAGACATTTGACATTGATGCATTCCTGCATAAGCATCCATGCCACACTGCAACAGATCCCAGAGCTTCTTGGTAAACAGTCATAGCTTAAACAGTTCAATGCTGTGCTTTAGAGGGCCATGTAAGCATGGCAGATTGTTTGGGACCTTCAACTGAGGCTCAAGGGTTAGAGCTGAATGGCCGGCTGCAACCTAATTCCATGCCTGCTGGAACTATCATTGTTGCCTGCAGCGGGAGGTCACCTCAAGGAGCCAACCTAGTGAGAATGGGGACAAGGGGTAGCGGCTGTAGGCAACAACCCTGGCAGAGCTAGGCAGAACCTTAGGCTAGAAGATGCCAAGCTAAGAATGCTTCAAATCATCAAGTGGATACCTGAGGAAGCAGAAATCAGCCAAAAGCAACTGAGCACTCCAGACTCAAGTCCTGGATCCTTCACTGGAAAAACTAGCCAGCCTTGATAGACCTGATTCAGCTAGAGTTGCTCAACTGCTTTGTTACTGCATTAGATACACTTCCAGCATCTAGTAGTGCAGCCTGGCTGACTCCCACTTGCCTAGCTCAAACAAGGCTGAGGCTGAGCGACCTATTAAAATGACACCCAAGCAGAGAAGCAACTTCCAGCTTCTGATGGAACTCGCCAGCCTCTGCAGAGCTCTACTAGCCAGGGCCCTGCCTGTTGGAGTCTGGCTCCTTGAGGAGCTGAAGCCAGGCTCTGCTATGACAATCTCTGCAACAGGCCCACAATAGCCACCTGGTGCCTAGGCCTATAAAAGGGTGTGAGTCCTTCAGAGAGCTGTTAAGTTTTCTACTCACTTTGGCAAAATGGCCCTTGGCAGGGGGATTGTGGGGAGCGAGGGACAATAGTAATGTCTTATTTCTGTTTGTCTCAGTCTCACAGCCATTATCAGCTCTGCTAAATTGAGAAAGTGTACCCTAGGAACCTTCCTTTGCTAGTGAGGGATTTCTACTGCCCATGACAGGGTAAGAGAAAACATTCAAGCCAGAGACAAAGGTGAAAACAAGGTAACTATTTCAGCGGGCTGCATTGGCACAGATAAAGAGGCTCAGTGAAGCTCTCAGCCAGAAGAAACTTGTGCAATGAAGTGAAATCCCTCCCTCCCCACAATAAAGACTGAGAAGATCCAGACCTACCAAACAGTAGGCAATATTAGAGGACTTACTCACTTCCTTACATGCCTGTGCATAGTTCAGACACAACAGGAAACAGCTTCCAACTGCCTTTGACTATGCTGCAAAGCTACAGGTGCATCCATCAGGATCCTGTACTGAGAGACAATGGATCTGGTTTCAACTACGCTGTTCTATAGAAAGCTTACTAGGCTGGCTCTTAAGAAGTCCTCTCTCAAAAGCTGGTTGAATTCATCTTTGTCTGAAGCTGCATGGTGCCCTTCTGTATTCAATCAAAACTGTGGAGGGAAGTTGCAGAGGCCAGACTGCAATGGCTAAGACAACCCTGATTAACATCCTGAATCCTCACCAGGAAACAGACAGCCAAAAAGAACCCTAGGATCTTTCCTGGGTAGGTGCTCAGATCCTTGCTTTCACATGGCATCAAGAGAAAAAGCTACTCAAGAAGTTTGCATTTTGCAGGTGTATTTGGTTCAAATCTACTGAATTAAAGCTATCTAACAAAAAAGCCCAACCAACATCTTTGGTAGAATCAGTTCTGCCAAGACACACAAGAACATGACCCTCCATCACAGCAGGCAGTTCTCCCTCCTGGGCTAAGGATTAGCAGCTCCAACAACTGAACAAAAACACTTTCTTTTTTTAAGCACAGGCAAACCTAAAAGCACAGGATCACAGGATCCAGCTACAAACACTTTCCCTATGAATACTTCAAGCCATCCAGCTACCCTCAATATGCCAGGAAAGGAAGAGCTAGACAGTAATCTATCCTACAGAAAAGAGGGGGACAAAGGGGACAGCCATGGTAGTAAAGGCAGTTATTGGGGCATATGGGAACCAACAAGTGTGTGGACTGCCCTGGAAGCAACCAAATTGCTGGCCCGAACAGTGGTGCCCAGGCCAAAAGCTAGAGAGGCCTGTGGAGAGCCAGGATGATGTCTGTATGCCAGAGACAGCCTACAAGGGGAGAGGAACAAGACGAAGCATGAGAGAGCTGGGCAGCAAGCCTGAAAGTGGCCTGGAAACACACGCAGAAGGATCCTAGCCCAGATTTGGTTTCATTCGATAGAGGACTTTGGGAGCCTTTACCCATGTAGGGAAAGCCCCATGTGAAGCAGTGAAGATCCACTAAGCTTGCATTTAGGTTATGGGGCCAATTCACCCTCCTGGATGATGGACGCCAAGGAGGTGCAGGCAGCCTGCTAGGTTATGAAACGGCAGCACCACTGTACAAAGCAGGGTTTGGGGCACTATCTGGATCCCACTGCCATTCTCCCTTTTGCTCCTCCCTAAGGAAGCAGTTTGGTGTTTAAACCAAAGCTCAAGCTAACATGTGGCTATCAGGACTGGGCCTGTCTCCTGAGACTGCAGCAAGGGATGCCGAGCCTGCTAATTTACCACCAGGAAGTTAACACCTGGGTGGCAAACTGGCTGAGAGGATGGAGAACATTGCCAAATCTCTCCATACTGTTTAGTACCTAGAAAAAAGGAGCCTTTGAAGTCCTGTACAGGCACACCCTTCACCTTCTGTCTTCACTATATACCACTCTTAGCTCCCATCAGACTCAATTTAAGTTTATCAGAAACAGCATGCTCCCATCCTGGCTACCTGCAACTCCTGCACATGCACTCCTGTCTTTTCCTTGCAGCCCCTTCCTGTGGTCTCAGAACTCAGTGCTTCTGCATGGGATGCTCTGTGCTCATTTCCAACACAATCCTTCCTTGCCCTCAAGACCATGGATTAATGCCATCCCTCCACACACTCCTCCACTCACCTCACTGGTGGTTACAAGGCTCCCTCCCAAGCACCCCCACGGATGCCTCCCCTTTTGATACACTTCTCCCATCCAGGGCTCGTCTAAATAGGAAAGACAAGCACTGAGCTAAGACAAGGACTGTCATGCTTAGTCATTCCAGCTGACCACATTTTAAATAACGCTACCCCTCTGCACAGAGTATTTAACAAATTGGCAAGTGTTGTGTTAACACGGCATTTTGAATGTGAACAAGGCCTTGCCATTCCCTACCATAGCTAAGCTCAGCAAACAGAGCAGTGAAGGCAGGGGTCAACAGCAAGTCAGTTCACGTAACAATACATCTAGAATTTTGGTAGTTTAAAAATCATTTCCTCGTGTGCTGAAGCAACCACTAAACATACCGTCTCCCATTCCTCCAGGACACTACAGGTAACTTCTTTGCAAGGCTAACAAAAGCCAAGCAAGCCATGTTCCCTATAGCCAAGCCTCACTGGAGGTACAGCCAACTGACACTCAGAAAAAGGCTGATCAGTGAAGCAATCATCAGTTAAAATTTAAAAAACACAATGTTAAAACTCCTTTGTTGATTTTTACCAAATTTCTCAGGGGGTAAAATAATACCAAACACTTCTTCTTGGCCTGGAAAAAAATTCAAGAAGACTGGTTCTTTCTGAGTAAGTGAAGGGAAAGTACGAAAATGGGAAGCTAGTTTCAACTTCAGCCGTGTGTGGCAGCAGCTGCTCCGCATCATCAAAGAAGGAATGAAGACCAAAGCAACTTGTGAAATGCTACAGACTTCAGCTCTCACTTGACATACAGTATGTGCATATTAGCAATATCAGCAGGCAAGGTCAAGTGCAGAATTCTGGAAAGTCCAGCACTGGCAGGATGCCACCAGCTTAACTGCCAAAATGCAGTTCTCCCCAGAGAGGGACAGCTCAGAGAGCTATGCCAGCATGTTTCTGGTAGAAAAATGAATTAAAATCGGGGCTCAGGACGAGAATGATGAAAGAAGTGCCAGAGGTTCAAGCCTGGATATTCCACTCCCTCGCCCCCACAGGGCTACTTGACTCTGAGTCTGAAAGGAGAAATGGAAGTATCTGTCTCGGATCAGATATCAGAGATGGAGGTGGGGAGAGAAAACCAGATCTGCAAACCCCATGGAAGAGTAGCCTTTTAACTGCTGCCCTGGAACTGGTGCACAAGTGATTCTCACTCAGTGGTAAAGAGGCAAGAGTAGAGCCAGATCTGGATTTTGACCACTAACTGGTATTGGAGGGGACCCTATGCTGATGCAACAATACTGGTCACAGCCAAATTGTCGCTCTCCCAAGAGCATCGAATTCCCAGGCTTGCTAACCCTATTGTTCCCAATGGCACTGGGAAAGACAGCACCCCGGAAAAGGTCCCAAGTCAGTCAAGTAGGATTATTTTGTTATGAAAGATCTTGGATTGCCTCAGGCCCTTTTGTGTAACCAAAGAAGGACCAAAAGTGTCAGTGCTTGCTGCCTACTACTGCAATTCCAATGGATTAACACTGGCTACAGCAAAAGCAAAAACAAAAAAAACAAAACCCCAACACACAACACAATAGAAGCCAAGCATGAAAACTACAATAAACATTTGTTCTCCCCTAGAAGTCTTAAGATTAGATATCCTTCCTGATCCTTTAAAAAGGAATACTGCATGCTCCAGCCTTCCTTTACAAAAATGCTACCCAAAAATGCTTATGTGGGCTACATTTAGTGCCAGCAATAGTTATTAGTTTGAAGAGGTGACTCCTCGTATTCAAAGATACTATATAACTTTAGTTACAAGGCGCTACAGGGGTTGTTGGGACTAAAATTGGCACTTTCCCTGAAGACACTGCTCCGTATCCATTCAGTCTCTTCCTAGCCCATGCACACATATAAATTTACTACCTGCCTACAGGTTCCCTCACCAACACTGGTGTCATTTCCCTGACAATGTTAGCAGACATCTAGTGCTGAGGGAAGTTTTAAAGGTCTTCTTGGGTCAGAAGTCAGTGACTGGGCACCTCTACAGGCCAGGTGGATCCAGTCTCAAGGTAGCCCACTACTTCATTAGATGTGAAGACCTGAAATCTTCTCCACCCACCTCAGAAGTGGGGGCTTCTGCTTGCTTCTTTACCTGGTTTATCAGGAAAGTCAGTCAAGCCTTCTCTGTATCTGATAGAGGCCCTCTGGGGTGCCTAAGAGCACACAAACTATGGACTCTTCCATTTTACTGAAAGACAAGTTGAATATTCAGCAAAATCACCAGTTCTCAAGAACAGTAAGTGTTAAGGTGTAGAAATAAAAATAAATGTAATGGCCTAAAAGTACCTGTCAATTAACTACTTGGCCTTCAAGTCCCATGCTAGTATCACTACTACTCCAGTCACCCGAGAGCCTTCCAGGACAGGGAAGAGACATATTTCTAATGTAACCAAACAAGCAGAAAAAAAATGTATGCAATTGAAGCCATGTGGGCCTCCTTTGGACTTCATAAAGCAGCAATAGAGGGCACAAGCCCAGTCTCTGTCCTTCACTGATCTTCCTTTAAGTTACTCCAAAGCAGGGCTAAGAAACTCTTTGTACATTCAATTGTAAAACACAATGAAATGAGGAAGAGAAGCTAAAACTACTCTCCTGATTGTTACTGCCATCTAGAGCAAGGTTTGGTACAGATATCCTCTCTTATAGGCACTCAGTGGGTAAAACGTAGCCACAACAAACTTGCCATCAAACATCTTTCCAGTCAGCATTTTCTGGGCAGCTTTGGAATCACCAGCATTTGCATATTCAACAAAGACCTGAAAAAGAGAAAACAAATGAACAAACAAACAAAGCAAGTCATGCCCATCACCTCATGCCTCCTATCTAGGTATTTTATTCATCCCTATTGTTTATTGTTTGCTTATACTTGCCTCTCTCTCTCTCTTTCCTTGTTAGGAATAATTCCTTAATAATAAAGAGTGCTTTTCCCTCTTTTAGCTTTGAAGATCCCCCTGCTTCCCAGGAAGCTCACTCATAATGAGAAGATAAGTGGTTAACGTCTTGTACTGATGCCAAGACAAAAAGTGATTAAAATTCTACCTTTAATTACTTATTTCTCTGGATAATACATTTTGGTTATTTCTGAGATAAAGCAACTTAAAATGTTAACTGCTCATCTCCCCTCACCCAACCCTCCATGTTTCTTCTCTCTTTCTTATGATCCAAATTCCCCCTTTGAAATTTGGTGCATCTCAAGTTGGGAAACACTAAACCACTTGGAAAGATGTATACTGCCATGCAAGGCAACCAGCCATTTTGAGTTCCACAGCACTGGAGTCATCCAGCAGACATAACATGGGACAAATGAGGATGCCAACCTCAAGATCAGACCCTCCCACCCCTCCCCTCCACACTTACTTGGCCTTTGCCAGGATTCTCCTTTGGAATAAGCAAGGAAACCACCGGTCCATATTTCTGACACTCCTCTCTAATATCTTCCAGTATATCTAGGAAAAGAAAAACATTTCATAGTTTCATTTGTCCTTCACTCAGCAAACTATTCTACATAATACACCAAAATAAGGTAACATAAATGTTCTAAACATTGGTGCCCCAAGCTGAGACAATTGTCAGTGTATGTTTGACTCTTCCGACTCTGTATGCCCCCGAGGCCCTGTGTCATGATATCTCAACACATTTGGAATCCAGACACGGATGGCTTAGGGGTAACCCAGCTAAGGCCCACATAACAGCAGCAGCAAGAGCAAAGACATGTCAAAAACTTTGCAAATATTGATGACTTCATAACACTCAGCAACTTTCCCATGTAGGATGTGGCAAAGGACCCTGGAGAAAGCTTCACAGAGCTTGTATGCATCCTTATTCAGGATGGCTTGCTTAACTAGCTTCCAGTTTGATTAAAGATTCTTTCTCTGGCTCCAGACCACTTCTTCCTTATCTGAGAACAAGAGCTTTTCTTCAGGTTTTGAGGAAAGGATGGTATTGGGTTAACTGAAAGCAAGGCTCAGTCTTAATGACACAGGAGCTGCTAATCCTCCTCATTAAGCAGCAACACACTAGGAGGGGAAAGCAGCCCCATGGGGCAGCAAGTCCATTTCTCTATTCCCTGCCCCTCATGACTGTTCCACCTCCCTGCTGACCCAAGATCTGTATATCTAGTTCAGTCAGGCAGAAGCCACTGGCTCAATGCAGACTAAGCATCTCCAGCACACTCAGGACTGAAAACCAAAGAGCATCAAGGACCATGGCCTAGGAGAAGGGGCTGGCAAACAGAAAGGCAGGGCAGCTGCACCTTTTCCAAGGGAAATTTGCCTTGTAGGATGATCTGTATTGGGAGGGCAGGCTGAGGGAACCCAGGGTATCTGGAAAGCTACAGACTACAGAAGACCCAAGGGAATGTGGAGCCCAGTTCCACATTCACTTGGGTACATGGTAGCACATTGCAAGACGCTACAAATCCTAATGTATTCTAAAAACTCATGCACAAACAGAGCAGCAACCCAGGACTCGTGAGTGTAAATCCCCAAATTCTCCACTTTTTCTGGGGTCCCACTGAATCCTACTGGGGAATGTGAAGTTAAGTGCTATTAGGAAAGAGGCTGCCACCAGCTCTGGTCTCTAGGGACTGGTGGAACTTGTATTTCTTTCTTGCAGTTGGTGGGTATGTGACTTTTCTGCCTCTGGCTCCCTGCTACATGGAGGAATGTGAAGGTCCTGCTGCTGGCTGCCTTAACTGTGCAGTAGCCCCAAACATATCACAACATGTCCCTACAGAGAAGGGATCTGAAGACTGTCAGAGAAGTACAGAAGAATAGATGCTCTGTGATCCCTTCCTTTAAAGGAAATTCTTGAGTATCCTCAGGTAGGAAAAGAAGCTGCTGAAACAGTAGCTTCATGTCCCAGACTCTGAGGCATGGAATAACACTATTTAGCCCCTAATATGCAGCAAGGAGGCTCTTCCTTTGAGCTGAAGGCTGATATTTGGTGGGGGTGTTGCCCTCCACCTCCCCTCTCCCTCACCTCTAACCTCAAGAGGAAGACCTTTATTCTTTCAAACAAACTTTCTCAATGGGCCCCTTCAAGGCGCCCAAGCACACACTGGTGTTGTGTTGCTTGTTTGGCCACTAAATTGGGGACTGTGCCAGGCACACAACCATACATGACAGATGCAGTGAATTAGCAATTCAGAGCAGGCAGACCACTCAGCTGAACTGGGTTTGGAGCGCATGACTGGTATTCTTTCCTTGTATGAGCACAGAGCTATTGCTTTGGGCAATCAGAACTAGGTTTAATGAGTACACTATTTGGTTACATCACTGAGGGTCTGGATAAGCAATCAAATGGAAGCAAGTTAGCAGGGAGGGGGAGGGAAATAGAGGGGGCAGGGAACGATCGCAGAACAACCTGATGCATTAAAACTGGTCTATGTGCCCACAATTACCTCATGGTAAACAAAAGCTAAACTGCAGCAGGTTAGCCTGGTTTTATTTAGCATTCTGTGTTGGGGTCCTGGTTGTGGTTCACTCACTTTAATTTGACTGTGTATCCATATGCTTAGCGGAGGAGTGAAACCAAACCAGCTGCTACTAGACCACCTGTGTGCGAGCCCAGGCAGCCCCAAAGGCCCAGAGAAGCTCCCTACCTTTTACCACGCATTTGGACTTTAGAGCTAGCTTCTGCTATGCAGGAGTGAGAGTTTTGGGGGATTTCCACTGCTATGAGCCTATGGAATTTTGCTACAATTTAAGCAGATCGTTTTAATTCTCTGATGATGCCTCAACTAATTTATCTGTTACAGCTTTTCAGAGTACTCCTACTGGCTTCCATAATGCCCCCCCTCCTGTGTATGCCCAGCAAGAGCCTCATGCAGCAGAAACACTGGTTTTAAGCACAGCAGCTTCATAGAGACAGTTCAAAGTAGCTCTTCTTGCTTTCAAGATGCTCCATGAACTAGCTGCAGTTACTGTATTGGTGTCTAATGAATCTGCTCTTAGCTGATGCAAAAGCATTCTTTGCAATCCATGCAACCAAAACAATCTTTACTTACCTGCTCAGGGCATTTTAGACCTCTGATGCTCCTTCGACTACTCCATTCTCTATAGCATTTGAGGATGTGGGTGTGCGTAGCCATGTCACTATACATTTGCAATTCTATTGCATATACCAACCTTCATATTCTTCTTCACACTGAAGAGAGGCATCACTCAAAACATTTAGCAACCTCAGCACAGGAGTTGGAAGCATCACCAGGTCTTCAATATGTGGAGCTGTTTGACAGCAATAAGTTAGACTGAAGGTAAGGTATTAAATAAAAAGATGAGCATGAAAGCAGTGAGGTGGGGAGAAGGTTTGTTTGATAATAGCCCACACAATATCAGTATTTTTTGTACATCCCTCCAGCCCCTCAACTATAATCCTAAATTCAAAGCTTTTAGCAATGCTGTGCCTAACTGACCTCTTTATTTGCATATTAATGAATTATGCAAATTCCCCACCCTCATTTCCCAGAAAAGCTTTCTGTGCACTCTGTGCCAGTGCCAAGACCAGAAGGTTTGTTTACCCAAAAGCAGCAGGTAAAAGTGCTTTGAAAGGCATGGAAACAGTGTGAAACAAGACTAGAATGACTGCTACTCAGTTTGGTTTCTGAAGTGTATATGCAGTCTCGTGTGACTAAAAGCAGTCAGGACATATCAGGATATGGAGGCTGTGTGATGATAAACAGAATTATTAACCACACCACTGTCCTTCCCCAAGCATACTGTTACTGCAGGACTCCCATTCTTGCATCCTAAGTTCAAGCAGAAGAGGGGTGCACCTCTACCTCAGATTTTGGACGCATGCTTTTTCATTCCAGAAGCTGTTGCCTCAACTCCCTTTAAAATACATTGTCAGTTGTAAGGCAATGGTATGCGTTGTTGCCATGCTGCTTTTTTTTTTTTTTTTTCCCCCAAGAGGCCTAGATCTAAGGTGCAGAAGTGTGGTTAAGGCAGAAGGGCCCAGAAGCCTGTCTCTGAGTGACCAGAGCATGAACCTTTGCAGATGTAACAACTGATTTGGTCAGCAAAGCAATGGAAGTCGTTCATATGTTTAATTAGACACAATCAAACAGAGCAGAAAGCTTGAAAGGAAGAACCATAAATAGTAATTGATGCAGCCAAATGTATTGAATGTTATTTTGCTGCAAGAGATGTGTTTTGTTAGAATGCTAAGATGAGTTGTAAAAAACAAAGCAGCCTTGTCTGACCATAAACTAAGGTGAAGAAATAGCAAGCCAGTGTTAAACATTAAACAGCATTCCACAATGGGAAGGGAAAGGAGATAAGAAATCCTCCCTTTTGCAAGGATGTAAATCCCAACTAATTAACACCTTCCAGGTTTACAAGAAATCTAATTCAATCCAGTTCCAAAAGTTTCAGTGAAACAAATAAATTCAATCAGAGATCATTCATCAGAATATTAGAATCAGCCATATATAAATTTTGGGCATAGGCTGGAAGGAAATTTGGACTTCTATATCTGAACTTCTAAATTTGGATTTCTCTCAAGCTCAGAGAACCAATTCAAGTCCCCAAGGGAAAAGAGAAGCCTGGCTAGCAGACCTGTTTATTTCCTGAATCCGAAGCTACATAAGCATTGTCTTTATTGATCCAAATAAGCCTTTGTTATCACATATCCTAATAAAGTTTTGAGTTGCAACTGGAATGGTCTCACTTGTCAATCAATCTCCTCTCACCCACAGTTAAAATTTAGTGTAACAGTTCCTGAACGCAGATGAATCAAGAGCTCCCTAAAAAAAATTCAACTGCAACACAAATGTTTCAAAGACACAATATCAAGGACAACCCTAAAGATAGGGAAGGCAAAAAAAATGTCAATTACCTTAAGCAACATATTGCCTTAGAGTTCAGCCCTGTCTTGGGAGGTGGATCGGTGGAGTGAGAAACCAGTGTTATAGATACCTACAAGCAGAGGTACTAAGTAAACTGCTCTTCAAAGTAGCTGCAGGATTTTCACTCATGTCGATTAAGCATCTGAGGAACTTCTCAACATAAAGCTACCATTCCTGCAGAATGACCAGTGTAGGTGGGTCAGTCAGCCCACAACAAGTGAAGGCATGAAGAGGCAAGGGAGGAGGGGGCAGATTGAGGCCCCCAAGGTGAGGCAGGGAGGGTGTGGGGCTGGGGCCAGGGCAGACTTCAGGATGGAGCTGCGAGCAGCTCATCCAGGGGGTGTGGTGGGGGACAGCTTCCATCACTATGTGCACCCCAGGAGGGCATGAGGGGCATGTGCCCCTGGATCTGTGCCCAAGGTGAGGGTGGGCTGCCGCTGTAGGCTGGGGCCAGGGTGGTGCCAGGCTCTTCCCAGTGGGGCCTGGCCTGGGCTGAACTTGCAGCAGGCGGTGGCAGCACTGGGAGGGAGGCTACAGGAGGGACTGCAGCCACCCCAAAATTTGCCATAGCCCCCCTCCCAGTGCCACCACGTACCCCAAGCACAACCCTAGCCCAAACCCCCCACCAAGAAAAGCCCGATGCCACCCTAGCCCATAGCGGCAGCCCACCCTTGCCCTGCATGCAGATCCAGGGGCACACGCTCCCCCATGCTTCATGCAGTGATGGGAGCTGCCCCCCCCACGTGCTCTCTGGATGAACCCCTCACAGCTTCATCCTGTGCCCCGCCCCAGCTGTGCAGCGCCTGCCCCACCAAGCCCCTTCCCACACAACAGACTTACCAGCTGGGCCTGGCTGCTCTTCATGCTGCCAGGCTGAGCTCTTGGCCACCAGCATGCTGCTCTGTAGCTGCGTGCATGCATAGGGCATTTATCAGCAACATTATTGGCCACATCAAAAAGAGCTGATTGCCGATACTGCCAATTTGCCTTCTATTGGTGCCGATCCAATATGGGACTGATGCATCAGTGCACCTCTACTGGCAGCCTGGTCCATGTTATGTCCAAAGGGAAGACATACTTATGTCCTTATCTGAAAGTTACAGAAGCAGAGAAAGCAACACCACATTCCTCTAAGATTTCCATTATTTTTGTTGAAAGAGTTGGGGTGGCTCCCTTATGGATTTTCCATTGAAGCACACACACAAACCAAATGGTTGCAGGCCAACCTTGTTGGTGAATTTATGAAGGTGTGAAAGAGAAAAGTTAAACCCAGCCGAGCTGTGATCACATCAAGACTAGTTCCAGATAATCGCCTTCTCTTTATACAAGTAGCATGAAGTGCTTCAGCTTAAAGGTTGAGCTGGAAGAATTAGTGCTTAATAGCAAAGGGTCGTTCCAAAGGAAGCTAAACAATTCAGAGATGAATATTTCAAATTACCCACACTGTGGTGGGATGGTAATGGTGGAAAAATCCCAGTAAAACCCTGCTAAGTTTGAAAAAGAACTGTCAACACACTGGAAGTGTTTTTTTGAACCAGAGGCATGACTATTCAGCATGCATTGTGACTCCCAAGCAAACTGACAGAGATTGATATTGCTGGTTTAGGAGTGGCAAAGGAAAGCCACATACATCAATTCACCATGTTAGAATTCCTTTCCCACGTGACTTAACAGGTGAGAGGATATCAAATGTTAAACGGTCCAAGACTTCCTTTTTGCAGCACCTCTGCATACCATGCAAATTGGCAGATCATCTTATGCAATCAGATGACTGCTATATGGAACAGAAATAGTATCTAAGGAACACAAGAGTTGGAACCATAAACTAAAATACTACTTTGCCAGTCCAAGAGCAGAGGGTTCTTTAACCCAGAAGACAAATGTAGAACAAGAGCCTACAGGTGAAGTTAGGAAATATTCCAAAATGGTAATAAGATTAGCATTTTTAAAACATCAAGGGTGACTGACTACTGGAACAACTTACGAGATCTCTAGTTAATTCTCCATCCCTTCCACATTTTAAATCCAGATCAAATAACACCCTCTCAAAAGACACATTTTAGCTCAACCCAAAGTTAAAGGGCTCAACTGTGGAATCAGAATCAGTGGATGGGTGAATGTCAGACAAGATCCTAAAGGTCCACACTAACTTCTAAATCTGGAGCCCCTGTTGCTGTAGCAATCCAGCACTCACAAGCTGATCCTTTTCATCCAGCAGGAGTCTCAAGAAGCAAGATCTGCATTGCACAAACAAGGAAGCAGCACCAAGGAGTCAAATGATTTGTCCAAAGTCACATAAAAAACCTGTAGCACATTGCAAACTAACCCTAGATCTTCCAGGTTCCAGCATTGTGCTTTGACATCCCATTGTATCAACATTTCAAATCTCCTCTACTCCAGAAACCCCTCAAACTGCCAAAATCTGCCCCTCCATTCTTTTTTGCTCAAGAGGGTTTCCTGGTACACCCTGAAGGTGGAGGGGGGAAATGCTCCCAGAGGACAGGGTGTAACCAGCAGGAAGAGCCAGCTCGGATGGATGGTTTCCTCCACTTTCCTTAAGCAGGAAAAAGCAGGTCAAAATTGAGTCTGGGGGTACAAACTTCACAGTCTGTACAAGCTGAGTGACAGATCAAAAAGGGTGCCAGGCAGAATGACAGGGGCTCACTCAGGGCCAGATGGTGAAGGACTGGGGAGACAGAGCTTCCAATGCAACCGAAATCGGTAATGGAACAGAAGAAAAGCCAATGTACCCTGGCAGGGCTGAAACAGCAGCTCCTCCTGACCAAGATCCAGGTAAAGAAGAAAGTTCCCACCCAGGGCTGCCACAAAGGTGTCCTGGAGCTGCCCTATGCTCTTCTGTAGTTTGCTCAATCCCTCAGCCTGTATCAAGCTCCGGGAAGGCTGCCTGAAGTTCACAGCTGGTCACTCCCCCAGCCAGAGATGAGAGGCCCTGTACCACCACGCTGGCACCAGAATGAATGGAAAAGGAAGGAGGATGTATCAAGGCTACAGCTGCACTGTCCAATGTAGAGGCAGAGCGTAGAAAGGGCTAGGGTAGGAGGCGGCAAAGCCAGGCATAGCTCCTGGGACACACTGACAAAGGTTCTAGAGGGTGCTGCGGCAGGGACAGGATTCTGAGGGAAGGGACCCGAGAGAAGCAGGAGAGGTCCTGATGCATCAGGATCCAAGCATGGGATCCAGTGAAGATGACAGTGCCAGATCAGAGAGGGGGCAGTATTGGCAGATCCCAATATCTGTGTGCAGGGGGATTTGCCATACAATCACCAGTACAGGCAGCATTTGAATCCCAGCCACTTGGTCCCCAGGGCTGGTGCTCCATTCCCTGGAGCAAGGTGCTATTTCAGTGCAACTGCCAGGTCGTGCATGCAAGCCAGGTTTATCTGAGGGGAAGGCATGCTAACAGGTGCCATCATCAGACATCTCTCACCACTCATGTTCTTGACTTCAAAGCTACCACACTTTTACCATGTGAGGAACAAAGAAACCCATGTGCTAATACCATCTCCTTGAGTTTAGGGCTGTCTGAGGAGCTTTACATAGTATCCCATAACAGGAACAGTTTTAGACCAAATTTTCAATAGGGAAATTGGGGTGTGGATTATATCACTGGTGTTTACTCAAGGGTTGGAGGGCAACCACACCACTCAGCTATTCCTATCAATCAAGATGGCCTAAAGTAGAGGAAGGGGAGAGATTTTCCCTTTCCTGCTTGGTGGGGAGGCCCCATTTAGGGCTGGGGCTAACACCTCCCTGGCTCCATTCACCCCATTTCTCCAAATGCAGGTCTCCCACACCTGTCTCTAGCCCTCTGCACAGCACTTCTCCCAGACAGCTGCACAGCCTACCTCCTTCCTGGCCCATTTGCCTAGCACCTTGCAGAGATACTTGGGCTACCTCTGCACATAGCAGAACCATGCTCAAAGTGCTATACTTGAGCTAATCAGCTCGGCTTCCTGGCAAAGCTGACTAACCCATGAGTGGCATTGCACAAATGAAGCCATGCTACTTGCATTTTTGGAACTAGTACAATCAGAACTAGCATGGGGGGAAATCTCTGCACAACTCTCAACAGGCTGGATCTGGCCCTGGAGGCCACCAGCTAGACAGCTCCGTTTCAAATAAATACCCCATTATTTTCTGCTTCCTTTCTTCCAGACTATCAAAAACACTGGTTTTGCCTGTCTTATGCAGATAATATGGAGCTGCTGGCACTTTCAGAGGGAGTCCAATACTAGTGCTGTCAGGGAGACAGAGGGCCTACAACCACATTTAGTAACAGTGAAAGCACAGGGCAAGCTCAGACCCTACTCTGCAGCCACACCACAGAAGGGAGAGGATAAAGTACTGCTGGGCACAAGAGACTGATGCAGGGAGAGAAAGAAAGCCAGAAGGGCCAAACAGTTTCAGCTCTGTGCAAATGCAGTCACACTAAAGAGGCAGGGACAGGGGATAGGCCACCTGACTTACCAAAAGGAATGCTGAAGAATGGGCTACACAAGGCCTTTTCAGCAGTGGCTCTTTTTCCTTGGTCATAATGAAGCATGCTGCAAGATAAAAGACACTCTTTACATTCACATCACTTTAGCTAAAGCTGCATGAAGAAGATACATTTCAGAGCAAGGCTGAATACTTGGCATGAATAAATACCACAGCATAATCTGTCCTCCAATCAAACTTAAGTAAGCACTTCAAAATGTCCTTTGTTTGCATCAATACCACTCCATGATTCTCAAAGATCTGTTATTCATTCAGGGGCACCTGTATCTTTTCAGAATTGGGACTCAATGTAACCGTGTTACAGGGACCCCAAAACTTTTTCCCCCCCCTCCCCTAAAAAGTGTCCCCCAGGGACTCTCAATACTGAATGCTTGGAAAGTAGTATACTATGCCTCTCCATCCTCCTCACCTACAATCTTAACTCTCATGCTGTTGCAGCTGCTTAGAGCTTTCCTCTTCCAGCAGTCTAATAGTGACAAGATCACCACAATAGCCTGCCAGGTTCAAGCCAGTTCCTCTGCCTGAAAAAAATCTAAGTTAGAGAGGCAGAAATATGAGAGGCTTCTACAGACCTGGAGATCCAGAACTGACTATTGTCCCAGGCACACCTTGCCAATACGAGTGGGAAGGCATTCCACACAGTTTAATAATGTTCCTTTATCCCAGTAAAGTGCATTTGTGCAACTGTTTTTCTGAGTTTTCCAAACACCACAACTCCACTGGAAGTACTTGCACAGACAGTGGAAGTACTTGCACAGGCAAGGTGCTGGGGTTTTAAATGCTGTCCTTTCCACCTGCTTTAAGCAATCTGAGATCAGAATAGTTAAAATGCTGGAAAGCCATCTATGCCGAAGCTCTAAGCACTGCTGTGACTTATGAAGCTTCATTGGCCTAAGAGTGAAGAAGATTTAAAAAAAAATGCTAGCCTAGGGAGGTTACAATTTCTTACTACCTGAAAGCAAGGCAAAAACTATAACGAAGTCGAGATTAATCACGCTGAAGATGTGCTATACTGACAGCTTGCAGTAAATGTGCTATTGTAACATACCTTTTGATAAGGTCTCTGAGGTGATAGGCTGGGATGGCTGAATTTACCACACCTTCACTGGCAAAAATGTGATCAATGATGGCAGAACTGCTTGTCTGGAGAGAGAAAGAAGCCAGGCTTAGAAGGAAAGAAAATCTTAATATAAAACATTTGCCATAATGCTGTAAATGATGCAATGATAATTCCTAACCTTGATACATAAGAGTTCTGGCTATTTGGAGTTATGCTCTATGTAGGCAGTTTGGATTAACCAACACTGAAGGAAGAGATCAAGGTGATCTGAAGAAAACTTATGAACAAAATTATATTTTGCACCTCTACAAAAGCTTTGTGTAACAAGGTGCAAAATATAATTTTGTTCATAAGTTTTCTCCGGATCAGCTTGATCTCTTCCTTCAGTGTTGGTTAATCCAAATTGCCTACATAGAGCATAACTCCAAATAGCCAGAACTCTTGTGTATCAAGTATATCAACCCACACACGAGAGAGAGCTTCCTGGCAAAACTGACTAACCCAAGAGTGGCACTGCACAAATGAAGCCATGCTGCTTGCATTTTTGCAACTAGTGCAATCAGAACTAACGTGGGGGGAATCTGAAAAACTCTCAACAGGCTGGATCTGGCCTGGAGGCCATCAACTAGACAGCTCCATTTCAAATAAATACTCCATTCTTTTCTGCTCCCTCTCTTCCGAACTATCAAAACCAATGGTTTTGCCTGTCTTGTGCAGTGGATTTTGTGCTAAGAGACAAGGGGGGGGGGGGGGGCGGGAGAGAGAGAGATGCTGAAAGAGCTGTTTTATTCCTCACTGAGAATCTTTCTGAGTGGAGATTACTGC
This sequence comes from Alligator mississippiensis, assembly GCF_030867095.1. Classification (NCBI taxonomy): domain Eukaryota; kingdom Metazoa; phylum Chordata; order Crocodylia; family Alligatoridae; genus Alligator; species Alligator mississippiensis. Next base: position 41,571,097 of record NC_081828.1, read on the forward strand.
AGGGAGGAGAGCTGAAAATTAAACTGCTTTATTTCACATCAGAAAACCCAGTCAGGCTTTAGGTCTCATGATCAGGACATCTCTCCCTCTCAGAGAGAGCACAGTTAACAAAAAGCCTCACATTAGCACAGGAGTCACTTTAAAAGCTAGAGAGCATGTTCTTGCTTTGTCATTGTGCTGCTGAGCTATTAGCAAAGACCTAGTCTATCTGTTTTGCTTGTTGTTCTGGTGTTATGCCAAAACCAGTTGTAATTCTTCTTACACGGCGAGTCCAATGGCACAGTTTTGGGAGCCTCAATATTTCAACTTTTCTGCAGGATGAACATCATGAACTACGCTCAAGCCACAAAGAAACTCTCTTGGTCTGCAGGTGCAATTTCAAGGCTCTCAACCAATAACACCCCAGAAGACATATGGGACTGAAAGTGATTGTTCTAATGGTATTTCCTGGACACTGAGAATAACTTTACATCAACAAAACAAAATAAAGGAGCATGAGAATAACAGCATCCACCCTGATATCTGGAAATCCAAGATGCAGCTAATCCTTACCTTCCATTCCTGAGATTGGACTGTATGTTTCAGTTTCATTCCTGAGAACATTTCCAGTAAAACAATTCCCAGACTCCAGAGATCCACAGCAGAGGTACACTCTATTTCACTCTGGAGCCCAGCCTGGGCCAGGCAGTTCTGCAATTCTGCCTCTGGAGCCCGGTACCCGTCTGTTTGAATGTATTTCACATCCTAGGGAAGGTCAAACCAATGTTATTAGAACCATCATTCAAATCAGCTTTTCAACTATACTCCCTGCTCCCCGTGCCCACTTAGAGAGCCTGTTTTGGGACCTGGGCACAAAGCATTTAGGTCAGTGTAATTTATAACGGTTTTGTACGCTGATGTAAGTTACACTAGGATCTGGAATGGGGAAGTGAGCAGCTACTTTGGCTAACTGCTTCCTCTAAACACTATACAGTACCTCAGCACTAGGTGGGAAAGGCATAGGTAATAGCCTAGTCATCCACAGCAAAGGGCTACTGCAAACATGTGACACCTTTGCTAAGCTTAGTTTTACCCCCAATATTTCCTAGGGTAATTCTATACTGAAATCCAAGAGTTATACCAGTACAAAGCTGTTTGCCTGGTATCTAATCTATATGTTGGAAACATGACTATGGAAACTGATTACATTAGTATAAAGCTGTCACATGTCCAAGAACTCAAAGAGGCAGTCTACTAAACCCCACTGTTAATCTCTAGGTGGTGCTCAAAACTCTGGGCTTGTTTAGCTAGTTCAATCTGCTTTGTAACCAATGTGGCAGTATGGCAAGACACTTTCGAGAAAAAAAAGTTACCTCCCAAATAAGACAGTGACAAATTTCTTGACATCATTGATGTGTACTAGGGAAGAAAAGGCAAGGAAGAACCTTGGTACAGATAACAGGAAGGTGCTTCCTGAACCAGACCAACCATCCATCCCATCATTACCTGTCCTCGGACTGAGAATTCTGGAAGCTTGAGTCCAGGTCTAAGGCCCCCACAACGTGCTCCTGAGCTAATTATGTCATGTTTAAAAAGGACAAGCAGGATCAATGAGGGTTTCAAGTCTCTGTTCAGGTACAGGGACTCCCTGCAAGCAATTTTAAATCACAAAACAGGCATCTGTAACCTGCAGACAGGGGAGTTAAAGGCACATCCACTCCTGGTTCTCCTCCCACCCCCCTGCAGTCAGCAGAGCTGCAGCAATCAATTTCTGCTCAGCAGCTGTAGCTCAGCTTTCTATTACTGCAGAGAAGTTAAAGTGCTTTTAATGCTGCCTACTCAAAGAAAACAAAAGCAGCTGCAGGGGGAAGCTTCCCTTACCTACATTGTTCTAACATGCCCCCCCACTTTTTTTGTAAGTGATGTTCAAGATGCCTGATTCATATGGAGGGGTTCCAGGACATGGGTATGGAAATCAAATTTCCCTGAGGAAAGAGTTTGTGCCTAGTCATCCTTATCAGTAACTCATTAGAAGAAAATACATTTCATCCTGAGCTGACTGCCTATCACTGTGATAGTATAGTGGCACAAGGACCCCACAAGCCAAAGGTTCTCTCAGTGTTTCCTGATGTTAACCTGCACAAGATGTACAAGATGGTCCCTCTGTCCACCTCTGAAGCAAAAAGATTACAGCAGCTGAAATGTAGTCTCCCAGGCTGGAATTTAACCACCCTGACTGCTGGGAAGAGTTGAGATCTTTAGTGAGCATAAGTGACCAAGACTTGTTTTATATTTCCCTCCAAGAATACAAGCCCTGCAATGGTAAGTGACAACACCCCTCCATCCTGTCCATATAAAAAAAAGAAAGAGACTCCAAAGCAGCAAGGAAATTAAAATCCTCAGTCTCAACCCTATCAAGCCACCCAAGGAGTCACAGATGGCATGTGTGTATACCACTCATCACACAGATGGGAGAGGGCAAGATGGATGCCCTCTATGTGCTCATGGCAAGGCACAAAGGTCATTCAGACCAGCAAGGATGTTCTCTAAACCAAAGATAGGAAATCCAGCCCAGCTGAAGCAAACTGAAAGGATGAAAAGTGTACGAGTCATTTGAAGAGCAAAGAGGCAGACAGAACTTCCGAAATTCTGCATCACATTTGCAAGAGCAGTAGCTGGTCTACCAGACGGCATCAGATTAGTAGCAGCAAAGGCATCCAGCCAAGAAGCCTGAAGGAGCTGCAGAATAAAGCAGCCAAGCTGCTTACTTAAAAGTATGCTCATTAGAATCAGTTGCTCAGCCAGAAAACCCAAATAAAAAATGGTGATCTTGGGAGTTGCAAACTAGCGCATATTGCCTTCAGCACCAGTTTACCTGACTGAAATAACTAAATGATAGAACCTTTACATGAATACAGCACTACAGGGACCACCTTCACGGTGGGGAAAAAAAATCATATCTTATTTACTAAAAGTCTATGTTTAACAGCTACACCAACAGTGGAAAGAGAAACAGAAAGACTGTTGGATTAAAAACAAAATAAAACCCCCAAAGCAGATTCTATAACCAGATGCTATTAGTGACACTAAGCAACTATGGGACAAAAGGTAAATAGTGCAATAAGTTAAAAATGGAAGGCCTTAATGGACTAGTGATGTTGATCATCTTTATTAACAAGGAAGGACGGGCCCAACTATGAGAAAGGTGACGAATTTTACAGACAATTTCATTGTTTGTCCTGACTTGCCTAAATGGAGACTGAGGCACAGAAGGGCCTAACACCATTGGGTGAAGGGACAGCCTGATAGCAGATGAAAATCTGGGTTGACAAGTCAGGCACATGAGGAAAAATAAGTTTGCTCAATTTAAGTGCTGCAGGCTTTTCTGTCAATGCTAACTGTATAGGAAAGGAACACAACCATCCTTGTGGACTGCTCAGTGCAACCCCCCCCAACAAACAAAAAACCTCTCTCCTCAGTAAGCAGCAGCAGTAAAAGCCAATTGAGTGATGAAATGCATCAATAGTATTGCCCCATCTCAGAAGGAATATAGGAGAAAGACGTGGAAATACAGATGAGAAGAAGGGTGGGGGAAGAGGGAGTAGTGCAGAGAAGTAGTGCAGAGAGACTGAGAAAGCAAAGGCTGTTAATGGGCAGATCAGGAACTCAGGAGCCAGAGTAACCCAAAACAGGGTAGGGTAGATATGGATCTGTGTGTTCCCACTTTCTCTCTCACATAGTGCACAAACAAGGGGCATCCTGATGAAACTGTAAGGCAACTATTTAAAAAAAAGGGTATTTCATCAAAAGCACAGCATATAATTAACCTGTGGAATTCACTGGTAACACCTCAATAGGCATCCAAGGATGAGGACAACAGACACACTTCTGTTTTAGGGCATAAACTAGAGTTAGGTAAGAATTTTCCTCTTAAGGGACAGATGCGATGCCTTCCTAAGCATCTGGAAACGGCCAGGAAAACCGATTATATGGCTACTGGTCCTATCATGCAGGGCATTTCATAACACCACATTGGTTTAATATCGACTCACAAAACAGGGCAATGCAGAAAGTCCCCAGGCTTATGTTCTTTTTGCATCCTCCTCCCATCCCAAATCAAACTGCTTATGGAGATCAGCTTAGGATCATGGAGTACAACAGAGTAATTCAAAATAGGTAAGAGAAACTGCTTGCGCAGCTGTGAGCCACACCTGGTTCCCCTCCTTGAAGCTAAGCCCAAAGTCAATGAGTTTAAAGCACTCCTCCTCTGCACTCCACAGAATGTTGCGTGGCTTGAGATCTGCATGCACATAGCCTTTATGGTGAAGGAAAGCCAGGGCTTCAAGGACATCTCGGGCGCAGTGCTGGATCATCCACATAGAGCAGCCATGATTGCTGGAGTGAAGGAGCAGCTCTGAAACGCTGATATCCAGCAGCTCCAGCAGGAGGCAGCGTGAAGGCCCATTGGCAGAGAAGTGGTTGGTGAACACACCATACAGTGTCACTGGAATAAGAAGCAATCCAAGAGCTTGGTGAGGTTGATGCAACTTGTGGCCCCGCTGCTCTCCTCCTCCTCCTCTAAGGTGCTGGGGGAGTATACTCAAGACCCTGGCCTCAAGCATATTTTAACAGATGCTTACTGCTTAGCCACTGATTTATAAATCAGGACTTCTTGCTGAAGCAACGGCTTCATCAGTTATTGTCCACGCTTCCCATGGGTCACAACCCACCTGAAATTGTGCTGCCGCCTCTGGGCATCATGGGCAAGCAACAAAGCAAAAAAGGTTCAGAGCATGGTGAAGGCCATATAGTCCACCAGAACACCTACCCAGGACATGCTCTGTACTTTACTCAGTGCGTTGCCCAAGGGAGTGGACACTGTAGTCACTACATGGCTGAGATATGACTATGTATGGGCAAAGGGGGCCACAAGAACTGCTTCAGCATGTGACGTTCCTCAGCACTCCACCCTCTAAGACCCCTATCATTCCCAGCCTGGCTGCAGGCCCCTGTCTGCAGGAGACTGTAGGGCGAGATGTACTCCCAGGTCCCCAGAGACCAGCACTAGCGTGTGCTATCAGCAAAGACAAAGTTTCCTCCATTTCTCAGGACATCTCTCCTCAGGCCCTAGCAGGTCAAATGTTAGACTCTGCATGAGCTGCAGGGCAGATGCAGCTCCCATAGCCAAGCCCACACAGTAGCAAGGCCCCACACAGCTCCAGCCAGGTCCAAATCCAGCTCAGCTAAGCTAGTGGAAGTTTACCCTCACATTCCCCAACTTGGCCCTTAGAAGACCAACTGCCCCACTCTGGTAAGAGAAGGGATACAAGGTCACCCTGGAAATGAATTTATACTACCATCACCACCTCCAAGCATTCTCCCTGCTTTCTTTCTGCCCAGCATAGAGCCCCCTCAGGTAAGCAAGGACCTCTCTGTATTTACTTTCCAAAGAGTGTGGGATGAATGCACAGCAGCATTCATATCCCTAGTGCAACTCTAGATGTACAGCCCAGCCCAGCCCTGCTAGTCTGGTCCCAGTTATCAGAGGCTGCAGTGCAGGGGAAAGGTTGTTATCACGCTCCTGACCTGGTTTAGTGATGCTGCCATGGGGAAATCACTAGAGCAGGATGGAGAGCTGGGCACTCTGCCCGGGTGACATCTGTGGCTCCCAAACAGAGGTAGGGAGTCCTGGTCAACTACCAATGTTGAAGCAAGTATCTGAGCTACCGTTCCTAGCCCATTAACAATGCCACAGAGGTGTGGAGCAAAGAGGGGATTCCCATGGAGGAATGGGGGTCCCTTGTCCCAGCCTGGTGATCCATGTCTTGACTGGTACTGTTGAAGGAATATATGGGGGTGGGAATTCCTGTCCTTGTCCTAGCCCAAGGGGTTTCTGATGTTGGAGGGAGGAGAGGGCATTTCTGTCCCAGTCTGGGGGAGCAGGGGCTCCATGTCCAGATCACTAGTGTTGCAAGGGAGGATGGGGTGGTCTCCGTTACAGCCTGGGAGAAGCAAAGGACCCTGCTCACCAGGGCTGTGGTGGGAGAGTAGGACTCCTGCAGTCATCCATGGCGCAGGGCATCTCTGACAGTGCAGGTCTGTATCGGGGGACCCTGTCCCAGTGCCTGATGTCAGTTATCAACACTGCAACGGGTGTCAGGAGTGTGGAGTCCTACCTGGGCCAAGCCCCTGTCCGTGGTGGGCAGGGAGCTGCTACCTGTGCTATAAGGGGTATGGTGCTGCCATCCCCGCTCTGACTTGCACAGGAGGGAAGCATGTCCTGCCTGAGTGGGGGGACGTGGGTCCTGCTGGCTGATGCTGCTGTATGCAGCAGGTGCATGGGGCCGGGCCGCTCTACTGGCCAGAGCCCTCCACAGCTTAGGCACGGGGGCAGCAAGGCTGGAGGGGCTGCAGAAGGCCCTCGGCCTGTTCACCCGCAAAATAGTGGATGGGCGAGAGGGCTCCTCATCTCAGCCTAGGGGCTGCAGTGGCACTGGGGGTGGGCGTGAGCAGGGCCCCACCACGTGACTGATAAGGGCTGGGAGCTGTGCCGGGAAGGGCCCTCGCTACCTGCCTGCGAGCCACATCCCAGGGCCCGGGTCAGTCCGGGGGGGGGGTCCCAGGCGCAGGCGCCACGGGAAGCGGGAGCCGGGAGGGATGGGGGGGCTCCAGCGCTCGGGCCCGGGGAGCGGCGCTGCGCTGCGCTGCGCTGCGCTGCGGGCAGGGAGTCCCGGGCGAGGCAGCGCGGGCAGGCGGCGGCGCGCGGCCCTTACCGATGTTGCGGTGCCCGCGGAGCTGCTCGAGGGCGGCGCGCTCCTTGCGGAAGCCGTACTCGGCGTAGTCGGAGCCGGGCGGGCGGGGGCCGGCGGCGGGGCGGCGCGCGGGGCCGGGCCGGGCCGGGCCCGGCGACGGCAGCGGCGGCTGCGGCACGAACTCCTTGACGGCGCCGGGCGGGGCGCGGGGGTCGCCGCAGCAGCGCACACGGTAGACGGAGGCGGACGAGCCGCTGCCCAGCGGGGCCTGCACCTGCCACAGGCGGCCCAGCGCCTCCAGCAGCAGCGGCGGCGGCGCCCCCCACGCGCAGCCCGACATGGCCTCACATCCCGCCCGCCGGGCCCTAGCGCGCACGGCCGGCCATGGCAGCGGAAGCGGAGCGGGGCGGGCCGTGTCCCCGCCCCGCCCCCTCTCGTCCGCCGCTGCTGCTGCTGCAGGCCGGGCCCGCGGGGAAGAGGACGGCCCCTGGCTCTCTCCTGCCCGCGCGCAGCCGCGCCGACCCGCGCTGCGGCAGGCTCCCCGGAGCGGCGCTGCCCCGCCGCGGGCCGCGCCTGAAGCGAGCGCAGGGCTCCGGGGAGGGGACTTCCCTCTTCGTGCGCCCCTTGCCCGCGGCCCCGGCGGGGTGTCTGCCCTCCGCGGCCGCCCCTCGCCCACAGCCCCGCCCTCCGCTGCGCCACGCTATAAACCCGCCGTGTCTCAAGCAGGGGGCTGCGGCACCCCGGGGTGCCCCGACATCCTCGTGAGGCTGGCGCGGGGTGCCACGCGCTATTCGCGCTGCGTAAAAACGTGATTCATAAAATAAACGCAGAGATCTCCAACAGAAATCTGTCGTGCTAAAAGTATTCGCCCCTGCTGCGGTCTCCGGGCTCGTTTTCACGGAAGAATTCCTCCAGTATTTTTCAGTAGACAAAAAACGAGTGAAAACCATTAGTCGGTGTTTTTGGAGGGGTGCCTTGAGAGCCATTGCTCTCTACGATCCCCACCAGCCTGGGGGTTGCAGAGTCCTCCAGGGCAGGGTGGCACCTTAGAGACCAAATGGTTCAGCTCAGCAAAGCATGAGCTTTCCCAGATGACAGCCTGTGGCCCTTTCATACAGCCCCTACGCCGCGGAACAAACAATGTTATGTGTAGGTAACAAGCGCCATTTCTGTAGAGAATCCCACCTTGCAACACATGTAAAGGATCTTTATTGTGCAATCAGTGTGGTTCATTCTGAGCTCTGTATCCATCCTAACTAATATAAATAGAGGCTTTTGGCACACATTAGGGTCACTGTTTTTCAAAATGTTGGTGCCCTGAAACGCTCTGCTTCACTAAACGGGGAGATTACACATGCTCCTGTTTTCTGATTAGTATACATCATACATAGTTTTATATAGGCAGTGTACGTATATATATATATGTATATATATATATATATAATTTCTATTTGTGTGATAGCATTGGACATATACAGAATATACACACATATACATGGCCATTTTGTATCCAGGATCCTATGGCACAGATCAGCATTCGCTGGACTCAAAACAACTTTCGGAGGCATGATTCATTCTCGGGTGGTCCCTTTACAAGGGAATTCAAGGCACAGGAATATTCTCACATCCACCTCATATGTTAATGCAGAGTCCAAATGGTACTGTTGACAGCTGTGGCCTCCATACATTGGTAGGACTATGAGGTGGGTTTGGATGGTGCAAAATAGTTAACTTCATTGGTGTCACTGCCCGCATCCTATCAGCTCAGCAGTGGACACAGACATTTCAATGGGCCTGGACAGGAAGGCTTTACTGCAAGGAGCATCTCTAAGTGAGGTGGTGAGGAGAAACGTCCACTGGTTTGGCCACAGCTCTTGCTGCAGCCAGGTGCAATCCGTGTGGCCCTTCTGAAGGACAATGGAGTTGCACCAATTCTCACCAGCTAAGAATCTGAGATTGGGGTTTTGCCTCTTGATATTTTTTGCAGGTGACTTTCCAACCCAGGGGAGTGGAGACCCAGGGACAAAACAGAGGGAATCACAGTGCATTAGGCCTGGAATAAAATTAAACCAATGTCTTCCAGAACCTCTGTTCTGAGGCTGTGGGATGTCCCAGGAGGGGAAGTCATATACATTAGTATCCAACCACCCCATCAGGACTGGGCCAGGGCCAGAACAACTGCACAAGTTCACCCCACCAGCTCATCACCGTGGAGTAAGAGGTGAACTAAGAACTGAGGCTTGAATCCACAGCATTTCAGGAGCCCCTTCCATCAGTACAATGAGGCTGAAAGCCAGACAGTGCTGCACTGTCCTTGCAGTGAACCTGCTCCTCAGCCTCCTCCTCCTCCATGCCTGTTCTCAGAAAGCAGGATGCAGAGCCCTGCTTAGCTGGCTCTGAAATGAGACAAGCAGAATTGTTGCATAGATTCTCTCACAATCATGTCTACTACTTGAAACTCCAAAGGCAATGTCCTTACTGCAGAATAAGCTTAGGTGAGGGCTCTCCCTGAAATGTAGAGTAGTTCCAGAGCTGGCCTGGTCTGGGAGCCTGGGTTACAGCTCCCACTCCACTTTCTCTGCACCTAGTATCCCCCCACCCCTCACCACCTCCCCTTTGGTTTTGCAGTGAGGACACCATGCTGAATCACTGGTGCCCTTCAAGGACTTCCCACATTTCTCTGTCTGACCAAACCCACTAGGAAAGAATCACAGAATGACTCGGTTTCCTGCGTGGCAAAAGACCATGGGATATGTCCCAATCAGTCCCAGAGAGATAGCCAAGTGTGGCAGCAGGTCCTAGCGAGATAGCCAGGTGAGTGTGGCACCAGGGAAGACACAGGAATGGGGTACGGTGGCTGGTCACTTTTGGAACATAGCCAACTGAGTGCTTGTCCCTGGGTGCAGATGAGCCAAGTTAACTCTGCAATGATGACTTATCCTAAACATGGGGCCCAAGTCTAGCTTTAGCCTGACAAAAGGCAGGCTTCAGGACAGGAGGTTGCATGGCAGGGAAGGGTGACAAAAGGTGTGAAGGGACAATCTAGAGTTTCACCAAGGCATGGATTGAGATTATCCTACTACACGCAGCCACCCTGCAGAGAAAATTACATTAGGAAACCAACAGCAGTGACAGAGCTACAACAATGGAGACTGAGGCCATAATCAACAGATGTAGCACACCTGGAATGCTTCACAATGTCCAGGACTGTACAGGCACTGAAGAATTTAGTCCCAGCACACCCCAGCCAGGTGATGTACCCATGACATTATAAAACAGGGAGCAGGGCCAAGGTCATAGAAGGAATCGGTGGCATAGATGGAAACAGAGCACAAGATGTTCAAGCGCTAGTACCAGTAGTTTCTAATGACTAGACCTCTGTCCCCTCCACTACATTATTTAACCCTCTCTCCTGGCTCCTCTGAGGTACAGATATGCAGCAGACCCAGCCACCAGCTCTCCTCTCTACCATGAAAATCCAATCAACCAAAAATCTCTCTCTACATGTGTGTCTCTCTCTGGGAGCATTCAGACTCCCTGGCTAGGTGCTACTAGGGCAGCTTTTGTCTTGTGCTAAGGATTAAAAGAGTGCCCTCAACCCCCGCCACATCTCTGTAGGGAACATCATTGATGCTGGCACTGATCCTTGATCATTGATGCTGGCACAAAAGATATCTAACTAGGAATCACACTGGCCAGGACACAATGGCAGCCCCTCACTGTGCAGTGCAGCAGCTTGCAGGCAGCTTCATCTTTGGCCTGGAGCTAAAGTCCACAGAAATTGCTTATCACATTGTGCAAAAGACAGTGCCACACTGGGACCTATGGTGTTCAAGAGCTAAGCCTCCATACTGAAGATGAGGGTGCCTGCCAGTTGCACTGCACAAGGCAGGAAGTGGCACAATGGCTGCCCCTGGCCTCCTGTCTTTCCTTCTGCTCCATATAGGATCCACTAGTGCCAAAAGAGATAAGTAGTGGGTCCAGGCCTGCATAGTGCCCTGGTCCTTCCATACTGCCCGGGTTCCCCTCCACAGAGTGGGCAGTATGCTCCTGCCAGTTCTGCTGAGCTGCCCCCCTGAGGATAGTCCGCATGTTTCCCTCAGACCCTAGGGCAGCTACTCAAAGGACAGGAGGTCTGGGTGGGGTCCCTCATTTTCCAGGCCAGAGGTCTGTGCCTCAGGCTGGCCGTTGTCCTCGTGGGGCTGGTACTCATGCAGGTGGTTGGCAGGAGCGAGGCTAAGTCTGAGGGAAGGTTTCTCTGGGCAGGGAGGAGAGGCTGCTATTTTGTCAGCAGCCTTCAACTTGCCCTCCAGGTTATCCTTGTAGATGAGATCAGGCACAGGGAAGGCGCCATTGTGGTTGGGCTCATCCCCGTTTTGCACTACTCTGCCAGGGTCGCTTTGCTCAGCATTGCCCTCTGGCTGAGGCACATCCCATGCCACCTTCCACTCCTCCATGTGGGCTGCTTGGTCAAGATACTCTTGGCTTTGCTCAGATGCTGCTTTCACGGTGCCATCCAGGCTGCTCACAACTGGCTGGGAGGAGATGAGCATGTCCTGGGGGGTCTTGAGAGCCCGGGGAGTGCGCTTCTTGGTCACGGGGGGAGGTGGGTCAAGGCGGGGAAAGGCTTCCAGCAGCACAAGCCTGTAAGCACAATGAACCATCAGTGAGCATCTCTCCCACTTCAACTTGCCCCAGAGCCCCTCCAAAAGGAAGCATCAGTCAGCAACAAAACGCAGGCACATCAGGGACTGTCATGTGGCACCTGACAGGTACTTGGGACAGGGCCGAAGCAGAATACAATGCCCGAGTGATGCTGCAGAGGGTGAGTGAAAACCAGTCTCTCAGTGGAATTTGGCACCCCATCCTGAAAGGGCTTTGGGACATTTAATGAGGGCAGGGTTTTGGCTTGATGCTTTACTGAAAAGTCCAAACATCCCCCCCCCCCAGCACAGTGCCCCTACTCACACTGCAAAGGGGCTCTGCCTTGATTTGAATGGGCAGAGGTGCTGTTGCCCCAGCCACAACATTCACTGTTGCATCTCTCAGCTGAAGGCTGAGCCAGCACAGTCTCGTGAGGACAGACATAGTCTGTGGCCCCACTGCAATATCAAGACACCTCATCAGCCAAGTGCTATGACAGGGAAAGGATTGCCCAATGGTTAGGGTGCCAGCTTAGGGTAGGCAGTTCTATTTACTACCTTGCCACTGACTCCCTGCACAGCTTTGGGCAGGTCAGTCAGCCTCTGCCTGTCTCAGCTCCCCTCAAGCTGGGAGGGAGAACAACACTGTCCTGTTTCACAGCTCTGTCACAGACTGCACAGAGTGATGGTGCTGAGTACCAAGGTAGAAACAACTCTTGCAGCAGTCTCAGTCTAAAGATGAGGCCAAGGGAGAGGACTTGTACCTGTCCTCAGAGAGTTCCAGCCATGTGCTTTGCTTGGAGCAACATACTTGCAGTTCCTGTTCTTAAGGGGCATTTCTTCCCTGATTCAATGCATCCTGCTATGTGTTGAGGCACTGTCCCTAAGCATGGCCCTCCAGGAAATCTCTGCTGAGCTGGGCACTAACCGTGCCTGGGCAGCTTGCAGCAGAAGCACTCCCTGGCAGTCTTTCTGTAGCCTTAACTACTCTAGCAGGTGGAGCAGCTGGGCAGATGGGGCCAGAAGAAGCTGAAGCAGGAGAGGGCAGACACCTGGGACATAGGGGTGAAATGCAGGGTGAGGAGGAGTGGAACATTGAGCTAGTTTACATGGGAACTCTTAGGAAAGCTCAGCTGAATTAACTTTTAAAGTGGATTAGCTAAACTGCATTAAAAAGTGTGTGGACATGGGGTATGTTTACACTGTGGCGGCAGCATGCCTTAGCCAGGACACGACTGATCACACCTACCCCCTTTCAAATGCTCTAAACCCAGAAATACATACTGTGCTTATTAGCAGCTGCAGGGATTGTATTCCTGTGTTTGAAATGTGTGCAGGAATGGATGGGCTGGGTGGGCTTAGAAACAATCCAGCCAGGCCATGTCATGGTGGTAGACATACCCTACAATTCCAAATGGAAGCGGTCTTAAATCAGTGATTTTTCAAGGGGTGCTGCAGTGCACTGGGGTGCCATGAGATCCTTTTATGGGTTCTGTGCAATATTAGCACTGTTAGGTGTACAAACACTGACACGATTCACAAAATAAACCCAGAGATTTCAAATACAAATCCAGGATGCCAAAAACATTCAGACCTGTTTGTGGTCTCTCTGTTTTTTACAACAGAAGAATTGTCCTATTATTTTTATACAGTCTAAAAAACAATTGAAAGCTAAGAGCTGGCATTTTCCAAGGCGTGTCTTACGTCTAAAAAGGTTGAGAATTACTGATGTAAATCAGTTGCAGGAGACCCTTGCTCAACCAGACTGCAAGGAACCCTCCCCTGTTCATCTACATGGAATGTTCATGTATATGAGACATCTGGAATAAAGAATAGCACCAAAAGGTCAAAGGGAAAAAAAGAAATAAAACCACCGCACCACAGTCCAGCAACATTATAACTACATTGTTACACAACCTAGCACAGGAAAGGATTCAGATCTACCTGCATATACTTGGGCACTGCACAATCTGTGGCCATTTGCTTTCTTGTATTCCTCATCAGCAGGCTGGGAATTCCTCTAATTGGAGTGGTCATATAAACAGGGATCAGACAAACAAGGGTCTACAGGCATTTACTTCACTTCCAGGCCAAATTTACTAGTAATTAAGAATAAACGAATCTACAAAAGGGATTTTATGTAGTTTAATAATTATTTCACTTTCAATTCATACCTGGAGTTAATCCAGATTAATTTTTTCCTGAATGTTCCTATGTGCAGACAAGGCTGGGGAGCGGGAGAGGGCTTGGGCAGGTGGGAAATGGTGCAGTGCATTACAGGCCAACTGAAGTGATGGCTGTTCCCTGGCATGGTGGTTGTATAGCATAGCCCTGTAGTAACATCATTCACCATGGCCTTTGAGGGTCAGTAGACACAAGGACTGCAACACCTGCAGGGGAAACTTACCCTTCCTCGTGAACCTCATCCTCCAGCTGGGCATGCGTCCCACCAGCTAGCATGGCCCCCACATTGGCATTGATCTTTGTCATGCCCACGTCTCCAAAGCTGGTAGGCTCCTTTCTGCGGAGGAAGTCATTCACCTTCGCCCCCACGGCCTTGCTCAGGTTCCTGAGGTGCTGGCTCCCTCCCGCTCGCAGTCCGGCCCCGCTGGGCTCGGCAGCTGCAGGTTGGGCTGGCTGAGGCATGGGAGACACTTTGGAGATGGACCTGCTGTGCTGCAGCTTTGGTGTGGGGGCAGTATTGGAATTCTCAAACATGCTTTGGTCAACTGGAAGAGAAGAGCAGAGGCAGTGGTATGAGTGGGGCCACTGGGTTGAGCAGGGCCACTGGGTTGAATGGAAGCATTAGACTGGGTCATCCAGCACAGGCCAATGCACCCAAGAGGGAGCACTAGCTGGGCAGGAGTACTGGGAGAAGCTGGAGCCCTGGCTGGGTGAGAGTACAGGCCTGAACAAAAGTACCATGTTTCCTTTTTGGTATCTGCTGAATGGGATCAAGGCTACTTCCTGCCCTGAGAAAAGGGCTCGCAGGGCCAGAGGAGGAGAGTGCTCCAGAACCTGATGGATGACACTCTCTTTAGCAGTAGTTTCACCTCTGTAAGCCCTGTGCTGGGTCTGTACCTGCATCTCAGGTCTGCCTGAGCAAAGCAGGCCAGCTTGTATCGGGCAGCTGAAAGACAGATACCTCGGGGACAGGGCAGCACCGATACAGCTCCCTCCAACCGCTGCCAGGCTTCTCTTTTGAACAGGGCACTTGGGGCAAGGCCAGGACTGAGAAGGCTCCCCAGAGCCCAGGGTTAAGGACAAAGACCCTCCTGGGGGTTCTGGTCTGTCCCCATGCGAAATGGCTGTCTTTGGCCCCATCCCTGCCAGGTAGCCTCCCTGCCTGTGACATTCAGGCACACACACGAAAACCAACAGACCAGGGCAGCCCTTCCATTCCCCGGACTTGCCAGCTACCAGCTGCTCTCACTCACACCCTCCGTTAACCCACTTGGAGGTGTTCAGGCTAAGCTGCCTCACAGGAGCCCCCAATAGGCTCAGCCTCCCTGTGCCAGCCCTGCACCCATGCTAGCAGTGTATGCAAACCACTAGTAAACCTCTACAGCCTCCTCTGAGAGGTGCTGTAGGAGCAGAGGGCAGAGAAGCAGCCTCAGTGACCCCGTCATTGCAGACGGAGAATGGGCTGTCAAACAGAGCAGGCCCACCAGGGGGCAGCAGGAGAGCAATGCATGCAGGCAGCCCCTCGCTTGGGACGCCAGGGAACAGGACGCGCAGAGGGTCTGGCAAGATCAGGGGGAAGAGGGAAGGGTGAAAGCATAGGAGAAATCCACGCTCACTCTGGCACATTAAAACAGGTGCAGGACGCATCTCTTACCTGACACCAGAAAGGGCTCGGAAAGCAGATTGCAAATAAACAAACAGGAGAAAGAGAAAGAAAGATGATTTGCAGGGTAGACAGCTGCAAACATGGGGTGGAGGTCCTTTTTCTCCCCTCATGGGCTTCCCCAGTGACAAACCCCCATGGGACCCTGAGCTCCTCACCCCAAGCCAACCCCAGCCGTGTGCACCACTGACATTGCTGCCTGGGACCTCACATACAAGCAGCCTGGGGAGCCCAGCTGTTTTCAGGAGCGAAGGAATATATCTGCAGTATGGCCAATCTGTGGGGACCCTGGAGTTGCCTCCTGCAGCCATGTCTCAGCTCTCCAGCTGTTCAGGCACTGCGAGAGACCAGACGGTCAATCCCAGCATGCTTCCTACAGTCCAGGGTGCTGTGAGGCATTAGGCTGTGGTTGTGACGATGCCCATAGCCCGATCTCTGCACTGTTTCTCCCCAGCTAATGCTTTGTTCCCCAAAGCCCCACTTCAGCAAAAGCATCTCAGCCCACCCACAATAAACCTTTTCTCACAAGCTGTGGCCAAAAGCCAAGCCCACCTGAGCAAACCACACCAGTTTCATTTAAGCTGTGACTGAAACCAGTGCAAGGCTCCATGTAAATACCGTAATTTGGGTTTAGGAGCAGCTTGTTTCAGCTTGGTATGAACTACTTCACAGCGAACTGAACTAAATTGCTAGAGGTTTAGCTTAGCAACCGAGAGGCAGAGAGGGGAGATGATTGCTGTCTATAAATACATCAGCGGGGTAAACAAACCAGGAGAGACAAATGCTATTTAAGCTAAAAGGCAGTGCTGGCACAAGCACACATGGGTATAAACTGTCCCTGAATAGATTTAAGATGGGAATTAGCAGGTTTCTAACCATGAGAACAGCAAGGTTCTGGCTCAGCCTCTCAATAGGAATAGTGGGGGCCAAAATCCTAATTGCCTCTGAGACCTATAGCTGGCTGTGTTTGTGAACAAGATTGACTTTGCCACTTAGATGCAGCTGCTCATCACAGCAAGGGTTGATAACCTCAGAGGTCCCTTGCACTCCTCTACCCCCAAGAGAGCTTGGTTGAAATCAAAACCTCTGCCCATAACTGGTCACGTTGGCACGAATTCATGCTACACCAGCAACCTCCACATGGAGATAAGCCAGTAGTGGAGGGGCAGAGCATCTCTGGGAATTAGCTACAGAATCCATCACACACTCAGCTCCGGCAGAGAGTGGTTGAAAGATGTCTTTCATTGCTATTTGGTAGAGATCAGCAGACGCAGGGACCAGATCTTTATATTGCAACTGGCTTGAGGGCAGCCTGACAAAGACCTACGATTGGCAACTACTCTCTGGCTCTTCCTTTCCCAGGCTCCCTCACTTTGAGGCTGCCTTGGAGAGAAAGGACTACAGAGCAAGCATCAGATTTCCTTTATTTTCTCCATGGCTGTCACCAGCATCACCCCTGCCAACAGCTTCATTCAAACATTTTCCATTCGTAGGGGAGGCCAAGCAATCCTTGAAGTGCCACTGCCGCTTTCGGAGTTACCGGGCAAGAACTTTTAAATACTTATCTACACAGCTCCACACAGCCATGTCACCAGCCACAGGGCTGCTGATGCAGCTCCCCCATTCCTAAGACTCCTCTCCTCATCCCATTATCAAACACAGCCAGGCTGGGAAAGACCCAGTGCCATACCTGCAGCTCTGCCAGCTGCCTCACTAGAAAGCCTCCCTCCCACCTTTGAAAAGCTGTGACCCCCCAGGTTCCCAATCAGAATGCTCTATGCTCTGGGGTTGGCCTGCAGTGTTCAACCCCATGTCCTGGGTCAGACTGTTTTGGCTGGCAAAGATAGAAACCATGTCGCAGGCCTGTATGGGGGTGGCAGTCGACCTCCTGCTCCTTCCCCCATAAACACTAACTCAGAGAACAAACTGGGATGAGGAGCTGTATGGATAAGCTACTCAAGGAACTATAGTTGCTAGCAAGGCACCTTTCCACCTTT
The DNA here is from genome assembly GCF_030867095.1 of Alligator mississippiensis. Classification (NCBI taxonomy): domain Eukaryota; kingdom Metazoa; phylum Chordata; order Crocodylia; family Alligatoridae; genus Alligator; species Alligator mississippiensis. The sequence continues at coordinate 41,588,315 of NC_081828.1, forward strand.
CTTTGAGGACTGTCATTGTGCAGCTGAGAAACTAGAGTTAATCAAAGGTGATAGAGCTCAGTTAGAACCCCAGGTATTCAGCCTGCATCTCTCAGAGATAAAGGCACTTCAAAGACATGCTGTATATATCTCTTTGGCCCTGACAGAACATGCTCTGAGACTTCCAAGGATGGAGACAGCCCTGCAAGCCCATAACACTTAAATAACTCCAGAATAGAGATCTGTTTCACATTGACAGTTACCACTGAATGATCTAAATTAGGGGCTGGCAACCTGCAGCCTGCAGGCTGGATCCAGCCCACGGAGCCACTGGGGTTTCAGTGGCATTCAACAACAAGAGACTTCAGCTGGGTGTGCTCTTCCTGTACTACCACAGAAAGAAGCGCTGGCTGCAGATGGGTCAGAGCACCTGCCCACCCTTCGCTGACCCAAGGTGGGTCATTTTGGCCCACAGCCAGAAAAAGTTGCCTACTGGTGACCTAAATGATTTGGCACCAGGGTTAGGTCAAGGCTTAGACCAATTAATCTTAACCAGGGTGCCAGGGCACCCTGGGGTGCTGTGAGATCCTTTGAAGGGTGCCACAGAGATAAGCAGATAAGTGCAGGTTTAGGCTCTTTGCCTAGGTACTTCCCCACCCCACTGCTTGCACCCCTGAAAGGAAGTAAATCCTGTAAAAAATAAATTAGTTTATAAAATGAGGTACTGCTCAATTCACAAAAATTATGGAGAGGTACCTTGAGTCTGGCAAGGGGCACCTTGAGTCTAAAAAGGTTGAGAACCACTGGCTTAGACAGAGAGGAGAGCTAAGAGCTTCTATGATAAGGACTTTACAGTCTTGTTGTATATGGGCAACAACTCGGGTTGACGAAAGTGCTGAGAGGTTGATGGAGCCTTACAGGGCTAAGTCAGAAAGAGCTTTGTCAACAGTGTGGAGTGTAGGTGAAGATACCTGTGGCTGTGGAACAGCAGGTATGGAAGGCCAGGTCTTCAAGTTGGTTCGACTGTTCCTCCTGACCACAAAGCCTTGGAGGTGCTGAGCCAGATTTGCAGAAATGGGCATCAAAAAGTCAGGCCCTGACTCCAGAGGGAGGTTCTGGGTACTCGGTGTTTTGCTAAGCCTGGTGGCTTATTTAGGGGCCCAAAAGATGGACTTTGCATCCCATTTGTGAACTCCCTGTAGAGGCTAATGACACGAGGCTATCTGTGCGTGACCCAGGTACATGTGCAAGGATGAACCTGAATGCAGGAGCACTGTGTGGGTGGGACAATGAGCTGCTTTGCCTGTGGGACCATCTGCTTAGTCCTCCAGATGTTCCTCCACTGGCAACTTTCTCCATGACCTGACATATGACCAAGCCATGGAAAGTACTCTTGCCTCCAAGCATATTCCAAGACAAAGACAATACCCCATAGGCTGCTTTAGAGACAAGGCCAGGCTGCAGGATGCTGGCAGCATGTCACAATGAACCACAGAACACCGCCTTCCCCACACAGGACAGTCATTGTGTATGCCATAACATGGGAGCAATCTCATCCCCGCTCCCTTCTCCAGACACACTCATTGCTAATACCTGCGACTGTGCAATGTTCCCCTTACATCACAATATGTCTGAGCACAGAAAGCACACTGTCTGCTGAGGGAATCTTACCTGACCTCCACAGGCCTGGAGCACCTGCTGCAAAATCTGGACTCATTTAAGTAAGCACTAAGGCCCCAGGTGAGTGATCCACAATACTTTTGCTCCTGCCACAGGCATCAAATTGATGCCCATTCTAATGCTGACGGAGCTGCCATTTGTGATGTCAGCTGGTGATGTCACAATATCAAGGACATCAGCAATCCACCCAGATGCTTTCCACCACCTCAGGAACTCTCATCCAGGAGAAGAGCTTGCTCCATGCACTACCCTTGAGAGGACAATGGAGAACTTCTCCCTGCTCACCATTTCTGGACCATGTCTACCCAGCTGCACTATGAAGAGCACTCCTGATCTGCCATCCCTTAAGGGCACCTCCAGCCTGCCAGGTAACTGCACAGCATGGTGTCCTGTGTTCATTGCCATGGAAGAGGAGGTCAGGTGGAGGTTAACATGTTTAGTGTGATTTAAGGCATCATCAGACCTGCAGGCCCCAAAGCAGCCTGGGAGGGTCAGTACTACAGTCCATCACAGTAACAGGTTCTGCAACTGCTCATGGGGAGAGTGCCACAAGGCCAGGAGGAGCTTGCCTAGGGACAGCAAGACCCAGCAGCTGCCATAGGCTAGCATGACAGAGTTTAATGGATGGCTCAACACTTCTCCAGCACTCCCCCAAGTCTTCTAGGGAGGAAGAGCAGCCTAGAAATGCCCAGTGAGATCAGGGTAGAGCTGTATCCCCATAGCCCAAATGGGGAGACTGAGGCAAAGGCAGATCAGTATTTTCCTAAGAGCGTTGATTTCCTGTGCTTTACTCCAGAGCCCTTGAGCCAGATTTTTCAAAGATACTGACCAGCTCCAGCTTTCACTAAGATCAATGGGAACAAGAAGCACCTAGCACTTTTGGAAATTGGGTCTCAGCTTTCCAAACTTGGATGCTCAAAACCACCTTTGAAAAGTTGAGGTCTAAGTGACTTGCCCAGTGTCTCACAGTGAGTCAGTAGCAAAGGTAGCAGTCAGCAAAATTTCCATTCCTTCTCCCTCTCTGTGTTCTCTTGGATCACAGCTCCTCCATGTCTGGAGGAGGCTGTTAGTCAGGAAACCAGTGTCTTATTTCCACCACGGGCAAGTCACTGACCTTTTGCAGTCTTACATCCTCCACCTATAGAACAGGGATTATGGAGAAGGCCCTGGAGGCTTTGCCCTATAGGATTCTCTCTCTGGGACAGAACTCCTTAGCACAGTGGATGACCAGCACTGTGGCCTGGGCCAGACAGCCCACAGGACCACCCTCATCTGCACAAACACCCGAGCTCAGGCTTCCCATACCCCAGGGGGCTCACCCCCTGATCCTTGGCCACAGGGCCCCAGAAAGGCCTCCGCAGTCTCTCCCACTTCACAGGGGACTCTCGCATAGCACCTGCCAGATTTAGGGCTGGACAAGGGGCACAGGGCAGCCTTTGAAGGCCTGTAACCTATTGTGCTAGGCAAAGTCAGCTTTATGGCATGTCTGGGGCCTGCACCTTAGCTGGAGTTAGTGAGAGGCTAAAGCCCTGCCTGCCCCACCATCATCGTTTCTCTGGGGATTCACACCAGGGATTCCACAAGCTTCTGCTGCCACTGAGGGGCCTGGTCCAGGACACGTCTCACTGCTCCTATGCCAGTGGAGCATTGTCAGGCAGTCACAGCATCACCCGGTGAGGTCCTGTGTGTGCATAACCTCCCACAGCCATGTCCCTAGGCTTGCCTGCCCCGTCACTCAAACCCGCTGCATGTGCCTTGCAGAGTACCTGTGGCAGGTGATGTCCATCCTTGGGGGTGAAGTTGAACTGAGGGAGCAGACACAGCCCAGACGGGGAAGCTGGCCATTTCCACATGTGACAGAGATGGCTGCAGGGTATGAGAGCATCCACAGCCAGTAGGGGCCCTTTCATGGGGGAGGAAAAAGGTTAGGCCAAGGTAGAATGAGTGTTTTGTAAAACAGCCCAACTCCTCAGAGCAGGGCTGGGTCTTGGTGCCCTGAATGGCTATGTTGGCAGGAGAGGGAGAAGCCCATGAGTCATCCTGCTCTGAGATTTCCTTCCCAGCAGGTGAGCATTACTCCCAATGCTACTGGAGGCTGTGGCAGATTTTGTACAAAGGCTGGCTGTGGCGAAGGTCACAGGCCCTGAAGATTCATTTCAGCCCCTTCTTTTCTTGGTAGCTTGTGTCCTCACCAAAGTCCACAGCAATGAGTCACCAGGGCGTAACTGCATCATCTACCGGCCCTGGTTTTCCCCATACAGCTACTTAGTGGACATGGACAAAACAGGCCAGCTGGGAGCCTGCAGCTTTCCAGGTGCACTGGCAGACAGTGACTGGGACACTGACCAATCTGAGGACCTCTCAGAGAGCATCTTCTCCTCCTCATGCTCCCTGGAGAAGGCTCGTCTCCATGAGAGCAGCAGCAAAACCAGTTCTGGCAGGGAAGCCCGAGACAGCATCACCTCCCGGGACATCCTCACAGCTTCGAAGTGGCAGCCGTTGCCTCACAATGGCTACAAATGTGTGGCATGCTGCCGCGTGTTCCCCACCCTGCATGCCCTCAAGACTCACATCAAGTGCAGCTTCAAGGAGGGCTTCAGCTGCAAGGTGTATTACCACAAGCTCAAAGCCCTGTGGGTGAAGGAGTGCAAGGCCCGACCTGATGATGGGCTACCCTTCAACACCACCAAAATGCCCAAGTGATCCAGACCAGCTTGGGTGCCCTGTCTCCACTGTTACCATTGTGGGGACAGCATAATGCACTTCATTCCCTATTACAGAACCAGAATAAATCAGATTATTAGGAACAGCTGTTTTTAATCTCCTGATAACTTTTCTTGCTTGGGAGAAGGCAGCTCCCAAGGGTATGAACACCCCATCCAGACTAGACTCATTCCTATGGGTTAGTTGTCTGCAGCTCCTACATGGTCACAGAAGCCGTAGCCATCATGCTGGGATGAGCTGGAGTCAGTCTCCTCCCATCCTTGCCAGGTCACAGTCTCTATTGTCCAACAGGGTCACCATATTCAGCTCAGCAGAGTCCCCTCTCTGCTTCACTAATCAGACCTGCACCCTTCCCGCAGGCTAGTAAGAGATTCCTATCACCGACCTTCAACATTTTAGAAATTTCAGAAAACGTAAGAGTAAGTCAAAAGCTACCTTAAGTCTAAAATGAGAATATTGAAAGCCACCGCCTATGTGTGATTGCCATACAACTCAACAGAACCAGGCAGGTCACCTGGAGTGAGAGAGAGAGCAGAAATGCAAAGAGAGGACAGCTTAGTTAAAAGTAAGTGCCAAGAGGCTACTCAAGCCCCATGGGCTCCTTCTGGAAAGTGGGAGAAGGCCAGCATGGTTCTGAGAGAGATGAGGAAGGCCAGGGCCCTGTGGGTGTTGGTGTAGAAATCCTGCCTTGCACCGTCCCTCTGTTCTCAGCTCCTGCCTAGTCTCAAACCCACCTTGCTTTCAGAAGAGCCCAGGCACCTGGAAGGACCTTGGAGATAGACTGGGAGTCCTGGTTGTAGGCATGTCTTCTGTTCCTCACTCCTGCTATCTGCTCTTTCAGTAACTGGTTTGAATGGAGGTGGCTCTAGCACACGCAATGCCAACTCATGCTTTGCCTGGCTTTTTTCCTCCAGAGCTCAGAGAAGACAATCCCCAGCCTTCCTATGGTGCACTTGATCATTAGAGAAAGTGCTATCAAGAAAGGCCTTGCTCATGGGATCAAATTTACTCAGCAAAATGCCTTCGTCTAACTGGAACAGGGAAACATAATGGTGATTCTAGTGTTTGCCTGGGAGCTGTGCAGGACAAGCCTTAGACTTGTCAAACCTGAAGCCATAATCATGCTTCACATGCCTCAATGAGACACAGTCAGGCAGGCAAATTGGCTGGAGGCATTACAATAGAACAAGTTGATTTTGTTGAATCTCCAGAAGGAAACCAGGCAAATTTCCAAGGATACTCTGGTTTCCTTGCCAGTACACCTGCTTCTCAGGCTACTGCAGAGGCAGGACCCTGAAGGAACTGGGAGGCTCAGTTCAAGGTCAAACTGTGGCTCTCAGGTCTTCCAGGTTCTCAACTTATTGGGGAATCATTGCAATTTTGTTTAAAAAAAAGAAAACAAAACCTGGACCATATTGGACTCCCTCATTTCATGGGAAACCTTAAAATGGCATGTTTTCATTTAGACAGGGAACATTTTCCTTCATACATTTCAGGGTTTTCCCCCAGAACAAGAATTCTGGGTCTCCAACTGGCCTTAGCCAGAGGATTCCAGACACCTGTTTAATGTAACACAGATGCCCTAGCTCTGGTGCCGTGGTAACAAAGACTAATTACTGCAGACATGCAGGGGGAGATGGTAGCCAAGTGCCACATCTTGTGAAGTCAGCTCATCACTGCACTGGGCTTAAGTTCAGCAGCAACAACCAACCAAACGCAGCTCAGTCCTGAGTCACTCTAGCCACAAAACAGATGTCAACCTGGCATAGATTGAATTGCTATGCCCCCTGTGGTACATGGATGCTGAGAGAATGGCACCAAATGGGGCTCAACCCTGTTCTGTGCCAGGGTGACAGCTGCCTTCTTGGCTGCTCCAGTAGGGACTGAAGTGGAGGGACTCAAAGCATCACTGGCCATACTACAGCTTGGCTGGGGCTGTGACTGTAAATGGCAGGTAGGGTAGGATGTGTGGGCATACCTGCTAGCTGTGAAAGGCAGAGTGCCACTCTAGCACAACTGTCAACACTGAGTCCAACATACTGCACTCAAGGGCAGCTGGACTTGACAGTGCTGCGGTGGAGAGACAGTATTTATTATAATGGGGGACAGTCAGCCCTTGGTGCATTCTTAAAGCTGAGGGGATCAGTCCCTCTCCTTTCCCATCCGTACAGGGTACTGACTAGGCATAGGTCTGAGTTCTCCATATTGCCAAGGACTGAAAGAACTGGCTCCAAACTAGTCTTGCCTAAAGTCTTGTGAAAGGGCTGCTTCAGTGGAAAGTTTGCCTGAGGGAGGACTGCAAGCTCCAGCTGGACAGCTCTCTACTGTAATCTACAGCCCTGGCACAAACTCCCTGTGGGCCAGGAACAGCTTCCCCCTGCAGCAAGGAATGGAGATCCTGCCAGTGTTTCATTAGTACTGTAACTGAATGTGTGCATTCCAGTAATCCAGAGGGGGGAGAAGGGGCAGGGAGGGAGCTCACATTGTGCCAGGCACTGTAGAGACCACGAGCAAACCTGGCCCACTGTGTATCAGGTGCTGCACAGACCCTGACTGAGGGTGGCCCTCCCCTCTCTGGCATTGTCCAAGTGCTGTACAGACCCTGAGCAGAATCAGGCCCACAAAAAACAACCACTAAGAGATAGCTCCTGCCCAAACTCTTTCCCAGTCACAGTGGCTGGAGTGGGGTAGAATGGCTGCAGTCTCTCCTACAGCAGCACGGCAAGGGGCTGCATCTACAGTGGAACCTGCTCCCCGAAGTGGCTCTAGTGTGCCACACCATGCCATAAGGGACTGTTGGGAAGTGCCTCAGGGACTCCTGTTCAGCTGGATCCAACTTGGGCTGGTTTCATGGGACAGGTTTCACTGTATGAAAAGCCCCATTTCCAGGAAGATGGCTCCCATGTAGACTAAAAATAGCTGGATTGTTCTAGGCCTTAGAGTTTGGAAGGTGGATGAAGTGACTCAGAGAGAGAGGGAGCGAGGGAGAGAGAGAGACAGAGAAAGAAAGGAAGAGACAACAGAAAGCCTTGAGAAATAGAAAGATTTATTTAGCAAAAGCCAACCAGCTAATGACAACACCTAGGGGTTAAGTGCACTTACATCAACAGGTCTGTTTCCCAGATAGACTGAATCAACACTTAGCAACAGAGGAGTTGTAGGAAAAGGACAAAAAATAGAGCTTTAACCCCCTCCGCCCCCCCACCCCACCAAGGTCCATAACAGAAGTGTGGGGCTAGAGAGGATTTTTATAGGCAACGTCGCATTACTGGGAGTATGAGTTACACATATACAGTTCCTGCTCCCGTGGGACAGCAGGATGCTGAAGTAGGGGGGCCTGGTCCCAGCAGCACCGAAAGCAAGTGAGATGCCTGGCTCCAACCGCAGGACACTGCACCCCTCTGCCAGGCACTGCTGACCAGAAATCCCAAGGCAGCCACCCCAAAATGAGGCCGGCTCCAGTATCACTGTCTCCAAACCCTGGCCCTTGCCTAGGCAGGAGCCAAGCTGAGTGCTGAGAAAGAAGCTGGGAGCAGACAGCTGCTAGAGACCTGGCTACTGGTCTCCCCCAAGGTAGCTGGCTCCAGCTCAGAGAAGTGGTTAGAGAGGCTCCCACTGACATGTACATCTTCCTAGCAGGATCCCAAGGTCACTGCAGCTCCAGCTCCCTCCCCTGCCATTGATGGTTTTCCCTTCTGCTGCCTGTGCTGATGCAAAGCGAGTGTGAGCTGGGGAACAGAAACTGGGGATGGTGGAAAAGGAGAGGGGGAAATGGGTCTGCACCTGCCCCAAAAAGCAGGGTAGACTAGACTATGGATTAAACTATTACTTCCTTCTGGTGCTGTTCAGTGCCCTCACCCTCCATTTGACACCCCTGTCAAAGCCCAGAGCTCCAAACCCTTATTAAAATCTCCCTACAAACCCATCCCCCGGCCCCCTCATGTCTCATCGCTGCCTTTATCTCCCTTGCTTCTCTCTCTCTCTCTCTCACTCCCTCCTTTCCTTTTTCACATGCATGCCTTTCTCCTGGCCTTGAATCCTCTCTCCTGTTGTTCTAACTGCGCCAGGACTGATGACAGGCTATTAGGACCCACTCTGCACTGCTCTTCCCTTGCTGATGGCACTGTGAATGGCCGGCCCACAGGCCCATTGGGAGACCGTGATTGTCTTAGTAGGGACAGGCCCACATGCAGCCCTGATCATGGTAACCCCACCATCTTGTCCACGAGGCCAATCACCCAGAGGAGCTCTGAGCTACTTCAAGTTCCAGATCAACAAAAGTGCTTCCCAAATCCCTCCCAACCTACTCTCTCTGACCACACAAAGTGTGGGCAGACAGCACTCTCTCCCAACCCACCCCCTGCCTGGCTGAATGAAAACTGTTCCCAGATGGAACAGGGGTGAGATGGAAGTGATACTGGTGAGCAGAGGAATAGGAAACACTAAGAAATTCCCATCACCTTGCCTTCTGTACAAGGAGCCTGCCCTAGGTTGTTAAAACCAACCCCTCAGCTATCCCAGCTGGAGAGATTTGAGCACCCAGACACCCCTCTGTTCCCTGACCCCACAAAACGTGCCTCACAGCCAAGCTTCCACAGCCCACCCCCTCAGCCACCCCGGACAGCACCCTGTGCTCACTCACTGCCCTGATCCCTCAGAGCATGGCTTCACAGCCAGTTCCTCATTTACATCCCCTGTGCTAGACAAAGCTGCATGCAGCACATCACTGACCTGCCCTGGCTCCTGGGCTCTTCAAGAGCTGCCAATGCCAGGGAGACCCCCCGGGAAGGCAAAAGATGGAGCTTTCTCAACAGGAGATGGAATCTGTCATGGCAGGAGGTGAGCCTGAGGCTCCATCACTCTGCCCTTACCCCTACCCTTTTGGGGAGAATCCTGCCACAGCCAGCAATGAAGAAGAGCAGGCAGAAAGGCAAAGGCAAGAAGGCAGAGAGGCCAGAGAAGCAAGTGAGGAGGGAGTAAAAAAGAGGATAAATAAATGAACCAACCCCCCATGTCCTCAAGTGCCTCTGGGGGAGCAGAGGGGAAAGACAGGTCCTGGCTGACTAACACATTAGCCATTGTCTCTTGGGAGACACCCGAATACTGCAGTGATGGGCAACAGCTAAAGATCTCAGGAAAGGCAGGGAGAGTTCCTAGTCCCATGGGGGTGATTAGGGCTATGGGCTCTTGTAGAACAAGCATCCCATGACATGCTTGCTGAGATGGGGACAGGCTGTTAGCTGGCAAAGCCTGAAACCTGACTGGCAGACTGGCAGCACAAAGTACTGGCTCTGAAGTGGGAAGCAGGAGAGGAGGTAGGACACATGGGGTGGGGTGGAGGGGGTTGGAATAAGGAATTTTTTTATCTCCTCCCACGTACCCTGAGGAGTCTGTAAACAGGGTCTGTTTGCTGTTAATAACCAGGCCACCTGTCTCCCTCCCCAGATCCTGTCTCTTTAATGGCATCATCCCTGGAGCCCTGGCTGGCTTCTCTTTCATTAGTGTAACTCCAGTGCTGAGCCTTACAGTATGTGACACACAGCAATTAAGCAGCTCCTGGCACCTGTTCACATGTCAGTGTTCAACCTGCAGGAGCACAGTTGGAATGGCGTAGCTATCAGGACGTCATTTGGAAGCTGGTATCCAGGACACCTGCCACCACCTCTCTCCCACCATGCACCCCAGTGGGCTTCTAATCAGCTCCCCCTTCAAAGAGTCATTAAAAATCAACATTGCATGTCCAAGCTGGGCAAACAACTGCCAAGCAGTCAATATAACCAGGAAACTGTGCCACAAAGCAGCCCTCCCTCCTTGGAAACAGGTTCTCTGAACAGTAAACATCCTACAGTCTGAAGGTTCAGTGACCAAAAGGTGTCCCCCAGCTGTGCTCACAGGAGCAAGGCATGCATTTTTTTGCTAGCCTCAAGTATTTGCCTTGGCTGGAAAAGTAGGTGTAGAAAAGATGCGTTTGTGAGAGTGTCCTTTTGCACCCCCCCAAATATACACTATTTGTGAGTGCAACCAGCTCTGCATACGGTGGAATGGCTGGCTGACAACCTGAAAGTCATAGCCCCCCTGTAGTCCAATGATTATGGTAAAAGCTCAGCTCTTATCTATCTACTAAAAAAAGCAGGTTTCTAGCCCTGAGGGCTGCAGAAAAGAGCATGAGAATGTGACTTGAGGGCACCCCGGAGGCTCAGAAACTAGACAGAAAAGGAAGAGAGCCTTGTGTTTATTATTTGAAAGCCAATCTTTTGATTTCTGGGGCCTGTCACCCAAGTGCCTGAGGCTATCCATGCTGTCAAAAGCAGCATGACTTAGTGCCTTTGCTTTCCAGCCTGGTGCTCCATGATGCCCCCTTTCCTCTCTCAGTCAAGGTCTCCATTCTCTCTTCCCATTGCCCTCCCTACTCCCTAAGTCTTTGCATGACAACTGCCCAGAGTTAGCAGTCCTCTCCATCCTACTTCAGCTTCCCCTCCACTGCCTCAGCACTTAAACTCTTTCCATCTCTCCCAAACTGCACCCATTCCCACCTGCTCCCCTGCTGCTATTCCTGCTTTCTTTGCTATCTGCCCATAGCCACTGCTCCTTTCCTCTCTCCCTCCACTTATCCTGGCAACCCACCTATTCCTGCCTTCAGGGTAGATGGTGCCGTCCCAGCAAGGTCCCTCCAGCAATACATTCCAACACTCGCAGTGCAGTCACCCATGGCTGCTGGCTTGTACCTCTGTAGGAAAGGCCCCTACCAAATCATCAACAAGCATTTCTCTTAATGAAACTTTTTCTTGGAGACTCACATCTGCCAGCTGACAGTCAGCATTAATACAATGAGAGGGGGTAAGAAACCACATACTTGCCAGACCTAAGTTAGGGCATCTGAAGCCCGAACACTTGTTGTCTTTCTCTTCCAATTATATAACCTGATTCAATAACAGACATTACCTCACCTCACATATCTCAGTTCTCTCCTATCCTTGGACCATCATATCAAAACCAATATTCTGCACCTAGCAAGGAATACCCAGAGAAGCAGTCTCCTAAAACAGAAACCCAGCCAGGTCACACATCCTTTGGAATATTTTAGACTGTAAACAAACAGGAAGAAATAACATGCGTCTGCTCTAGAGCCAAGATCTCCAGTCTGTAAGAGGATTGGAGTGACTTTTATGATTTATAAAGCCGTGGGGGAAGAGTTTGGCTCCCTTCACATTTGGAACTTCCCGACTCCTTCACTGTATTTGTGACTTTTTTTGCATTTGATTTGCATGTTTTATGCAAAGGAAAAGAAAGAAAAATAAGGATGAGATCTTTGCACGGCTCTGTTGCACTGTGTTCAGTGATCTGGGAGGGTGGAGGGTGGACAGAACACAAAATGGCTGAGGTTAGTCAAACAAAAAGAGGGCAGTGAGGGAGGGCAGAAACGTGACCAGGCTATGGGGGGCCAGAGCGGTATGGGCAAAGGGGGTAGGGGTGGCATTCAGTTTTCACCAACAGAGTTTGAGGCAGGCTGGAAAGAATGATCTGAGTTGCTTCATGTGCATGGATAGGGTTTGGATGAACTGGGACTGTTCAGGGAGAAACAACTGTAGAGAGTCAAAGAGATCAGCTGTTCACTGATGCTGCCTTCAGAACAGCAAGCCATACAGCAAGCTGTGTAAAGACTGGGATGGAGGACAACACAGAAGACAGGACTGCCAAAGAATGGGGGATAACCTGGGGATTAAGATGAAAGCCTGGGAATTTTCCCCTGATCTGTCACAAATGTACCATGTGCCCAAATCACTTGGTCTCTCTGTGCCTCAGGTCCTCCTCTGTACAAAAGGGGCAAGAGCTTTGCCCCAGCTCACCTTGTGCATTAAAGACTGTGAGCTGGTCACATACCACAGCCCAGAGAAGTACCTACACCGATATACATCATCATAGACATCAATGGTGTTCCCAGACTGCGGAGGTCAGCTGGGGTTACCCCCTCTCATGAAACAACAGAAACAGGAAGGGGCCCAAAGGCCATGAAAAGCTCCCTTATGCTGACAGAAGGAAAAGATTAAAAGTTGTGATTTCTCCCCACAACATTTCCTGGGCTTCTCTGTGACCCTTCACTCACCCCACCCTAACACTATTTAGCAGTCAGAGGAGATGAGCCCAGGGGGCCCCTAGTTGCAGGTAGCACAAAGACTGACTGGTGCAAAGAAGGAAGGTCTCCATGCAAAAATCAAGGGGATGCTCAATGAAAAAAGAAGGCAACTGAGAAGCAGAATCCCTGCGTGTTAGTGCAATGCACAGGTAACCTGTGGAACTCTGTGCCAGAGGATTCCAGGGAGGCCAACAGCTAAGCAGGATTCAGAAAGGGACTACAGATTAATGTGGATAAAGAAAATATCCACAGTGATAAAACTGCATCAAGGATAAGACACCTAAGCTTGACCTGACCTCTGAAAGGTAAAACTGCTTCCCCAGCCTTCACTGTTAATGTCTGTGATACTATGGCTAGTGGCTCGAATGGCCAGATTTGGGGGGACTAAAGCTAGGCTCCTAAAACTGCCCAGAGCCCTGACAAAAATTGGGAGTCATATGGTGGCTACTGAGGCTTTTGGCTGGGCCACGGTTCATAATAGTTCCTGGCTGGTGGGAGGCCCTGACTAGCCACGTGGCCTAGGGCCCATCCACATATAACTCTCTCCATAGGCAGTTTCTTCACTAGGCATGGGCCTCCTTCCCATGATGGCCCATTCCAGTACCTGTAGCAGCCCCGCAGCACTCTCCCCAGGCCTTTCCCTTCAAAGCCACAGCCCACCCCTCAGTGACACAGCTGCATCCAGGCCCATGTGCTCTTCTTGAGTTCCAATCAAAGGTTCACAAAGCTGGGGAGGCCTCAGCCTCAGGCAGACTGGCAATAACACAAGCAGCTGGCTGTTAGCTCTCTGACCCCAGCTCACACTCTCCTCCTGAAACTGGCACCACCCAGGGCACAAGCATCCAAAGACTAGTGTGTAAAACTTGTGCCCCTGGGAGTAGGCGTGGGAACTGCTCATCCCCTGACCCCCACTGGCAGGAGCACAGGACACTAGTTGCTTCATATCCCCCCAGTGTACCCAGGCCAGGCCAAGGCAGTTATTACCCTTCACCATCCATCCTGAGGTAGTGCCCAGGCAGCCCTAGGTTTCCTAGTCACTCCCTATGGAGCCTGGGAGACAGCAGAAGCTTCTCCAGCCTAGCCAAATGCTTGGCAGAGTGGTGATGGGACTGCTCATGTGGGAGGTGGTGTGTCTGCATCTGTGCCCAGCTCCTGTCAGTGGGCTGCCCTGCCCTAAGAGAGGAGGACCCAGCAACACGCCATCAGATCTTGCTCCTGGGACAGGCACTGGACTTCCAGCACTTAGGCCCTACAGGAGGGCAGGAGTTGTAGGGGGTAGAGAAACATTTCACAAAAAGGCCTAAAGCACTGAATTTAGCTCTGCTGTCCAGCAGCTGCTTTCCTCCTGTCCCAGGCACCACCCCCCACCCTGCTCCCACCTCCTCGGGGCTCTCCCACCCCTTCCTCAGTAAGGAGACAAGGGGCCAGTGCTTCCCCGCACTGTCATGGGCACTGGTTGCTCTACAATTCCCCAGCCAGGCCCTACACTGCAATCTCATCCTCCAGGCTGTCGCCCAGGTCCTGCTTGGGCCGGATGTTGAGCAGGTGTGGTGGCTCCTCCTGGGACCACGAGTCATGCTCCTCACTCTCATCCGTGTTGGACTCGTACTCCGAGGCAATGCCCGACTCGCGGAACTTGATGAGCTCCAGGCTGCCCAGGACCTGTTCCTGCGGGGCAGGCATGGAGTTAGGCAGGAAGCGATAGCACTCCAGTTTCACCAAGCAGTCACTCCTACCTATGGGGCTGCCCAGGGTGCCAGGAAAGTCAGAGCCATGGCCCAGCTGCGGCAGATGAATGTCTTCAGGCTTCGGGGTGCTGGGGTCACAGAGCACAGGCAGAACATTGGAGCGGAAGGTAATCTCCAACAGGCTGTCTTGGGAGCCCACTGCAAGAGAAAAGCAGGCTGAGAGAGCAGTGGGACCAGCCCAGGGCATGGCCAACTGCCCCAACATGGCATGTCTGCCAGCCCAGATGACAAACCATAGCCCTTCATCCACCCACCACAGCTTCCTACTCATCTCTCTGCTGTGTCAGGTGTCTCAGGGAGTCGGGGTGAGGGACTGGTCTCCCACCTTACACTCACCCACTGTTTCCACAAACAGTCTGTGCCTTGCTCAGTAAGTTTGTGTAGAAGGGTGCATCTGCAGTCCTATGCACCTGCACCTTGACACATCCACCCTATAAGCTGCACCCTGAGCACCCACTCTACACACAAACACCTCATGCACTGCACTCCTACGCACACTTTACACATGCACTCCTCCACCTCAGGCCCCTGCAGCCTACGCACTTACCCCTTATGCACTTGCGCTCTGCCACTATCCACAAACCCTCCTATATACTCATCTATACATAACACTCTACAAACACTCTTTACACATCTGCACTCCTACACTATATGCAAGCACCATGCTACATAGACATAAACTATCCCCACCAAACATACCATACTTAGAATGCTTCTCTACACACAATAATCATTGTGGTGATACTCTCCCATTCACATCAGACTGGTCTGGTCATTAAGGGCTTGAACATGCCTCCGTCAAATCCAGCCAGAGACTTTCCACTGACCTTCCTGGGCGCTGGCTGAGCTCAGATGAGATATGCATGTTGTGTGCTGATGAACAACAGCAGGGATGCAGAGCACTGGAGATGCTCAGACAGGGCTATGCAATGACTCCTCCTACTTATGTCTATGGGGTGGATCTTGGCTCTTGTAAAGGGAGGACTGGGGAACCCTAAAACAGGAACTCAGCAGTAGGACAGGGGTAGGGGACAGGGATCTTGGGGTCCTCCAGGACACAGCAGATGCTGCACCTTGGTGATGCCTCACAGGCACCAGCTGCAGATCTCTCCTTGCTGTGCACCGGGATTCCTTTTGTTGCTGGCTGGGAGGGAGGAAGGGGAAGGAGCTCTTACTGGTGGTGCTTCCTGACAACTTCAGCTCCAGCTCCTGCACCTGCTTGACCAGCAGTGAGATGTGCTGCAGCAAATCCTTGTTCTGCAGTAGGAGCTGGTGCACTCGAGCCTGGGCTTCTAGCCGTGCTGCTGCCTCTGCGGCCAGCTGGTCCTTCAGCAAATGAACCTGTGGGACAGACAGGGAGAGGCAGTGGGCACTATGCCAGGGAGCGCTGCCTGTTGTCCAGACAGCCGGGAATGCAACCTGCCCACAGCAGAGAACTGGGAGCTTGGAACTCCCAGTGGGTGCTAAAGAGTTGTATGTCTGCACCCCTCTAAGCCTACAGGAACTCCTCATCTGCAGGGCCCTCCAGCTCAGTGCCCTCTGAGGAGCTCAGACTTCCCAGTTCTTTGTCCGGGTCCTTGCCATTAGGAGCTGGGAGCATCAGAGTCAACTTGCAATTTTCTGAACTAGAGGGTTGGGCAAGGCAACCTGGCACCTGAATGACACAGGCAGTCTGTCCCATAGGACTCTGATGCCTCAGAGAACACCCAAGGTCAAACAATTCTCCAAGCCATTTCTTCCTTCTAGGGCTCATCAGGAATGACAGGGAGTTTGCAGGGGGGTAATCTGTAGGGGAAGAGCTTATTGACCTCAGTGTAGCTACCAGCATCTATTTCACAAAACCCACTTCCCCTACTGGGAACAGCTGCCTCATCTTGGCTGTCCCCAAAAAAAAGCAGAAGCTTTTCCAAAGTGCCTGTTCTGGATGTGAGCAAAGACAGCAGCCCAGCACCCAGCTCACTCAGCTTCCCAGGCTGAGAGTGAGGCCAGTGAACCGCTGCCTCCTTCCCCAGGACAGGCTCAGAACAAGGACACAGCATCACATGGACACCATGGGAGTGGAAAAAATTGATGAATCCCCTTGTCACAAGCTGATTGCCTATTTGAGACTCAGAGTGCTACATTCCCCAGGGCCAGTGTAGCCAGCCACATGCACAAGGGAGCCAGGCAAGTTAGGATTTAACAAAAACCAACACAGCAAGAGTGCCTAGAACAGTGGGGTCCAACATTTGCCTGGTATGCCACAAATAACCCTCCCTGAGTGCCTCTCTGATCCCCTTTCCCCTACCCAATCTGCTACTCTGCCTTCTGCTTACTTCCTTGTTCTCCCTGCTCAATCTGCCACTTTGTTTTCTGCCACTGTACTTTCTAATCCCTCCCCAGTATGCTGTGTACCACACACAGATTGCCCATGGTGCAGGCTGGCTACCCTTGGCCTAGAAAGTTGTCCTTATAGGTGCTGTTGGAAGGGCAAGTCCCCTCACTGCACAGCTACTGGGTTGTTCTGCTTATACTAACAATGCTGTGAGCTGCTGCCCCTAGGGCAGGCCAGGGTCCAAAGACAGCTTTGCTTCTCCTGCGCAGCCCACAACCTCCTGTGCCTCTGGCACAGAACCCTTCTTTGGAGTAGATAGCATGAGTCCACTGGAACCACTTTGCTACCTGGAGCAGCATCAAGGCAGGCAGGTATCCTTTACTCTACTTCACAGTGCCTGGGCACCCTCACCTGATGGACTGTCACGATCATAATACTCTTGGCAGGCCAGAGCAAGGATTTTTCATAGTAAAAGGGGAGTGAAGTCAGCACTCCCAGTTTACCTGACACAATGATGCCAGAAGATAGGATGTCCAAGCAAAGGCTACAAGGTGGGAGCTCAGGCCAAACCCAGACCAAACCAGAGCTCTGGTTTCATCCTCCTCCCCGTGCTTCCTCCATAAAGCAATGGAAAGCTTCTGTCACATGCTCACTGATCATCTGCTCTGGGACCAGCAAGCAAGAGAAGGAACAGAAGGGATTCTGAGAGAGCCATGAAGATGCTGGTCTCTGAAAGCCAGGACAACACAAGGTCCTTCCTGACCTTGCAGCCATTCAGCACCGAATGCTAGTAAGCACATCGCCCATTCCACCACTGTCAGTGTCCAGTCACTCCTCCCAGAAGTCCCTGACTGGCCCAGTGGCAGGGAGGTATATGGGACCTTACGTTCTCTTTTCTCATTATCTACAGCAAGGAGTCCTATATGGAGAGTCAAGGCATGCCGCAAGATTTGTTGTGCTCCAGGTAAGTGCTGGCGTAGCTTTCCTCTCCAGCCCAGGAGAGGAGCTACGTTACAGTCCTTTGGAGAGTGTTGCCCACTGGGTGGATGAAGCAAAAACCCTGGGATATGCCAGCAGTAACAGAATAGCAATTAAAAGCTGAACGGGTGCCAAGGCTCATTGTCAAGCATGTCAGAGGTAAAAACATCTTCCTTTCTCTCAGTGGGATGGCCACCTTCATGCCAGGCATCTAGGGAGAGGACACAGATCATATCCAGCACTGGCTGGGAGGAGAAGAAGCAATTGGTGCCCAAACTGCATCACTCACAGAGAGAATGGGATAGGAGGCACAGGCCTGGATCCTCCCTTCAGAGGAAGGGAGATGAGAATTCCTGTCACTGCCAAGCGAGAAACTTTACAGCCAGGTGTTAGGAAACACTTCCTAAGAGTGAGGCTCCTGCAAGGAATTTCAGAGAGGCTCCACAGTGTTCTGTCGTGCTCCCTGACTCCCAGCTAATGCTGGTTAATTATAACCCCTCAGGTCAGGAAAGTGTTTTTTCCATGGATGCTGAGAAGAGAAATATGGTTCACTCCAGCCAGACTGGAAGCACTGATGGGGAACCGAACAAGGCCTGTTCTAGCAGAGAGCTGGCAGGGACAGGGGAGGGGGCCATGTGAGATCCAAATGGCATTTCATTCACATCCTTGTAATTACAACCCAGGTAATTATAGGATGATCTGCGTAATTATAGATCCATCTGCCTGACATTGATCCTATGCAAAATAATGGAATGGCTGACACTGGACTTGATTAATAAAGAAATAAAAGAGCTCAGTATAATTAACGCCATTCAGTACAGGGGTTTCATAGAAAATAGATACCGACACATGTACTCAGTAGCCTTTTTCTGATGAGATTACAGGTTTGCCTGGCAAAGGTAAGAGTGACAAGGGAACATACTTCAACTCCTGAAAGGAATCAGGTCTGATCCCACCTCGTATTTTGATTAATAGATTAGAATGAAACACAATTAAAATGGGATGCATTAAATAAATTCAAAAGTGGCTTGCTGATAGGTATTCAGATGGGGAATCATCTGAGTGGATGTGTGTCTACTAGGGGGGTTTTTTTTTGGTCCCATGCTATTTAAAATTTTTGGCCATGACCTGGAAGAGAGCATGAAAGTACTGATAGGGTTTGTGCATGACAAAGAGATTGGAAAAGGGGGTAAATAAAGAGAGGGAAGGAGCACGGATACAAAGCCATTGGGATTGTTTAATAAACGGGGAGGCAAGCAAATAAGATGTGCTGTAATATGGCTGAATGTTAAGCCCCATATCTGTGAACAAACAATCTGGTCTGAAGCTGTAGGACTGGGGACTCTGTCCTGGGAAGCAGTGATTCTGCAAAGAACTTGGGGGTCCTGGCTGATGAATGGCTACTCATGAACTCCCAGCATGATTCTGAGGCAATGCCATCCATCCTGGGATCTACTGAAAATCAGGGCAATTGGCAGTAGGAGCAGGAAGGTTCTACTGCCTCTCTATTTGGGATGGGTGTGATCACTGTGTCCAGATGTTGTATTCACAACTCAGGGAGAAGGCTGATAAACTGGGGTTAGAGGTGAGGCCCAAGATGGATTTAAATACTGGAGAACGTCTCTTATAGAGTGAGACTCCAGAAGTTCCTCCTGTTTAGTATTAAACAAGAGAAGGTTAAAGGGTGACTTGATCACAGTCTATTAGCACCTTTATGGGACAAAATACTTAAGGTAACAGGGTCATGGGATCCACTAGATTCAAGATCTAAGAGCTGATAGGTGAAGCTTGACAAATTCAGACTAGCAAGTTACCAGAGGGTAATTACCTCCAGAACAGCTGAGTAAGTGTGGTGGACTCTCACTCCCTGGAGATTTGCATACTAAGATTGGATGTTTTGCTAGGAAATCGACGCTAGTTTTAACAGGATTTAGTTCAGGAAAGTGCTACAGCCTGTATTATAGGCTATAAGATCTGTGACCCAATATACAGGGCAGCCTTTAATGCTGCAGATCAGTTCCATAATACTAACTGGCACATCAAGCTACCCACATGCTGCCAGAAGGTGAGAGAGACCAGGTCTGTGTTGAAGAAAGAGGCCACCAACCCAGGACTGGGCCCCAGTGTCTTCTCTGCCAGGTCCACTTATCACTGCCGCCCACGAATCCTGTAGCATAGGAGGGCTTGCCCTCCCTGATCCAGGAGTCTCACCATGTGTCAGCATGTTAATGAGGTGCTGAAGGGGAAGGAGAAGAATGCTCCTCTGCAGATTAGGGGCTCACTGCAGGCTAGATCATAGCAAAATCACCTTTACTGCAGAGTGTAACTCCAAGATCCAGAACATTACATAGGAACATTTTCACTCAGAACCTGCTGCACCATCTTCTGACTTATCCCCAAGCCATCTCCCTGCTCCTTCCCAAGCCTCCTGCTTCTAAAATGCCCCTGCGAGGCATCTGCATACTCCGGGGTCCCACCTAATAATCATAAGGTCACAAATAGAGAGGGGCGAACCTGAGCCACAGCCACTTGGGTCTGTTGCTGCTGTTGCTGCAGGAGCTGCTGGAGAAGCTGCATCTGGTGGTGGGCAGACAGGGGCGTCCCCAGGTCAGGCAGCTGGGCAGAGGAGGGGAGCAGCATCTTGGGTGATGCAGTCAGGATGCTCTCCTGGTGCAAGGAGCCCTGAAAAATACAGAAGAAATGAAAACATGAGTCAGGGCAAAGGGTGTTCCCTGACTGCCTGACAGCAGGAAGCTGAATTTTTGGTTGTAGCTGTGTTGATCTAAGGACATAGGCAGGCGAAGTTCTCTGGTTAGATGTGACATTTTTTATTAGGCCAACTGAGTAGACAGCAGGAAGGCACCTGGTATGCTGAGATCACTGCCCAGTGTCCACTGTTGCTCCTCTGTCTGTCTGTGAGGCAGGGACTGTCTCTTTGTTGTGTAGTTGTGCAGTACCCAGCATAACGGGGCCTATTAGTGGGTTTCCTTGGTGCTACTTCTCTGTACATTAGTTATGGTAAAAATTGGCACTCCAGGTACTTGGGAGACCAGCAAGGACATCCAGTAATGCTCCTAATAGGGAACATTTACAGGTCACTTAACTTCCAAAGCATTGTTGGATTCCCACAGCCCTCACTATGCCTGTGAGCAGAGTTAGCTGTAATTAACGTAGTTTTTAATCCCATTCATACCACAGATCTTCTGCTTTGTTAGCAAACACCTTCCGCTTACACAATGGTGTAATTTACATATAGGCAAATCAGGTTCTCCTTCACTGCCCTTTCTTGATCAAGGCTTCTGGTCTCTAACCTGGCTACAGTGCTCAAAATTCACCTAGCGAGAGACAGAGCCCAAAGCCTTCCCTCTCACGCATCCATTGACTGTCCTAAGGGAAAGCAGGCAGGTAAACAGGGGTGGTCTGCTCTAGGGGTCCAGGTCTCTTCTAAGCCTCCTGCTGGTTTTCCAGGAAGGACTGATACTCAGTGGTTGAACAGGGGCCCAGTGTCAGAACCTCTGGACCAAGACTGTGCTATCGCCAATACTTCCTTTTACCTAGGCACTGACTCCTACCAGGCAGGTCTGGACAACTGTGCAGCCCAATATGCCCAAGCTGATGGACTGTGGCCTGCTTTTCCACAGAGCAGGGCTCCACAGTGCCACACGTTCTGCCGGGCTGGTGGAAAGCTGGCTACCTTTTTCAACACCTGAGATGCCCAACAAAATCCCTTTGCTTTATTAGGCAGAGTCATTTTTCTCAGCTTCTTCTTGTGGATGTCACAGCAGAAGGAGAGGTTCTACTAGGTTTTGCCTCTAGAACTGTTCTGTCAGCATCACGCATTACAATCGAGCTGGGGACATCCCAGAAGACCTGCCATGGACCCCCACCCTGCAACCTCATTTTGTCATGGGAAGGTTTGTTGGCTTGTAGCTAGGATGGGATTTACCAGCCAGAATACAGGCACAGCATGGCAGCCACAGGGACTGCCAACCTGGAAGGACCTGAAGCGCTGGTCTAGAATTAATCAGACCTCCAGTAAGTCCCTATTCTCACAGACCCCTTGTGCAATTTTCCCTTCCTGGATATTGTCCCACAGAGATTCAGTTGGCACCTCAGTGCTGATTTAACAGGCAACCTCATTATTCTGGAAGCACTGACAACAGTTAAAGGGCAAAACAACTTGTTGGCAACTCAGACTGGATTCCAGAAACACCCCAGCTAGCTGCCACTTGGTCCTTGAATTCAAGGAAACCAGGGGAAACCTGGGCTAAACATGGATGAAGGACACTCACAAAGGCCAAGCAGAGACTTTCTTGTGATACCTGATTCGGGGGAAAAGGCTTTTTCTTGGGGGAAAAAAATCAGTGAACATGAAAAATAAAGTGGCTCTTTCAACAATATGTTTCTTTGATTTTTGTAGGTTTCCACTGAGCCCTCCCAACACTATTTAAAAACATGTTTTGCCAAAAGAGATTAAAACCCCAAAAGTAAAGTTTGTAGTTTTTGACAAAACCCCAAAACATTCTGTAGAAAACTGTAGTTCAAAAGCAGACCCTTTCCAGAGGAAATTTCCATTTGGACCAAGGAGCTGGAAGGTTGGGGTTTTTTTTGCAGGGGGGTTAGTCAAAAAAATTTATAATGGCTCCAAGCCCAGACCCACTCACCGAAGGCAAATTATTTCAGAACTTCATTAGGGCATCTCAGAAACAAATGAGCTGAAGTGATAGCTTTGATCTGGGAGCAGCGGAAACTCTGTAGGCTGAACGCTGACCTCCACAGCTTGCTCGCTCACTCCATGCACCTCCCCACTCCCTGCCTCAAGCTGTGCTGTACTTGCTCTGGAAGAGGCTTCCACTCCTAATGTGATGAAAGGGCTATGTGAACGGGCAATGACACAGGGCCAGAGAGTCAGACTGTTAATGCCACTGGTCATGGTGTGGCCCTGCCCACACCTCTGCCAGGAGTCCCAAGAGTACAAAGACAGGGAAGGGAGCACTAACTCCAACTCTACAGGCAGCCATAAATTATCCACAACTGACTACCCACAAATGAACATGCTCATTTGTGAACCAAAATCCCAGTCTCTTCCAGGATCACCCATGGGCCCAAGGCAGCAAAGCCCTTCTGGCTTCAGGGAAAGCCACTCCAGGGCAGAGGGGTGAGACACAATAACACTGTGAGCTCTGCAATCTCTCCTGGTCCTGTGGGTGAGGTGAAACCTCATCCCACCCCAAGCAAGCAAGGACTCTATCTGCAGCATTGCTAGCTTGTGGAACTACAGGGACAGACAACATGATGCCCTAGTGTGTTGAACTGGATGAGCATTTTTGCTCCTCCACTCCTGGGTGCTGCAGAGATGCAAGCTCCTCTCTGCCTCATGGATTCATAGATTCATAGATGTTAGGGTCGGAAGGGACCTCAATAGATCATCAAGTCTGACCCCCTGCACAAGCAGGAAAGAGTGCTGGGTCTAGATGACCCCAGCTAGATACTCGTCTAACCTCCTCTTGAAGACCCCCAGGGTAGGGGAGAGCACCACCTCCCTTGGGAGGAGCCCGTTCCAGACCTTGGCCACTCGAACTGTGAAGAAGTTCTTCCTAATGTCCAGTCTAAATCTGCTCTCTGCTAGCTTGTGGCCATTGTTTCTTGTAACCCCTGGGGGCGCCTTGGTGAATAAATCCTCACCAATTCCCTTCTGTGCCCCCGTGATGAACTTATAGGCAGCCACAAGGTCGCCTCTCAACCTTCTCTTGTGGAGGCTGAAAAGGTCCAGTTTCTCTAGTCTCTCCTCGTAGGGCTTGGTCTGCAGGCCCTTGACCATACAAGTTGCCCTTCTCTGGACCCTCACCAGGTTATCCGCATCCTTCTTGAAGTGTGGCGCCCAGAATTGCACGCAGTACTCCAACTGCGGTCTGACCAACGCCCTATAGAGGGGAAGTATCACCTCCCTGGACCTATTCGTCACATATCTGCTGATGCACGATAAAGTGCCGTTGGCTTTTCTGATGGCTTCGTCACACTGCCGGCTCATGTTCATCTTGGAGTCCACTAGGACTCCAAGATCCCTTTCCACCTCCGTGCCACCCAGCAGGTCACTCCCTAGGCTGTAGGTGTGCTGGACATTTTTCCTCCCTAGGTGCAGCACTTTGCATTTCTCCTTGTTGAACTGCATCCTGTTGTTTTCTGCCCACTTGTGCAACCTATCGAGGTCTGCCTGCAGCTGTTCCCTGCCCTCCGGCGTGTCCACTTCTCCCCATAAGAAGACCTCCCCCTGGTCTTCCAGGAGACACAATATCCTCAGCCACAGTGGGTGTGTCTACACATTCATTAATGCGCTGCAGTTACTGTGCATTAAGTTTAGCAATTGGATAACTGAGTACTAAATCAATGTGCAGTAACTAGCACTACTGTCCAGCATGCTACTGTGCAGTGTTATTAGGCTACTGCGCAATTAGCATCTCGTGCAGATGCATCCAGTGAGTGGGATAGGCTATGTGTGCACTGTCTGGAGGTCTCCCAGGATAGAACCACAGGCAAGCACCTCTATTTGGGAGCCCTTTTCTTGGGCATCCCATCCACATTCTGGCTGGAGAGCCATGGGGATGATCCCTGCCCTGCCAGGGGGTCTACCAAATGGCAGAGTCACAGGACAGGCAGCTATTTACTTTCTGGTTCTAGTGAGGTGGCAAGAAATATAAGCATATCTGCCTCTGGAGTTCAGGCATTTCTGCCCATGGGCCCCAGTCTCCAGACACCAGGAAGCTCTATCCCCCACCTGAACAGCAGTGAAAAGACCACAGTGGACCTGGGACCCAAAGGTCATACGAGGTCTCTCTAAGCCAGGGCCATCTAGTGAAAATCCCAGAGGAAGTAAACAGGAGCTGCTGTGGTGAGAGAACACGGCACCTCCACGCCAGATACCCAGCCCCAGAAACAACAAGCAATGTAGTGAGAACAATCCCAAATTCACATCATCCTGTGGGGCTGTGTTCTGCATTAGGAGTTTATGGCCCAGCTGTTTTAGGCATGGCTGAGTACTGAGGTACCTTGGCATCCAGATAGGAGTTTGCATCTTTCCCCACTGCATCGAGGTCTGTCACCCCACGGCTGAACTCCAGGATGTCGCTCCCTGTCACTGGGATTTCCACTGCATCAATATCGGTCTCCTCTGCAGCAGCAGCTGCCTTCTCAGCTCCAGATGCATGGCAGACTAGAAAGAAACAGCAATGGCAGGGTTCTAGTGCAATCTTCCTTGAGGAAAAACCAGCTCTGCTAGGCACAGTTCCCCTCCTTGCTCCCCAGGTCAAGGACAAGGCCTGCTCCTCCTGGCAGGAGAAGCACTTGCACTCTTGCCATATGTTACATAGTCCACATGACTCATCCAGAGCTGGCTTCTTTGATACACCTGCATGCACATGTATATACCAGAACTGTCCAACACTCTCCTTATAGCCTGGGGGAAGATGTCCCTTTATAAATCCATGGTGTGTCCACACCTTGAATACCGTGCCCC
Organism: Alligator mississippiensis; assembly: GCF_030867095.1. Lineage (NCBI taxonomy): Eukaryota > Metazoa > Chordata > Crocodylia > Alligatoridae > Alligator > Alligator mississippiensis. The sequence goes on from NC_081828.1 coordinate 41,613,385, forward strand.
GTTTTGGTCCCCACACTTCAAAAAGGGACATAAGAGAACTAGTGAAGGTACAGAGAAGGGCAACAAGGATGGTCAGGGGCATGGAGGGGCTCCCATATGAGAAAAGACTAAAGAGGCTAGGCCTATTCAGTTTAAAAAAGAGATGTTTGAGGGAGGACATGAGAAAGGTTTACAAAATACTAAATGGCAAAGAAAAAGTAAATTGTGATTTATTACTTACTCTCTCACAATACAAGAACTAAGGGTCACAAAATGAAACTAGTAGGTAGTTAGTTTAGAACTAACAAAAGGAAATTCTCTCTTACACAGCCTGTAATTAAAGCATTGAACTCATTGCCACAAAATGTTGTGGAAGCTGATAGTTTATCCAGATCCAAAACAGGACTGGACAAATTCTTGGAGGAAAGGGGCATCAGTAGCTATTGAGCACAGGACTTAGTACAGCCTCTGAATCAGAACTTCCTGGACCTTAAATGCCGGAGGGAGAGTGGAACAGTAGAAAAAACCCAGGCCATACCCAGTTCACTCTCCCTTTCAGCATCCACTCTCTGTCCCTGTGCGACACAGGACACTGAGCAACATGGACCTACAGTCTATGTTCTTAAAGCCTCACCTGTAGCAAATGAAAGATAAACCAGCTACCTTGGCCCTGTCTCATGGAAACAAGGTGGAACCTCTGGCACAGACAAAGTGCCAGATGAGAAATGGAAGAGTCCATCATTAGCCAGATAGTGACCAAATGGGGTTTCTGACCCCCCTGAAAACTCCTCAGCAGTTAGTGAGAGCAAGGGAGACATGCTGACTGGCTGTTCCTGTAAACTGAGCTGCAGTGCTTGGCAAAGCTTGAACCAGTTCCTTAGGTCACAGAGTCCCCCACTCCCCCGCAGAGGAATAAGCAGCTCATCCCCTTCTGGACTATTGTTACAGGCTGCCTGCAGACTCAGCAATCTAATAGCGCCTTGGTTCATGCTGGGGTCACATTCCTGAGTGCTCTCCACCAGAAGGGAGGGCACTGACATTTTGATGGAGACTCCTTTAGACTCCTGAATGCAGTAATGCATTAGCAGGAAACTCCACAGCCATCCCTGGGCTGAAGGCTTGCAGACAACCTGGGGCTCTGGCTATCACAAGGGGAGGAGGCAGCACTGGCTACAGTTTTGAGTTGGCAGCTTGTCAGTCTAGCAAAAACACCAGCTGATGCAACTAACCCCTTTGTGGAATGGTGTGAAGGACCTGATACTGTACACGCATGGCCTTTGACTGTCAGACGTGCAGGGTTGCCAACTCTCATGATTTTTGGCATTGTTCTTAAAGTGTACGCTTCGGGAATGTGAAAAACTTAGCTCTTTATTTTATATATAAATATATATTCTTTTTATATAAATATAAATATACATAAAAGAAAGAGCTAAGTTTTTCACATTCCCGAAGCGTACACTTTAAGAACAATGCCAAAAATCATGAGAGTTGGCAATACTGGATGTGCTGAGGGGTGTGACCCACCCTGTACATCTCACAGGACATAGCTCTGAAACTATACCACAGAGGATGTGGCTTTCATCTGAGAAGTAAGTCCTAGGAACCAAAAAGAATGACAGAAACAGGGAACTGGGGGTTTTGCATATTGTCTGAGCCTCTGTAATGGAATATTAAGCAGGGTAAATTTTGATGTGCTGTGCTCTATGTACAGCTGAGGGAATACAGACCTCAGTTTCATCTGGACTTCTCCTTGGGAAAATAGCTTGGTAGCCCTGAGCTGGGGGCTTCCAAGCTCTGAGCTTTGATCACTAGAAGCACTTGCAGCCCAAAAGTTTAACAAACAATGTGGGGTTCACAGATACTCATGGGACTTAAACCTATGGAAGGGATACACTAACTGCTTTTGTCACGGCCTCCTGCATGACCTTGTTAAAGCACTAGGCTACGTTCCATGCCTTACCACCCCAGTGCTGGGATCCCTTTTCCTATGGGTACAAACACGTGCCATCCCAAGCCCCAAGTCATACCACTCAGTTTTGCCAGTGCCCAGTCCCAGGCTCCTTATACACTAGTACTGATGCCCCTCAGTCCTGCCCCATGGCACACCCCAAAATCCAGTCCATGCCATCTCTGTCCACCCTACAGGAGAGGACAGACACTCTTCATTCAAAGACCCCTTCCACCACAGCACAGGCACTCTGTCTGTACATGCACCTTCTCCCCTGGCACAGCCTGCAATTTAACCCCATGAACCTGTGTTACCTCACTCTCCTGGAACCGGCTCAAAGAGTTAGTCCTGAGACTGATTGACAAGAGTCCTGGAAGCCTGCTGACTTTTGAGCTACCTATTCCCTGTTAATAGCAACTCTGAGCAGGGACTTAACTAAGAAAAAGCCTTGGAGGAAGGGCTGTGTTTGGGGCCAGCAGCTGCTGTTATGAAGTGTTCCCTTTGCAGGGAGTACATATTGGTGTGGTCTGTGCACCTGAGCCAAGGAGAGGTGGCCAGGATCGTGAACGCTGCCAATGGGATCCTAGCAAGGGGACAACCACAAGGATGGAGCCAAAGGCCACTTACTGGATGAAGTCCCAGACTGAGCCCACATCTTCTCAGGGAGTGGAGATATGGGTAAGACCCTGCTCTCTTGTAATTGGGGACGAATTCTGTTGCAAGCCCATGGCTCTACAATTTGTCTCTGCCTGTTGGCCATTGACTATCTGCACCTGCACACTGTGCCTAAAGGGACTATAGCCTGCATCAAACAGCAGACTTCCTGTACATATGCCTCGTTGAGATGTTTGGGGACTTTTGCTTGCCGTGCTGAGCACACAGCCCCTCCCTTGGGCCCTGCCCTGGCAGCTATGAGTGCAACGTACCTGAGATGCTCACATCATCACCATTCCTCTCACTGTCGCCATCCTCCTGCCCATCTGCATTCTGCTGGGTGTGCTGCAGGCTCAGTTTGTGGCACACCTCAAAGGCCTGCCCCACTGTCCGGACAATGCGCATGGCCTGGCTCTGGGAGGGTTTGGAGGGAGAGATACCAGAGACGTCACCATCACAGGGCTTGACAGCAAATGGACACACTTCCCACACCACTGTAACAGCCCCATGACATAGTAGGCTTCATGGCTGGTTGCTGGTGCTCCCAAAGGAAGGGCACAGCGACTTGCAATGCAGTAACTGCTATGGCCTTATACAGGCAAAGTCTGGCCCCAGGCTGTAAAAGGGGCTGTGTTCCCAGGCACCCCACAGCCCCTCAGCAGAAGGGAAGAACTCTGGTCCTTAGCGCTCGACAGGCTTATGGCCTCAGGCAGCTCTACCCAGATGAGCTCTCTCAAGGGGTTGCTTTGTAAACTCTGGGTCTCTTTGCCCCCTGTGTGAATCCTCAATGGCTTTCCCTGCTGACTGCCAGTGGAACAGAGTCAACCTTGAACAGCTCTCAGGGTGGCCTCACAGGATGCCCTCTTAACTCAGAGAGCCATTGCTCTCTGCCCTCTTCCATTTAGGGTTCATACATACTTATGCCCAGGGCAGGGGGCTTGCTGTGGGGAGGTGGTGGTATCCTCTGGTGAAGGATCTTTTCCCAGCTGGCCACACAAGAAGGGGACAAGTGAAGTGCTGGCCACAGGTTTCTGAAAGCTGCATCCTAGGGCACTGACGTTCCACTCTGGGGGAGCTTCATGCAATTCTTCACTTTCACCCATGGGGAACCAAGCCCAGAGCAGCAAGTTTAGCCAACCTCCTCAGCGGGTCAATGGAGAAAGGTGGATCCCTCAGCAGAGCTAACAACATACTGCTCCTGTTAGGACCAATGTCCTTCTATATTGGAGTCACTGTGACACACCTGCAGTGGGAAGGGAAGCATTGACAAGGCCATGGGAGGTCCCTGGGGCACAACAGCTGCAATACTTCTATTGTAGTGACAAGCCCTGGTTGTACATGGACAGCATTGGAATAGTTCTAGGAGGCTGGGTGCAGCACCTTTGTTGATGGCTCATGGAGGAAATGCCTAGGTACTAGCCTTCAGGTTTGTGCTAACTCAGTGCTCCTGGGCATTTCTGATGCCCAGAGGTGAAATGAGCATCCGGGTGCTAGATGTTCCACCTCATCTCTGGCTAGATGGGGAGGCCACAAGGGAGAATCTTGAAGCTCTGGGATCTCCAAGAAGCAGACATTCATCAGGGTCAGGATAGTGCTGCCTGTGATATGGTGCGTCTGAGTCAGCAGGCAGCTTCACCCAGCCCCAGCCTGCTACTCCTGCCCAGCAGCATGTCAGGAAACCCAACAGCTTGGCCATGCTTACCTTCTTCTTGGACTTGAAGACATTGCACCTGAAGATATTGCTGGAGCCATCCCTGGCAATGTAGCTGAAGATCTTCAAGTCCTGGGAGTCATGTGACACATAGAATATCCTGCAAGGACATCAGGGTGGGCTGAGGTGGGGATGAGCATACAAGAGGGAGACTGGAAAGGCTTCACCCACTAGCTCACCAGACATGGAATGAGGTGCTAGGAGATGCACAGCGTAACAGATGGTTTGGCATGCACACTGCTTGATAGTGGGTCACAGGCTAAGCCAGCTGGGCACTTTTTTCAACGGAAGTTGTTTTGGGGGGACTAGAAATACTGACTGACACCAAAACATTTCTGTGGAAAGTTTCTCAGTTCCAAGATGAAATGTCTCATCAAAATGAGGGTGAGGGCAAGGGTACAGGCATTACTCCAGTAGAACAGGCAGCATCTCATTGCTTAGGATGCAGACAGGGGAGGCTGGAGGACACCAACTCAGCAGAGCAAGGATTTATTAAACATTCAGCAGACCAGAGAATCACACGGAAGAGGGAAGTGACCCTGGCTCTGCCACATCCCAGACAAGTGCTCTTCATGTTGTGCTATAGGGTCAAGTTCTCCTAGAAGAGCTCTTTCACAACTGAAAATGCAATAACCCAGACAGAAATATGCTACAAACCACTGATGAAGGCATTACCTGGGCTGTGGGAGATCCAGTTTTAACTCCCTGCTCTTATTTATGGCAGGGATTTGAACTCAGATCACAACACACCTCAAGTGGGTATGCCTATTCCATGGAGGAAGGATGGGGTGGAGGGGGCCGATTGTGTTTCTTTCTCCCTGTGATGCCCTTCAAGGGGTTTTGGTCCTGTGCCACTGCCTAACGAAACAAATTCTGAAGCCCGGATGCTTCTTGAAAACTGGAATTTCATTTCTATAGACAGCCTAAGGCCTGGCTTGCCCATTACTCCCAGTCTATCCCACAGACCCCTCTCCTTTTCATAGACAGTGCTCCCTGTTGGGGTGGCAAACCAATGTGTTGGGAGCAAGGCAGAAGCAGGGCTGCTCTATTTCCATACCAATGTCACAGTGAGCTGCGACAGGGGCCCCACTTGTGAATCCTCCCCACAGAACACCACAGACCCTTTAGAGTGAGAAGAGAATGGCTGCTATAGGTCTTTGCTCTGGATACCAGCTGTCCTCAATGCTCATGTTCTGCTCCCTCACACACAGGCAGGCTAATCTATCTGTGCCCCTCAGGGCAAGACATGAGCTGCAGCTCTTCTGCTATTCCAGTCCTCTCTCCCCACTCAAAGCTCCCAATGTGGGCAGAGTGAGTAGTAAAGAACCCCAGTGGGTTAGCGGGTGGGCATGGGACCTGGATGTTTCAGGAGGTTCCCCAAGGTAGCCAGCTACCGATGAGCTGGCACTTTAACTGCTCTACCTGAGAATGGCCTTGTGCATGGTAACTGGTGGAGTTTGTGAGAGAGAATGTGAGAAAAGCAGGAGACTTGCAGAGCATCCCCTTTCTTCAGTCACTCCTAAAGGCTCCAGCATGGCCAGAAGCTCCATGACTGAGCTGCTGCGCCAGGCTGGTCAGGCTCCTGAGAGGTGAAGACCCACTGGAGTCGCATGCTGCTCAGATTCCCTGACAGGTCTGGAGGGGGAACAGAGGGCAACTAATCCCTGCACAGGAGAGTGGTTCGCCCTCTCTTAATTGGGCTCATTAAAAGGGGCTTAGCAGTGTCCGGCTCCAATCCAGCTCCCAGGGAGTAGGAGTGGGTCTGCCCTGATGTGACCCAAGCAAGGCCTCCTTCTCCTGAAGGGGCAGACTGCTGGCAGCCAGTCCTGAGAAGTGTATGTGAGGCTTGGAGCTCACAGGCTCTCACCCTTCTCACTCACTCTTTGGCTCTGACCAGAGACAATGTGATTCTACTAGAAACTCGGGAGGCTAGTCCTTTCCTTGGGCTCTGTACCGATCCAAAAACCAAGTTAGCCTTGCTGTAGGGGGAAGTTCCCATTTGCCCTTGCTGTCATGCTCTGGGCTCACTAGTCTCCAGAACATTGTCACACAGGGTAGGAGCTGGGAGGGGGTGGATGCCCTGGCTTGCTCAGGGGCCACATGCTGGCATTGACCAGGTGCTCAGGGTATGTGAGTGTGCCCTGCAGAGGGGTGTGCTTTGCACAGCCTTGCTTTGCAAAGAAGCTGCCAAGATTCCCCTCTCTCCACCCATAGCAAAAAGCCAATAATGCCACGGAGAGACAAATTGTTCACTGACCAATACCTTTCATCTGCAGCTCAGAAAATGAAATGTCTTCTTGGGTTCAGATCGGCAGTGGCATCACAACATACCAAGGGAATGCAGCCAACAGTGTCTAGAAGGGGCATCTGAAACCCAGTCCCCTCTTCAGAGGACTCTGGATCTGAGGACAACTTCATAGGGAGGGACTGGACTGGACAGTTAAGAAGCTTTTTAGTGAGACAGACTGGACCTTGCAGCCAAGACACAAGCCAGCCTTTCTGCTGACTCAGCAGGACTCCCATAGCTGGGGCCTGTAACTGCTGGTTCTGCCTTGACATCCCTCTGTGCTGATATGATGCAAGAAAACTTATAGCTCAGGGATCATGGATTGGGAGGCCCAGATAGAGCTGACTATGTATTGCTCACAAATACATGGCTGGATTAAAATACAGTCTCCTGGCAACCCAGCGGGAGCTGGGAGCAAGTTCTCTCCTGCCCTAACAGAGAATTGACAGGCAGCATTGCTAGAGCTGCAAGGGAGGCAGCTCTGCTGGGGAAACTGGCTTCTGAACATCCAGGTTTTGCACACAGAAGAATCCTCCACTGATTTCTATGTCTGAGGCTCCCATGAGCTGCAGGGCAGAGCTCAGGGCAGCTGCATGCCACCAGGTCACTGGGTGGGCAGCATGTCAGAATTCACGAGAATTGCAAGCCCCAGATTGCTAGGTGGCCTGTGTGTCAGTCCCAGCCCTGCTTCCTGTGCCCCAGGCACTGCATCAACTACATGTCAGAGCACACAGGATCTGCCCGCCCCCATGGCCACTGGGGGATGCATGTCAGAGCTCACTGGAACTTCTTGCCACCTGCAGATGGCCCTACCTGTAGATAGGATCGTGCATCACCAACATCTTGCTCTCATCCCAGGTCCACTCTTTTTTCTGCAAGGAATGAAGCTGTAAATAAGTTAGATGCTGTCCAAAGGTCCAGGAAGTGGACTTTAAAGCCGCACCATCCCCCCTACCAGAGCCACCCTTCCTGGGCGCCAGGAAGGATACACAGGCAGAAACAGCCTGAGACTAATGGGATTACATCAAAAAGTCAATGAGAGTATACAATGCACTCCACCAGGGACCTGAGAGGCAAGCAGGCAGGAAGTGCCACTGCAGATCCAGGCATCTGCTGAGACAGGGCACTCAAGCCCCAACTTATCCCTGGGGCAGCCTCAGAGATGGATTAGTTCCTTCCACAGAATCCCTGGAGCATGGAAGTTAGACGAAGAGGACCCAGTGATCAGATTGTGCTGCGAGGCAGAACATGGACCAGGGAGAGGGTGAACCATCTGTCTCTCTGACTGTGCCTCTGACCCTGGGCATCCTGTTGGAGGATATAGTATGCAAGGCTGTGTGGTCTGGATTGCTGCTCCAACTAACAGCGCAAGCCACCAGTGAAATGAGTTTAATGGTTCTCAACCTTGCTCCTAGCAGATGTCAATGCCCACCACAAAGCTCATCACCTGCTCAGGCCCTCCTAGCCTTCTTCCCCTCTTGAGTGCCCATTGTTCTTATCCCCTTGCTTAAGGTGGCTAAGAGAAACAGCAATGGCAGAAAACATTTTTGCTGAAGCAAGATCTTTCCCTCAAGTAGTGGGTGACAGGGTTAATTTAGAGCTGGCTGCTCTTAGCCTGCTCAGCGATTAACAGAGGGCTGGACTGTCCGCTGTCTGGCAGACACCCGCAGGGACTGACCTTTCAGAGAAGCCCAACCTTTATGCCCAATTACCGACCACCCTCTCCATCCTGCCTTCCTCTTGCCTTTGATCTTCATTTGCCCTTCTACACAGCGTTTGAATGGCTGCCAGACTCATTATCCCCTCGGCAGTGCTCCTGCTCAGCAATTTACTGTTCTCCCCTGCTCTGTTCCTTGCACTCTTGTGGCCAGCACCTCAGGAGTTATGAGTATCCCTGGGGCCAGTCTGGAGGACTGGGAAACGATAAATATTAGTGCTTATAGAACTGAGAGACTGATCATACTTCTGAGAGCCAGGCAGGTCACGGGCCAACTGCCAGCATCCTGCTCTGCTGATGCACCCAACTTCTCAACTGATTTAGCCCTGAGCTCCACATACCTACAGTTCTGCCCATGCCCCTAAGTTACAGCCCCCCCCAGCTATCCCAAAGTGACCTTCTAAGTAGGCCTTGTTCGGGTTGTGAGGAAGACTAATCCTGTGAAACTGGGGATGCACCAACACCCCTGTGCAGCTTGGTCTAAACCCTCTCGAACTAACGCTTACCTAACCTGGACTTAGTAACTTTTGGTGATGAAGACTGTGCAACCTATTTGCAAGGCTTCACTACTCTCCCAGTCAGAAGGTTTCTCCTCATGTCTAACCTAGATTACCCCTGCTACAATTTAAACCTTTTACTGCCTGTTCTGTCTTGTCAGAGACATTGAGGACAATTGATCACCATTTTATAACATTTTTTTTTTAAAGTTTGCTGTCAAATCCTTTCTCAACCTCCTCTTCTCTAGGCTACAAAGTCCCGATCAGTATGGAGAATATCTTTGCTTTTACCAACAGGCTGTGTCAGATTTCTTTTTTATCATCATCATTCATCTGCATTCCCATCACATATTAGGATCCTGCTGTTGTAGAGAACAAAGATGTGCACTTCCTCTGACATGGCAGTAATGTCAGAGATGTTTCCAGCCCTTTGCTAGGGGAGGATGATGCTGGCTTGTGCAGAGGAGACATAGTCTAGCCAGTGGCATGGAGTGGGGCTCTCTAGTGCCCGGTGGGTCTGCAGGGAGCCTGCTCCAAACCTGCCATTCAGGGGATGCAGCTATGGTACAAGGCCATATGACATCTGGAAGTGAGGATCTCCAATTGCCAGATAAGGTCCCCAAGGGAATACCTGCCTCAGCCACGGCTGTGCAGGACTGGGGCTGAACCTGCACTACTCAAGGCAGTGCCCATGCTTCCTAGTTTATTTTCTTTCCATCTCAAATTCTAAGCCACTGGCATAGGGATCTTCCCTGCAGAGAGGCCCCTTTCCATGCACAGCAGGAAGCAGTAGCAAAGATTGTACACACAGACCCTCACTACCCTCCGGGGCTTTGCTGAGGGTCACCTTAAGAGTGATACCATCCTATGGGATGCTTCAAACTTAAGCACTCCTGTTCTCATTGATCACTGTCCAGCTAGGGAAGGGACACAGCATGGGGGCTAGGAAAAGGCAGTCTCTGCCCTATGCAGTTGCAAAAAAAAAAAAAAAGAAGAGGGTAATGGGCAGGTTTAATTTTGACCTGCTTTCTCATCAACATTAAATGTGAATTATCACTGTGCAATTCCAGGTGGCAGAGCACTCTAGAGATGGAGCACAGCAGACTGAGCATACCTATAGCCATGATCCTGTCTGGGCCACTGGCTGGAGAGACAGCCTTTTCTTTCCTCTGTCACAGGGTGGTTGGTACCAGATCATGAGAGTGATGGGGCAGCTACACAATCATTCCATCCAGGAGGACCCCACAGCGCTTCCCACCTGGGCTAATAGGGACAACACCCAATTCCCTGAATATCAGCCTTGTGTAGTGGGGGAAGAGGCAGCAGTTTTAACAGCCTCCCGTAGCCCCACAACAATACTATACAACAGACATTGCAGATGGTAACTTCCATAGTTGAAGTCACAGAAGCGCTGCTGATTGCAGTGCCGAGGAGAGGGAATTAACAGAACTAAGGTGAGAACAGCTACAGAGTAGGGCCCAATTCTACCTCCCTTACTCTATGAGTAGCATCCCTCAGCTCAGCAGAACTATGCAAGGAGTATGGTTCTGTTCAGGGTGCATGAGGGTTGCAGAACCTGGCCCATATATTTTGGATACTTCTATTGCAACACAGCAAAACAGGTTGCAAGGGATTAATTAGGGGACCTGAGGAGGAGAGAGAAAAATGAAATCTGTGCCCAGCCCCTGACCCAGCCTGGCTGGGATGCCATGGTATTCCAGTTTGATTGGATGTACTGGAAAGGATGAGACACCCCCAGCTTTCTGGGCACATGCCCTGCTCAGCACAGATGAGGGACTTTTATTAAGAATAATGATGTAAGGCATCCCTAGATCCAAACAAAATGGGCCCCAAATGCAATGACTTTTAATTCCACTCCATGAACTCAGAGGGTGACAGCAGTAGCCCTAGGATGAAGTTGTGCAGCTCTGTGACATCGGCTTGGTCATTGCACTAACTGAGGTATCCATGGAAGGTGGTCTCTGCTGCTATTGATGCCAGGCTGGGATCCCACCAGTTTTACATAAAGTAGCAGATGGGTAACTGTACTGAGGCTTACTTTTGACTGCAAAACCCTTGCCACTCCCACTGATACATCAGTCCGATATCAAACCAGAACCAATATAAAGAAAATTGACTATATCAGAAATTGGCCTGATGTGGCCGAAAATTTGGACAATAAATGCCCGTGCATGCACACAGCTGCTGTACAGCACACAGGCAACGAGGATCACAGCCTGGCGGCTTGGAGAGCTGTGTGCAGCTGGTAAATCTGTCGTGGTGGAAATTGCAAGGGGAGGGAAGGGCCGTGGGGGGGCAGATCAACACCCCCCACAGTGAGGGAGCGAGTGAGGCTGGGGTAAGTGCTGCTCAGCTGAGGCGGGACAGGGCACAGGGCATGGGACAGAGCCACGGCTCATCTGGGGGACACAGGGAGGGGACATGGCTCCCGCCTCTGCACACACCCCAGAAGGGCATGGTGGGGCATATGCTTCCAGGTCTGCACAGGGTGGGGTGCAGCTGCAGGCTGGGGCCAGGGGCTGCACTGGGCTCTTCCTAGTGTGGGGGGAGAGGAGGGGCTGGCCCAGGCTGCGCTTGGGGCGGATGGCAGCAGTGCTCAGAGGGGGCTGCAGCCACTCCAAATTTTGCTGTAGCCCCCCCCAACCCCCTCTCCTAGCGTCGCTGCTGCCTACCCAAGCACAGCACAGCCCCTCCCCCCGTGCTGGGAAGCACCCAGCGCAGCCCCCAGCCCCAGCTGCAGCCCACCCCACTCCATGCAGACCCAGGGGCACATGCCCCTCCCCTCCACTGTGCCCTCCCGGGGTGTGCACAGTGGCGGGAGCCGCTCCCCCTCCCCATGCCCCCCAGATAAGCCGTGGCTCCATCCTGTGCCCACCCCGCCCCGGCAGGGCAGCGCCTACCCCACCCCAACCCCACTCCCTCCCTCACTATGGGGGAGCATTGATCTGCCCCTCAGGCTCCTTCCCTCCTCCCTCCCCTTCCACCACAACAGACTTATCAGCTGAGCACAGTTGTATCGGAAATCGGATCGGTATCGGCTGATATGCCTCCTTAAAAATCAGTTATTGGTATCAGCCCCCAAAATCTACTGGTGCACCCTACCCTGAAGCAGTCTGATGCATGGCTGAGAACCTGTTCCAAGGTCAGTTCAGTGCCAGTGACTCCGGGGAGGGGGAGCACGTATCTATTTACAATGCTGTTGCCTGACTTTGCCTCAAGAGACACAGATGTTACTTTCGTGAGGGTCTCATGAGCTGACACTTCAGCATTGCTGAGAACAAGATACTCCATAGTAAAAAGTCTATCTCAGGGCAGAACCCTGTCTGAAAGCCCAGGAGGAACTCACTCAATGCAGAGGCTGCCTGGCTTTGGGAAGTGCTTTCCCTGCACTAGGTTGGGCTAATGGAAGATGCATCCTATTCAGTCAGACCCAGCATGATCCTCTCCCACACAAGGGACCCCGAGATTGCAGCTGCCTCCTCCTCACTAATATTGGGGCTCCAGTCCACATTTGGCTCCTGGGACGCACCAGGAGCTCAGCAGAGCAGGCTAGCTCTATTCCCTGCTATGAGTCTAGGGCTACCCTTTAGTGGTAGCAGTAGTGCTGGGGCAGGCCCTAGGAGAAAGCAGCATATACCTCTGCCTTCCAACAGCTGCTAGTACCAGGGGGCCCGTATAAGTCACTACAACAGCACAGAGCCACTGGAACACAGGACTGCCCTGGGTCCCCCTTCCAGGTCACTTGCCCCACATCCACCAGACCACTCATTAACAAGGCAGTCTCAGAACTGCTGGTTTCTTGCTGCCCTAGGACCACTCCCTGGCCCCTTCGCACTGGTGCAGAGGAATGAATCCTCTCACTGTGACTGGCCTCCCTGCTGTGCAGCCCCCAGTGCTGCCACAGACATCCATGCCCAGTGTGGATGCAACGCAACTATTTCAGTTTAAGAGCTGTTTACACTCTTCCTGCAGTCATTTTCACAGATGCAGACTACAAAATCAGGGGCTGGGCAGCAGAGATGGGCCCCAGAGGCAGCACTGCCGGCCTTTCCCCACTGTATGACCCATTAGCCTCTGCTTTCCCCAACAGAGGATGGTTGCCCTACTTAAGTGGGCTCTGCTGTAGGTGGGCCCCACTCACTTGCTGGGCTGACACCCCAGGCATGGTGACGTGGGGCCCCCTGACCAGAGCTGCCTCACAGTGATGCAGGGCACTCTGGGGGATGTACGTACCACTTTGATAATATAGCCTCTCCATTCACAGAGATCTGCAGCCAGGGCAAAAGTCATGTAGGACCCCCACACCCCTAGGTTCTACAATGGAGAGTGACCACAGGCCTCACAGCAAGCCTGCCTGCGTCCTATGGGGAACAGATCCCCCAGTTGTTGCAGGCCTGGTCAGGTTGATCCCATTCAGCCCCCAAATCTATCAGAATACTAGCTCGCAGCTGATGCAGCCCCTGAAACGCCTCCATAGCTGACCAGCTCTTTCAGTACCTAGGCACAGGAGCAGCAAGCTAGAGACAAGGGCAGTCCTTCAAGCTGTGTATCTGGAGATAGCTCCCCTATCTCCCTACTACAACCTCCTGTCCAAGCAGCAGGCCAAGTTGAAGAACAGTCCTCTAAGCCCTGGGGCCCTGGCAACCCTAACCCCCCCAAAAGGATGGCTGTGGATTAGTTGCCCAGATGTGCCCAAGCAGCTGGGGGCTGAGAGGACCATCCTATCACACAAGAAATACTGGCTCAGAAGGTCAGAGCTGCTCACCTTCTTTTTCTTCTTCAGAACAACCTTCACGCCATCCACTGAGACCATGAGACTAACTTTCTTCTTCTTGATGTTCTTGGCTTTGAACTCGTACTGGATAGGGAAGAAAAGAAGGAAAGGACGGATTAATTCACTTGTGCCACCTCATCCTGTTCTACAAAGGGTGTGTGAAGGCTTGTGTGTACCTCACACATCTCCTCCATAGGTATACACAATACATGCACCCATGCATGCACATACAAACACATCACCTGGGTATACACACTCACCCACATCACCACACACCTGTAGGCACATCCCTGTATGAACATATTTATCTGCATACACACAAAGCCAGCAAATGCTGTTTCATGAGGGTAGGGGTCTCCCCCTCCCCATTTCTGTTTCCTGTCCCCCTTTTTTAGTTCTCTCTCTCTCATGTGCACACACACAGCATGGGAGAAACACACTGATGCTTAGTTTGCCATATCACTTGGACTCAGGGTTATGAGCCAGCATTCAGGGGGCTGCTAATGTGATAGTGCTCAAGGCATTGTCTTCCCAAAGGCTGTTGGCATGGCACTGACACCAGCCCACGCATGGGGTACTGATAGTCAGAGCCGTCCCTAGTGGGGGGCAAATTGGGGCGACTGCCCCGGGCCCCACGCTCTGGAGGGCCCTGCAGAGCTGGGCGAAACAGTGGCTTCTCATTCAGCTGCTCACTACCCCCTGCTGCCAATGCTGCCATTGCCATCAGCGGCAGCAGCTTCCTTGGGTCCAGGGCCCATGGGATCGGAGCAGGGGTGGGGCCCTGCACAGACTGATTTGCCCCAGGCCCTGCACCCTGCTCGGGTCAGCTCTGCTGATAGGCCTTGCTCCTGGCAGTGAAGTCCTCTGAAGAGCAAGTGCTGTTGTCTCATGCCTGCAAGGGGATGTTTATCCTTGGTAACCAGGCCACCTCACTCCCATCTGGCACTGAGGTCTGCCCAGACACATGGCAGTGGAACCCAACTTTGTTTTCCCATGACAACAAAGCTCAGCAGCAAGGGTGCCCGTACTCATAGGGATGGGAGGAACATGGACTAAGCCTCTCTGGTGAAAGGAGGGCCAAGGCCTTTTCCTCCTCTCCTGTAAACATTAGGCTGGGGAAAACCCTGTCCTTGAGACCATAAAGCGAGAGGAAAGATCTCCCCGCATCACTGAATGACTTGCCTTGGGGTAGGCAACCCTGTTCCTTCCACCAGCCCTTCCTCCTTTCCCTAGGGCAGGGGTTCCCAACGTTTATGTGCCCAAGGACACATTCAAATTTAAAAGAGAAAGCAGCAGGCACCAATATGAATATTAAACTCCTGGATATGCACATGCGCATAGTTTCATTTGGGGAGGGAGTAGTAAGCGCCACCCCGTCACTGCATCACACAGACCGACTCAGTCTCATTTTGGTGGCCGTTGCGCACAGCCTGTGAAAAAAATGTTGAAAAGTTGCTGTTCTGAGTTCAATCGGCAATGACAGCATTTTTTGTTGGAATAATGATTTTTACTGATCATGAAAATGCGTGTGGGCGCCTGAATAAACCTCAGGGGGTGCCACAGCACCTGTGGGCACTGCTGCCCTAGGGAGTGCCCTTCATTGATGTCAGAGCCCTCAGGGAATATAGCTTAGCTGGGCCCCCATCTCAAACCTCTGCCAGGCTCTTCTCTCAAACCTCACCCCCTCCAGTAGTCCATGAACTGGGGGAGAAGGGCAGGATCCTCTGCATAGCAGACCTAACAGCATTCACCCACAGCTCCTACAAACCCCATCTTGTCTGCTTCCACTCTGGTCACAGCTGGAGGGGCACTGGTGGAGCCAAGTAAGGTTTGAAGAGATCTGGGAAGAGGCCACAGTTGGTTCATCCTCTTCCCTGGCATGCCATTACATCAGCAGTGCTGCTTCCTACAAGTTTCCCTTGTTGCTCTGGGATCATGGGGCTCTCCACTCCAAAGACACTGCAGCCTTAGACATGCTGACATCTATTAAACTGAATGGCAGTCACGCTAGTGTTTTCGCTATACCCTATGTGTGCACTCATTGCTGGGGGGGTGGGGATTGTCTGTGTGTCAAGAGACAAGGGAATTGGGGGGGGGGGGGGGGTCTCTGCCTTCACCTTCATATACATGCAATGAGCTGGCTCCCATCCAGCAACCCCTAGCACAGGAGCCAGCCAAACAGAGGAACTGGGGCACTGCTGTATTTCAGAACCAGCTGCACTGCAGCGCCTGCTTTGGTAAGTCATTTCTATGCAGATCCCAGCTCCAGCTTCAAAGGCTGCACCAAGTGCTGGGCACCCTCTTGTGGCATTAGCAATGGGCTGTGATATATGGGCTCTGGCAGCTCACAGTTGATGGGCAGGAAAAACTATGAGGCCCAACCTGTAATTTAAATGATAAAGCACTAAAAATACAATTCCTCAAAGCTATTTAAGACTTGCCAATGGGGACAGGAGATACAGATGAATCAGGAGAGAACACGGCCTGCAGGCTGCAGCATGAGTGACAGCTCTTTTGCCTTGCCACCGCCTCCAGCTGGCCCCAGCTTCCCCAGGAGGAATGCAGGGTATGTGAATGTGCATGTTTGGGGGAAGAAAGTAGAAATGGAGCAAATTTGCAGACACAAGGCAATTCCATACCCCTTACTGCAGGGCTACCAGGAGAAAGAAGGCTTCCATATACCCACAGCACAGGGCCAATATACAATCCCCGCCTGTCCACATGCCTAGGATGCTCACTGCTTCATCCTGGGCAGAGAGACTGTGGATGGAAGGGAACTCAGATCTGACCCTTGGCTTCACTGCAGAACACACCAGTGAGGCAGCCCATGGGAATAGGTATCTAACAGATGCAGATGATCATCCACTAAGAGCTGGATTAAGATCCCAGCCTCCCCAGTCCCACCCAATGCCTGCACACAACTAACAATCTCTCTTTGGAGTCAGTGAACCTCTAAAGTGATAGGGATGCACAAACAGCTGATGATCTTTTTGCAAATGGGCGAGTGACCTGTATCTCAGTGGGGTGGGAAGAGACAAGCTATAGAGATCTTGTGAAAGAGAAGATGGATCTTGCACTGGGAGATGACAGCACGCAGTTTGCCGTGGTGCAATGGGACATGTAGGGAGTTTGGCCATTCACTGAGGGGACCAGACTGCTCAGTTATTTCCTACTAAATTAAAGCAAACCCATAAAATACATTTAAAAACTCTGCAGATGTTTAAGTGCCTGCACACCTCACAACCAGCCCTTGAGCAGAGTAGTAAAATTTGGAAATAGAAGGGCAGCAGGCAGGAAGGGTGTTTAGCCTTTGGCACCCAGTTTCCTGTTGAAGGCCTCTCTCCTGCAAGTGGCTATGTTTTCCCACCACTACATGCAGCAGGCATGTCCAGGGCAGTGAGTCCCATGCACAGGATCACAGCCATCTTGCAGCAGATGTTGGTGAAGCTGCACACGTCAGAAACAAAGGTTCCCCACTGTACATTCCCAACCAACTGATTTTTCTTGTACCTGTGATTTCACCTGGACAAAGCTTATATACTCTCCCCTCCTTCCATACAAAGAGCCCAGCTGGGACTTTCCACTTAACTGTCCTTCCAAGAATCCCTAGAGATCTCCCAGGTCCCAAAGCTGTAACCTGAAACCCACCACAGGAAGGTCACAATTTAACCCTAAAAGGATGACTGCTGCAATAACTGCCTTCTAAGTCCCCAAGCCTCATCAGAGTCACGCAAGGAGAACTTCTGTTATTGCTGAACCTGTTTTTCTTTAGCTGACTATGAATACAGTTGGCTAAAGGAGACACTAGTCTTTACCTTGGCTGACTTTAAGCTGTGCTGTCCAAGCTAGAGAATGGCCTGGGGTAGGTCTGAAACAGTCCAGGCACCCCTCATTAGGACTCACGGCATCCCTCTATAATTTTTGTGAGTTGAGTGGCTCCTACTTTCAAAAACTAATTTATATATTACACTGCTCATCTCATTGCAGAGGGGCCAGGCAATGGGGGTGGGGGATCAATCAGGCAGGGACAAACCTGAGCCTGTGCTTATTTGCTTATCTCCTCACACCTCAAGTAACACTTCAAAGTATCTGGCAGCACCCCTAGGTGCCATGGGACCTGGGCGAGAATCACTGGTCTGAAACCCGCCTTCTTGATTCATTACTCTCAGTGATAATAAAACCCACGTTTTGTTTCCTACATGGCAAAGCCCTAAGTCTTCTGTCTTGGGCTATCCAGGGCACTATTTAATTTGAGCTTCTTCTGTAGAGGAGGCAGCCATCTGAAAAACATCTCAGGGTTACTGAGACTTTACTTAAGGATGGTCCTAAATGACTAACATCCCCACTTCCAAGGTGAAGTCAAAGGTCCTCCCAAGCTTAATGGATCATGGGATAAGCATGGTTAAAGTACAGCAGCTTCCATGGCCAATGGCACACATGAGAGATGTGGCCAACATCACATCTGTCCATCTTTGACTCTCCAGCTAGGTACCTGTTTACAGATGGGGTAGCTTGGGGCAGCCTTTGGCATCAGAGCTTGAACTCACACTCCTGGAGTTGGGGACAGAGCTCAGCCACCACACCCCAAATGAAGACATGTGTTATAGCAAAGGTGTTAATGAAGCACATGGCATGGGTGACTGGGATGGAACCTATACAAGACTCTCCAGAAAGAGAACCAGGCCCAAGAGAGGTGCCAAAGCCTCTTGGTACACTTCTCCAGCAAGAACTGCAGGAGGTGAGTGGGGCCAGCTCCTCAAAGGAGTTAACAGGCTCAATGGACTAAGTTCCCTTGTAAATTCAGAGGCCTGAATGGGGACCAAGCTTTTCTGCAAATCTGGCTCACAATACTAGGAGGCCACCTTGCCCTACCCCACAACTCATTAGCACAATCACTCTGGTGAGTTCAGGGACTCCTTGGGATGCATTCGCAAAGCAATGAAAAACAGTTCTAGCCAATAAAATGCTAATAAACTCCATGCCCAGTGGGGCCCTCTAATGAAACACTAACTGTAATTAAATAGCCAATAAACCCAGAAGAGAGTTCAATAAAATGGCAATTCAACAGAGAGGCAGCAGCTGGCAGCCCCTTTTTCCCAGATTCATGGGATCTCTCAGATGCTAGCAAATGCCAGTGGGAGATGGGCTCAGGGAGAAGAGGAAGGGCAGAATGGAAATCTTTGACCTTGCAGAGCTGCTTCTTCAGGGAACCGAGTTGCAGGTGGAAGCCTTCACGAAGGACATTCTAACGGACTTGACACTATTATGCAAACAGCCCCACTGACCAGCCAGTCGGGACACTGCTGCCGTTCTTTGGCTCTTCAGCTCTGCTGCTCAGATTTGGATCTGTCCCTGGCACAATGTGACTTCAACGGAGTCACAGAGGAAAGGAGCTGACCTTGTGTCACCTCTGCATTCCCAGCTGCAGGAAGGGAATGTGTGCAAGGGGGATGGGGGAGAGCAGAGGAAGGGTTGCCCTTGCAGCTGCAGGAGTAGGGGAGGATTTAGTGTGCATTTCCTCTCTGCCATCCCTTGCTTCCTTCCCTGTTGTTTGGAGACACTTGGAGGAGTGCTGGGGGCTCAGTGCGATGAGGCCTTTTGGCAGCTCTTAGTACAAGGCAAAGGACCTGGGGATGGAGGGTATGGTATACTGGGTAGGCAAGGTTCTTTGGGTAGTTGTAGCTTTTAGCAGACCAACTAAAAAGTTGGAAAAATTGTTCTTTGCAAGCTTTTGGACACAAGCACCCTTCTTCTGGGTGGAACAGAGGTAGTCTGACTGCTCTACTCCCAGCAGAGGGGAGGGTGGGGGGGGCACAACACACAGGCAACCCAGCACCCTCTCCAATGAAAAGGTAACAGATCAAATTCAACTAGGTTCTTTGTACCAGAGGAGCCTAGTTTGTGTGGATGACGAATCACCAGAATTCCACCAAAAAGACACCCCAAACAAATTGTCCCCATCCACTGTGCTCCTTCAGGAAAGCACCTGTCTCCTTGTGCCACTTGCCTTCAAAAGCAATGCTCGAGCCTACTGAGAGGCAAGGGTGTGTTACTGGGCAGATGCTTCAGCAGTACAAGTCCAGTGCGCAACCCAGGTGCACTGCTTGCACGTACAAAGCTCGCGCACCTCGCAGTACCCGCCTGCCCCATGTTGGAAGGCTGGCCATGTTCCAATGCAAACCCTTTGCTCTGTCAGCATGCAAGAGAAGGCAAGCATGACCTTTTGGCAGAAGGTCTAGGAAGGAGCTAGTGAGGACAGAGGACAAATTGGTGCTGCTCCTACCACTTATACAGAGACTACAGCAAACCTGGGATGATCATGGTAGGAGCAAGAAGAAAAAGTAACACGGGGCAAGGACAGTGGCATTACAGCAGTCAGGCACTGCCCCGAGTGCGACTGGTGAGAAACCTGGAGAGACTGGGAGAAGAAACAGATGCAAGAGAAAGGGGAGAATAGCTAGAGGTAAAGGTGGAACAAGGAGAGACAGATCAAGGCAGAGGGGAGAGGCACTGCAGGTTCTAGTAAGACAGTGGGGTATGGGACCAACACATGCACCTACTATTCCACTCGTGCCTCTAGCACTGCTGCTATCCAATGGGAAACTTTTTCTTACAGAATCCAATGGCTTTCACCCCACTGGTGTACTCCAGCAGCACGGACAGAACAGATGAAGGACAATCATCGTACATTCCAGATGGAACGGGACATACAGAGACCCCAAGGCCCAGGTTTTATTCCACTTTCTGGGTGCCTAAGTGCAACCTTATTTCACCTGTTTGAGTCCCTGAAAAACCATTAGCATGACTACTTTGCTGCTGGAGTTTCAGTGCTGTTGTGGGGGAGGAGCTGAGGTTGCTGGCAGGGATGGAAAATGCCACTGAATGGACTTAAAGATTGTCCTTGGCAACCATAGCAACCAACTCCACATCCGAAGCTCACAGCCACTCTCTCTGCCGTGACCTTTGCTCAGCCTGGCTCTGGAGCTCCACAAGCCCAAGCCCATGGGTTGCGGGGCAGAAGGCCTCTTCCTGGAATCACAGCAATAAAAGGGGCCTGTGAACAAGGGCACCATGGCAAAGGAAGCTGTCCAGGAGCGGGGGAGGCTTGGAGGCTTTGCATAGCTGGCCTCCTCCCCAGATCTGCTGGTGGAAGCACTGACTCTACAGCCTGAGGGTGGCTCTGAAGGAAAGTGATCCGGGATTCTACTTGGAGGCCCCTGCCCATGATCTGAGTTGGGAAAAACTACATGGAGCTGATTTTAGCTGCAAGGGACACACTGAACAAATCCAAACTGGCTGTGCAAGCAGGCCATAGCATGTGAGGTCCCTCCTTCAGTTTACCTGCAAGGTTGCTCCCTTCCCAGACTGTAAGGGCGGTAAGGCTGAAAGCACAGCTTTGCCGGGAATCCAGACAACAGCAGCAACTGGCTGGGCTGGGCAGTGTTTAACAGTCCCACCAACTGGCCACCTAGACTACTGCAGAGACAAGCCAGCTCACAACACTACCTCCTCAACAAATGCCTACCTTGGCAGTGATGAGGTACAGCAAGTACCCACGTCATAATGGACCACTTGCCCAGCAGGAAGACAGACAGAGCTCAGCACAACACTTCAAAAGATATAGGGCACACTGAAAAACAGTAATTAGAGGTCTCAGAGCCATGACATACATGGAAAGGTTGGGAGAACTGGGAACCTGGAGAAGAGAAGACTGAAGAAGGGATTTGATAACAGTCCTTAAGTAGAGACAGGGTGATTATAAAGAGGAAGGGGACAAACTACTCTGTGTGGCTACAGGGGACAGGACAAGTAGTAACCATTTGAAAATGCAACAAGGTTGAAGTTCATGAAGAAGTTTCTAACTGTGAAGGTGGTGAAGCATAAGAACACACGGACCTAGGGAGGCTGTGGAATTTTCATCCTTGGAAGTTTTCCAGAGCAGGTTGGACAGACACTTGGCTGAGATTTAGTCAAGCATGATCCTGCCCTGAGCAGGTGGCAGGATGAGATGATCTCCCAAAATTCCTTCTGGACCAATTTTTTCTATGATTCTGACATCAGATGAGATAAATAACAGCAGTGGTATTATACTGGACTGCCAGGGGGTAGACATAAAAACTCCACTGTTGTAGGTATATTTACTATGAACAAACCTGATGTGTTACACTGGTGTGTGATTGTCTGTCCCCACCCTGAAAGACTGAAGGACCTCTGACAAAATAGTTTATCCAAGAGAAGGTTAAGAAATGATGGGATGACAGCATAGTCATGGAGAAAGGGTTTCTCGTACCACCGGGCATTTTAACCCAGCAGGCAATGCTATAAAAAGATTCACTAACTGGGAGCTGAAGCCAGACAAATCCAAGCTAGAAATAAGTCATAATATTTTTTTTTTTAAGAACAAGGTTAACTGATAACTGGAACAACTTGCCTAGGGACATGGTAGAGTCTCTGTCACTACAAATGAAGATCGATGACTCCCAAACAGCATCCTCTAACCTCCCCAGAAGTTCTGGACCTGATGCTGAACCATCTGGGGTGAGATTCTCTGGCTGGTTTTCTAGAGTAGGGCAGACTTAAGAGGCCCCTCTGGCTTTTCCATCTGTGAGTGGGGATGTTGACTCCCCAGCCTACAAACAACAATTAAAAGCACCACAGCTGAGCAAAGAGCACAGAAGCGAGAAGGGAGAGGCTGGCATTTCTCAAAGCAGCCTCATGAAATGCTAATGGCATCTCAGGTTGGCACTGCCCACAAGTGGGACTTGATCATTGGGCTGAACTTGGAATGTGATGCCTCTCACTACGTTCCCTGGGAGACTGGCATATTTGGTAGAAAAGCATCTGCAAGCACACCCCGTGCTAGCACACACCTCCATGGAATGAGACCTGCCTGGAAGCCCAGATCCCTGTGCCCACACTTTAATGAGCAGAGGGAACTGCCCTGCTACCCTATACTTTCTGTGCCTGGGCTATTCTTCTGCTGCAGCTGTGCTGAGCCTGGGGTTAATCTATTGTTATGAAAGTGTCTGTTGCAAATGTCAGTCTGGGGTTGTACTGGCCAGGAGACCTAGCTTGGCAGCAGTAGGGCAGGAAGCCATATGACTGAATTGCAGTAATGCACCCTCCTTATCCACTACCAGAGGGCAGCTTTCAATGCCCTCAGACCTCATTCCTTTTCCCAGGGCATCCTTCCATAGCAGCTGCTGCCAGAGTTACTGGGAGGTTGCCGTGTACCCCAAGGGCTCCAGGGGAAGGGGGATCTGGGTACTTGGAAGAGATGCTGGAAAGAGAAAGGCAGAAGCAGGGGGTTGGAACAGGAAAGGAAGGTAACAAGAGTGTGTTCAGCCCAGCATGGAAAGGCAATGAAATCCCACAGCCCCATGCCCAGGTAAAGCCATCCTAACACACAGATGCACCAAGGCCTCCAGTCCAGCCCACTATGTGGATTATCATGCCACTAAGCAGCCACAGGACCAGCTTCAAAAGCAGTTGCTCTTCACCTTCCCCCACCCTGTTTCATTCTCTGTAAAAATTGGACAATGCTGCATTAACCAAGGGGCCATGCTCCAAGATCCCCAAATGGAGGGTGGTAAAGTATCAGCCAAGGCCAAGTCTGTGAAGATCAGGTATTTGAGTCAGTGACTTGATCCTGTCATGCTCAGGACTACTAAGTAAAAGAGAGCTGCAGGCAACACACCATGCCAGACACTAGCTGAGGGGAAGGCAAACCTAGGCTTGGCCACGAGGAAGAACCACTGCTCCAGCTATAACTTCACATGAGCAACCAGAACCTGACCAGCCTGAGCTGATGCAGAGGTTCCAAAACTTTTTCTTATTGTGCACCTCCTTCCATATTTACCAGCTGCCCATGTATCCCTACCAGCATGCCTTTTATATTTTAAATACCAATTACTGTTAGAATGAAAATTAAATCTACCATTGCACAATTTCTCCTGTGTACCCCCCAGAGATGAAGTGCGTACCCCAGGGGTATGCATACCAGTTTGGGATCCCCTGACCTAGAGATAAGACAACTCTTTGTTGGCTTCCAAGGAGATGATGTGGATACAGTTACCATAGCAATTGTTGCTGTTGCTCCTCTTCAGCTCACAAGAGGGACTGTCTGGAGGGGAAGCCCCAAGGGAGTGATACAGTGAGGGAACAGGCAGGAAGGTGGGGAGGGGGTGCAAGAGCAGCAAGAAGGCAGTGTTGCAAGAGCAGCAAGAAGGCAGTGTGATGCTAAGACAGCTGCAGAATTAGGCATGTGGGGGGCTGCAGGAAGGAGAGTGATTGTTCATGCCTGCTGCACCTACTCACTGGGCCTGTGTGGGTTGGGCTGACCTATGGACCTGTGGCATTCTGCAGGTAGCCCATCTGCATCTGCATGTGTGTAGAGCTATGCTCTCAACTGGGAGCTTGGGTTAAAAGAAAACCTCAATAATGCGGGACAAGTAAAAAAAAAAACAAGGCTGTTTTTTCATTCTGACCCCAGAGGTCAAAACTGCCCTGTTCACCTCAATCAGTTCCTAACATGGAAATATTTTGTTAACACTTTCACTGCTGTCTGGTTCAGCAGAACCATCCAGCCAGCATGTGGACATCCCCTACCCACTCTTGCTATTTTGGAAACTCAAGAGAAATACCTCTGACGGTCAGCAGCACCGAGGCAGGGGCTGGCAAATGCAACTGCTTGCTTAGCTTGTGCTAAGACGACTCAGGACAGCTGTATCTTCAGTCCCTTTCACGCAACCCCCAAAGATGTGCTAGGATCACCCAGTAACATGTGGTCTGCACAGCATGTCATTGCTCACTATCTGCTTGTCAGGGTGCTATTAAAGAAGTGCACAGGAAAAACCAGAATCAGATTTTCTCAAGGCACCCAGCTCTCACTCTGCTCCCAGTGAAGACACTGATTGCAATGGGAGCAGAAGTAGAGCCATGCTGACTGCTTCTGGTACTCCCCTGCTAACTGAATTAGTAGACAACCATCAAATCTCAGGGTCATGATATACGTGTAAGAGGTCTAGTCAGGTGCCTGATGAATCCACTTGTATGAAGTCCTACAACCATCACATCAAGACCTTCAATACGTACGCCTAAGAAACAGCATGGAGGAGTGGAGGCTACCCAAGACCTACCATCCACAGAGACCAAGTCCAGACTGGGCCCAGATGTTCAGTGCATTGATGGTTGTAGCTTCTGCCAGAGAGCAATGGATAAAAACTGCTGCTGACTGCCTAATGCCTCAGCGAAGGTGTATTTCTGTCCAAGTGATGTTCCTTAGTCTTTCTCCAACCAAAGAGTACCCACCAGGCAGAAGGGGTAACTGAATTAGGCTTCCGGATAATCTATGATTTGGACTGGTTAATGTTTTCATAGGCTTAGTTATGCTGCTGTTCCAGCTTTGCACTGATATTTACACCCAAGAAGCAAACCTGGGGTGATAAAAGAGACCATTAGTGCTCTTCCTCTACAGCAAGTCTAGCTGTAGCAGCCAACTTAACCACTAGCCAGAACAGCCCCAGAATGGTTCTTCACCAAACCAGATGTCATAGATACCACTGACCACACACATGCATGACAAAGACTCTCCTTCTCTCAACTGACCTAAAAAGTTTTTCCTGAATGTCAAAGCAGAGGAAAGTCCCTCCTAGCACATCAACACACTTGAGTGATTATTGGTATGAGATGCCCAAAAGCACCACTGATGTGCCAGCTCTGCCTAGGCAGACATATTGAGCTCATGAAGAAGGGGACTGGGTGTACATTTGTAGACAATGGATACCCAGTGTATGAGTATCTGCCCCTACCAAAGATGGGCATCCAAATGCAGATGCTTCCCTACAGGCAAAGACCCATTCACTAGGCTCCACAGAAGGTCCTAAGACTGTACAGAGCCTAGACCCTAGGGGAATTAAAATAATTGCTAGACACTCGGGAGAGTTGGTCACAGCTTCCAGCAGTGACCATGGGCAAGCTGTTCAAGGCCAGATTTTCACATGTAATCAGGCACCTCAGCTTGTAGAGTGGCACCTACTGAAATTTTCAAAAGTGCCTCACTTCTCACAGGCTGCTGATATCCTTGGTGTCTCAGGACATTTGAAAACTTGGCCTTTCATTTGTACATCTCAGGTTTGCCATAATGCTCCCTTAGTCTGATGTACTCAGTTGTCCTGCAAGCTCCTGGGGCAGGGACTGACTGACTAATTTGGGGGCTTCTAAATACTAATGCAAGGCAAATATAACCAATGCTCCTGAATGCAAGGCAAATACTTTCTGCTCAGGAGGCGTAAATCCCAGGCAAGGTTTCTACTCCTATTATGCATTGGTCCCTGCAGCCTGTACATCTACTGCATTTTGAACTGATAGCCATGGGACTTCAAATGGTTCAGAATCAGCGGAGGGACATCCAAATAGGTAGCATGACCCTTAATTTTAAAATGAACTTGCTAGTGGAATGATGTATTTACTTGCAGTATTTAATTTGGCCACTGGGTGTCCCTGTCTGCCTGACAGAGTTGAAGACACCATGGTTTCTAGCAATCAAAGGAGACCTAGCTGGAATTTGAGCTATGTGGAAACTTTTTGGTTTGGTATAGCAGCTGCTTAAGTATGCATGGCCTGTTTAGCAGGATCTGTAATTCTGATGTGTCATGACAACCACACTGGATCAGACCACTGGTTCCTATAGCTCAATATCCTATCCCTTTGCTTTGTGTGCTTTAATATATGATGTAGTATATTGTGGCAATGTCTCTTAAAATGAGTCACAAAATCCCCACAGGGTCTCTTGATAGAGGAGGGATGGCCTTGGTACCTGTAGAAGCCACTATTGTCTGGTGACTAAATGAAGAGAGGTTTGGTTTAAATGTTTCATCTTTGGACTCACTCATGGTTCCTGATGGACAGAAAGCACAGCTGTTAGAAAGCGCAGAAGGACACTATTTTGGTGGAAATACCAGCAAGCCATTATCTTACTAGTCCATTATCTTTCCTCTATCAATGGCTATAATGATGCACAATGCTTCAGAAAGCCCCAAGAGTGCACTTGGCTATTTGTGCAATGTTTTTGGGAGTGAGGCTGGACAGCAAGAGGACTCTTATGGCAATCAGCTTGTACACTGCAGCATGGTGACTAGTTACCCTGATTTGGACCTTTACCAGTATAACCGAGCAAACAGAAACCAAAACGTATGATTTTTTAAAAGAAATGTCTTGGGTTTGAAACCAGTCAGATGGTTTTCTGTGGTTTGACTCATGTTTTTTGATTATCTGTAATCAGCAGGAGCACAGGAAAGCTGTGATTTGGGTTTTAATATATTAATTTTTGGTCAAAACACCACCAACCTTCCCAAAAGGAATACAAGAGCAGCAAAAAAGCACCAAACTGGGAACAAAGACAAGAAAGGAAGTTTCACTATTTGTTTCCAGGCCACAAGCAGAGAGATACTGCAAAGTCGCAGCCTGCTGAACCTCCCACCAACTGAGAGAGAGAACTAGCCAAAAACATTGGTTGAAGGCATAAATGATGCATATGATTTTCCAAAGTCAAAGTCATGGTTAAAAGAAGAGTTAAGGTTGCCTAGAGAGAATCTTTTGTCTATGCCAATGACCTTGCTTTACTGCCCAAGCCAAGGATTTTGCCCATATTAAAGCTACTCTGCTCTCAGTCTATAACACTAAGAAGTAATTATAGGCCAACCCAGCTTAAATGCAAGTGATTCTCTCATCTCTGGAACCATAATGCCAACAGACAGCTAAACATTGTCTGGAATGAGGTACCACTTACCATTGCTGGCACGTTGGATTGTGTGACAAAAGGGACAGTGCATGTCCCCAAAGTACCCTGCAATCCCTGGCCGACCCAGAACGGGTTGAGCAGGGAACTCTGGGAAAAGGGAGACCTTGCCTTTAGAATAGGGAAAGCTGCAGTTGTGGTGATGCGTTGGCACCACCGCTGCAATTTAAAAGCTCCCTGTCAATCAATCTAGGTGGTGCCCAGCTGATGATGTCAATCGCAGGCGCTGCCACAGGAACTTTAAAAGGCACGCAGAGTGCCAACAGAGAGAGAGAAGGAACTGCCTCCGGGCCAGCAGAGGCCAGGGCAGGGGTGGTCTCTAGGCACCGAGGCAACAGGGTGCTAGGGCCCCTAGCAAGCCATCAGCACAAGGCAAGGAGGGCCTGACAGGCTGAAGCCAGAGCAACAGGTCCAGCCTGGCTTGAGGCCAGCTCCCACAGAGAGTGCAGAGGACAACAGAAACTCAATCAGGGTACTTGCCCTTAACTGAATTGTTAGTTCCTCCATAGCGGAGGCTTTCACATTGTATTTTTTTTGTTTTTTTAATAACATTGGCTTTGATTTAGAGAGGCCACAGAGGCCAGGACCTCAGTGGTCCTTTACCTAAGGCCTGCCTGGGTGTGCAGGGCATAGAGAGTAGGGAGCAGGCCGACAGTAACGAGAGGGCCAGAGAAATGCTATCTGACTTGGCCAGCAATCCACTAAAGAAGTGGGAGTCAGGACATTGGGTGTTGAATGCTGGGACTGGATGTAGCCGAAGCTATGGCATGCAACCATAATGCTTCAACACCTATGCTTGGCATGTGGCTGGGGTAGGGAAGGCTGAGCCCCATTGTCGACTGCATCCAGACCATGAGTACCCCTAGCAAGAAATCTATCATTACACCACAGAACCCCTCCTTAGAGTTCCATTAACACCAAGTCATGGCAGGCGAGTTGAGGGAGAAGACCCTGGTCTGGGTACTCTCGAGATTGGTAGTCAAATAAGTAAAGGCGTTACAGATTGTATGCCCTCCTTCAAGCCACATGGAGAGAGAAGGGTCAGGCTAGTGCTTAGAACAGTGGTTCTCAACCTTTACAGACTCAAAGTACTCCTCAGGAAATGCCCTCTCAGCTTTGACTCATTTTTTTTACTCAGAAAAGTAACAAAGCAACACCTCTGCCGCAAAAAACCCTGCAAAACTTAGAAAGACCATAACAAGTCAGAACGTTTGGGACGCTATGGATTCCTGTTTGAATACCTGAGTTTATCTTGTGAATCATGTGTCGGGGTTTTCACACCTTATGGTGCTAATACTGATCACCATCCTTAAAGGGATCTCATGGCACCCTGGTTGAAAATCACTGGCCTAAAACAACATATCCAAGAAGCTTGAAAACTCTAAGTGGGAAAGTCAGCTCAACAACATTAAGTCACTGAACTTATTCTTTGCTATCTGACAGCTGAATTCACAAGTCCAGTGGAAGAAAGATTAACATGCACAAAGAAGCTGAACTTTATACTGAATGGCAGCTGCCACTGCATTAAAGGAGGTCTAAAACCAACAAACACGAACAGCTTGTATGCACTTGTTGGAATCACCCCATTAGACATGAGAAGAGAGGTTGCAAGCAAAACAGAAAGATAATGACAGCTTAAAGACACCAGATGTCCGCTATATGGCCATAATGCAGCTAATGGCCACCTATATACACTGAAAAGCTTCCTGGTTGCAACAGAACCACTTCTAAAACACAGAAGCTACATGCCTTGGAAACATGATGCACACAGCTCACCAAGGACAGTACCACACACGCAGATGTTGCTGGATGCCTCCCCACAGGTGCAGAGGATTGGTGAACATGGAGGTGGTGAGACCATCTTCAAAAGAAGGGTCAGCAAATCCAAAGACAACTCACAGAAGTGGAGCCATACACATGTGACTGCAGTGAAACAGACCATAGAGCACCTCTCTGTTTGTCAGCTCCTGGAGGAACTGCACATTGCAGAAAACCTTACAGCTCAGTCTGTAGACCTGGCATCATGTGCCAAATACTGAAAATATATATAACTGTGGTGGCAGGATATGCAGAGTAGTAGCCATAATCACTGAGACAAAATAAATATTAGATCACTGACAATCCTAACCACTCAGAGGCAAGAAAATAAATAAAGAGCTCTTAAAGTCTTACACTATCCATACATTAAATACATTATTCTTAACATATAAAAAGGAATGTATATTTCATCAAAACACAAGCACCTTAACTCTGCCCAATGGACTGCTTGTGAGGAGGTGTTCATGCATTATTTTAATACTGAGTTCAGTATTTAAATATTTTGCTTTAAAGAAAAACTGTTAAATTGGAAATATTATCCTTTCACACCTACTAAGTAGAATATTGCATATTATTATTATATATAACCTCTTGCTATATCTACCTATACCTATATAACTTCAAAAATATATTAACTGAAAGCACATTTCTCTGCTGAAGTATTCAGAAGTCACTGTTCCTTAGGAATACAGTAGCACATGTACTTTAACAGAGATAGGCTGTAAACCTTGTCAATTTATGTTAAAATTATGTACTGGTATGTGTGAAAAGCATATATAAGTGAGACACTTAAAAATGTGTTCCGTTTCCCTGACTGTTTCTAGAGTCCTTCTGTGAAGGAGAAACAGTTATAGCCAGTTTTTAACTATACACTGAGCCCTAAGGTTAGATAAAACACTAGACAAAAAGGATGTATATGCAGGGCAGTGCCTTTTTAGACCCATTGTCCTCATATGCTTACATACCCTTGAAAAAAAAAAGTCTGATCTGCATAAAAATGATCTCATTTTATTCTCACCCACCTACGGTGTATACAGGGACAGATTTAATTTTAATCGCCAACATTTTCCCTTGACAATTTAAAAACATAAACACTGGAAATACTACATGATCAGATCATGCTTCAATAGCACTGACACCTCATTTGGACGAAAAAACTCCCTTTATAGAAAATGCGGGGGCTGAATTATCTTTTACTATGGGATCCAGACGGAGCGTAATTATTTCTTTAGGCATGTATGTATGCATGTATGTATTATGCATGTATGTATGTAGATAACCTTTTTGGGGAAAAAAAGAACAGCATACAAAAGGATTAGTAACACAGCCCCTAGCAAAATGAAGAACTAAGCCTAGGCTGATTTCTGATGCTAATGAAATACAAATAAGCAATCATTATTAACAACAAGCAATTACTTTAACTCTATAGAGCCTTGCCATCAAGAAGAAAAAAAAGAGAGTGTTTACAAAATAAACTGCACCTGTAAAAGGCATGAAAATACCATCAGTATGAAAAAGTAATGCCAATAAGGCCCCTTAGTTACTCTTCTAAGTTAGTAAAGTATAAAGGTGAAGAAAACTTTTAGCCAAGCAGCTGCTGTGCCTTTTGCTTCTTTACACAACAAAGAACCATCTACAAAGGCAAAGCAGGATCCCCAAAACTGTATTTTTAAACACGCCCACATGTGCATGACCTTGCTACCTATAACATTTCTGTTCCCACCAGTTTTCAGCAGTTTCTAAAATACCTAAGACCATGGAAAGCACCTCTTGGCAGCTTGCAAACTATTTGAACCAATGCTTCCTCATTTTCGTACCTTATCAAACTTTAAACGAAATTCAGTCCACTTCTATCAACCTTATAGAAAAAAGAGATATCTTTAAACAGTGGATTATCCAGATTTAGTAAAGAAAAAAATATCTCATGTTACCTAAATACAGCACATTGCCCATGTTTCAGTTAAGACACAAATATGCTTGAACAATCCATCATAGCAGAGGAAGGTTTATCAGCCATAACTGACATTAAAAAGCAAAGCTGGACAGGTTACCAAGTCAATGCTCAATGACAGACTAAAAATATTTATTTGGTCCTCACATGGATGGATTTAAGTGTTAAATCCATCCATGTCTGCAAGAAGACCAAGCCCCATGCAAGTCAAAAAGCCCACCTCCCTCCACTCCCCCAGCCTGTGCTACTCTGTCCTAAGGGACAATTTCCTTCCTGATCCCAAATGTGGCAACTGACATGACTGAGCAGAAGAGCAAGACCCTCTTTCTTGTCCGGAATCTCTGAATGTTCTAAGTACCAAATGGAGCATCAGCACATCCCAGTCAAAACCGCCCAGCCTCAGCTACAGTCAACATCCCAAAATGTCTGATGGAAAAAAGGCCATGAAGCCAGCAGTATTCATGAAGTGGAAAAATATTTCTGGGCCCCTCCAGGCAACCAGCAAAAGCCCTGAAGCATAGGATCACCAGGCACCTACTTCTTCCAACCACACCAAACCTGGCCTGGTGCAGCACTGATGAACAGGTCAGAAAAAAATCCCTAGCTTAAATTACTAGCTACAATAAACTGGAAACATCGGGGGTAAGATTTGCTGAGCCCCAAGGACAAAAACGGAGTAAAGATTTTGATGACAAAAGCAAGGATGATGTACATGGGACGGCCTATTATCAGGCAGGTCATTTTAACACTCTAATTGGCTAGTCAAGGAAGCCTGTGTACTTCACAGAAAGAAACAGGAAAAGCAAAATAAAAATAGCCCTTGGCCCCTAGTTAAGTAAAAGAAGATAGAGGCTTATATTTATACCCACTTCCCTACATCCAGATCAGTACCATGTTACAGCTTTTCAATAAGACATGCATCCTTTTTTCCACCCATCTCTTGAGACCCAGAGAGGAAAAATTAGATTTTAGTCCAAACTTTATGCTAGATTACTCTGTTTGGGAGAATTGGAGATCTGAAAAGATTCTCCTAGTTCTTTTGGAGAGAGAAAAAACTCTTACAAGGTATTAAATGTTGTTGTTATAAAATTACAGCTGAAGGTGTGTTTAATCAGCACTGACAGGCCAGGCTCCTCATAGCTGTGTAGTCCAAGAACACTGCTGGAAGCCCATAAAACTTGTACTTCTCAGCTATGGGAATAGTAGGAAATAAAAACAAAATAATCTCTGAACCATACAGAACATTAAACACAGTCAATTCTGTATCTCAATGGACTTTTATGAAAAACTGGCATGATCCCTGAAGAAGTAGCCCTGGAGGAACAGCAAACAATATAGTCACATAGGGCACGACAACTTCTATTTGCTCAATGCACAAGGAAAAGACTCCAAAATTATGTACTCTGGTGCCTCATGCCAATGAAAATCAAATACCTCTAATGAAGTGTGATGGAGAGAGAAGGCTGCAGGAGACAGGTTCGATTCATATTTGGTGGGAAATACCCAGTTATTAGGGGGTATTGGGTTAAACGTTAAAGAGATTAATACAATCACATGGTTAGAAGAGACCACGAGTATAATCTAGTTCAACCCTCTCATACAAATGCAGGATGCATTATTCCCAAACCACCCCAGATAAATGCCCATCCCCTCTAGTTCTTGAAAACCTCCAGTGAAGGAGATTCCGCAACTTCCCTAGCAGCTTCTTCTACTGTTCTCCTGCTCAGTGATGGATAATAAAATGCGAGTGGTCTGCTGACCCTTTGGACAGACCCAGTTGCAAGCAACTACTAAAGCCCACTTTGGAACCAAATCATGTAATAATCCCCTGTATACACCACACAGTTAAATTTCACCCAGTGACCCATGACAGAAGTCCACTAACTTGTGCTTGAGGTGACATGACTTTGAAAAGAAAACAAGCAGCTGTTGCCATGTAGGCCTCTGCCACTTTCTCTCTGGCAACAAAAACTGCCTTTGCAGCTAATATGCATGAGGGGAAGCGTCTCCAACACACAGGGATGTATCAAGGTCACTGAACAAAGCCCTGGCAAGGCCTTATTGAGAACACTGCAGAATTCTGATCAGCCACATCCAAGACAGATGAACTCAACCTGGAACAGGATGATCAGGGGACTGAAGAGTAGATCCTACAGAAAAAAGAAAAAAAAACTGCAGAGAGACTGGCCTATCTGAAAAAACTCACGAGGAGCAATGACTGCTATCTATGAATACATCACTGGGAAAACATCAAGGAGGGAAAAGAGCTATTTAAACTCAATGGCAAAGTTGGCACAAGAACAAATGGGTGTGAATTAGTCATTAATAGATTTAGGCTGGAAATCAGAAGGAGGTCCCTGAGCATCAAAGCTGTGGGATCCTGGAGCAGATTCCTAACCCAGGGTGTGGGTTAAGGAATGCAACAAGTTCAGCATTAAAACTAATATATAACCTGGT
The DNA here is from genome assembly GCF_030867095.1 of Alligator mississippiensis. NCBI lineage: Eukaryota > Metazoa > Chordata > Crocodylia > Alligatoridae > Alligator > Alligator mississippiensis. Next base: position 41,646,997 of record NC_081828.1, read on the forward strand.
GTGTGTGTGTGTGTGACAGAGATCAGACAGACAGACAGACAGACAGACAGACCCATCTTGTACCCAGCCTGGCCAGCAGTCTTGTTTCTCTCAATCAGCACCCTCCCTTTGCCCCTCAGTCCTGATCCTCACCCTATCCTTGGATGGCCGTGGAGACGTGTCCAGCAGTGACAGCATGGCAGGGTTCTGACAGGCTACAAAGAGAAAGGGCTTCAGAGCAGGACTCCTGTGAGTCCCAATAGCGCAGCTGTCAGAAGCAGGTAAGTCAGCATAAAGCAGTTCCTGCTAGTGGCTCGCCCAAGCATGGTACGTCAATCACATGTACAATTACTAGAGAGCTCATCATCACTGGCTATAGCCACTGAGTGCAAATGGAGTTACACTATCCCAAACCTCCTCAGTCCCCCACCTGCTTCCTCAGCCAGCATGGGGGAAGGGCATTCTCTTCCATCCAATGGCTCACTTTGTTTGCATTTAGTTATTAGTTCAGTTTTGCCTTCCATTCATGGAGACCAATTAACAATAAAACCCCATCTGGCTCTATCAATTCTGACATGCAGAGATCACATTTTGGCATGATTTGTATTCCTCTGGCTCACCCATGGTGCTGCCCTTCATCTTGGTAAGCTCATCACCAAAAAGTAGAATCTCTCCTTTCTTGGAGGCTGTCTTTCTTCACACTTCTGAACCCTTCAGAGGAGCTCAGGGAAGGCTTTTCTGACCCATCTAGAGCACAACATATTACTTAAGCAGGTGGCAGCATAGGTGACAGTGACTAAGGGTCTGAGCACCTGACTTGTTAACACTAGTATAATTTAAATGTTTTGTACTCTGATGCAAATAATGCTGGGATCCAGACCAGACATATGACCAGTTATCTCAGATAGTGGGAGCAATTACAGTGTCACTACTAAATGTGGTAGGGGAGCTGGCAATAGCCTATTTGCTTTGAGCAAATAGGTACATAGGTAGAACTGCAAACACACAACTCCACCAGTGCAACTTACATTGGTGCATTTTTACTCCTGGTTTTCCTGTGGTAACAAAACACTGAATTCCCATAAGCTACAGTGGTCTAAGGCTGTGTTTTACATGACTGCTCCTTTTATTACACCTGTCTAAAGGCAGATCACATCACTGCAAATGTGTCATTTGTTCAGACCTTAAGGGACAGACAGAGACATCTTTCCCTCAGGGTGCCTTGCCTTCTCTTCTGGACTTTCCTTTAGTCTTTCTGCAGCTCACTGGTGCTTCAGACACCCAAGCTCAACTCCCAGCAGTGACTGAAGAAGGGAATGTTAATGTCTGATGACAAGAAAACCCCAAGCACAGAAAAGGGTAGTGACCCAGGTTCCAACAAAACCTGGGTGTGCACAGGCCTTGCAAGATAGGCAACAGCTGATGCCTTTTCCTAACCCCACCCTATTCTTGAGAACAGGATGCTTTATTTCCCTCTAATCCTAATAATGTTGGCACCATTTGATGAATCACCTCTTTGGGAATGAAAGAGAGCGTTTGCAAGCCAAGCACTTCCATGTGAATAAAATGAGGACAGTGGAAGTAATGAGGCCTGGTGGGCTCTCTTACTAGCAGAATCCTAAGTGGAAAGTCACCTGGCCACACAGAGATATTTCTAAACAGTACCTTTAAATCAGGGGTGGGCAAAATATAGCCTACAGAATGATTTTACTCAGTCCACGGCGGGTCTCTTGGCCCTGCTCAGCCCAGGCATGGGCACATGTCTAGGTGGTGCAGTAGGCAGGGGTGGCACAGCTGCCAGACTCCATTTCCCAGCAGCTCCTTCTAGCTACTGCGGCTGCTGGACCCAGTCATGCTGTTCTGGCATCCTGGCCCATCCGCCCTACACCAACTGCTGGGGGTGGGACCTGCACAGGCAACAGGTTCAGTTGAATGGCTGGGATGGGGCTGCAGGCCAGCAAGAAAAAGTGTTTGAGAGTGGGATGGGCAGGCAGGCTCAGGGAGATCCCGGGCTCTTGAGGCAGTGACAGCACAGGGCCGGAGCTGGCACCGGGGTAGAGCTGCGATGTGCTCAGCGCATGTCCCTGCCTGCAGAATGAGGGCTCTGCCTCGGTCCCAGCCCTGGCCCCATGTTGTCACTGCCCCAGGATCCTAGGGTCTCCATAGAGACCAGCCGGGAACTGAACGGGCAGGGCGTGCAATTGGGAAGATGGGGAGCTGCATCCGGGGCTGAGATCTTGGGGCGGTGACAGCACAGGGCCCGGGCTGGAGCAGAGCCGTGATCTGCTCCCTGCACACCCCTGTCCGCAGAACCTGTCTTGGGCTCCAGCCCCACCTTGTGATCCTGGCCTTGCCTGCCCCACCCCGTCCTGAACACCACTCCCAGCCCGCCTACAGCTCCGTCCTACATAGGGAGTTTTAGTGAGTTGTTGCATGGAGGGGCGGGGGATATTGACCCAGGCTGCAACACTTCAACAAAACTCCCTATGAGGCCTGTGGGCCTAAATAATTGCCCACCCCTGCTTTAAACCTTCAGGTATCCAATGCTCCACCCATCTCCAGATCACATTCCACATCTCTGGTGACTTGAACCCTCCTGAAGGAAATACAGTAAAATCCCCATTCCACCTGCTACTCGCATTAAGAAATAAAAAGACCAAAATGCTAAGGCCGCTTCCAGATGAGGTTAAGAAACAAATCACTGGTGGCTATAAAAGACTGCTGCCTGCTCTCTGCCCCTGGCTCTGCTCAAGGAACTTGAGTACAAATCCCTATACAGCTTCAGTGCATCCTTTTCATTGGCACGTCTTCCAGCTTGGAGGGGACTGCACTTCCCTGTGGCTGGTGTCTGGAGCCAGTGCTGCCACAGCCCACAGAGGCTGGTTTGCACTTCTTTGGATAGAAAGCACTATATGGTTTTGTTAACAGAGGAGTCAATGAGCCCTGCTATGAATACTGTTACTTCCACTGTGCCCACTTCTCCCTTGCTGTGAAGATGTGCCACTCTCAGAGCTGAAACCACTCTCCTGAGGCATAAAGGCCACATTCTTACTGTTTATAATGAGGCCCCGCTACACGCCCACCTTTAAAAATCAAGTCAGGTGCTAAGGTTTAATGATCCCATTTATAACCATCTTCAGAATTCCCCAGGGAGAGGAAAAGCAGCTCCTGTGATTTCTAGCCAGGCAGAGACACTCTGGACTTTACAGAGAATGGCCCATTGGTGAAGATCTTCTATGGGAACAGATAGTGCTCACCCCATAGTTGTGCATAACAGGACTTAGTTAGCCCATAAACCTTTGCTTCCTTCCTGCAAACAGAACAACATATGGAGGTATTGCATCACAGTGCAGCCCTCCCAGCTGGCCAAGGAGGAAGTCTCCCTTTGACAGAACCAATACTTGGAAAACAAGCACATCCTGTTACTGTTGATCCTCTGTCCACAAAGGGAAGATTCAGCCTACAATACCTAGGAGAACAGACCCATGCCAGGCATCTTGGGCAGAATGGACTACTCTTCTGTGCTCCCCAGAACCATTGGTAAAGCACCCATGCATTTGCAAAGATTCGGCAGAAGCAATTGCATGTGCAAGCCCCTCCTTTTCATTTCTCTCAGACTAGAGGCCTCTATTCAACCCTCCACTCTCAATGTTAGCTGTTGTTTCCACTAACCCTGTTGCTGCTAACTCAACATGAGTGCTCACGCTTCCTAACCTCAGCCATCTCTATGGGCTGTGACTAGCAGTGAAACAGTTAACCATGTCGACATCTAAAGCATGATCAGGCAGCTGAGCCAGCACCCACTGACATGGAGGGGCCAGTTTGCACCTCAATGCTGTTGTTTCAGGCTTGGTGCCAACTCAGGCAGATAGTGCCGACTCAGCCAGGCTCAGCTTACGTTTACAGGGCTTTTCTTCCTACCCAGAGCAAATAGAGATGGACTTTCCCCCCCACCCCTCAATGAAAGCTGAGAGCCTGAAACATAACTACTCCAACCCCAGCCCCCAAATCCTGCCTTTGATTCTCCCAGGGGACATGCCCCTTGCGCTTCAGGAAATACTGGCTTTGTACTAGAGCTGCCGGTTCATTTGTGTTTGAATAAAGAGAGTGAAAATGATTCCTAAGGGCTAGCACTGAGACCTTGAAACTGGTCACAGCCAGTCTGAAAAAAAAGGCTTATTCCTGCTTCAACAGGAAGCTATAGACAAAGAGGGCTCATGTCAAAGCAGTACATAGCAAAAGGTTATACCCGGAAGGGAGCCAAGGAAAGCCAGGTGCCCAAACAGGTTTGTCACCTGATGCTCCCTGAAACCATGCAAATGAAAACCTAACAATCTGAGGATCAGAACAATGCAGTAGGATACAATACAAGCATGTAGTAATGTCAAAAGAAAAGACTGATTGCTAATTAACCAGGGGAGGATTGAGGTAGGGGTTAGCTAACTGACTGGTTCTAGCAACCTCTAATTTCTTCTCTAATTTCTGCTGTTCTGGTGCGCACACATATGGGATTTATTCCTACTTGAGACAAGAATGTTGCCTGGAACTGATAATTAAAACAAGGCAAGTAGGTGAATTACTTAAACTTCCATTTCAGAGTCTGACAGTCTTCAAAACTGATTGGTAAAAAGATCAACCTCAACAAAAAAGATCTAAAATTAGGAACCAGTATCTGGATGAAAGTTTTCTTTCAGGAGCACTACAATAAAGAGAATAAGGATCCTGCTTTGCAATAAATCCTGGACTGGTGAGAGCTATGTTTACTGAAAACTCTGAACTTTCCAAGTTCAAATTTCATTTGCTTAGAAAGAAACCAACTTTCTTTCACTTCCTGTAGCTTTCTTTCAACTTATTTTATGTTTGTTAACAAAAACTTGTGCATAAAGAAGTCACCTTGACTTGGTCTGGGCAATGCAGATTTCATACATCATCAAGAAAGAAACCTGGACTAATCAAGTAAAACAATTTAATTGCGTGTTCAGTATTGATAAAGTTCCCACATACAACAGCAACTTTTTCAACTCATATTCACTTCCCTTTACCCTCAGGCTGATTTGCCTACTCTTGGAAGAAGGCCTTTTGGAGATTGAAATGTTAGGATTTTATCTCGAAACCATGTTTTTTGGTGTTTTTTTGAGGCATGGCTCTTATTTTCAACAATTCCAGTGCATTACTTCTCCTTTATAACAAGTGAAAAAGATCAGCATTCATTGGTCTACTTCATATCTCCATATACCAGGCATTCACAGTGGGAGACCTGTCATGTCAAAAGAGATTGTACCCAACTGTGCCACCAGCCTGGAGGGGTAGGATTGTACTAGAGGACACACGCCTGATAAGTATACTCCTACACTACAGACCAATTTATTAGCAGTATCCTTCAGTTCTACCCTGCCTACGCAGCAGCTCTTTAGTACAACATACTCTGTATGATGATTATTATTCTCTTTAATATGGATTTAATCAGGGTAAAGTTTAAGAGAAAGCTAACGACCATGCCACAATGCAAAATGTACCACAATCACCCACTATTTCATTGCAGTGCCTCTGGGGTGGACCCTAGCAATCACTCTGTGGCAGGAACAATAGCCTTTAGGAGGAGAAGTAAAGAATGGCTTCTCTGATGGAGGCCATCAGGAGAACTTGGAGAGGCAGAATTTAATTACACAAGCTGGAGCTTTGCCAGGGCACTGAGGAGAGCTGTTACTCCTGAGGAAAGCACCATGGGTTGCTGACAAACCAAAGAGGTCAGTGCCTTGTTTATTCAGCTCTTCCAAATGCACTTTTGCCAACACAGCTTTACCTTACTAGCATACAAGAGCACTGGCTCACAAGGGACTGTGCTTCTGCGGGCTCCCGTATTGCTGTCTGAGAACTAGGCCTGGAATAGCCAGGCGTGCTGTAAGTTAGGTTTGAAGGTCAGTGACAGAGCTGTGTGCTAACCCAGACCTGGAACAGCAGGACCTGCTACAAGATCAATGCTCATCAGCAGAGCTGCCTACAGTGGGTCCAAGGCCTGGGACAGAGCAGGGTACAGTAAAAGTCACTAATGAAATGCAGTAGCATAGCTACCACTTTGCAGTCACTCATTTCAGGAATCAACACTTTTTAGTTCCAAAGGTCTCCCACATCTCACACACATGTGGAGACCCCCTTCTGTGGCTGTTGTGTACGATTTACCTCTGCCATTCAGGACTAGGGCACAGAGCTGATAGGGACACTCTTCTGCAATACAGGAAGGAGTGCCACCCATCTTTTAAGTTCCCTGCCTGGGTGAACTTTTTTAGGTCCTTTCATGATCACATGGTACGACCATTATAGGGCCTCAGAAGGCCATGTGCAAGCTAGGCCAAGAATGAAACTGTGAAACTGTGCAAGGCAGGGTGAGTGTGAAACATACACCATTATGACTGACAAGCATTAGAGCAAGTGTTGCCTTGTGGGGTCAGGCCAACTCTCAGGATCTCAATATTGCACTGTTAGACAGGAGGGTGAGACACAAATTGCACATACACAAACACACAAATCAATTAGGTGCACACACACACACACACACACACACACTCAGGCACATACACATCCAAAAAAGCCTAGGTACATGCATACCTATCACCAATTCGAGCACATACACTATACACCCCAAAAGTTAGACAAAAATCAATTGTCCATACCTGCACACTCAGTACACATACACAGCTCACTAATTCATATAGCATGCGCACGACACATATACATACACACACATATATATATATACACACACACACACACACGCATGCATGCACTCACCAGTTCACACACATACATCCCACCTACACATACACACAGTAAGTTCCTAACTTGGATGGTACAGTGTGTGTGTGCGCTTGGGGTACCTGGGATACTTGGGGGAAGGTTAAGGTGAGAGAGAGAGTTAAAGTGTAGGGAGTGAAAGTTGCCAGGACCGGGATTAGGACTGGTGGACTAAAGAGAAGCTGGCTGAGGAACTGAGGCTTGGGGTTACTTAAGGTAGATTGGGGCTGGAAACTGAGGCAGACAGCTGAGATACTGGGGGGCAGGGCAGATAAGGGGTGGCAAGGAGGAGACAGCCAGGAAAGAGAGAGAGGCAGAAACCTGGGAACTTGGGGCTAGAAACTTGGGGCTGGCAGCTTAGAGATTTGGGGGGTGGGGGGCAGATAAGTGGTAGCAAGGAGGAAACAGTCAGGGTTTCAAAATAACAGTTTTATTAAACCCCAACTCAGGGTTTCAAAACAACAGTTTTATTAAACAAACAACACACTACACAGCCCCATGAAGTTATTGGTTCCCCCCCCACACACACACACGCACTCACAATGGCAGCAGGAGAAAGAGTCTCAGTGGAAGGGTTGGAGTCCAGGCGGGGAAGAGAAACAGAGTCCAAGTCCTTGGCTGAAGAGGGGGTGGAGGTGATAGCTACTTATCTAGGCTGGAAAGGGGTCGTTGTCCAGAGGGGGGTCGCCAGCAGGGCATCTGGGTGTATAGGTGGTGCGGCATGGTGCTGGTCCAGATGGAGAGGGCATCCCAAGGAGTCAATCTTCACTACCCCTTTTTATGGGGCAGACTGATCTCCTATGGGAGGGCTTGTCGCGGCAAGGTCAGCCCTGTCCCAGAGGGCTCTAGGTGTTCTTACTGAGCATGTGCAGCCAGGCACAATGGTGGGTTGCCTCATCTTTTGTTTCTTGAATGCTGAGGGTGGTTCCAAGGGCTGGGTGGTTGGTCCAGGTATTGGTGTTGATTGTTTGGTCATTCAGAGGGAGCTATTTTTAGACCTACTGCCATTGTCTCTCAAGCACCCTCATTCCGGAACCAAGTTACATAGGAGGGGTAGTATGAGTCATAGGTTACACAACCGGGTATGGGGATAAGATAGAGGCTTGACATTACAAGATGGAAACTTGACATGACTTATGCTAACTTATATATATAGGCCTAAAACAGTAATCACACAATATAAGAGCAGTAAAAAAAAAAAAAAGACCAATATAAACATAATAATTATCACTTATAAAACAGTGGATATCTATATCAAAATAGCAGGGCACTTATTTGCAAAGAGGAGAGAGAAAAATAAAACTTACTACCTAAAATAAAATGTGAAAGCTTATCCTACATCTTAGCTTACTTATACTTATCTATAGGGAATAGAGAGGGAGAGAAAAAGTCAGAAATGGTTGGGGAAGGGGAGGGAATGCATTTTCAAATAAATAAAAAAAGACAAACTGGGGGATTTGCTACACAAGTGGCTCATTACCACAGGGCATCTATACATGTGCTACGGAGGAGGATGGGGGGCACTTTAATTAAAGCAGCTCTGAAAGTCACTCTAATTAAAGCACCTTCAGCACCACTTGTATTCAGTGCCCCATGCTTCAAAATGGCAGCAGGGGTGCTTTAACTAAACTTTGAATGAGCTTTAGTTAAAGCACCCCCGCTGCCATTTTGAAGCGCTGAACAGACCCAACATGGAGGCTGCTGGTGAGAGCTAATTTGCATGCTCCAGCAAACCTGCAGCAGACTCGAGTCCGTCACATGTATAGGTGCCTATAGTTCCTAACTGTCACGTAAGCAGACACAGAACCAAAAAACCTCTTAGGATTCAAATCACAACAAACTGAACTGATGGCTGGAAGCTGAAGCCAAATGCATTCAATTTAGAAATAACACCCACTCGAGGTTTTAATAGTGCTACAGCAAACAAACAAAAGTGGATTTGGCATCCCTTGATGTCTTCAGCTCCATTCAGGACCCCTTTTTTGGAAAAGATGCTTTGGCAAACACCAGTTACTAGGCTCCGCGGTGGGGTCTCAGCGAAGTTCTACAGCCAGTGTTATACAAGAAGTCAGGCGAGGCAGACTAACCAACAAAACTGATAGCTCTGCCTACCCAAATGAGAAGAGTATCTATGCACATTGCTGTGTCACAACACCACGAACTTTATACCATGAACTTCATAGGCACTGACGAGACAGGGTACAGTTTGACACAACTTAAGCCAAGAATAGCAAGTGCAACTGGCTGAATAAAGCCAGTGTGAGTGAAGAGCATGTGTGTACTGGATACTCATACTACCCGTTATAAACATAACCTGGCTACAAAGCGCAGTCTGCAGGCTGCTTTGATCTGAGCGCGAGGCTTAATTAAACATAATCAGCAAAGCCACAGCAGAGTTGTAACAGCATAAACCCTGCAAGCACGGCTTTAATATTCTGCTGCTTAGCTGAGACTTTGATGAGTTGTTTTGACACATGAATGGGACTGCTAAATAATGCTCTTGAAATATAAATATTCAGGAGAAAGTACAGGAAAGACCAAGATCTGAGCCCCCTCCCCTTTCTCCATAACGCAACCTCATTCCCGCTCTGAAAATTCAGTAAAGACTGGAGAAGCAGGATATATATTTTTCCCTACCAGGAAATTCAGGTGCTCTGCATCTGATTGGTTCTTTATGGATTTAAGCAAAGACTTTTTGAGGGTTTTTATATTTTGCAGCTGAGACATGAATAAAAAAATTGAATTTTTTTTTTAAAAAGTGATCTGTGTATTTAGTTCAAAACAGAGGTCCAATCTGGATTAAATGCAGACAGCAGGGCAGAGCTTTCACAAAGAGCCTTCACTGAAACACCACTTGGCTATACCAAGCAAACAGAAAAAAAGCAGAACACAAGCAATTACACCATGTTCCATGTAGGAAGTGTCCTTTCCTTCCTCCTCCCTTCCACCTTTTCTCAGGGTCTGCTTTAATTGACTGCCTGCAGCAGCAGTCAGCTAAAGGGAGGGGTGTTCAGAAAAGACAGCTCAGGGGACTGGAGATAGATGACTGACCTTTGGACCCTTGGTTGCCAGCTCAGCTCCACCCCTGTTTGAACCACCAGAACTTGATGCTCTCTGAAAGTTACTCAGGAGCCTGCATGCACTGAGTCTGTGGATCTTGGAGGTCTTGTCTAAACACCCACATTTTGCCACTTTAACAATATCAGTAGGAGCTGAATTGAGACAACCTCTCCCAGCTTGGTCACAGTCATAAAGGTATGTTATTTACACTGGTGTAGCTGCTTCTGCAGAAGGGGACAACCACATCCACACTATAGGTTGGGCAGGTAGAATTAGACTAGTAAGAATATCATACTCTTCCCTCAACCAGTTATATTGGCACAAAGCCTGTATTTAGATCAGGCTCTCCGGATTCCACAAGAATAGCAATACATACGCAAGGTGCCTTTCTACAACTGCACCCCATATAAGGAGCTGTTCTGGCTTTGCTACTTTGGTAGGAAATCCAGTCCCCTTGCTGAAGCACTAAATGCATGCAGGATGTGTAGCTCAGTTCTCAGTCACACTCCAAGCAGGTAAGTGCTCCTATCAGAGAAGCCCCTGGCATGCACTGCCATTCCTGGGGGCTTCCAAAACAAAGCAAAGCCAGCCACGGACACAAAACCCTCATCTAAATGGAGAAGTTGTATTAGGTTACTTTTAAAACTCAGTCAGTCTAGTGCAAAACTCTCACACTTAGCTTGATTTAGGACTGGCTTCTTCTGATTCAACTTAAACAGAGTTCTATTTGACCAGCTAAATAAGCCTGGCTAAAAAAAAACAAGCACCCCTGTAGCCTTTTGCAGCATTTCAGGGACATGTCAGGAATAACCCCTTTAATGAAACAGGTACAGCTTTCTCATGGAGAAGTGGCTTCATTCCCTCCCCCCTCACAGACATGATTCCGCAGGAGATAACGCAGAAGCTGTGAGTCCATGTGTGGGAGGCATGCACGGCCCTGCTCTGTCACACCAGACATGTGCGTACGCTAAGGGCTCCAAGCCCCAGTGCTGTCAATCTGCCTTCTTACCAAGCCCGACTGGTACTTTGCCTGCAGATTTTAAGTAAATTACAACGTTAAAGCAAAAATGAGTAGATCTGCTCCCCTGGCTGCAGGAAAGCTGGACACGGCTGGGTGACAACCCTTAGCATCCAGCTTCATGGTAAGGGGTCATTCCTCAGAGTGGGAATAGGGCATGTTTATAGCAACAGGCTGAAAGCAGAGAGAAGGAATCCAACTAAGTGTACCTCCAGATCAGGCTGAGGGAGGTAGGAGAGAAGCTGAATAACAGAGGTGTCTGCAAAGGGGGGGGGGGGGGGGGTTCTTGGGGACAGTGTCTGAAGGTGAAGGGCTCTTGGGGAGCATGAAGTTAAGCAGCTCTTCCCTCACCCTAACTGGCCAAGGGACACTTGGGCCAAAAACACTTGCTCCACACATACTCCCTGTGGGCTAGCAGCCACCCCCTCCTTCCTCCCAGACAGGGGCCGGGGCCGGTTGCCCATGCACAGGTTCCTTCCATGTGGAGCTATAGAAACTCCTGGCATCTGCTAGAACCTGGCAGCTCCACACAGAGATGGCAATATGGTTTGGCTAAGTGAAGCATTCCTGAAGGGAGACACCAGCAGGAGCCCCAATGCCCAGCAGAGCAGTGCTTGGCTCTGTCTGCACAGGGAGCCAGTTGCTGCTTCCCAGCAGGTTAGGGACTCTCCAGGGGAGCCAGTAGTTCCCTGACAGCTCCTTAGGAAGCTGCTGCAGTTGCTCAGCCTCTGGACACTTTTCCATGACTCTCCACTGGGGCCCAGCAATATCAGTATGATGTGACATGGCCTTGTGGCTGTGTAGTGCCAAGCCGGAAACGTGCCTGGCTTAGCCCTAGAGGAGACTCTGGAGGCCAGGCCAGAGACAGACACTAACATCTAGTAAATGCTTCCCTCCAGTGCCTGATTCTCTGAGGTTACTTGGCTTGCCATCAGCTCCTCTGTGAGGCATCATTAAGTCAGCCCTACTTTCACCATGACAGCTGAACAGCACAAAGGAGACAGCAGTCATTCTGGGCCCCAGAGCACATTCGCATGGTAGCAAGCTCTAGCTGGGACAGCCTGGGCTGTGCTTCAAACCCAGCAATACACTGGTGAGGTTGATCAGGGGTGTTTCCTTGAAGCTGCTCTCAAGACCTCAGGTTCTGGTGTGTTTGAGAGCGGTAGCTGGAGATACCACTAGAGACAGACCAGCTCCACTCTTCGAAGTGTCAGCAGAAGCAGGGCCTGGGAATGGCCCAACTACAGGCCGCTACTAACAGGGTGCAACTAGCCCTAGTGCATCAAGTGCACTCCACTTACATGTATCCAGGTTAAGTCCATAATTCTCTTACCTTCATCACATCATGCCAAGTTTGACGTATGCCTTTTGCTTTCATGGTAACAAACACTGGTTATATGCCTGTCAGTCAAATGCATAAACTGATTAATTGTACCCCATCTTCCAGCCCCTCTGTCTGCTTTGTAACCAACTGTCCTCTCTCTATCTACCCCAATACAGTAAAGAAGAAACAGTTGCCAAAGGCTGCTACTAAAAGCCTTGCAAACAACAGGAGTCTGCCACTCTCAGGGCACCTGGTACCACAGCCCTGGCAGTGCTCAAGCAACAGCAGTTAGGTGCAGAGCCAGCAGTGCCCTAGTATTAGCAGCCCCATAATTTTCGAGGCTTTTGATAGTTTGTTTTGGGGCTGCTGTTAGAAGCTTTGAAAAATGATGGGAGCCAGTCAATTTGAGATGGCTAATACCACAGCACCCACAGTGCCATGCACTTAATGACTGCTGTTTGTTTTAAGTTGGGATAAGTGCCTATACCAGGTAAGCACATAACCTTTCTTAATTCCCAAAAATGTTCTCGGGCAGACAGTACATTGTATTTCTGAACTACCCCAGCAGGACCAGGGATGCTCACCTGCTGAGCCCCACTCTTCTGACAGTAGGGGTCCCTGGCTGAGGAGAAGTCCCCTGGCTCCCACACTTTATCATGCCTTGCTGCCTCCTCCCTCCATGATGATGCTCTGGTGGACAGATCTCCCTGAACTGGGTCTGTTCCACCAGGGCTCAACTCCAGAGCCCCCTGCAGTCCTCCTACACCATACTTGCTTCTAAAGTCACCTATAGCCTAGGGAGTCCAGACTCTGCAATGCTGCCAGGGTGAGAGGAGGCCACTGTATTACAGTCACTCAAAGCCACCTTCTGAGAAAGCAGGGGTGTCAACAAAGAACAGCCAACTCTGAAGGGGGAAACACCTCAGGAAGCAGTGAGCGGGCTGAGACAGGCCACTCCCATGTGCTACCTACACCTGACCAAACAGGCTGGCCAGGCAGCTTCTGCTCACACCTCAGGATGCAAAGGGAGGAAAGGGTGAGAGAAGACAGACTGGAAAGATGCTGCAGCTCTCAGGGGCAGATAAGTGGGGAGGCTGCTTTGGCCTCATACATGCACAACCAGCAGCATCAGGATGTGGGAACCAACTCCATGCAGCTCTCTCCCCCAGATCAAATGCCCCATGAGCAAAGCAGGTGGGCAGGCAGGGTGGGGTGCCCTGATGATGCCAGATGCGGCTCTGCTAGGGCCTGGAAAGAAGACTGCAAGGTGCTGAACTGAGACTAGGGCGCATGTTTGCAGGGAGGGGACACAACTGAGGCCCAGCTCTCCCCAAAGAAGCCACCTGGTGCATAGGAAGCAGTCTGTGGACTGTATGCTGCTCACTAGCTGAGAGGGAAGGGACCGACAGCCTGGCAGCCAGCTTCTGAAACAAGGATTTCAACCCTGCCAAGAAGGGCAAGAAGAAACCAGGAGAGGATTCAAGCTTCCCCCACTTCCCCATCCCCGAAACATCTCTGCAGGCAAAGAGTTCAGGCTATGGGCAGAAGTAATTTACACAGCAGCTGTTGCCCTATGAGTGAACTAGATCACTGTATCTTTAGCCCAGAAGAAAACTGTTTAAAGTTGCAAAGGTCTTGCTACACTTGCATTGCAACAGGCACACTGAGTAACAGGGCATATGGCTATCATTTGCTACTTACACAGCTGTTTCCTCTGTCTATGCCTGCAGAGTGGCTTTAGTTAAACCAAAAACTTACTTGCCCACTTACATCCAACTCCAAAGAAAAGCCCCCAGGTCTTTATTCTCAGAGGCTCCTTGTTAATAAGATTTCCCTTATTAGCCAATACCTGTGACTAAGTGAATAGCTGGTTACTGGCTGCCCTTTCCTCGAAAACTGGTACCATGTGGTATGTTAGCAACATGCTCACTTGGCAAAGACTGCTCCCTCTGCCAGTTCAGGCCTGTATTTCACCTCTGGGTCCCCAATGACTCAATGCAGACCATAAAATTTCAGGCAAAATGCAGAAAAGGAGAGAAAAATATGAAGCCACAAAAAAGGAGCCAGCCTGTGCCAATGCCAGGTGCAAAACTCATGGGCTTCCCCATGTCACCCTCCTGGTCTTCCTGCTACCCTTGGTGCAGTACTCCCTTCCCCTGCTCATACTACCTAAACCCACCATCTTTCAGATTCCAGGGGCTGCTCACACTTGCTGGAGTCATCCCCAAAAGTCTGGCTGCTCACCCTAGCCTAACTGATCTACCAGGTGCCATGAGCTTGACTCCATACCAAAGATTGCTGCCACTATCCACCTGCAGTTTTTGCTCTCTTCCAATTTCCCCATTGCCAATTAGAGCCAAAACATCCTGCACTAAGCTTAAGCTCCCCTCCACAGACACCTTGGTAATACCACCAGCCTCCCTGGGTCACTCAGACACATGCCTGGGTGTCATCACTAAGTCCTCATCCCATACCCAGCAGCTTATGAGGCCCCATCAGGTTTTCTTCCACAACCTCTAGCATCTTCCCAGAAGTCACAACCTCAAGAGCCGATCAAACCTCTCTGTTAAGCTCCTGGTTCCTCAGCTGTTCCCCCACGACAATGTTTCTATCATGGCATCTCTGTCCTGCCTCACTTGTTCACCCCATGCCCTTTATTCTCAGCCTGCTCCTGGCATCAGGTTTTATTTAATGAAGCCTCTCTGCTTGGAGCCACAACTCTCCCTGTCAAGCACAAAACCTCTCTCCTCTGCCTCATCCCTCATCGGGCATCAGTGTCCCCCTGACCAGTCTGCTACCCCTTTGCTGGTGCTCACAGCTGGATGAGAACCAGGAGGGGGGCTAGATTCAGTGATTATGAAGGCAAAACACCCTGTTACACTCATCTAATCAGACTGCCTGCAGGACCACCACCGTGCTGGAAGCACACTTCGCGGGGGATGACTGAACAGGAGCATTCCCAAGAACAATCCAGCCCTGTTAAAGGCAGTTCTGCCCCACGTACCATAGGGAGGTGGTGCTGGGGGAACAGTCCTGTTACAACACGGGAACTAAAGGGTTTGAGAAATTAGAAAGAACTGCATACTTTCTAGTGACTAATAGGACTGGAGCAAAGACAGCTAAGCAGACCAATCAGGACAAGTACTTACTTGGTCTTCCACCTCAGGGCATGACTCAAGAAATTACTCCAGCCTCAGTTCCTCTGGGATCACTTCTCACTAGAACCAGCCCCCCCACAACATGGTATAGGCAAGTGACCTAGTAGGAAGGGCAATGGGTCAAGAAGGATGGGTATTAACAAAGCCAAGGCAGGCAGAGAACAGAATGACAAAGGGGGACGTGGGTCAGGGTGGAAAGGCACAAGCAGAGCAGAGGAGAGGGAGCTCAGGGCTTTGACAGCAGGGAGGCTGCAGGCCGGGACTGAGGGGGCACTGCAGGAGCTGTGGCGGGAGAGGCCCAGAGCTAAAATAAAAAAAATTTTCGCTTGGAACTTTGGGCTTATGGTAGAGGTGATATCCTTCATTAGTCCAACAAGATTTCTGAAAAAAAAAAAAAATGTAATTGCAAGATTTTGGGCACAAACACCCTTCATCAGGCAGTGGAAAAAAGATTGTAAAAGTTCTCCTGGGTAGAAATGAAAATTCATTTTTCACCGGATTTCACACTGGAGTCAATAGATGGAAAAATCCTCTGGGCAGGCAGGTTTTAGCTGTTAAAGAGTCTCTCACCTCTCTTGTGAGGTTCTGTGATGATGCAAATTAGCTCGAACAAAGGCAGAGCAGTATCTCAGGTTTCAGGTGGCCAAGTTCCTTCCTCCTTGGGAAAATATGGGACTGGTGGACACAAGAGAAGCTGTCTGTGAGAATGCCAGCCCCCAGATTAGAAGAGCAGTGTTGGGGAATAGGTGAGCAAGACGGAATACAAGGGGCATCACTCCTGCCTCTACCTAGAAGTTATCAGAGCTATTAAAACTCCCTTGTAGCAAAACAGTCGGGAAGAGACAGGAAATCCAGAAACCTTCTGGACGATGTAGCCTGGGGAACAAACATGATTGGCTCCTCCAGGACTCAGATGTGAGAAGTCCCTTGACACACGTGTAGTTGGGAGGGAAAAGTTTCAGCTCAAAGCATAGAATCCCTCTGCAGACTGACCCCAGCTAAGCCAAGGGGGAAGAGCACTGGGAATGGGGGGGGGGGAGAAAAGGAAGGAAGGGAGTGGGCAGAAAGCAGGGATAGGAGCCTCTTCCCAGTGCCAGAAGTCCTCCTGCCTGCCAGGCACTGCAGCAGGGCAGGGAAATGGGCTTAGAAAGGTGGTAGCGGCTCACAGCACCAAGTGACTTTCTACTAACAAAACTAAGCCTCTGACCCATCCAGGGAGCCCTGGGAGCCCAAACACTTCCCTGGAGGGCTGGCAGCAGCATGGAACTTGCTGCTAGCTCCAGGCAAAGGAGAGACTCCGAGAAGGGGAACACATGAATAAGGAGTGGGGCTGCTGTTCCCCTAGGCCCTGGGGGAATGACCCCAAGAGAGCCTCCAACGACCCGTAAGGGTCATTCCCCACCAGGCTCTCCATCTTCTTCCCAAGAGGCTCCAGCCCTGCACTGGTCCCAGTTCTGCCAGTCCGGGATTCTATCAAGAGCTTCCAGGCAGCACAGCCTGATATTCTCCCAAAGGTTCAGGGATGGGAGCACAACTGCTTTCTGATCTTTCTGTCCTACACCTACAGGATGGCTTGGAAATTTGGTATTGCTTGTTGCTTGTATGCATTCACCCTCACTTCCAAGCATCTGATTTTCAGGCCTAGCTAGGGAACAGAGATGAATCAAATAACTGTAATCAGAAATCAGTGCCTGGGGGGACAACTTTGAAACCTCAGCCTAAGAATCCAGCTACCTACTAAACCTCAGCCTGCAGGACCCCCTTCCTATGAACAAAGTGCCCTTTGCTTTCCAAGGTGTCTGGTAAAACACCACGAGTGCTCTCAGCAGCTGTGGAACAGAGCCTTGCTCCTGCAAGATTCCTGTGGGAGGTGGAGGGAGGGGATGAGGAAGCCAGGAAAGCATGGATTTGAAAAGTCAGGGAGGCACCTGAGACTGCAGGAGCAGCTGTACCACAGGCAACAAGGGAAAGTGACTGTGACAGCAGTCTCAGAGCAAAGGTTGAGAACTGCGCTGTATGCACTGACCTTGGTACGCACAACTCAGTGATTTAGAGCCATTACAATTCTTCCACAGAAGAAGGGCCTGAGAACTGCCATACTGGATCCCTCTAGTCCAGCATCTTATCTCCAACAATGACAGGGAATGGTTGCTTTGAATTAGGAACCTAATCAACAGGACATGTGTCAAGTGATCCAACCCCTACCATGACCTCCCAGCTCCCAGAAGTTATAGGATTTGGGACAACCTGAGCCTGAGATAACATCCCTGAATGTTACGTCTAATAGCACCTAAAAGATATACCCCCCATAAAAATGTCTAATCCCTTTTGAGCCAATTTATAATATGGCCTGATTTCCTGTGGTAATGAATGCCACAAGCTAAATAATCATTGTGTAAAAAGTATCTCCTTTTGTTTGTTTTAAACCTGCAGCCTGATAGTTTCATCAGGTGCCCCTGATTCTTGTGTTACAACATAGCTCCCTATTCACTTTTTCAGCACCTTTCAAAATCCAGACCTCTATCGTCCTTCTACTCGCCCCTCTTTCCCCCACTTCCAAGTTAACTCCTTTTCCAAACTGAAGAGTCCAAGCCATCTCAATCTTTACTTGTATGACAGCCAATCCAGACCCCTGGTCATCCTTGTTGCCCTTTGTATTTTTAACTAGTTCTAGTATATACTTTTGTACAAAAGGTAACAAGAACTGCATGTAGTACTCAAGATGTGGGTGCACTACAGGTTTAAATAATGGTGCAATTATAGAATCATAGAAAATTAGGGTTGTAAGGGACCTCAGGAGGTCATCTAGTCCAACCCCCTGCTCAAAGCAGGACTGTCCCCAACTAGATCATCCTAGCCAAGGTTTTGTCCAGCTAGTGTGTGGGCTGGGCCCTGATCCCGCCCTCGTCGCCATGCGCGGAGGTGATTCCGATCCCATTCTAGCCGCCATGGGCAAGCCGGGGGCGAACCGGGGTCGTACCGGACCCGTCTTCGGTGCACGCGGGCTGTGGCCGGCAGCCCGGGCACGCGGGGTGGGAGAGAGCCGCAAAGCGGTTTAGCGCACGCGAGTTAGAATTAGTCATGGAGGCGTAATGGTTGATTGAAAAGATTGTTTACTTACACCCAAAGATGGTATTGGTGTAGGCTGGACAAGTTTCCAGGCACAGCTCCTGCTTGAACCCTCGTTGGAGGACTCTGACAAATCGATTGCTCCCACGGAGTTTGCTAGGCTCCGTGGGTCCGGTTAAGTTGGGTTCGAAAGTTTCCCCGGAGTTATTCAGGTTCCGCGGGTCCGATAAGTTTTTCCCCTGGAGTTTGCTAGGCTCCGCGGGGTCCGAAATTACAGGAAAGGGATACGTCTAGGATTGCGCTCAGCGATGGGGAGAGGCTAGAAGCGAAAGCTCCGTAGGCTCGGTTCTATTGCCCCTCTTGCCTGCTTAGGGGAGGCACGTCAGGTCCGCAAGCGTCCACAGTGCTTGGAGATCTTCACACAGAATCTCTCTCTTCCTCCCTCCTCCGGCTTGGGCGGAAACTACCCAAGCCTTTTGTACGGCTAGCAAGCCAATCGCTAGCCGCCACGTGTGCCTAAATTAGGAGTTGGCCAATAACATGGCGCGGATCCTAATACAAATGGCGGGAACTTCTTTGCAACGTGTATCACTACAGTGCAAGAAAGAGATGCACACTGCAAAGAAGCTGCAATCCGGCGGGAAATCCCCCGCTGCACCAGAGTTCTCCCTAGCAGCAGAGAACTCTACCGTGCAAAGAAAGCAACAAATTTGGCGGGAAATAATTTAGCAGTGCAGAAGCGCGCACACAAACAAAAAATCACAACTTTGGGTTGTGACAGCTGGGTCTTAAAAACCTCCAAGGGTGGAGATTTCACCACCTCTCTGGGTAACTTGCTCCAGTGCTTAACTATGATGCTCTTCTGTTTTGTTTTTGATCCCTTTCCTGACAATTCCTATTATTCCGTTTGCCTTTTTGATTACTCCTGCACACTAAGCTGCTGTTTGTAGAAAACTCTCCACAATGATTCCCAGATCTTTCTCCTGAGTAGTAACAACTAACCTGCATGGGTACTCAAGTTCTCACACCTCCAGGTGCATTTCTGTGCACTCATCAGCACTGAGCTTCATCTTCCACTTTATTGCAAACTCGCTCAGTTTTGCAAGGTCTTTTTCTATGGCTTCACAATGCGCTTGGAATTTACTACCCAAAATAATAGCGTGTCATCTGCAAACTTTGCTGCCTCAGTATTTACCCCCTTGCCCTTGGGACCTTACCCTCATGGTGCTACTGTTCCTTGCTGGGGAGGGCTTTTGCCCGCAGCCTGGCATGCACCAGTTGGGACAGTTCAGTATGTAGAGCACAGTGCTTTTGATCTGAGGTTCCAGGGTTCATATTGCGATTTGGGCAGAAATTGCCTCTGTCCTTCAATGGAGCTTTTTTTCCAAGAAGAGGCTGGACATGCAGCTGGTTGGGATGGTTTGGGAACAGCAAGCTCTGCATCTGTGCCAGGGGCTAGACTACATGACCCTAAAGGTCCCTTTCAGCTCCATGATTTATCACCAACATAGGCACTTTGAAGTACAGTTAGAACAGAGGTGGGCAAAATATGGTTCAAGGGCCAGATCCGGCCCACCAACTAATTAGATCCAGCCCACGGGTGAGCGCCCGCCAACTGACTCGATCTGGCTACCCTGCAGTGCTCCACATAGGCCGAGCCCTTCCCATTCTCGCCCAGGGCAGCCCATGCTGTGTTCCCACCCACGCCTGCCAGATGGCACTGCCCCAGCCCACAACTGCCCCTGCGGCACTCCACATGGGGCTGAGCCCTGCCTGCCCCCACCTAGAGCAGTCCTCACTGTGCTTCTGCCTGCACCCACCAGACAGCATGGCTCCAGCCCCAGCCCTGGCCAGTATGCACAGCTTCCTGGCAGGGCTGCTGCCGCAGCTGCATAGGTACTGCTCGGCTCCCCCTGCCTCCAACAGTTCCTCCTCCTGCCCCTGCTGCTCTGGGCAGCAGGTAACATGAGGAAGTTGTAAGGATGTGTGCAGGGCAGCACATTCCCAGTAAGGCAGGGGGGAAGCTGCATATGGGCAGCTCCTGCCCCAGCGTGCAGGGCTCCAGTTCTGCTCTGGGTTGCCTTCCACCAGATGGCCAAGTGGGTGGAAAGCAGCTAGGAGCTGGGCCTGGAGCTCCATATACTGGGGCAGGAGCTGCTCGGCTGCAGCTTCCCCCAGCCTGGCAGGGCATCTGCTACCCAACACACATCCGCACGGCTTCCCTGTATTATCTGCTGACCAGAGCAGTAGAGGCAGGAGGAGGAGCCGCTGGAAGCAAGGGGAGCCAAACAGTACCCAAGTGTTTGTGGCAGCAGCCCTGCTGGGAAGCTGTGTACACTGGCCAGGGCCGGGGCTGGAGCCATGCTGTCTGGTGGGTGCAGGCAGAAGCACAGTGAGGACTGCTCTAGGTGGGGGCAGGCAGGGCTCAGCCCCATGTGGAGTGCCGCAGGGGCAGTTGTGGGCCCCATAGGGCAGGGGCAAACTGCACCTGCACTGCCCAGGTGAGCTCTGCTGCATACATAACTCCTGTCCTCCTCTCCCTGCCCCCTCTCTGGCCAGCTCCCAGAACCAAGGCACGTGGGCAGCCCCCCACACACAATATACAAGAGTAAGACTTTACTTTGAGCTAATATTCAATCATGCAGTGAATGCAAAATTAAGGCAGATGACATTATTATTGGACTGCATTTATCTCATTTATACTAGGGAAAGTGCAACCCTTATTACATGCTTAAGTTACTCAGTTCAAAGGAGTCTGTATAAGAAGGTGACACAGGGGCTTCCCAGATAAAGAACATGCAAGCATGCTAGTGCAAGACAACAGGAGATGCTGCTAGTTTCAAAAGATCTTGTCTCCAACAAGCAGCAAACCTTGTTGTGCAACAGTGAGGAGTTACCAAATCAAAAGGCTACAAAGGGTAGCTTGATTTCTGAGAGAGGGTGGAGTGAGTCACCAGGCATAGTCCACAGACACTGCCTGACTGACACAGAGAGGTGGCGATATGAAAGTTATTTTTATCAAGGTTCCCAGGTGGGAGATGTTTAAACACCTGGTACAGCTTGACATCACGGGTGCAGTGGCAGGACAGCTAAGGTGTCTCACTTCCATTCCAAATGCATTACATTGGAGGATTCAGTGATGGGCCGACACTACCCACATCTGTCCTTTGTGTGCTGCTGACTATCGAAACAAGTGCCTTGACCACATCAACACTACAGGTTAGTAGTTTAGGAAGACCTTTGTCTTTGGAAGCTAGACATCCATGTGGTGAATTTCACCGTATTGAAGAGACATTTCTTCTCAAATGCTTTGGTTCTAACCAATGCTTGGCTTGTAGAAGCTTATTTGGTCACTGATTGCCATGTCCATAGCTCCATAGGACAGAACTGCCCAGCCCACTCTAAGTCAGAGAGTCTTTTTAACACAACGGGCCTGCCACACAGCGCCTGATCTGAGAATGCTGTGATACCACCTCATGCTCAGGGGATAATAGGGGACCAAGAAGGGGATACATTTAATGATGGCAGGCGTGAGGATGAGATGCAGTTTGCCTGGAAAGATCAAGCCAGAAATTAGATGTCCAGGTCACACTTCAGGGAAAAAAAAAGGGTAGACAGTTGAAAATTGGAAAAGGATGAAAAAAAGAACAATAAGAATAATCTGGGAAACTGGAGTTCATTCAGTCTCTGTATAAGACAGGCAACCTATTTAGCTTATCCAAAGGGAGGCTGGAGGTACTTCTGGACTGCAGTCAATAGGGAGAAGATCTCAGATCACAGAGGGCTCTTTGATCTAGCAGATAAAGGCAAAATAAGATCCAATGGCTGGAAGCTGAAAGTAGACACATTCAGACTAAAAATAAGGCACACAAAAATGAGGGCATTAAACCATGAGAACAATTTATATAGAGCAGTGGTGAATCCTGTCACTTAAAGTCTAGGTGGGCAAGTTTACGAGAGACGCTCCATGCTCAGCCAAAAGTTTTAAGTGTGATATAAGAAATCCCCTAGCCTGTGTTGTACAGGGAGTCAGCTTACATAATCATGCAGGTCCTTTCTGCCTTTACATCTAAATATCTATGAATTAAGGCAGGATCTCTAATACCATAGTTTGCCTTATCCTAAAGTAACACAATTGCAATTAGTTTTAGGCCAAGGATTTAAGGTTCTTTTTTTAATAAAAAGTTTTATATAAATGTTAGGTCAATTAAAACATGTTCTTGATGTGTCATAAAGCTGGAAACCCAAAGATGAGGGCCTTAAAGTTTGTGAGAATCAGGAAGTGTTTGAAGCATATCACAAGAATTTCACTGTGCAATTTTGAGAGGAAATAAATAAATACCCCTGAGTGAAGTGCGGAAAGAAAACAGGAGGTACTAAAAGTGGAAAGAAAATTATATGCTTAGAATGGATTTCACTGTAATAATCCAATGCTGTAGTGCATGTGGGGCTTGGACCACCACTTTTTTAAATGATGTGGCTCATCTCATAAAACCCAGGCCCAGTTATAAGTGACTGAAAACAAAATGAATAGTTTTTAGGTTGAAGTTTTCCATGGTGAATATCTGTCTAAGGATCTTTTTGGGAAAGCTTCTACTTTCCAAGATCTAGATCAGAGGGAAACAGATTGTTTTGTCCATGTTAAAAGGGCTGGGGTCACTTAATGGATACTCCACCATTTGGCTTGAAATGTGACAGCGAAGTGGCCTTTATGGCAAGGAGATATTTGTGTCCCTAGGAAAGTCCACCCAAATTTAACCAGGTATAAGCCTGTGAAAAACCTCAGTTCTTTTAAGGATCTAGCTTGACAGCTAAAAATCTCTGAAACTCTCTAAGAATGCTCCTACATGTGATCAAAGTGCAAATTCACCATCCCCATACAGCAAATGAGCACATTCAAAGCTCAGAGCTACAAGAGCAAAGCTGGACTCTTCTTAATTTCAGCTCCAGCTGCTCCTGGCTACGGACCAGCTCTGGGAGATGGATACTCATTTCTTCTGTGCTCTCACTGGAGGCACCCAGGCAGCAGAGAGGAAGCTGCCTGACAGGTCTGCAGAGTGGACAAGAGTTGACCAGCTGGGGGGTGGTGAAGAAAACTGAGAAAATGACCCTATGTGAGACTGGGTCTGGAAGAGGATGGGAAGATAACTGTGACTGGCTGGGAATACAGCGGGGTGAAAGCTGGAGCAGAGTTAGAAGAAAGGGGAAGCTGGGACTGCAATGCAGGGAGCAGAAGAGAGCAGAAGCTGGAACCTGTAAAGCAAATGGGATGGGGTAGACTGATGGGAGTTGGCTGACAGGCAAGGGACATTGCATTTGGAAAGGGAGTTGCAGACAATGGGGAAGTTGGGGGGGTGGTGGGGAGGGAGTGAAGTCCAGGACTAGCTGAACAAAAAGGTTGGAACAATTAAGTCTGAGAGAGATTGGAGGCCAATGGGGGAGGCACTAGAGGCCAAGGGCAAGAAATAAATGATGAGGAGCCAAGACGCAAAGAGGGAGACTGGGACTGACTGGACAAGGGGACTGGGACTAAAATAAGCAGCCTGAGGAATGGTGACTACAGTCTGGGACATGGAACTTGGGGAGAGGGAAAGAAAGATTGGAGAATGGTCTTCTCCAATCTCCTTGAGGAAGAAGCAACAAGGGCCTGTACCTCTCTATGAATCTCTCCCCCCTCCCTCAAAGCCTGGAATGAAGCCCAAGATTCCCAAGCCTCATCATTCCTCTCTGGCAGAAAAAACCTTCAAACAACTTGGTAGAGCACATCTCTGCCGCAGGCTGGTCTGCACAAGAATGACAACCTACTACTGCGATTTTTCAGTTCAAGAGTTGAAGTCAGTGTGGCTGAAGTCCCACCCTGTTGACACCAGAAACTCTGTAAGGCAGATCAGTGGTTCTGTCTGTGCCTTCCCCCTGCCCCAAAATGTTTTCCAGATGTAACAAAATGGTTAAACAGACAGGGCACCCACCACCCTTGCTTCATGTCCTGGCAGGATGACATTGCATTGGATACATGCAACATGCTGAAAAGATGCAGCCCTTCCAACGTCACAGTGCACTACATCCAAGGGAAGAAATAACTGGTGGCCACAAGCAGCTCTCTAATGGGAGAGAAAACTATCATGCCAACTGGTCTGTTGCTAATAGCTGGATGGATTTTCTCCTCCAGCTGCTTGTGTTTCAACTAATCCGTCTTCCTGATGCTGGCCAATCAATCTTATAGTTGCTCTTATCTGCAGGATTTGGAGAAAAAGCACCATCCAGGGTCTGGTACAATACAAGGCCACAGGCTCCATAAGCGGATGGCTGTGATCCCCAAACTGCATTGTAGAGGATTTGACAGATCCAACAGGAATGTGGCATTTTCTAAAGAAAATTTTCTCCTAGTCTACCTCTGAGGCTTGTAGGTAGGACCTTTGCACAAGGCAGTAGTGAGGAAGAGAAGGAAGAATGCTTACTTTAACATACTATTTTCATTCCTCCCCTCAAGGGATTAGGGTAAATATTATATGGCAGGAAGCAAATGGTTTGAGCTGATTTACAGCACTTCAGCACTGCTCATTGTCTGCCCTTTCACTTTTCAGTGCAGCTTTCTGACACTGGAAACCTTCAGTCAAAACAAGCAACTATGGATATAGACCACAGGTGCTCAATCTCCAGCCCCTGGGCCACATCTGGCCTCTGACATTGTCTTATCTGGTCTGCAAGGCTTCTCATGGGTCCAAAAATTTGGCGGTAGAAGAGCAGTGGCACCACTCTCCTGCTGCCAAATCTCCAGAGCCATGGGGAGCCCCAGGCCCCACACACTGGATCCAGCATCTGACCCAGCATGTAGAGCCAGGCAGGGATAATGCCAAGCCCCAGGGCCCAATCTCAGCATGAGAGGAGTGGAAAGGGGTGACCCTGACCCATTGGTCCCAATGTTGATGTGGGGGGTTGGGAGGGGGTGGTGCTCGCTCCCTAGGACCTAATCCCAGTGTGAAAGGGGCATGAGGGAGGTGATGCCAGACCCTCAGGACCCAATCCTGGTACATGGGGTAGGGAGGAGGCAGTGTTAGGCCCCAGAGCCTGATCCAGCCTGCAGATGGACTCTGGGCCAGTCATCTGGCTCACAGGATAAAAAGGTTGAGCACCACTGATATAAAGGAATGCAAGGTACCAACTGGATTGGTATCAAAGGGCACAGATACAAGCTGTTATAATTCAACTGTTACATCTGCTCCATTCTTTAGTGACATAAGTGTAGCACAACTGCTCCAGTTTTAGCCCTTGGTCATTCAGTTTCAAAGTTAGGGCAATTTAACTCACTATATTGCTCCAGGCCTCAAGCAGGTGTAATAGCTGTGAAGTGCTCCCCATCAGCAGCTCCCTGTCCTCTCATAAGCAATTACAAACGTATGTTTGTCCAAGGCACATTTTTAATGCCAGAATCTGTTCTGTCCCTTGCACACTGCAGCTGCCACTTGGAGGACTAGGGCCAGTTCCTCTTTCTGTGCTCTCTGCTATGAATTCAGGGGCGAGGCGTTTCCTTTCCCACTGCTGCAGACCTGATACTGCTCAGTGACTCCCAGCCCCTTCCCAGTTCTGCTTCCAAATTGGCCCAAGATACTGGCACTGCTGGCTGCTGATCGCTAACTAAGCTATGATCCCTTTTGCTCTGCCCACCAGAGCAGCCCTTTGGGAGTACTGATTCACTGTGTCAGATCTGAAGGACCAAAAGCAAAAACAAGCTCGTGGCCTAGAGCTCAAAAGTCATGGCTCAGCTGGGACCTTCACTGCAGTAGGCTACAGAAACAAACTCCCTTCTTGCCTCTCCTGAGGACAAAGAGGAAGCCCCAGGGAAGTCCCAGGAGTAGGGGAGCTGGCTCAGCTACTGATAGACGGGTAAATTTTCTTTTTTGCTGGCAGGGGGGGGAGGGGGGGAGAGGGAGGGAGGGAAGGAGGGAAGGTAATGAGTTGGGTCTGCAGGGCTGTCAGGCTTAAGAGACTGAGTAAGCAAGGCAGCTAGGATCCAGGAGAGGCAGACCACACAAGGAAGGTCAGCGTGCACTGCACAATTCACTGTGGATACTCTCTTCATTATCCAGACTGGTTGCTTTTGCAATAAACCCGGCACGGGGCCTTCTCTGCCCAGAGTCTACAGAACAGAAAAGGCCTCTGGGAACTGAATGGGCTGGGCTGGCAACATACAACATTACAGAGTGCATAACACTGATGTTTGCAATGGGTCCAGCGGAAAGAGCCATCTGTCAAGACCTCAATAAATGTTATGAGCTGCACTTCTCATTGGTGGGACCTGCCTACGCCTTCCAGGGCAGAGAAGGGGTGGGGGAAGGGAGCCTTTTGGAGAGACAGCAAGTGTTCTCTGTTCCACGATGCTCCAAGGAAGCACATTAATGTCAAGTCACCTCTTCTCACTCATCTAAACAACTCTGCTCCTCTGGGGATCAACTGGAGCAGATGTTCCCACAGCCCTGCTTTCCCAGTGGGAAGAAAGGGTGGACGCTGAAGGGAGACAGGGCACTGCACTCACTCCAGCTCAGACTGCTTTTTCAGAGGAGGCATTGAAACGCATGCAGCTCTTGGCAAACTGCCTTTCCAGAGAAGTGTGCCAAAGGGCCCCTGCCCCAAACACCCATTTGAGTCTGTGCAGGTTTGTGCCTCACAAAATTATCCCTCTTCCTTTCCCCTAGTTGGGAAGCAATATAGGATGCAATTAAAACAGCCCACCTTCGACCCCAGAAGTGCTGGGGTGACAGACCAGAAAAGCCTAGTCTCAAATAAGTTCCAGAAGCAGCAGTCACATAAGGCTCCTGCTCAATACCAAAGTTGCCTGTGCATGCAGAGTCCCATTGCCTGCTGTTGTCATGAGTAACCCCTACTGTGACTGCCCGAGAGGATACGAAATGAAAACACCATCTCTTCTGGTACCCTGGTTCTTCTCTTTGTGCATCCCACTGCACCGTTTGCTCTCTCTGGAGCTCGACTGACACTAATCCTGCACGTGTGCGCGCAAATCAATACTATAGCTCTCTTAATGCTTTGCAGGTGTCTAAGCCTTTACAGGGCTGCAGCTGTAAGAGTTGCTTTTCCGTTTTATTTGGGCGAGTCTTTTACTCAGGCAACACAGAAGAGTGTTTCAACAAACAAGAAGTGTCAAACCCACAAAATGGGCAAAAAGAATATCAAGGGGAGGCTGCTCCTGCATTGAAGGCACTAGCTTGGGACTCAGGAGGCCTGGGCTCAATTTCCTATTAGCCAGGGTCCCCTGGCTACATCAATTTGACTTTAGACAAGCACTCACTCTCTCCTTGTGGTGCAGTTCTCTCCCCACTAAACAGGGCTGACAGTGTTGTCCCTTTGGGATGTTGTGAGGAAGGTTAAAGAATGTGAGACCCTTATTACTACAGGAAAGGATCCAGATGCTATAGCACCCTAGAAACTATTAGTGCTTTCAGAACAGACTAGCTTTCCAGTGAGCTGACAGTGCCCAAATGGTAACAGACATTGCTTAATGCTGCATTTCCCCTCCTGCCACTTATACCCACCCTCCACCTGCAGTCACCTGACACCCGCAGGACAGTTCCAGCTTACGTCATCATCAGTTATCCCTCCACACAAGGATGATGTCTACGAGGGGCGTTATTAGTGAGTTTAAGGTGGCTGAGGAGTCCAATCTGTGCTCTTCAAGTTTTTCCACAGATATGACAAGTGGTGCCTTGGGGCGGCAGGGGTAAGCACAACTGTTGGCCAGGATGTTGTGCGCTTTTTTCCTCCTTTGTTGTTTTGCAGCTTCCTGAGCAAGGCAGTTTTCTTCGAAGTAGGCTGTAGTTTGATGTATGATTCAGCACCATTGAGACCTGCTACCAGCCTGCACTTCCCAATTTATAGGGTTGATGCCACCCTTCTTAAGGTATGCTTTCAGGGCGTCCTTGTAGTACTTCCTCTGTCCTCCATGGGTCCTCTTACCACAACTAAGTTGAGAGAAGGGAACTTGCTTTGTGAGATAAGCATCAGCTATTTGCACACAGTGGCCAGCCCAGTGGAGGTGAAGTTTCATGATCTTTGCCTCAATGCTGGTTATGTTAGCTGCAGAGACGATGCTGGCATTGGTGCAGTGGTTTTCCCATCTAATGCAAAGGATCTTCCTGAGACAACGCTGATGGAAGCAATCCAGGTGCTTAAGCTGGCTTTGCTACATCACCCATGTCTCACACCCATAAAGGAGCATGGGGATAACCACTGCATTGTAGACTGGGACCTTAGTTTCCATCTGCAGATCTCGGTCAGCAAAGGGAATCTCTTACAAGGGAAACCAGCAGAGCACTAAGGTTTTAAGTGGCTTTGAGGTAACATGTCATGCCCTCTTCAAAGATGTTGACCCCCCTGGATAGCTTTCGCTCCTCCTCTCCTGTTCTGGCTCCTTCTGTCCTATTCCTCCCTACCCCACTTTTGCTCCTACTGGTTCTCCCTGGTGTCCCTGGTCACCAAGAGTGGCTCCTGTTCAGTGGAGGCAGGCTGGCTACTCCTGCTTTTTGGTCACAACTGCCCCTTACAGGTTCTTCTCTGTGGCTCCAGAAGAACGCAAGGGCACAACTGCCTCGCAATTCTGCCCGAAGGCCCACGGACTGGGACTGCTGATCCTTGCTTGGAGCCATGAGAGCCATTCTTTAAAAATCTAGGGCAAGTGTGCCAGCTATTATTAGCCCCCACAATGCTATCCCTTGGATGCTGCTGAGCCTCTTGGAGCCTTCTTCACTAGCAGCATCTGCCTTCCTCAGATCCAATGTGAGTTGAACCAAAGGCAGCCTACGCCACATGTCTTTGGGCACCTTGTGAAGTCTAACTGGAGAAAAGGGAGCTTGCCACTTGATGGCTACCAGGGCCATAGCCCTGCCCTGGTCTGAGCTCTATCAGCATTAACATCAGGAAAAGGAACTCCCCACCCCCAGCAGGGTTTGTAACCAGGCCACAGCTACTGCACAGCAGCCTCCGTGTCTCACCCATCACTCGCCCACTCAAAAGTTCCTTCCTCAGTGAGTAGTATATCATGCTGCACCAAACTGGGAAGAAAAACCATGAATACGGGTAATTTCCCAGAGCTGCTGTCTCTAGTTCCTTCCTTCCATCACCCGGGAGCACACGTCTGCATCCTCCCCCTTGCCAGCCACAACAGTCACATTGTCCCCTCAGCCCTGTTACCTCCTCTGAGCTCAGCGTCAGCATCTGCCCATATGCTACTCTCAACCCCAGCCTAGGTTCCCCTTCTGACTACAGGAAACCCCTGCTGGAGAAGCCACGTCCTTTGCAGAACCCTGGAACAGAAGCGGGGGGGGCTCAAGTACACAGGTGCTGTCAGCAGGTAAGTCTACCTGTGGTCTGATAAAGACCTGGTGCTCTTCCCAACAGATGGGCTGGGAAGTCAGAGTAGGATGCCAAACCCAGAGAGAGACACCATAAAGATGCTAGCAACATGGAGCCTCGTGGGGGGAAGCCTGGCACCTCGTGGGGGGAAAAAAGAGAGAAAGCTATATATAGGAGATGCCCTGTCAGCTACACTGATGCTAGATCCCTCAGCTGCAGATCATAGCCCTGAAAGCAGCAAAGCTAAGACCTTTAACTCTACAATTCCAAGGTTCGTCACAAGGAGTCCTTTGCTGTCAAGGCCTCTGGGCCCAAGAGAAGAGCCCGCGGAAGTTGGCCCCAACACAGCCAAAGTTCAAAAACACAACAAAAATCCTAATTGCTTGTGGGTAGCCTAGAACCCAGGCCTTGTTTGAAAGAGCTAGGTGGATCCTACCAAAATCCCAATCTGGATCACTGCAGCGTTACTATTGAGGCTCCCCTTGAAGTTTCAGTTGGACACTAGATTCTTCTTCAGTTTCCTATCCTAAACCCAATGGTGAAATGCAGACTTGCTGGTGACACTCCACCCTGGGGGAAGGAGATCTGCATTTCAAGAATGGGCAAGGTAGTCCCCATCTATTCCCTGGCCCCAGCCTTGCTCGCTTGAGAGACTGTAACACAGGGGTGTCCAATCTTTTTGAATGTGGGGCCGGATCACAAACTTTTTATCACCCAGTGGGCCAGCGACCCAAACTGAACAGCTTCACTCTGGCGCGGGGGGGGGAAGGAAATCACTTGAGTGTCTTCTAACTTGTCACATTCTCAGTTGCAATTTCTAGGCAGGGAAGAGTGTCCCAAAAGTTCCCCCACCCCAACCTTGTAAAATTGAGATCCTCCACCCCCAACCCCAGCAGTAAAAATGGCAGGGGGTGGAGGCAGGAAATTCGTAAGAGGTAGTCAGGTGGAAAGCAGCAAGAAAACCACCTATGGAGGTTGCTGGGAGTCTCTGGGGCTGGCAGGGGTACCAGCTGCAGCCCCAGCCCCAGCTCTGGTGCTGGGAGAGTGGCAGTGGCACAGGCCACACCGCTGGAGCATATATGGGGGGCAGTGCCCACCCTGCAATCCACATGCTGCCCAGGGTCTGGGGGGCTTCTGGGAGGTCTTATGGAGGGTTTCCCCCCCTCGCTCAGTATGAGCTCTGTGTGCTGGGGAGGAGGGGGAGGTATTTTACCCACTCCTCAGTGTTCACGGGCCCCTGGGTGGGACTTTTGGGGGTCTCTGGGATGACCCCCCTGCCACAGCTATGTGGGGTCTCATGGGGGTTTCCCTTCCCCGCAGTGCAAGGCTTCCCTTGCAGGCTTGGCAGAGCAGAGCTGGCATCACTGCCTGTAATGCAGTCGTGGAGTGGGGAGATTGGTTCCCTGGTTCCCACATTTGCATCCTCTTTTCCCATCCTGGTGGTATGTTTTTATTTTTATTTTCACAGACTCAATATTTCACGGATTTAACATAGACATTGGATTTAACACACATTACAACCTGCCTGACATCTGATTCATCACCAGGCACCTCTTACATTCTTCTTTTTCCCCAACCTTTCGTCCCCTCCTCCCTATTTGTTCTGCCTTTTATCTTCCCGATTTCCTTCTTTTCCTTTTTGTTTGAGAGCCTCTCTCACCCTGTACTATTATCACTGTCCTGTTTCCCTTAGGCCTTTTTCCCCCTGCTTTCCTCCCCCTCTCTTCCCCGTTTTACTTTTGTTTTTTTTCTAATTTTGACCTATTTTCTTTTCCATGACTTCCTGTCACTCTTTCTGTGTCCCTCTTTGCTCTTTTCCTGTCTCATACTTATTCATTTTTCACTGACGGCTTCTTCCCACCCTTGCAGTCTATCACTGCTGTCTCTCCTCCGGGCAGGGCCTGGCTCACTGATGAACCCGGCCCCGTGGGGGTAAGCAGCTCCCCTCCCCTTGCTGCCGGCTGGGGCCCGCAGGCCAGCCCTGGCCCACCTCACCTCACCTCGCCGCTGCCCCACCGCCGCGGCTCCGCGCTCTGTGGCGGCAGCAGCTCTGTGTTCCGCAGTGGCACTCCGCGCTCCAAGGTGCACTCTGCACCACCTCGGGCCAGATAAAATGGCTTGGCGGGCCACATGGCGGCCCGCAGGCCATATGTTGGACAAACTCTTACAGCAGGCTTTTCACTGAATAGAAGCACACCATAGCAGAGACAGTTTCTGGGCTTATACAGCACCAGGTCTCAAACCAGGCTTTGGGTAATGTCATAGACACAAGGAGCAGTCCACATTTGTAAAGAGCTGCCTCCAACAGAAGGCACTTAGGAAGGCCAAGGGGAATATTTCCAAAATAGCCCTTACCATGCACTGCTTAGTTCTGTAGACAATCTAGCCTTTTATAGACATGTTTTCTTTTCGGGCAAGTTTTAAACCGGACATTAGAAACCTTTACCAGGAAAACAGTCTTATAGCAGCAAAAGCAAAGGGAGGAGGGAGCAGAAGTGGGCACTGGCAGCTGCAGGGGTCTGTCCCAGAAGTACCCCTAGAGCTTGAGCATGGATGTGACAGGAGCAGTGAAGCTGAACACAGTGTAGACAGAGACACAAGGTAAATACTGGGGGGCGGGGGAGGGAGGGGCTAAGAGCCCACTGTTTAAATGCAGGGGTTTGACACCTCTCCCACACCCCAGCAGTCTGGCAGCATCTCATCTCCTATATGGGCAAATATTTGCCCAGCACTCAAAGGAGGAGGATACCAACCTTTTTAAATGCCAAGGAAGGAACAGCCTGTAAATTTCTCCCAGAAGAGTGCTGTGCAGAACCCCCAAGGGGGATAGCAAGGGTGAACCACGCTGCTTGCCAGGCACTGGAAGAAGCCTTCACCATTTGAAGAAACTGCCTGATTCATGGAAAAGGCTGGAGGGCAGCCGGGAACACTAGAGCTGAACAAATATTGCACAGCAGCGGGGGAGAGGTGGTCAGAGGCTGTTCCTGCTCTGCCTCATGCTAGCAGCGCCAGGCTTTCAGCTCTGCCAGCTTAGTGCTCACTGAGGGTTCTCCATTTAAGATAGATGGTCAGATGTTAGCAATTTTAACAGGCTCATTCATTAGCTTCAGGGCTGCATAGTCAGGGCCACATTATCCCCAACACTCCATGAAGTTCTCAGGGTGCTTTCAACAAGGCAGAAAGTTGCAAGGCTTTCCCATAGGACAGCATATGGAATCAGGAGGCACCAGGGATGCCTTCCCCAGCCCCAGAATGGCACAGGTTTGTGAGACTCCACTTAGCTAGATCAGCTTTGGTCTCTAAAGCTACAAACTACTTTGACCAGAGCTACACAAGAGAACCTCTCCCAACCGCCATGCTTCCCCCTACCTGTTAGAAACTCACTATCCTTCTGTATACTGGAAGCAGAAACCCTTTCCAGTAGAGCAAGTAAATCCCGTCCTGACCCAGGCACAAGTTAGCCAGCCCGCATGCAGGAGCTGGAGATGAGGTCACAGCTGCCCATTGTGGGGCGGCAGATCCTGCAAGGCAACTGGACAACAGGCTAGAAGGGACACTGGTTTTGCATGGCAGGGTGACTACTGGATTGTTTCAAATGGTCTCACTCACTACTCAAGTCCAAGGCCTGTTCCTCCTCCTGGGCATCAGATGGAATGAGGGGAGGAGAAAGGGGGAAAGAGGGTAGTGAGTTTGGGAGGAGGAAAAAGGATAGGAGTTGTTTTAATCTTGTTTGAAAACACCTCTTTCTCCTTTTCAGATTTTGTCTGTGGAAATGGAACATGTGATCATCTGACATGCAAGTTAAAAGTTAAAACACAGCAGCCTTGGGGATACAGCACTGGACTGGCACTCAAGACACCTGGGTTACCTAGCCAGGCTGGGGGCAGACCCAGGTAAGTGATCTTGGGCAAGTCCCTTCACCTCTCTCTGATTCAGCAACTCCACCTCTAAAGGAGGAACAGCCACACTGACATCTTCTGCAGAGGGTTTTGAGTGCTGTGTTATTCAAGAACAAGAATGAAGATGGATCCACCTGACAAGGGGTGTAATGAGGGGAAGGATTTGCAGGGAAATCATTTGTTCTTCCACTCAGTGTCATCCCCTTGCTTATCCAGGTCCTCATTTCTCCAGGACAAAACCCAGTCCCCTTTCCACACTGAGAATAGTCATTCCTACTCCTACGTGCACACAAGGAACCTGGGAGACTGACAGAAAAAGGAAGCCAACACATTCTTGTTTTGAGGATAGATGTCTCATCAGGCAGTGCACTCCAGCTACTAATCTGTGATGGGTTTAGTGCTAATCTTGCTCACACAATCCGCAGTGGGGTAAGAGCAGTGGAGGAGCCATCTTTAAGTCCTAGCATCCCTGCCATTCAAGGGCTTCCCCCCACAATGCCACATCCATGATGTCACAGAACCCTTCAGTACCAGTTTCTGCCATGAGGTCACTGATTCCATAGAGAACAGTGACATTTATGTCAAGTAACATACCAGTGAGAACTCTTTGATTCATGTTCAGTCTCCTGCCTGCCACTGCCACTGCAATTAATAGAACTGCTGCATGCAAATGCACTGTAGAATGAGGTTAGTAATTGACTGTCAAACCACCTGCTGAGTTACCTGAACCTGATCCACTATCTACATCATAACAAGTAGACTATTAAGAACTTACATAACTGCAAACTGCTTCATGCCTTTAAATGCAGCCTATATGCAAGATTTCACCTAGTTTTAACCAAATGGAAAAATGTTTGAAAAGCCTGTATTATTCTATTATGTAGTCAAATTACACTAGGAAACGAGACACATGAAAGCATTTTTCTTTTTATCCAATCAGAGATCACAACATTAAGACCTCTCAAATTGTAATCACATGTTTATTGCAGGGAATAACAGCAGGGCAAAATTAGGGTGGCTTGGAAGCCCAAATGATACATTTCCAAACCTTAACGTGTTTAAGTTAATGTTTAAAAGAATCTAAATCGGAATTTCCTGGGTTTGTAAGGTTTGCTTTTACAACAGTTCCACCATTTTTACCCTTATGGTGCTCTCTGCTCTAGTAGAATGTACTTTATCTCACGTAAATAAGGAAGTCAATTTTTTTTTAAAACTAATGCTTTCTGCAGCAAGCACACACATTGTGAGGATACACTGATTTTATTTTTCATGCACAAGGTAACTAAATTGCTGCTTAA
This sequence comes from Alligator mississippiensis, assembly GCF_030867095.1. NCBI lineage: Eukaryota > Metazoa > Chordata > Crocodylia > Alligatoridae > Alligator > Alligator mississippiensis. The sequence goes on from NC_081828.1 coordinate 41,681,958, forward strand.
TGCATTGTGAAGCACAGAAAAATGATACCATCAGTTAACAGAAAGGAAGAGCTTGAAATCTTGGAGAGCCTGGTGCCAGTTCCGCCTAGGTGACAGGATATTTTGTGGGGGAAACAATGTTTCTCATCTATACACAGTGCTGATATTGCATGCAGGGATCAGAGCCATCCGTTTCTATGTCATGACACATTAGAAAAAGCAAGGCAATAACTTGGCATCAGCTATATGATAGCATTTATTTTTGGTACTGGACACTAAAGCATCCCAGTGACTTCAAAATGACATGACACCTGTACACAAAAAGATTGTTTAAAAAAAATAATTTTAAAAAACATGACATTGTGGGAAGAGTTATATTGCAGGATTTTTTAAAATCAAAGAACCTAAAATATGCCCTGCACATTCTGACTGAAGAGCTGACCAGGTGCACCAGTTTTCAAGATCATCCAATATGCCACGTGGTTTATACAAAAATTCTGCTTTAAATAAACCACATTGCAGCTGATTTTCCAAATTGCTAAGACAGCATCTCAGCATCACAAGCAAGAGCAAGTGCCCCACTAAAATCAGATATGCCTAGAAAGAGGGAGGGGCTCATTTTGAATGCTTCTCTGCATCTCTTGGGTCTGTAAATCCAGGCTGGATATCTCCCAGGAACAGGATCTTAGAAGATTTCTAAGGGAAGCGGCTTTTGAAAAGCCTGTCATGTAGGATTTCAGCATTTCTGGCTCCAGACAAAACACAGAATTAAAGTGATGCTCATACATGAAAGACGAGGAAAGAACGGGAATTTTGAATCCTCTCAAAAAGATTCCATTAGAACACAGGCAAGTAGGCTGTGGCGTTCGTTGAAGGCTGCGCTGGCCAACTGCCAGCAGCTTGAAGAGGAAACAATTTGCACATATATTTGCATAAATGCATCAAAAATGAATGGCTATGGCCACAATAATGGCTGTCTGCTCTACAATGCCACAGCTGTACAATCCACATGTTACAGCAAGATTTTGCTCCAAAAATTTAAGCCATCATCAGCAATCACTACCTACAATGCTTATGGTTATGAAGGTACCTTGCTGAGTGGGAATGGAAATTAAACTGATGAGGTCTTCCTCTGCAGCATTGAGATATGAACCACCACAGTACTCCTCAAAGATATTCATGCTGTGATCTACCCCACTGACCTCTCAGTCCCTAACGGCCTCCTACATGTTCCTAGGACCTGGAAATACCATGAGCCTCCATCTTCCCTGAGAACTGGTGAAATGGTGTTCTGTACTGGATCTACCAAAAGCCACAGCCCCAGCACTCCAAGGGTTTGGCTGCTGCCTGTAAATCAACTATAGGTCCTTTGGGGAATAATCAGGACTGCAGACCCTAATAGATAATGGGTTTCTGCTGTACCATTCCCAAGTCTTCCCTCCTCACACAAAAGAGCCACAAAACAGTTTACTAGCACAGCCAGCAGCACTGGCCTCCTATGTGTCGGAGTGGAGCACAGGTGGAGCTGTAATGGCATTATTGCATTAAACCAGTGGTTTTCAAGCTGTGGTCTCCAGACCCCTGGGGGTCCACAGACTTGTGTCTAAGGGATCTGAGAAAGATAACTACGATCAATCAGAACACTTACAATTCAAAGGGGTCCACACTGCCATTCAAAAATTTTCAGGGGTCCACAAATTAAAAAACGTTAATAACCACTCCTTTAGACTAATGCAACCTCTGAGCAAAACTACTGCAAAAGGTTGCACCCCAACTATTCAGACCCTCATCAGTGACACTGCCCCAGCCCTACCTATACTGCACATTGAGTCCACAGGCTTATAAATAATCCAAGAGCAGAAAGGATTAGAGAGCTTCCCAACACAGTAAACTGAGGATGCAGTGAGATCCATGGCATTAAGAGTGCCTGCAGTGAGAGAAGCCTTATCTACAAAAGGGCCCAGGTCACTCCCTATGCCAGTGAGCTACTGCTGGTGTTAGGGATGCTGGGGAACTTTCCCTGAGCTATGGCAAGCAGGGACCAGGGCAGAGACTGTGGGGGTGGGTCCTGCTGAGCCAACCTTACAGGCATCAACTCTCCCCCACTTCAACATGACCTTTCCCAGCTCCCACATTGCAAAGGAACTACAGGAATTCCAGGAATCCTGTTTGCCCTGCACTGCCCACCCCCCTCCACCTCCCAAGCTTGGGTGGATCCCTCCTACAGCTGGATCAATCCCCCAAGAGAACTGCCCCTCCTTCTTCCCATCAATAGCCCTCTCTCCTTACAATAAAAACCCCAGCAGCAGCAGCAGCTCTAAGGGAAGTGCTGCCCAAAAACGTGGGAAGAGACAGGCCCTGCACTGAGCTTGCAGCTTCACTGGGCAGAACACAGATGACAGGCAGGTGGGGGGAGGAAGACAGCATAGAGGTTACGCTGTTATGTCTCTCCTCTGTGCTGGTAACTTGTCCTTCATGTCACCATGCCAATGCCCCATGGCACAAGTGAGACTGAAGAGTGACTGGAAAAGCGCAGGACATGGCTTGGTGAGCACCTCCTTCCAAGCGGGGGAGTCAGACACTTGCAGGAGGAGGATGCAGGGACAATCCTCAGAAAAAGCAGCAGGGATATGTGAGAGGAGTCCGGGGTAGAGACATGGCTACTGCAGGATGCTAGGGTGATGAGAAGCCAGTGAAGTGCCCCCCCAAAAAGGAGGATGGGGGAGAGGGAAAGGAGCTGATGTGCTCAGACAATTAAGCTAGAATGGTTGGTTTTCGCATCTTTGGACTGGTTTTGGACACTTTGGATTGACCAAAGGCAGGGGCTGGAGTGAGGACGTGGAAGAGAAAACAGGTAGCTCCTAAAACAGCAGCTCCCAAATTCTGACAGATTGTGCACCACCAGTTTAAAACAATACAACCTTAAGTAACACTAGCAAATTTTGTCATATGAAGTAATTATAATAAATCTGTTAATGCGTACCACTGATAGGCTGTCTGCATAGCACTGGTGGTACCTGTACCACAGACTGGGAACTGCTGTCCTAGGAGATACCTGCAGTAGTGAAGGCTGGAGGTAGAGAGGGGTCAGACTCAGCATGTGGCTGTTGCACTGTGTGAGCTGCATCCAGCTGTTGTTTGGCACTCCTCTCCCCAGTTCCATTCTAGACCCTGGCCCATCCAGCAGCCAAGCCCTGTAATTTACCCTCCTTGTCTCTGACCTGGTCCCAGGTCTTGGGACCCAGCACTATCTCCACCCACACTGGTACCTGGCCTGCTGGCAACAGCAATCACCACATTCTCTATGAAATGTGATCCCCTACCTGAGTTTTCCCCACCACCCTGGCTCACCCACCTTTCTGATCCATATGTGGACAGTCTCCTTCTCAGTGGCACTGATCGGTTCCCACCACCAAGGGACTGTCAAAGAGAAATCTGGCCTGTCTGTCTTCTGCTTGTGGTCCCTACTATCTTTTTTCTCCAGCTTGCCTGAGGGAGACCTTACCCATACACTTGCATTCATCTATCAACCCCACACTGTTACCTTGCATGTTATGAAGACTCTCCAGCACTCCTGTCCTTGAGATGCTCCAGCCTTTTCTCCCAGCCCTGAAGTGGAGATGTAAAAGAACTCCCTCCCAGCCTCCTCTCCCTTTGGGGTTGTCTGTTCCCCTCTCTCTCTCATGTATCCACCAATCCGATTGCTAGGCAGCCAACTTGCTGCCAATGCCTACATGACTGTCCTCAGGTAAGAGGGTGTGAATGTAACCTCTCTATTGTTTTGAGCTCTGACCTCATGACCCAGGGGCAGATGCTTAAGCCCATGTCACCCCAGTAGGTAACCGTGATGTTTTTCAAATTGATTGGCCAGCATCAAATGACACATGTCCCTGACTGGGTCCAGGTGGTGAGGTCAGGAGAGCTATTTAAGAGGGTCCCTCCAGAAAGAGGGACGGACATTTTAAAAACACACACACGGATACATGGACCTTTGCAGCTCTCTCATTCTCTGGATGTGGAAGTAACTTACCAGAAATTTAACAAGGAACTTAGTTTAATGTACTCTAGTCATGTATCTAAAGGCTACCAAGCTGCTTCTGTTTCCTCAGGGTTTTTCTTTTGCCACTTCTCTGACTTGTACTTGAATCCCAGCAACATCTGCTGTTGTTTTCTCCTCTTTGCCCCTGACGGGTCAGATTTCTGATTGAATGAAGGTCTCTGGATGGCGAGAACCTAAGACTGACCCTCAATCCTGCTGACAAGTAGACTCTTCACACACCAAGTAGCTAGAGGCTGCAGTACCTCTCTCCCTCCCTGGGATAAAAAAAATTGAGCTGCTGAAGGAAAGGGCTACTGCACTCACCACTCGAGCTTCAGCAGCTCTATGCACCCTCACAAACACCCTACCTGGGAGTTGCCAGAAACGTCAGAGGAAACAGCTAGATACCAACCCCAGAAGACTGAGGAGCACCAGAGACTTCCCAATTTGGGCACAGCCATGCAGCACCCAGTGGCAGCCCAGCAGGTGGAAGAGGAGCATAGATAGCACTCCCCCACCCCTCCTCCCAGCCACACAAAGTTGCTCTGCCTGCTCTCCCAAGCATCTGCATTCATATCACATCTGAACTAGAAGCTTTGGTTTGGGGGGAAAAAACTTCCTGATTCAATCCAAACCTCCCAGGGGTTACAGGCTAGGTTGGCAGCCATTTAAGCACTGCCCTCAAGAATGGCCCTTAGGTTAGTGCCCCTGTTTAGGAAATCTTCTCTATTCCATAGTTCTTCTCCATCCACTGGCAAGCAACCAGAAATCTTCCTTAAAACATGTCAGGCGGCAGGGGATGGAGAAAGGCACTGACTCCCCTGTTTGGATAGCTGCTGCTGCTTGGCCATTAGCACACTCATGCAGCTGCTGCAAGGAGAAGCACACACAGAGAACAGCCTGAGGCAGCCTGTGCTCTCTTCCCCTCCTGTACCACTGCTCAGTGCTGGGTAATTAGAGAAGCATATTTTCTTCACCTACCAGGGTGAGATGATTGCAGCAGCAGGCTCCTCCAGTCTTGTGGCCCTTTTCAGCTACCTGGCTTTCTCAACAGCAGCCACCATCCAGGGCTGCATTCTGTTTCCTGGTGCTCTTGGACTGCAGCAGTGCTGTGCTGCCTACCACCTACCTCCAGAACTCAGAACGAGGCTCATCAGGAATGCACCCCAATAACCCCACTTCGAGAGCCACCTCAAGACTTAAATGGCGGGGCATAGAAATACAAGGTGAAGAAATACCCATTTAACCAAAAGACTCCAGTTCCCAGCAATGACTTCCTGGGATCCAAGGCCCACCTCACCTTTATAAACCTTTGGATTTTTGTGGTGGGACCTTGCTCCTTAGCACAGCCAGCCGGCAGGCCTAGGAAAACTTCTCACACAACCATATCTGCTACATTTCCATAGGATCAGGTTTTCCCCATTTCACTTAAAGGCTCCTTCCTACGGATCCTGCCAGCCAGTGTGGCATAGGATATCTTTGAGGTGATACTAGAATAGAGCATGTTTTGCCCGTTTTCTTAAGTAACCCATCAGTTCTTTGCTTCTTTCGTACACTCTTGCTTTCCACCCTTCTTTGGAAAGGGTGTTACTTCTTTGGAAAGTGTTACTCAGTTTCCCAGGTCTGACCCTCTTGTCCTATGTGGAAGAATCTTTCTAAGTCTCAGACTTCAAGAAACAGTGCCCATGCTGTCCCAGAATTTCATTCTAACCTTATTTCTACTCTCTGTCCAGCTGGACTCTTAATGGATTGCATGTGAACTGTCATAGGTGGGGAAGATACGAGGACCCTGTGAACACCAGCAGCAATGCGCACTTTGGCCTCACAGGCACGATCAGCCTTGCTACACACACTGTTGTGACTACAATATGTTCTGTTTATATGGTTAATCAGATAGATCCATCATTTGCTTAACTGAATAATAATATACTAGTCCCAGTTATTTTCCCATTGCTTCCACTGCAACCAACACTGATTATCTGCATGTTGGCCAAGTGTATAAATGACTTCAATGCATAGGAACTCTGTCTACTTTTGTAATGCAAAACTGTACTCTGTTTAATTATATTACCAGTGAAGCTGATTAGGAGCTGTCAGGTCTTTCAAAGCAGCACCGAACTGACACGGTCCTACACCTGTTTCAAAGACTTCAATAAAGGCATAGGGTGCTCTGAGAAACAAGGTAGCAAGCCATAGTGAAGCAAGAAAAACATGGGCTATTCCTATAGGCCCCTAGTCCAATCCCATGAATCCAATAATCAGGCCTTCTTTGAACAATCTCTTCTTTTCTAGAGCATGATGATGAGATACGGGTTTCCATTGCTTCTCTTCAGAGGCTGCTCCATAGGCCAACAGATCTCGCTGTCCAGAAGACTTTGCTAATATTCAGATAAAAAAAATTACATCCCTTAAATTCATCCTCTAACTCCTCATTACTCCTACTCAGGTGGGATTTCATGACAAAAGGGACTGTCAGGATGCCATGACATGAACAGCTTATGTCTCCAAACTCAGTCCTTCTCCACCAAAAGGCAAGAAACATGTCCCAGTCCCCTGCTTTTGTTAGCAGGTACCACACTTGCATACCCTAGCAGTGCTTTTTCTGGGACTCTCCATCAATTTGTGCCTGGTACTGAGTTGAGGATCACTGTTGTGGTTCCACTCCTCTCCTCTCTAAAGTGGGCACTCCACTCCTCTCTAAAGTGGGCATCGCTATATTTCAAAGCCAGTTACTACGTATATTACATACTACTAAATATACTTTACAAATTGGCACACTAATATAGCTTCGGTGCCTTGTGAAGCCCACAGAAAAACAGCACCCTGCCCCTAACAATTTATTGTACTTAAGCATCAAGTTGCTCTGTATCTTTTCTTACAGTGACTTTGCTCTCTAACAAGACTATAGGAGTTTTCCATGACAAGAGAGGCTTAGGAAAAGGAATTTCTTCATTCTTGAATGCAAAGACCACCACTGCCCTGGGACAGAGTCAACTTGACACCTAGCCAGTTCAAAGAGATCTTGGGAACTATGCCAGCTCAGAGTCTTCCTGCTAATTCTTGTAGTTTTACCATTGCACGTTTAAAAAAAAAAAAAAATCTCTCTCTCTCTGTTACTGTGAAAAAGGCCCACAAAGAGAGAGAAACCAACTGACCCTAGGGAGAAAAGGGAAGAATAAAGGGTTATACATAAAAGCACTGTCAAAATATACTGCAGTGGAAACTGGAACACACCAATCTATATTTGCTCTCTCTGACCTCTGACTGTTACACTCCAAAGGGCAGGAACCGACACAGCAGACCAACACACTCTCCAGGAAACTCTCTTCACATTCAGACCGCAATTTTGACTCCACAATTCACACTTCTCCTCTAGGTTGGAGTCCACAGGCAGGCAAACACTTATTTTGATTTAGCACTATCCCATGGGGAGGCAGGGTTTTTCACATCCCTCATTATTGGCTATGATCTCTCTGGTCATTCAAGACTTTGCCCTTGGATAATTAACCCCATGTTGTAGTCTATTTATGCTATTAAACAAAGATTTCAGTTGCAAAGAGTTTTTTTCAGGCCCTCTAAAACCCACTGCTGCCCCTGCTTAGCTATGGAGTGCTCGCTGGCCCTTTCAGGTTGCAGTCTGTGCTCCTTCCCAAACACTTTCAATTGAAGGTGTCTTTTTGTAATGCTGTTTAGAAGGATAACGATCACAGAATATTTGAAAAGAGATATGAGTTCAACTGTCTGTCTACAAACATTTACCACTGAGGGATCTAAATTGTTGTACCAGGGATTCTTGCACAAATATGCTTAGGAGAAAGGAAAGCATATCTAACATGAGAAAATATAAACTATTACCAGGTCTGGGCGCCCACAGATATGTCCTCCAACAATTCTGTTGCTGAAGGTTAAAACATCAAGGGAAAGGCTTCCAAAAGTATTAACTATTAAAACCATTAAAGAACATTACATTCTTCTTTGGCCACAAGTGTAAAAGCCCATTTTCAGGGTTAGATTCTGTAATGAACAGCCAGTGAAGCCAATTCAAGGAGGAGATCAGAGAGTTCAGCCCTGCACAAGATTTTTTTTTTGGTTCAAGCGGAAGCAGGTCTCAGCACACAATGGTTTACTCTACAGCAGAGGGGATCATGTTTGGTGCAGCTTTTTAGAAAGAGAATGTCTCTTATTTTTTCAGGTTTTGGCAAGAAACTTCACAACCTTAATCCCTAACTAAGGAATGTCAGGACACTTGGAAACAATCCAAATAAATGGGTGTACTTACTGACTCAGTGCATGGTCAATGCAGAAATAAATAAGGGAAAGACACAAGACCTAGTAACTTGTTTGAATCACAGTAATAGTGTTTCTGAGGCTCTCAGAAGAAGATGGACTCTGGCCTATATTTCCCTTACTGATTACCAGGAAGTTTGAAACCAGTTTCAAGGCTGGGAGTGAATTTTATTTGTGAGCTCTGGGCAGTGACTATACCTGCCTTTAAGGTTTGTCCTGCATCCTGGCATTATCAGCACCAAAACATAAATTTAGGGAGGGGCACTATTATTCATTTTTTCAGGGAAGTAAAATGTGCTTATTTTCTTTTAGTGTACTTTTCAAGGAGGAAGCACTTTCAGGAGTGTATGAGGAACCCATTTATTGTATATAAGCTTCATAGTTTCATAGTAGGCAGGGTCGGAAGGGACCTGAGGAGATCATCTAGTCTGACCCCCTGCCACGGCAGGAAAGAGTACTGGGGTCAAACGACCCCGGCCAGATGTTCATCCAGCCTCCTTTTAAAGACCCCCAGGGTAGGAGCCAGCACCACTTCTTTTGGAAGTTGGTTCCAGGTCCTAGCCGCCCTGACAGTGAAGTAGCGCTTCCTAATGTCTAGCCTGAAACTACCCTTCACTAGCTTATGTCCGTTGTTTCTTGTAACTCCCGGGATTGCTCGGGGGAACAGGGACTCTCCCAATGCCTGCTGGTCCCCCTAGACTAGTTTGCAGACTGCCACTAGATCCCCTCTCAGCCTTCTCTTTTGGAGGCTGAACAGGTATTCTCATAAGCTCTCGTATTCTCTGGAAGAACTCATGACATTCAGACTGAAGGAGTTGGTATTTTAAAGTGGTGGGTTTGAAAAGAGACAGGATGAGTTAGGGTTAGGTCTCCTTGAGGCTTCAAGGAGACAGTATGCCTCCTTCCCCAAGGACTATCCAGTCTTTGGCTAAGACTGTAGGCCTTGACATAACCAATGCCATTAGCTGGATGTGGGGCAAGCATGAGGCAGTTAGAGAGGGGGGTGACCTATTTAGCTGATCTACCTAAATGTCCTACTTAGATGACCTAGTTGGTGATAAGAATGTTGAGACACAGATTGTGGGTAACAAAGAAATGGGTAGAGTTGCTATGATGTGGGAGCTTGTGACACAATTTGTGGAAGCTTGTCAATCATGTGAAAGTAAAAAAAAATGCTGTAAGGACATATAAATAGCCAAAGAAGCAGCTTAACACCTAGAAGCCAGAAGGTCAAACAACACCCAGCTGCTGTGATTGAGACCCCTGGTGCTGTGACAATGCCTAGTCAGCCGAGCATCATATCATTTGGAAGGACCACATAAGGATACCTTCTTAAATTCTTTGGAGTTTTCTTTTTGTATTGTTAGCATTTAATAAATTTTGGATTTAAGGCCAGAATAGCCTCAACAATCATTTTATTCTATCCACACCACCCCTTAATCAAAATTCAGTACAAGCCTGCCAGGAAGAGTGACAACTGATGCCCAAGTGAGGTGGCTTTGCAACATAAGTATCTTTCAGTTAGATGTGGGACTGTGCACTCAGCCTCAAGACCTACCATTAGAGCAGCAGATGCTGAGCTCCAGACTGAATGGGCCAGCCTGGATAGAGCCAGAGTCAAACCACACATTTTTTAAGATAAGAAAGTGTTTAGACGGCTTCCTCACCTCTCCGCCTCCAGCCCACCCTGCCTCCATTTACACGCTCCTCCGCCGTTTTTAGCTTCCAGTGAGACAGGCAGTAAAACCACCAGGAGGAAAGTTATTCCCACAGCCATTCAAAAATCAGGTGGAATACAGGGTAGGTTTGCACCTTACAGACTAACTAAAATCAGAGATGCATAGCATAAGCTTTCATAGGCAGCAGGGTTACTTCATCAGAAGATAGAACATTAGATGCATCACAGCATGCAATTAAATATAAGCCCGTTGGCTATGAAAGCTTATGCTACGCATTCCAATTTAGCTAGTCCATAAGGCGCAAACCTACCCTGCCTTCTGCTCAACTTCAGACTAGCATGGCTAACTACTGCTCTCCATTCAAAATCTGCTAAAGCCACACAAAGAAATCTCTGGACAAAATGCCCTCACCAGAGATGTTCAGGCAGCCACAAGAAGTCTGAAACCTTTGACTTCCTTCTTTCCTATCACTCACTTGAAAGACTGGAACCAACAATCAACCTCAAAACTTCAACAGGAAGCTCTACAGTCCCTTCAAAGCCAGAGAAGATTGCCCACTGCTGTGTATTTTTGAATTGAATAAAGTAACTAGCACATAATCTGTTACAGAACAGGCCTGTTCTCCAAATCTGGCGGCACGACATCCAAACTATGTGCCTCTTATACAACTGAAGCACTTAACTAGCAGTGAAAAAATAACCAAAATTCTCCCATAAATAGTTCACTTCCTTTGTTTCACCTTTGTACAGGAAGTTAAACAGCACTTGGCATCATATGTAGTGTGCCTACACATAGGCAACAAGTCCACACCCAGGTACCCATCTTCTACCCACATCTGTTTGAGCAACACATACTCTTACATAACAAGAAGCAATATTGGCACCAAGGCAGCCAATGTCCCCCAGTATCATTATGTCACTGACTGGCAACATATTGGGAATGTGATTATTTTTGGCAAAACGTCTGAACAATATCCAACAGTAGCTCCTATGTATCAGAGAATGCTTCTGTGGATCTTTGGTGGGTGGGGGGCTGGGGGAGGGACACAACTCTTAAACACGGCAGCACTGTAATGGACTAACCAAAGTAGATATATATAAAGCTTTTTTCATGTCTTTTCACTCTGATGAAGTGAGCTTCAGCTCACAAAAGCCTGTACTATATATATCTACTTTGGTTAAACTGTAAGTGTAAATCTACCCTGCCTTCCACTTGACTTCAGAGTAACACGATTAGCTACCCCTCTAAGCGCTCTAATGGTAAGAATCAGCAGATGTTGCTTACCATTCTTATTGCCTCTGACAGCAAGAACCTCAGGGTTCAAGATGCAGCATTCAATAAGCAAGATAAGTGACTTCCTTCCCAAGAAACAGGAAAATAATGTTAGATACCCAAAATCAAGCCACTGTAATCCTAGAGTCTGTACTCCCTCCTGGTTACTGCAGGGGTGCCATTCTAGCAAGACTCTGAAGATGTAACAAGATATTCTAAGAGCTCAGGCATTCATGTAGAAATCATGTAGAACCTTTTGAGTAACATTCCCATCACTTCATTCGAAGGTGTCACGTATGCATCTCATCACTTCACGTACCAAAATAAAGGTACAAAAGTTTCCCTTTAAATTCTCCTTTGTCTATCCCTGTGCCCACTCATCACAAACCTACAGCTTTTGTGATATATCAGCTACCATCTGACGCCCATCAAATCCAAGTAAAGATGCAGGTATGATGCCTCAAAGCCAACCATGATCTTACCAAGCAGCTAGGATGAATGGCCAGAAAGTGAAAGAGAATTTAATATCCAGGAGACCTTAAACCCTTTAAATAATACAAAGAGAAGCACAACAGAGGCACAATGTCTGAAGTCAGAAAAAATTTTAAAGGGACCCAGCTTAAAAGAAAATATTAAATGCTTAGCCTCGAGCTGAGATGTCACTGGGCACCATACTGGTTTACTTCCCCCTAGCACCCCTGCTAGGCTCTTTAACAGAGTAGACACAGAAGCAAATGTAATATGTTTGGCAACACTTACCCTGATTCTCCGCATTGCGGTCACAATCTCTACCCTGCTGTTCGGCCGGGGTACATCGAGGCTTCCAATGTACTGGGGAAAGAAAAGGAAGAGGATTAGCACAGCCTCCATGCCAGCAGACTAGCATAGGCGCATGGGAACCTTTCCAGTGGCTCAAATGAAATCTAAATGGCTGTTATGTCTCAGCTGCCAATGGGGGACCATTCCTCATTGTACATATACAGCACTTGCCCAGTCTGCTTTAAGCATCCCAACGCAATGGATCCTCTACCATTCCCACTGGCAAATTGTTCCACAGTTCCATGAGTCTGGAATTTCCACCCCCCCTTGATGTTTACCCTAGTTTTTCTGTTTCTTAAATTTTGTCTCATTATTGCTTGAATTATATTTTAAAGCAAGTCTTCTATAAGTGGTATTTATACCCTTCATATTGCTGCAGAATATTCCTCCCTTCCCATTACCCTGCAGATTCACCCAGCTACACATATTTAACTTTGCTAACTCAAAGGTCAAGGCCAAAAGGAACTGTTACACTTTGTCTGGCTTCTTGCATAGAAGTGAATCCAGCTCAACGATACCTGCAGCAAGACAATCCTTTCTAGTGAAGTGGTGGCAAAACTTTTAAGCAGAGATCCCATTGTGATTTAAAGAGTGCAAAAGTGCCCATGTCCTAGATAAGTTATTGCAGTAATTACAGTCGCCCTCCATGTTAACACGCACACATGCACCCACACCCACAGTTGCAAGGCAAGCTTTTCACTCATGTATTCCTTTTACTGAACACTTTGCAGTTTTCCTTATATCACTTTTGAAGCATGGACCTGAGCTAATCAATTAGTGTTCTACAAATGGCCTCCTCAGGGCTGTATATAGCAGTGTCACACCCCTGCTCCCACTCATTTCTTACATATCCAAGTGAGGACTTAGTTGCCACATCAGACTGGGACATCACATTCCATTAGTTTCCATCATGACCTCAAAGTCCTTGCCAGAGTTACTGTTTTCAAGAACATATTCCTCCATCCTCAAAATGACCTATTTTTCCCCTTAGGCATAGACTTTAATAAAACAATGTTATGTGACCACATTTGCCTTATTAATAATCCAGACAGATCTGTATAACTGACCTGCACCCTATCATACTTTAACACTCCATCAAATCCTCATCTGTACATTTTATTACATTTTTATATTTTCTTCTCAATAATCGGGGGATTGGAAACTGGCTAATGTGGTCCCTATTTTTAAGAAGGGGAGGAAGGAGGACCCAAGTAATTATAGGTCTGTAAGCCTCACCTCAGTGCTCGGGAAGCTCTTGGAGAGGATCATCAAGGAGCATATCTGTGGGGGGCCTGCAGGGGAGATCATGCTTGGGGCAATCAGCATGGGTTCACCAAAGGCAGGTCCTGCCAGACCAACCTGATTGCCTTTTACGACCAAGTAACTAAATCCTTGGATGATGGTGTCGCTGTGGACATCGTCTTTCTAGACTTTAAGAAGGCCTTTGACACTGCATCTCACCCCATCCTCAACAATAACTTAAGTGACTGCGGCATTGATGCCTGCACAGTCGGATGGGTAAAAAAATTGGTTGATGGGGCACACCCAGAGAGTAGTGGTGGATGGGTTGTACTCAACCTGGTGAGATGTGAGCAGCGAGGTACCCCAGGGCTCGGTCCTCGGGCCCGCGCTGTTTAACATCTTCATCAGCGACTTGGACAAGGGGATGGAAAGCACGCTGTCCAAGTTTGCTGATGACACTAAGATGTGGGGCGAGGTGGACACACTTGAAGGGAGAGAGAGACTGCAACTAGATTTAGACAAACTGCAAAAGTGGGTAGACGAAAATAGGATGGGGTTCAACGTAGACAAATGCAGGGTGCTGCACCTTGACAGAAGGAATCCGCAGCATACAGACAGGCTGGGGAGTTCCCTTCTTGAAAGCACAGAGGCGGAAAGGGATCTCAGAGTCATTATTGACTCCAAGATGAACATGAGCTGCCAATGCCAGACTGCAGCCAGCAAGGCCAGCCATACCTTGTCATGCATCCAAAGGTGCATCTCAAGCCGGTCCAGAGAGGTGATACTCCCCCTCTATGAGACTTTGGTCAGGCCGCAGTTGGAGTACTGCGTCCAGTACTGGGCGCCGCACTTCAAAAGGGATGTGGCCAGCCTGGAGAGGGTTCAGAGGAGGGCCACCCACTTGGTGAGAGGTCAGCAGGACAGGCCCTATGAGGAGAAACTGATGGACCTGAACCTGTTCAGCCTCAGCAAGAGGAGGCTGAGGGGGGGACCTGGTGGCTGCCTACAAGCTCATCAGGGGGGATCAACAGCAAATAGGCAGAGCTCTTTTCTCCCCAGCACCACCTGGGGTGGCGAGGAACAATGGTCATAAGCTGATGGAGAATAGGTTTAGGTTGGAGATCAGACGGCAATATTTTACAATTAGGGTGGCCAAAATTTGGAACCAACTTCCCGGGGAAGTGGTCCTCGCCCCTACCTTTGCAATATTCAAGAGGAGGTTTGATGATCACCTGTCTGGGGTCTTGTGAACCCAGCATTCATTCCTGCGTGTGGCAGGGGGTCAGGCTAGATGATCTGTTCAGGTCCCTCCTGACCCTAGCTACTATGAAACTATCATTAAAGATAATGAACACTATGGACAAGTATCTGGGATGTCTGTATTGCAAAATACCCCAAGGGAGGAAGTTTCCCTATTTTGCAATTAAATTTTGAGATCTGTCAGTCAGCTGGCCTTTAATTCCTTCATTTCACTGGAAAACTTTCAATCAAGTCTCTCCTCAACTTGGTCTCCATTATCAGGCCTACTCACCACTACTGACAAGGGTTTCTGCTCCTCCCCTGCTCCCCCTCACCTTTGCACCAGGATGCATCTTATTCTCAATCCAGGTCTCCAAGCCTATTTCTCTGACTTTGATGCCTGCAAATTCTCCCCATCTAGTGTAATCAGGATAGTTTGTCATCATGCTCTTTACTCCTAGTTAAGATTGTTAATGGAGAGGTTAAAAGAAAAACCTGACAGAGCAGCAATCCCCTCGATGCAACAGATGAACAATTCAGCACGGCCCTCTGCATACAGGTTTTCAGCTCATTGAACATCGCTTGAATTGTTCCTTTTGCAGAAGGATTTCAAAATGCCACGTAAAGCCTTATTAATACCCATTTTGTCCACAACAGAAACGTTGCCTAGGACAGAGGTTGGCAAAGTATGCTGCATGGCCCAAATGCAGCCTGCCAAGTGATCAGATCTAGCCCACAAAACTTGGACAATTGCAGCAATTTGGTAACAGGGAACATCTGTGGCACTTGCAAGGAAAGTCAGCTGGGGGGAGGGCAGTGGTGGCAGTGGCACTGTGATAGCAGGAGAAGCAGTGGTGACAGCTGAGTCAGAAGCTGCCTAAGAGATTTGGACACTAAACATTCCATTATAATGAGTGACTGAGGAGTAGGCACCCAGACAGGCTAGACAGCTCAGAAGATCTCAGTCCTGAAGCAGAAGTCCTGTAAGGAAGAGAGCATGCTGTCCAAATCTGCATTCTACAGCAGACACAAGGTGCAGGATTGAAGTTGTACAGACCCATTCCCTCCCGACCCCCTGAGACCTTCCCTCCATAGGAAAATTAACAAACGTTAATATGTAGATTTGATTAATTCAAAGATTTTGATTTCAAGTGCTATAAGCACATGGTACCTTTGGCTTTTCTGTTCAGGGTAAATTGACACCAGAGTGCAACTGGGGTTGGACTAGAATAGATGACCTCTGGAGGTCCCTTTCAGCCCTACTTCTCTATGATCTATGATTTCTATGATCTGGGAGACGGGGGATGACACCAACTATCCCATCCCCACCCTTCTGTCTATGGTTCCGAAATGTCTCTCCATAGCCCAAGCACCTTGGCACCTTGCAAGCTTTAATGCATTTATCCTTACAATAGCCTAGGGTAGGGTGGCAAAGAGAGAGAGGAGTTAAGTCACAGGCTTGGGCATCTCTTTCTTAGACTCTGTCTCTGTGGCTACCAGTTATGAATTCAGCACAGACCACAGGCAGACAAGGCACTAACTGTGTAAGCACTAATTAACCTCAGATGGGTTAACCCTTTCTTTCCAGCTTTGCTCACCCCTCTATGGATTCAAATTAGACATCAAAATGAATGGCTTTATTGCTTTGGGCTCCAAGCTACAAGGTTGCACCCAGCATTGAAGGAAGAAGCCCTGGTTCGGGGACACATCTGAGCATCTCCAGCTCAGCCTGGAGAGTGGTATCCTGAGCAAAGGGCTGGCTGCAGACAGTCCTGCCGCTGTGTCAGTGTCTGCAATCTGATGCCACGCTGGAGATTAATGCAAGGACAGGCGCTCAGTGCACCAATCCCTGTCCCCTTGTCATGTACTACATGTCACCTCAACATAAGTCAACACCAACAAGGAACAGCAAACACTGCTCTGGGCAAGAGCATAGGGCTGGAAAGGTCTGGGAGCAGCATGGCAGAGGGATCTACTCATATGTGGGTGGTTGGGCCAGCCTGCTCTGGGGAGGGTGGAGACACCCAAACTCCATTGCAATGCTTCCTTAGTAAATAGATCCCCCTGCCCCGCTTTCCTTCCCAATCCAGCGTACACATTTCCTGTTGGGCTGGGGCTGAGCAACGCAAAGGGATGGTTGAAGTGCAGCTGCTTTGCACCCATTCATCTCCTTGAAATGCCTCGGACCATAGATCACTGATGCCTGAAGCAGCAATACTTCGTTGCTCTGTGCATTGGAGCCCTCCCCCCCTCCCCCTCCCATGATCCTGTCCCTGAGCCACTTACCCCCTGCCCCAAACACTTTTCCATTCTCTGCAAGGTCCATAAGCACTCCTCAAGGACCTCAGGAGGCCCTGGGTCAAACCACTCTCCTGTCCCTGCAGAGCCTTGGCTTCCACCAGAAATCAATCCCAGGCACAGTAGACGGCTCTGGCCTCCCCAATGCTCAATGTGGAAGCCAGCAAGACAATTTGGCTTCCAACCCCTTTAGGCTAGTGCAGTCTCCCAGCCAGGCCCCCAGAGTAGCCCCTCTTACAGTGCTGCTTTGCAATATGAGCTGGCTCCAGAATGCTCTGCAGAGATAAAGCTTCTTCCCTGCAGCTCTGCTGTCAGATTAGTGCACACAGACCTTGCTTTAGACAGCCGGATTGCAGCTCCGGCAGCCCCCCCTCCCCTTCTAGTACAATTGCTTTCCTCATCCTCACAGACGGACCCAAGCACACTTTCCCTGCACGCTGGAGCACAGCCGTGCCCCTCCTCCACCAGCTCCCTGGGGGATTTAGCTTTTACTTCAGGGATTGGGGCAGATAAGAGGACTTTATCATCTCCATATGGAACCTGCATTAGACTTTCCCCGCTAGGGTAACCCTTTCGAGGCCAAAACGCCTGAAGTTGCCATGCACTATATGTGGCTCACTCCCCACGTAAAGCTTGGTAAATACTCTCCAGAATGCTCAGAGGAGTAAAAGCAGACAAGGCTCTTTGGGTACTTACAATATATTTTATTAGACCAACTAAAATAGTTGTAAAAAATTCTTTGCAAGCTTTTGGGTACAAACACCCTTATTCAGGCAGAGGAAGCATCTGCAGTTGTTTTGTGCTCTTCCTGGAAATAAGTAAACTCCTTTTCAGGGAGCATCCCAGTGCCCTGTACTGCTTTGGTGGGCCCCAACTAACCTACTGAAGGCATGGATCCATTTTGTACAAAATTATACCATAAAGACATAAGTCATATGGTCCTTCTACTCTGGCTACTAGCCAGGCTGCAGCTTCAGCTGGCTGGTTTTCAAGTCTATGGCTTGCATTACGTATCCATACGCAGTACCTGTGACACCTCTCTTCCTCCCCACCCACCACAAAATTCTCTCACCTCCATGAGGGAAAATAACCTTGCAGTGTATCATTATAGCAACTATCAGTGCTGAAGGGTCCTAAAACACATGCAAACCATCGCACAAAAAGTGAACTGCAGTCACCTCTGAGGATACAGAGCATCGCTGATTTAACAGCACACAGCAACAATACACGGGAGCTTAAAGTGAGAGCTTGTTCCATATCTGCTGGAATTTGCAGGGAGACGTAGGGCTGTCTGCGATAAAAATCTAGCCAGGACAGTGAGCTTAGCTCCCCCGCTGCCCTGCCCTGGGGAAGTAACTGAAAGCCATCAGTTTTACATTATCCTTAAAAGCTGGCATGAACATTTGCCAGGGGACATCTTCCCAAACCCAAACAAAATCTTTTGAAAAGACTGAGAACCCCGGCTGTCCTAGTAATGACACATGCCGACTTAAATCCATGTGAAATACGGCTCTGGTAGAATGATGTTCCTCAGAGCCATTTTACAAGCAGTGAGAGAAAATAAATGAATGTGAGAAACATTCGGGAAACTTTTGACTCCCATCAGATTAATGAGCCACAGGATCTTTGCACCCTTCTCATTGCTAGCCTGGATTTATGGGGATTAATTCCCAAAACTTTTGATGAAGCATGTTACAATGTTCCCTGAAGCATGAATCATAACATTGAAATTAAGCAATAAGACAACAGGGCATGAAAGAGAGCAATAACTCTTTCCCACTGACTGGCCTGGCCTTATGCCACTGCAGCACCTAGAGCTGGAAAGTTGTTTATTTACCACAATATTTCAAGCACTCTGGCAGCCCTTCCTGAAATTAGATTTTATTGTTAATTAAAATTAAAAGTTATATGCCCACTGAGAGCCATTCATCCAACCTGACAACTCGTGTCCAAAGCTAACAGTTATAATCTGATACTCAACCATGTGCCTTCTTTCTAGAAGTTGCTGCTTCAATGTCTCTTTCTTTAAAAAAAGAGGACGAATGCACAGGTTCTTGGGATTTTCGTGCCTAGCATTTGCTATAATACAAGGTTGTCCAAGTGTTCTCCTGGCTGACAGCTGCTTCTGGGTTTGATTACTACTTTCTCAAACTTTGACCATTTTTTTTTGCTGAAATCTGTACATTTAATTCAAGGCTCCAAAGCAAAGGCGAGGGTTGTTTTGTTTTTAGACACAAGTAAAAGCAGTGACTGAAGTCTGCAACAGACACAGGCGCATGCACACCCACCTACCCCTGGTTGAACACTGGTGGGGGCAGATTCCAGGGGAGCTTCTTCGCCTTCTTGTCACTGAGCTGACAACAAGAAGGCAGTTTTGTTTATGCATTTGTCTGGACAAGAAATCAGAACTGGGAGGGAAAAACTTGTTTACTCAAATACTGGTCGGGACCACTTTTTTCTTTACAACTCTTATGCATGCCCACGCTTCTGGCACAATAATTATACCGATGTGATCTTTTATAGCTCAGCTGCTGTATGTTAATAGTGGGTAGTAGCTACTCAAAACCTGGCAGAGATCTGTGATCCTGGGTGTAACCTTTAGGGACACAGTAAAACCATCATTTCAAATCTGATCACACAACCATGTGTTTCATGCACATACATGTATTACTACTATATGTCATACGTCACATATACGTCATACAGGACAGGGATTTTTTCTAAGGAAGAGCGGGGAGGGGGGAGGTATTTCTTATGAACTGGCACTTCCTGTGGATGTTACATGAGTCAGGTTCTTTCAACATCCAGCAAGGTCTATACAATAGGTGAAGATGAGTCCCAACTGTGCTCAGATTTTCGACTTCGGGAAGCTGGACTTTACAGGAGTGTTTGCACTGCTGAGCACACAAACTGTTCAGGACAAACCCTTTCTGCATTGCTCCAGTGGCCAGTGCCACGTGATGGGATTCCACTGCTTTATCATTTTTCTTAAACATGTACACACCCCACCCAGGAATTTATGAATGGGAAATAAAGCTATGCAAAGTATGTTTAGTAGCAGAGCAGAGCACTACATGTCAGGGAACACACAGGCACCCTTTGCCCCTGCACATACCTGTTGTGTACCCAGCCTGAATTACAAGATTACAATACTGACTTTTATCTTTCTGCAGAACTGGATGGAGAACAGGAGGAAGGTGTTCGGTGGAGATGGTGTTTGCTTGGCTCCAACTACAGTCCATAGAAAAGTCCATCACACACTAACAGGGCAGTGATGCTGCAGGAAAACCATTCTGCAGAGATTGTATGGGACATATAGGGTGCCCAAATGCAAAGGGAAGAGTTAAGTTTGCCCACGCAACCTTAACTTCAATATACACCAGCTTCTGAGAACTGGATTTAGGTTCCTTTTATATGGAATTCCAAGTTACCGACGTCACCTCAACGGGGCACTTCTAGCCATCCTACGGTTTCAGTGTTTATTAACTGCAGAGCTTTCAAAGAGATAACATTTACTGACAAGAGCCAGTGATAGCTCCCCTTGTCAGTTTCCTTTTTTGTTATTTTTAAACGAAGTCCAGGTGGGATTGGTAACTTGCCCAAGTCTAGGAGCACTACAGGCTCCATTCCCTGTGGAATGGGATTAGATTGTCATCTGGACAGTGTTCTCTTTCACGCAGTTCCATAATAGCCAAACGGCATCTCCCACTATCCTTCCCCTGCCAAAGGATTTGTGAGCACCGTGGCACCAGGAACAATGAGAGCAGGAGACTATTCTCCCCTAGAGAGGTAATTTTTTTTTTTAATTTAAATCTCAACCACCAGAGTTCAGCTAGTGAAAGAAGCAGTGAGCAAATGTTGGCTCTCTTGAAGCTAATCCCTGCAGGGCTAGGATCACTGTCTAGCACTTTGTAAAGTATCATAGCAATATTAAACAAAACCACCAGAAGAGGCCTTTTGCTTTTAAATGGGTTTTTCCCTCTCTTTTCCCCTGAAGGTTTAGATTCATTACCCCATTACTTCAGCCCTGCCCCCTCGAGCTCTACCAAAATGTAAGCCTGGGGGAATTTTAATGCAGTCAGCACTTATGCACAGGAGCTGACTTTTGCACATGGGACAGAAGCACAGCCTGCCTCTGATCCCACTGTGGGTAGCAGATGTGAGCATGGCCCCAAGGCAGAACATGGCCTTGAAAATCCAGCTTCCCCTCTCTACCACACACACACGCTCCATGTTACTTACACTTCTCCCCATCCTCTCAATTTGGCTCCTGCAGAATCTTTATAATGCTTTACTATCCTCTCTCCTTTTGTTCATTGAGTGTGGTACTGGGGAAAGGCACAGAGCAGAGCAACCCCCCCCCCCCGAGACTGGCACTTCCACCCGATACATCACTCACACAGCCTTGCAGGGGAAGCCTGACCCGATGGCGTTTTATGTTCTTGATCTCCCCCTTTCCCTTCACCCCCAATGGATTGTGCATGGATCAATGCGCACTGGACAAACCATTTTTAGCCCCAAGCTCAGCCTTGCTGAAAGTTCTCATACATATTTGCAGCCTCTCCTCCATCTCCTGCACAGGACACAGAAGAAAGCTGGGAGGCACTGAGGCTGGCTTTGGCATCAGTCTCCAACCAGTGCCATTACAGCCATGTCCCCTGCTCCACCCACTGCAGGCCATTATATAGTAGACTGCACTGTAAAGACACAGACAGAGGTGAGGGGCATCTAGCAACCAATGAAAAACATAAGGTTACAAAGCCCTGCTCAACCCTCAAAGGGATCTAAAACAAGAGAGCTGTGCTCTTTTCAGTACCGTCAAAATAAGTCTTAGGGCCTTGTTACACTGTATGCTGGGAGCCACACAAATGTCGACTGGCTTATTGCTAGTTTGGAGCAGTCATGCTTTCAACATCTGTGGGGAGTGGCCACACCTTAATGGAACAGGAGCTGGGTTGTGCAGATCAAGAGATAATCCTGCCCTGGAGTGGTGTAACTTTGAGCCACTTAAAGGAGTGCTTTAAGCCACTTTAAGGTGTTAATGTGTGGACAATCCAGAGGTTGGTTAAAAGCTCCAGGAGCCACTGTGTAACAAGGCCCTTACCCATTCAGGGGATACCTGTCCTGACCTCATTCAGAGATGTGACCTAATCCCTTCCCCCCTGCAACAATTTCAGGTTAGATGCAAACACAGCCAGGCCACTGTCCCTTCCCTTCTCTTGATGGCTCAAGAGGCACCAAACTACTTCACCTCCAGTTCACCCAGCCCTGCCTACTAGCATGTTGATCAAGGAACACAATCCATTGAAACTATGCCTCTTCCAAGACATCCATGCCAGGGACACTACAGCGTTCTCCTACCCTGCCCAAAACATTCTTCCAGGGCAGACTGCAAAGGCCCCTTGCACACAATAAGGCTACACAATAGCTAAGAGTATATCATCCTCCCAAAACTGACTCTCACTACTCACACCTTAAGACCAGCCAAGGCATGTGCTTCTCATGGAGGGATTTCTCAGCCAAAGTGGAAGCAGCACTTCCTCAGAACAGGTGGGCTCAGCTCTGGTTAGAGGTCTCTCAACATAAGATTATTTTTACCATGCTTTCCCGAGTCCAACATTTGAACTCAGTTTCCTCAAATGCTTTTTTGTTTATTTGTTTTTTTAAAGGAAAAAAAGACATGTAGGACAGAGGCCACCGATGAAAGCTTCAGCTCCGGTAAGGAATGTTTCAGGGCACTCTGAGCCTCTGAAAACAGCAGCTTAAGTAGAACACATTTTGCAACCTCTAGTATCCTCTGCCCAGCCAAGACTGTAACACTGCAAGTGCTTAACAGGAATATGAACAGTTACTTTATCTTGGCTCTGATGCCACTCTAAGAAGAAAGGACAATAGATAAAAATGAGAACTAAAACTCATCCTGCCTCTCGGGCTGCTGCTAGAAATGCCACATGAAACACTCTGCAACAAAGCCCAGCCTCACGTCAAAGCCAGAGTGTAGTAAGAAAAGATGGTGCTTGGGTAAGCTGAGCAGCCCTGGGGATTTACTAGCATTTTGCAGTTGACAGCCATTCAGCTGGGTTTCACAATACTGACAGGAAATTTCAAGCTAGTAAGAGGTATTGTTTCATTAGTCCTGTAGTCATTAGAGAAACTAGCAAACCAAACCTGAGACAAGGGCATACACCAAGGCAGAAGGGGGAGGAAGGGGAGGGAACATTAGGAGTTACAGAAAAAGCTGAAGATGAGCAGTTTTGTTTCATATGACCTCCCTGTCTCCAGAGCAGCCTGTGATCCAGTATTTAGTAGTTGGAACGTGGTAGCTACCAGTCAGTACCTCTGGGCTTTGGTCCCAGGGCTCTTCCTTATTCCACTGAACACTCCCCAGCTATAACATGGGATACAGCAGGGGGGGGAGTACAGTGGTACAATCACCCCCCAGCCCCCGCCTTTGAATCCTGCTCCACCCGAAGTTTAAAACCAACTGCCTGGCAATGACAGCAGCCTTTCTATTCAGGCAGAAGTGACAGAATCAGTAGACTTCTTGGCTTGATATACCTGAGCCTTTCTAAACCCTTCATTCCACAGATGTTAATTCCCTCTCTCCTTTTAAATGGTCTTGATGGTCAGCTAATCAGACTAGACTTTCTCCTGCAATTCTGCTGTAGGTTAGCTGCTCCTGGTAATGTAGCTCATATTTCACAGCCCTAGAGACTGTTTCTACCTCTAGCGAAAAACAGTAACTCAGGTGTGGAAACAGCTTTCAGTGAAGCACTGGATGCACTGTCAAGATGTTCAAGTAGGCTAGATTTTATTTTATTAATCTGAAAAAGAGATTTACTCTAATGACTACAGGACTAATGAAACAACACTTCTGGATTTTTGACTAGTCTGTTGAATTTTTTATGCATAGTATATTTATATCGCAAATGAATGCACATTCCAAAACATCTATATTGGTTTTTGCTCCAATCTTAAACTGAATAATATAGCCCTAGGTCACTATCTTATTACTAAAGCTTTGAGTTTCTTTTTAACATGATAAAAATATGTTGTGTTATATATGATGATGCACCACACCATCTGCACCCCGCCCTGTTCAAAATCCTAGATCTGCTCATGGATAAGGTCCATGTACCCCACAGGGAGATTGTGTCTTTAAACATCTTAGTGCTTCCAAAGTACTCTAACTTGAGGAGGGTGGCACATAGGGCACTATGAATAATCAATCTGGCTTCTGCAGCTCATTAAAGGAACCATTCCTCTGATCATAAAAGAAAACTCAGTTACAAAGACAGCTGGACTGGAAGTATTGCAGGCACCACCAAGAAAATTGAAGGGGGATGCGGTGGGCTGGTGTAACACTCACTCAGATGGCACTGGGTTTTGGAGCAAGAGGCAGCTTCTGCCTGCAAGAGCTTTTTGCTTTCGTTTTGAAGAGACACTTGAGCAGAACTGGCTCAACAAGCTGCATTGGCCTAGATCTTCTGCTGGCTGAACCCCAGATTTCAGCAGGGCCCTGCCAATGCAGGGTCTGGGTGGCTCAGTCTTTGCCAACAAGCATGCACAGCACTGAATCTGTGAGCTTCAAGGATCTGGGTAGAAGAGGAGCTGGGAAGAGGCTGGAGGAAGAAGCTAAAGACAAAAAAGGGAGCAAAGTAAAGCTCTTTGTTAAAACAATGACCAGACAAAGAAAAAGAACACAGCAGGGCCCCAATCCTCTCTGAAGCCTTCATGGAGGTTAAGGAGAGGGTTCAGCATCACCTTGAGACTAACAGCTCTGCCCATGGGTGAGCAGCCATGCCAAAACAGAGCAGAGGGTAACAGCAGCAATCCTTCAGGGCAAAGGCTCAAAATCTTAAGAACAGGAGCATGAACAGGTGAACACTTCCTGGGCCAGTCAGAGGTTCCCCCAGCCACAGCAAGGCAGGCACAAAGGATCCCTAGTTCTACCTAGCAATCTACTCACTTCCCTTCTCAAGCACCTCCATCTAGGCAGCACCTTTCACAGGACCAGTGCTAGGATGTCCAACTGACTCCCCTAGCCCTCCTCAGTCTCCAGCCGTACTACAACACCACCTCCCCTCAGCTGGCACAGACCTCAAGTTGCAAGAATGAACACCCTTTCCCATCCTGGGAGTGGCTTAGAGTCTAGGGAAGCAGAAAGGCAGAAAAGGCCCTTGGGGATGGAGTACTAGTGAGATCCACCCATATGCAACTTAATCAAGGATATTCCAGCCCAACCCACCGCTGCTCCCGCTACTCCAGTCCTGGTCTCCTCCATGCATAGTTCTGCTCATACAAAAGCAGTCAGGGTTTGCCCATCAAGCCCTCTGAGCTGGTGGCATGCGCTGAAAAGCAAGGCTAGAGCAATGAGCTAGCCTGCACTATGCTCTGAACGTGCCTGGCACCGTGTAGGGATTATTGTCCTGTCTCCAGCAGCGAGAGGCAAGCACATTCTCCCCATACGCTTCCTCTGGCTCAGCCCTCCCCCAGTTCCAATTAGGTGGGGATAAGCTGGCGTGTTTGGAAGTGCTGCATGAATGAGCCATGGAGGGGGTCTTCTCTATAATTAGGAGCTCTGGCAATGCTACAAAGGCGGCAGTCACATTGCAAACGCTAGGAGCTGCTCTGGGCTGTGTCACCCCGAGCAAGCAAACACAAAGCACCTCTTTTGCAGGGTATATTTACTCTCCCACTCATTGGTGACATCATTGCTGAGCTACCAGAATAGCTCAGCTGGGGTTCCCTGCTGTCCCCCATCCTCATGCCTGGGACAGGACTCCATGTCACGGAGGATTCAGAGGTCTACAGAGGAGCGTGCAGGCTGGTGAGCAGACAGCATGCAACCAGTTCCACAAGGTGCAGGAACATGGCCATCTGGTCAGCCCTTTTCCTCAACACCAGAACCAAAGCACATGCAGCAAGTCTACTGTCACCTGAACCCCTACTGAAAAGCTGTGCACAGCTCCAACTTAGTTTGGATACATGCAGAGCTGTAACAAGGTGTTTGTGGTGTATAGCAGCTTCTCTACATTCCTCTTTATATCTGTGACAGTCACTTTCCCTAAGCCATACTATATTGTTCACTTAAAAAGTAATAGGAGGCCCCAGACTTTGAAAGAACAATAGTTTTTAGTTTCTCTTCTCCTGAGAAAACCTCTTGTAGTCTGCTCATTATTGCTAGCTACCAGGACACGTGTAAACAGTGTTAAATCAAAACTTCAGTGACCAGGTCGTTTTTGGGATTATCAAGGACATCCTCTAGTCTTCTCAAATGGTTGCAAGAAGGGATGGTAATGGTGGAGGGAATGAATGGAGCCTAACCCACCATTTGGCCTTTGAGAGATTAAACACCTTTCCTGCCCCCCAACAGGCCAACCTCATCTGGTGTCTGTAGCTGCATAATGATGCCTGCCTCACCAAGTGCTCACAGGTGCCAGGAAGACAGGCCCATTCCATGGGACGGTACAGCAACAGCACCCAATGGGCACAGGCCATGCAACATCTCACTTCCAGCAGTGGATGGCTGCCATTCAGCAGCTTCCTCAGATTGGAAGCCCAGCTGGGAACACCACGGTCCAGTCTGGATCCCTGCAAAATAGAAACAACTTCCCAACTCTGGACCCTGAAGCTGCACTTTAGAAAAGTGAACTGCTTCCCACAGGAGTCCCCAGCTTTGGGCGCAGCTCTGAAATGGGCCAAAAATGAAACCCTATCACCATAACAATCCCTTCTCCCTCCTCAGGCCCACCCTGCTGCTGCACTACTACCCCATGGAGGCATCCATCCAACACATTTAGCCCACAATGTTTCTCCCAGAAACCTGCTTGCGGGCCATCTGCAGGTCTGTTCCTTCCTCCCTGCTGGCCCTAAGTTTCCCACTGCTTGAAGTAGAGAGAGAAAGGAAGATTAGTCAGCTCCCATGGTGCAGGGTCAGCAACTGAAAAGGAATGGAAAGTTGGTATCCCAGCTGACTTGGATGGAAAATACGTTGCTTTCCAGCCTGAACCAGTCACGTGGCTGCCGGGGGCTCCCAAGACTCAGCTGGAAATGTTCTAGCTGTGCCAAGTCTTGTGCTAATGGAACTGCCCCATCTGAGGACGTTAAAGGCACAGCCGGTTCATAGAATCCAGCCTGACAGCCGCAACGCCACAATGCTCCTGATCCGTCCAGCTCTGCCTGGTGGAAAAACCATGGGACATAAGGCACTGAACATAGCTACAGGAGTAATGCCTCAGCTCCAGTTAGCATTATCTGATGTCACTTGCCACAACTATTAAGGGACAAGGCCAGAAGATAGTGTAGGAGTCCCCCCATGCCCTAACCCAGGGGTGGGCAATTATTTTGGGCAGAGGGCCACTTACTGAGTTTTGGCAAGCCATTAAGGGCCGCACGATAGGCAGCTAGGGGCAGATAAATATTAATTTTCTACATTTTTTAGGGGCCCCACGGGCTAGATAGAATGGCCTGGTGGGCCATATCCGGCCCCCGGATCGCATTTTGCCCACCCCTGCCCTAACCCGTGAGATGCTACAGGCCATTACTAAAGCCCCACCACCAGAAATGCCAATATTCTAGAGGGAACTATGGCAGGGCCACAACATGATGTGGGTCCAGCAGCTGATGGTGAATTCTGTGCACCAAAAGGCATGATTAGGAGAGGAGTTATTGCACAGCTACATTATTTCTCTGATGCTGCACTGCCTCCCCATAATCTTTAGCTTCACACATGTAGCATCTGTTCTAGCAAGAGGCAAATTGGTGGTAGGAGTATTTGTTAATTAGTTCTGTATCAGAACACGTTATTTACTTAGGAAAAACTCACCTGCCTGCATCCCCTAAACCAGAAGAGAAGAAGCTCAATGCTGTTCAACACATTATGTAAGGATCTAGGACAGGGATTCTCAACCTTCTCAGGCTCCAGACACAAGACACCCCTCCAGAATTTCTCTGAATTGAGCAGCACTTCATTTAAAAAATGAATTTACTTATTACAATGCTTACCTCCTTGCCCAGGTGCCAGGCAGGGATGAGCAAGTGCTTACCTCCTTGCACCTCACAACACCCTCTAAAGGATCTCACAGAATCCCAGTTGAAAATCACTAGTCTAAGGTAACACACATTTTACTTGCATATGGAGGCTGCTAAGACCACTTACTTGTAGAATCTCATACAGTCAAAGAGATGGTTCAGGACAAAATCCTCTTTGGTTTTCTTCAGCTTCTACCTGCACCCACTAAAGAGTGCTGGGAAGAGAGATGCCCTAATGCCAGCACCACACAGATGGCACACACTCTATCTGTCCTTCCCAATATATCATATCACCCCAAGCTGGCCTGAAGCTTGGCCCAGATCAAGTGCTGAACAGACAGCAGATCATCGATGTTAATCCCAAGCAAGACAAAGCTGATGCTGAGCCCCAGAAGAAAAGCACTTAGAGCCATTTGCTGGCATGGTGCAGTCTCCATGCAAACATGCTCACAACTGGTCAAGGCAGGCTGAGGTCCAGGCAGCTCCTGAACTTCCTGCTGATGCTAACCTCCTCATGTAGCAGCACCCCCAAGCACCACACTGTCATCTCTGACAGGAGACCACGTTGCATCCTGGCTGGCCTCAGTAATACCAGCAGGTGTCCCATCTCATCCAAGCTACAGCAATGCAATACACAAGAGTGAAAATACCACCTCTCCTAAGGAAATTCCAGCTAGTTAAAATGCAGGATTGCACCTCCTCAGGAATATGAGCCACTCTGAGTTTTTCCACCTGCCTTGGCTAATACGCATGTGCAACATGGCACAGAGAAACACCTTCATTTTTCAGTCCACACTCTTGTGTTTTCCTTCTGAGCAGGAGAGAGGGAGAAAAAACCCCCACAGAGCTGGTGTCTTCACATCTTGATGGGAGGGGCTTGAATACCATAAGGACGGGTATAATAGAAGAAACTGAACCAAGGCAGGAGAGCAGCAACTTCCCAAGGTTAGGGAAAACTTATAGCTATATTATTTGACTGCAGGAGTCCAAGTCTGAGCAGGCACACACTCAAGCGTCTTCCTGGACAGGTCCCTTCTACAAGTCTGTGCCATGGTTTGATTCTCATGAGGTGTCCTGCCCATGCTTAGAGTTACCATATGTCCAGGTTTTCCCAAACATTTCCTCTTTTTTGGCTCCTTGTCCTGCATCCAGGCAGGTTTTTAAAAATGTAAGCAAATATCCGGGTCTTTGCTTTGCCTCTGCTTTTGCTTGGGGCTGGGGGCAGCAGGGAAGCTTACGGGCTGTCGGTAGATCATACGCTCTGCACAGGGGGCTACAAATCCAGGTTGGGAGTGAGGGGCAAAAGTGGGGAGCAGGGAGCTGGGGGTTGCGAGTGAGGAATGCCAGCAGGGCTGGGGGCCGGGGGCTGTGGATCAGGAGCAAGGGGCACCAGCGGGGAGCAGGCAGCTGCGGGTCAGGAGTGAGGGGCACCGGCAGGGTTGGGGGAGCAGGGGACGTATCACTGCCCCCCACAATCATATTCCCCTTCCTCCTCTCCCCTCCACAGATGTCCTCTTTTTTGAAATTGGAAATATGGTAACCCTAGCCCATGCTGGGGTGCAGTAGCACTCTTTGCAGCTGAGATTAAAGCTCCTTTCCATCCCAAGCCTAATATATCCCAAGCCCTCCCACCCCTCTTCCTCACATCCTCTCCAAAAATAAACCACTTTTCCAGAGGTTTTACATATCACATCTCTTTCCAGGACAGGGCTTTCACTGGGAAGGCAGAGGGAGTTAATTATGAAGTTCAGAAGAAAAAGAACAAGCTACAGCCTTATATCCTACAAATTCATGATCTCTCTTAACAGCCTAGCCTGTAGCTTTGCCTTTGCTGTGTTTCACAGGCCTCTTGGAGCCAAAATCTCAGTACTTGGGCAGAGTTAATGAGAGGGTTAAAAGTGTTGTATGGAGCAAATGCAGAAATGTTTACATGTTTCTGTATGTTTATAACCCGACCTCCTCCGACTCCAGCTTCTGAGCCGAGGCTGGGGGAGGGCTGGGTGGAAGGAAGGGGAAGAGAACTCTGGAAGGGGAAAGAGCTGGGCATGGGGAGGCAGAGACAGGGGCAGGGAAGGTATGGAGGGGTGCCTCTTGGTCCCAGAAACCATGTCTGCATGGGCATTAATATGCATTAAGTTTAGTGCCTGTAATAACAGGTACTAACTCAATACACAGTAACTGTCACTACTGTGTAGTAGCACTGATGCATGGTCTTTTAGTGACACGAATACGCAGCAGACTAATTCTACTGTTCATTAGCACAGCTTTTGCTGCAATACACTAATGCACAGTAGAATTAGTCTACTGCACATTTAGTGTTTCATGTAGATGCGCCCAAAATGGGGGAACATTAAAATGGTAAGGATAAACGGCATAAATAAAATAGAGACACAGGAGGTCCGAAGCATCCCTAGAGCAGGGGAAGGAAGAAGCAAGCAGAGAGGATGGCCACAGGAACTGGGGCTAAAGTACAGGGTGCTTTGCTCGCATGAATAGCAGACAGGGGCATCATTTACTTAACTGCATATCCCGGCACTGGTTCCCATGTTTTGCCTATTGTTTACATGGTAACAAACATGGGTTGAGAAGGGACAGGAGGATCTATGTGGTCAACCAAAGACTGCGGCGCTGGTGTCGTCAGGAAGGCTTTGGCTTTCATGACCACAGCCCGCTCTTTGGCGAGAGAGGCAGCGAGCTGCTGGGAAGAGATGGTCTCCACCTCTCTCCCCTAGGGAGGAGGCTCTTCTCAGCCAGACTGGCTGACCTGCTCCACTGGGCTTTAAACTAAGCCCGCTGGGGGACGGGGGACTACCGCCACTGCTGGCCCACTGAGCAATCCTTGCAAAGCCAGCGGATCACGGCACTCAAGGGAGCCCACCCCAGCCCCAACCCTGGTAAAATCTGTGGGCAAGGAAGGAGCCCCCCAGGGGACACTTGCCTGCCTGTACACTAATGCCAGGAGCTTGGGGAATAAGCAGGAGGAACTCATTCTCCTGCTCAGTGCAAACAATTACGATGTCATAGGGATAACGGAGACCTGGTGGGACTCCACCCATGACTGGACCACAGGGATAGATGGCTATACCCTGTACAGGAGGGATCGTGTAGAGAAAAGGGGTGGGGGTGTAGCTCTCTATGTTAAGGAAAGCTATGCGTCCCTGCAAGCCGATATTGGCGACCAGAGTGGACGGCTGGAGACCCTCTGGGTTAAAATCCGTGGGGAACATGGCACAGGGGACACAAT
Organism: Alligator mississippiensis; assembly: GCF_030867095.1. Lineage (NCBI taxonomy): Eukaryota > Metazoa > Chordata > Crocodylia > Alligatoridae > Alligator > Alligator mississippiensis. The sequence goes on from NC_081828.1 coordinate 41,713,090, forward strand.
AGTGGGAGTCTATTACAGACCTCCAACCCAAAGTCCTGAGCTTGACCAGGAGTTTGCCCAGGAACTGGCTGAGGCAGCTTGCTCCAGGACCATGGTTGTCATGGGTGACTTCAATTACCCGGACATCTCGTGGGAGGATCACTCAGCAAAATCTGAGCGGTCGCAGAGCTTCCTCTCGTGCGTGGATGACCTCTACCTGACTCAAGAAGTCTATGGGCCAACGAGAGGCAAAGCGCTGCTCGACCTGGTACTGGCTACTGGGGATGACCTAGTCGGTAACCTAGTGATCGATGGGAAGCTGGGTGACAGCGACCACGAGCTGATCACCTTCACCATCCGCCGAAAAGCTGGCAAGTCGGTCAGCAACACGCAAGTCCTTGACTTCAGGAAAGCCGACTTTGACAAGCTCAGGAGGCTTGTCAGTGAGGCCCTAAGGGACTGTGACCACAGGGAGAGGGGAGTTCAAGAAGAGTGGTTGCTCCTCAAGGGAGCGATCCTCAATGCACAAGCTAAGTCTATTCCATCTCAGAGGAAAGGCAGCAAGAGGGCACAGCAGCCCCCCTGGCTCTCCAGGGACCTAGCAGACCTCCTGAGGCTAAAAAGAAAGGCCTACAAAGGATGGAGGATGGGAGTCACCTCCAAGGAGGATTATTCTGCACTGGTCTGGTCCTGTAGGGAGCAGACCAGGAAAGCCAAGGCTGCAACTGAACTCCAGCTAGCTTTGAGCATCAAGGACAATAAAAAGTCCTTTTTCAGATACATGAGGAGCCGGAGGAAAAGCAGGGGCAACGCTGGACCCCTGCTGAACCAGATGGGGCAACTGACAACTGACGCCCAGGAAAAAGCCAACCTATTAAATAGGTACTTTGCGTCGGTCTTTCATCAGCCCCATGGGACGCCCATGCCCGCTACAGGGCCGGGAAGTCCGGGGGAGGGTGATCCCCTGCCCTCCATTAATGCTGACTTCATGAAGGAACATCTTGAGAAGCTGGATACCTTCAAGTCAGCCGGCCCTGACAAGCTACACCCCAGGGTACTCAAGGAGCTGGCGAGCATCATAGCCCAGCCTCTAGCGCGGATCTTTGAAAACTCTTGGCGCTCTGGTGTAGTGCCCGAAGACTGGAAGAAGGCCAATGTGATGCCTATCTTCAAGAAAGGGAGAAAAGTGGATCCGGCTAACTATAGGCCCATTAGCCTGACTTCTATCCCGAGGAAGATCTTAGAAAAGTTTATTAAAGAGGCCATCATTAATGGACTGGCCGACGCCAACATCTTAAGGGATAGCCAGCACGGGTTTGTTGCGGGTAGGTCTTGCTTGACCAATCTCATTTCCTTCTACGACCAGGTGACCTATCACCTGGACAAGGGAGATGAGATTGATGTCATATATCTTGACTTCAAAAAAGCCTTCGATCTGGTGTCCCATGATCGTCTCTTGGAGAAACTGGCCAATTGTCGCCTTGGGTCTCCCACGATCCACTGGCTGGAAAACTGGCTCCGGGGTTGGACCCAGAGGGTAGTAATTGATGGAAGTCACTCATCGTGGTGTCCTGTGACCAGTGGGGTCCTCCAGGGCTCTGTCCTTGGACCCATACTGTTCAACATCTTCATTAATGATGTGGACACTGGAGTCAGAAGCGGACTGGCCAAGTTCGCAGATGACACCAAACTTTGGGGCAAAGCATCCACACCAGAAGACAGGCAGATGATCCAGGCTGACCTGGACAGGCTCAGCAAGTGGGCGGACGAGAATCTGATGGTGTTCAACGCCGATAAATGCAAGGTTCTCCACCTTGGGAAAAAAAAACCCGCAGCATCCTTATAGGCTCGGCAGTGCTATGTTGGCTAGCACTATGGAAGAAAGAGACCTGGGGGTCATCATTGACCACAAGATGAACATGAGCCTGCAATGCGATGCTGCGGCTAGTAAAGCAACCAAAACGCTGGCTTGCATCCATAGATGCTTCTCAAGCAAATCCCGGGACGTCATTCTCCCCCTGTACTCGGCCTTAGTGAGGCCACAGCTGGAGTACTGCGTCCAGTTTTGGGCTCCACAATTCAAAAAGGATGTGGAGAAGCTTGAGAGAGTCCAGAGAAGAGCCACGCGCATGATCAGGGGTCAGGGAAGCAGACCCTACGATGACAGGCTGAGAGCCCTGGGGCTCTTTAGCCTGGAAAAGCGTAGGTGGCCATCAGATCACCCCTGAGCCTGCAAGTTTATCAGGGGTGACCACCAGTATCTGGGGGAACGTTTGTTCACCAGAGCGCCCCAAGGGATGACGAGGTCGAATGGTCAGAAACTACTACAAGATCGTTTCAGGCTGGACATAAGGAAGAATTTCTTTACTGTCTGAGCCCCCAAGGTCTGGAACAGCCTGCCGCCGGAGGTTGTTCAAGCGCCTTCATTGAACACCTTCAAGATGAAACTGGATGCTTATCTTGCTGGGATCCTATGACCCCAGCTGACTTCCTGCCCTTTGGGCGGGGGGGCTGGACTCGATGATCTTCCGAGGTCCCTTCCAGCCCTAATGTCTATGAAATCTATGAAATGAGTTATCTCCCTATCAGTTACAAGCATCGACTGCGTCAGTGGATCCCACTGTTCAGCCCCACTGCCTACCTTATGAGGTTGTTGTGCCCCAGTTAATATGCAAAGGACTGGGAAGTGGCTGTCAAAGGGCTGCTGTTGGAGACCTTGATGCTGATGAGACTCTGTCAGTTCAGGGTGCCTATAAGATTTGAGAAGGAGGAGAGATGGGAACCCTAAAACCAACTAACTTCCCAGACAGTCAGTGTCCGAGCTGGGCCCTGAAACTGAGGAACTGACCAGAGTTTGCCCAAGACAAGAAGCCTACAAAGTGACAGGAGTTGATCAATTTGGGGGCCGCTAATTCCACGACACCGACAGCGCTGTGCACTTCATCAGCATTGTCTGCACTGCACTAAGTTCAGATAAAGATTTCTTCCTTGTCCCAAGACAACACACTCAAACAGAGCCTGCTCCATAGAGCGTGTGGCTATGGCATCAGAGGAAACGAAGCTGAAAGATTTCCACCTGAACAAACTCTTCCTATCTCCTCCAGCATCCACTTCCCTCACCAAGGCTGAATAAAGCAGGACAATGACTTCCTGGGTCTTGCTTGAGATGTATCGGTAGATGGAAGCCTGGGTTTTATTTGCTTTGCCGGCTGTGGCATTGCATTGGTGACCCATATTCATCCTGTGGTCAATCATGACCCCCCAAGTTTCTTTCGGTTGTAGTGCTAGTGAGTGTAGCACTGCAAAGCCTATAGATATGATGTGGGCTCTTTCTTCCAAGATGGAGCACCTTGCATTTCTCTACGTTGAGAGTCATCAGGTTTTGATCCACCCGCTTTGCAAACCTGTCCAAGTTGGCCTGAATCCCCAGCTTATCCTCTAGCGTGACCATTCTTCCCCATAATTTGGTGTCATCTGCAACAAGCTTAGCCAGTCTGCTTCTGACACCCAATCCAGGTTGTTTATGAATACGTTAAACAGTACTGGTCTGAGTACTGAACTCTGAGGGATGCCACTGGTCATCATGCGCCGTGTTGACTCAGTTCCACCAACTATCAATCTCTAGGTCCGACCACGGAGCCAGTTCCCCAGTGAGCGGACCATAAGGTTGCTGAGGGCGCAGTTCCCCAATTTTGTCATGAGGACAATATGGGAGACCAAATCAAAGGCTTTTTTGAAATCCAACTAAATGACATCAGCCTCTTCTTCCCTGTCCAGGTGACGTGTCACCTGGTCATAGAAGGAGATGAGGTTGGTCAGGCACAACCTACACATAATGAAGCCATGTTGACTGTTTCTCAGGATGATGCCTTCTGTTAACCTATTGTTGATGGATTTTTTAAATAATTTTTTTCCATGATCTTTTCAGGGATTGAGGTCAAACTGATTGGCCTGTAGTTCCCTGGATCTTCCTTCCTTCCTTTCTTGAAGATAGGCACCACATTGCCTCCCTTCCAATCTTCAGGAACCTCTCCCAAGCATTATGAGTTCTCAAATATCCTTGCCATTGGTCGTGCTATGATGTCAGCCAACTCTTTTAGCACTCTTGGATACATTTCATCAGGGCCAGCTGACTTGTGGATGTCCAACCTCTCAACGTATTCCCTCACAAGGTCTTCGCCAAATGTAGGCATGTGGTCACCTGTACCCTTGTAATCCTGTGTCCTGTCAGGCAGGGTGATCCCCTTGGGGTGGTGACGCAAAGTAATCATTTTGCATCACCAGCTCAAGTAAAGTGATGCAAAGTAATCATTAGGGAGATTAGCTTTTCCCTGGGTGTTGAATATCAGCTGCCCCATTTGATTTAGCAGGGGTCTGATGTTGCCCTTAATTCTCTTTCGACTCCCCACATATCTAAAGAAGGACTTTTTATTGTTCTCGATTCCCATAGCCAGTTTGAGCTCGGTTTTGGCTCACATCACCTCAAATTCACAAGCATTATACTTGCCTACTCACTGTCAAACTGGCTCCCATCTTCCCCCACACCCTATACAACCCTCTGACAACTACAACAGTTGCCGGACAGCTCCATCCCATCTTACACCAACTCCCACCCACTTCAAGGTCTTTGAAGCTGGGACCATCTTTTTGCTCTGTGTTTGTACAACACCTGGCATGCTGAGATCCCACTTCAACACACTGGCTCCCAGACAATCCAAACAAATAGCAGCCTTGGAATAAAATTCTGTTTTCATTCAGGGAGCTGTCTGTCTCCTGGTGTTTGCGTGGTTATGGGGGCATAGTGTATATTTTGCCAGGCATTTTGGTGCTTTTACAGCCAGGCATCTTCTCTCTTGCCAAGAGGAAGCATCTCTCCAGCTCTCTCAGCGGAGTGGAACTGGAGCCACGAACCCATCTTGTGTTCCTGGACATTACACTTCAGGCAGTAGCTCAGCCTTCTGCAAGTCTCTGCTTTGTTCCATTACATTTTCCTGGCATGCAAAGGTACAAAGGGAGGCTGAAGTGACAAGGAGGTTAGAATGCATCCTACCTGCTCTCTCTTCCTTCTCCCCCTCCTCTATGCCTGGAGTTTGGTCAGCAAAGAGCCAAGACATAGCAAAGGCCTCCTGCTTGTGTCAGAGATGCCTTTCCTTCCCAGTGGGGGCAACTTAGTTTCTTCCTTCTTTGACCCCTTGGAGCACTTGCAGCTCCTGTCTCTTAATCCTGAGCTGGGAGGGCCGGCAGGGGGGAAGAGGGTGGCTAGTTCTCCTATGTGCCAGGTTCATGGAAGGGCCAGAGCACCATCAGAGTGAAACAGGCTCTGCATTAGGGGAGGCTAAAATGGTGGGAAGTTCCTCCTTGACTCTTGTTTGAAACACAGTCTTGTTTGGCCCCTGGAGGGGAGATTTGTAATGGACTTCCCAGATCTGGTTTGGAGTCCCCTGCTGGGGAAGTGCTCTCCCACCTGGGTCACCTCAGCCAGGAAAGAAACAACTTACTGAATCTGGGACTGTGCCCACCTTGTGGCATCAAGCCTACAGCTGCAGAAGTGCAAGGGGGCCCTGACACCATGCCAGCAGCTTTTTTCAAATGTGAGTGAACCCCTGCGCTATCTGCATTCCTAGAATGACTCCAAATACATTTCCCCATGATCCCATGAGCAATGTGCTGGCATTTCCCATAGGACTTTACAGGGCGTCAAGTGAGTTATTGGTGCTGAGACCAAAGCAAGCTGTCCTAGGTCATGTCACACTGCACTGTGGTGGGTCTTTGCTCCTGGCTCCATGGCACATAGCAGAGCTCACCACATCTAAACACTGTTGGCACAAATATAATGCTGCCGAGCCCTTTTGTACCATCTCAATAGATGCAGGACCTGAAGCTCCAACCCCTTCTTTAACTACAAGTCCTGCTCCAGAAGACCCCAATGCATCCAACTATCACTGGGTTAGCTTCTTTCTGTCCTTTGCTCCACCAAAGTTCCCAATTCACAGTGCTAACACCCCCTTAGCACACTGCCATATAGGGGGCAACCCAAAGAGCTGGAACTCAGAGCCTGTGCACTCCACACAATCATAGTAACCCTTGGGAGAAGGAAAAATTCAGCAGGGAGAGAGCTGGCTGAAGTGCAGGTACAGAAGGAGCCAAGTAGCCTGGATGTGTCTATCTTGCAGCGTAAGAAGATGCACTAAGTCGCTGTGAAAACAATGCACGTCAATCCATGGATAAGAGAGAATGGAAACCTGCTGTGTATTCTTCACCCGAAGTCCTAATCCCTTTCCTACTAATGCAATTATCTTTATGGCAACAAAGCAATATTGTCACAGATCATTATTTTCGGGAAGGTGGGTAGCGGCTGGATTTGCCCAGGCCACTGTAACATCAGAGACTGTTGAATTCAAGTCTCCAGTGCATAAAGGGAAAAGAGAAAAATAGGATAGGGAGAAGTATAATTGCCAAGATCTCTCTATAAATGATTTTCTAGCTGGCAACAGGTGCTGGATTGACAGCCCTGAAGCCTGCAGTCCTATATTTATCTACTAAGCAGTTCCAGCATTGGCAATTGTCTCTTGCTGAGAATGCTGACACAGGGGCCAAACACAGCCAATTGTTATGTTCAGCCTTTCGCTCTCTAGGGGACTGGATGCCTTCAGCATGCTGTTAATGGGGCACCAAGCCTTTCTTCAGCAAGGCCCCCCATCCTGCATGCACCCCAGCAGGTATTAATAGCTTTCCCTATCTGACAAATGCTTGGTGGCCTGTATACTAGGCAAATGTGGCAAGCCTCAGATCCAGCTTAAGATACAAACTCACTGTACTCGGTGCTAGATTGTAGAGCTCTTCATAGCACGAACAATCTCACACCATGGGTCTGGATGGTGTTCAGCATTTCAGAGCAACTGATGAAAGAGGGGGGTTTCTAGCACATGCTTCTGAAGCCAAAATTGCTTTCCTCACTTCAAATCTGAGAGAGCTTTCATCTTAAAGACTGGTAGACACACACACACACACACACACACACGATTAAAAAAAAAAAAAATCAGAAACGGCAGGATTAAAAAAAAAAAAAAATCAGATGATAACATGAAATCATGCATCTCATGAATCTTGGCTATGACTCGTGATTTCTACAAGTTTGTAGTTTCCAAAACTTCAGGCATCAATCCTTGATTTGGAGGGTCCTTCCTTGATTTTTGTTCAATGACAGCAGGATGTTTCTAAGGTAATCAGTGAGGTTAACAAATAATGTCGACCTTCTCAGAGAGCTACCAGAGATGAAGGGAAGGAAGGGGACAATAGAGAACCTCATGACTATTAAAATATCCATTTCTTTACCAAGAAATCGTGAAGCAAGTGAGAAATATGAATCTGCTTCTCCTGCGGCATAGCACAGCTTAGGAGTCTTTCATCTCAGGCTTCAGCAGATTTAAGAGGTCTGGCTTTTGATTTCTCTCTAAGAATGGATGCTACAGTATATTGAACAACCCTTCCTCCCCCTCCCCCAATCACTCGCCCTACACACACTTGGGAAGGCTTTTTTCTCTGCTAGAGCTGATGTCTCAACTTCCCAATCAGCCTGATCAAGGCAATTCAGACGTACTGGGAATTACAGGGCCAGAAGACACAGCCAATGAAAACAGATCAAAGTGTGAAGCATATTACTGTCCCAAGAAGACAGAGCAGGATTTTCCAACTATTGGATTTATCTCCAGAAAATGAATTAGCATAATCCCTGGGGAATACTTAACTCGAGTTTGACTTCCCTGTGCCAGAGCATATGGTTGCAAGCAGCTTCAGTAGCTGCAAAACAGCTCATCTGTCTTCAGCTCTGCTGTGACAGCATCACGTTGTGACACTGCAGTTTGCCTGGGAGCCGATGTGCAGTTTACATTGATTTGGAGTGTCAAGAGTGTTTACCCTTTTCCAGTGCTTGCTGTTGGGAAGGAGCAGCAAGTCACCCCCAATGACCCCATCAATTCGTGGGTAGCAATGGAAGTGAGGGAACAATAGTAAAGGCCTCATAGCCAGCCTTTCCCCTCCCAGCTCTACCTGTACAACTCAGGCATGACCTGCTACTGCTCTGATCAGAGAGCTCCCCACCCCACCCCACCCCACAGTCCTGCCTATCAGTGGCAGAAGGTGGTTGAATATGTAGTGAAGCCAATGTAGGCACACACAAACACCCTAGTTCTACACTGTTGCTCTGAGACCATCCTTTCTCAACTCCACAATGGGCTGGAGCTGCCACCTGAGGGCACCTGCTGCTGTCAGCACATTTCTGGGCTCTCACTGAAGGAAGACACTCTCCCAGGAAGCTACAGGACCACCATCCCCACTTCCCTTGTTCCCTCCCTATCTATCCCTTGCTGATTTCCCAACAACGCTGCTAGATAGAAATGGAGGTGTACTGAGGGGAGAGGCTTACTTCAATAGAGAAAGGCAATGGGATTTAAAGGTAAGGATTAAGCCCTGTTGGCCTACTGGTACCAAGAGTCATTGCTGCCAGTGTATTTCCATCCTGCTGAAGACCCCTCTAGTCCTGGGGCTTCCAGCAGACAAGATCAGTCAAGTTACACGAGGCAGAGGGAGGACTGTCCTGGCTGCGCCAAAGCAACTAGTTAACTATGGCAGAGCTTGCTATCCCCTGCCTTAACGGCCAAACTCACCACCTCTCTATCAGACAGAGCTCCCTAATCAGATATTGAGAGCACAGGATACAAGAGCTGGCAGTGGCTGGTTACTCAATGGACTGTAATGCAAGCAGGTAGCTGCTATTAATGCAGTCAGAGCATACTAAGAACTAAATCCAGACCCAAATTTGCCGTAACCTCCTATACAGAGCTCCATACAAATTTGCTAGGAATTCTACAATGGAGCGCAGAGAGGCAGGAACACAGGGGTCAAACTGCTGCTTGTTTCAAACCTTCCCCAGGACACTTCTCAGAAGAACCTGCAAGTTAACCCTGGCATCCCAGCCAAACATATTAATAGTCCCCTTGGGTTCAATTCTGCAGTGCTGTCCTTTGTCTCCCACTTTCCCACCCTGGGACAGCCCAGTAAGTGCTGAAAACCTGGTGCATCCCACCTCTGGGGTGAAGGAGCCTTCTGTTGTTTAAGTATGTCAAGAGAAAAGGAACCAGAGGAGCGCAAGTATTTAATTAATCTCTACCAGCCTAATAAAAGGATGGAGTAATTGCCTATGCCAGCTGTGTTCTGCATACGGCACCAGGATTTTCTGGAGCAACATACTAGCTTAGGAATCAAAGAGACAAGCACTTTTGGCAAGCGCAAGTCACAGTATACAAAGTACTCAGAAGAAAGTAGCAGTCTCTGCACTGAAGTGACCAGGCGTCACTGAGGAGAAAGAGTCAGGCCAGTGACAGGGAGGAATGGTGAGCAGATGGGGCAATCTTGTGGGGATCCCACTTACCAGTAACATTAGGAGAAAGCCAGGCAGTCAGACCTAGAGCAGAGGCAGGAGCAAATATGGGAGACCAGGATGTTAGGAAGGTAGGTATCAATCAGCACCCAGTCCCAGAGCAAGGGGAGGGGGGCTGTATTCAGACAGGGATCTGCAGTACAGTCACCAAGAAGCTTTTAAATGGGCTTGAGGGCCAACTCCATTTAGAGATGTCTCCTTGGGCAACCAACTGTCCATGCAAACAAACACATGCACTCCCATCTAAGCCCTGCTACCCATGCACTGCGAGGCAGTGAGTTGCCTCTGAAGGCAGCACCCCCAGTGTTGACTGTAGAAATCTCAATGGTCCACAGGCCTCCCTCATCCTTGTCGCCGCTTCCAGTCAGCTTTCACTGAACTGGAAGCGAGATGTCGCAGGTACCTGGCAGCCAGCAACGGAGGTTTCCATAAGCGGCCTCACATGGGAATGTCGATTTTTAGCGTGACAGTTCTGTTCCTGATGCTGGGCAGAGGGCTGGTCAATATTTTATACTTTTCCCTTCCCAGCTTAATGATGATGGATGTCCCATTATTGCCACCTGCTTGAGGCAAGAGGCACAGGCTCTGGAACGGAACTGGCAAACTTTTCCTACTCTGGGAAGGGGTCACCAGTGCCAAAACTGTGAGTAGCCTTGACTTAAGCCTGCCAAAAGCCTGAAAGAAAATACTCAAATCAGAGAGGGTCTCTTCCCCCACAATTTTCCTGACAATAATGTTTTTGTACTAACAGAGACAAAACCAAGTCTCTCTGGTTGGGTCAGGCATCCTGGTCTTCCCACACACAGCCACAAGCCACACATAGCTCAACAATCCCCTCAAATAACATGCTTGTACCTTTGGGAAAAGAAGACAGTGACAGCCAGGCAGGGAGCGGGGGGCAACGTGGGGAGGGGGGCAGGCAAGGGTGAAGACTAGGATCCCAGGGCTCTCAGGATCAATAGTAACAGGGGTCCCAGCCAGAAAGGCACCTGCTGCCCCCAACTCATCCAGCTGTACCACCTATCTCTGGGGTAAAGCCCCCCCATCCACAACCAGAGTTGTACCTTACCCAGGGAGGGAGCTACAAATGGCACCAGCTCTCCTTCTGGGCCACCTCATTCCAGTAGCAACAGATGCTTGCAATGCTCTGCCCCTTCCAAGGCATGGTCTCTAACAGCTCCCAGCTTTGCCCAGGAAAGTGAGAGTTGCAACAGTGTAGACTCTCACAGGATCAGATTAAGGCAAATCAGGACCCCAGACTCACAATGCATGACCCCTGAGAGCACAGGACTACTGCACCTAGGTCTAAACTCAGCCACCTTCAAGTGTTGCAGGAGCTCATAAGACCAATACTGATTACAGTGAATTTTTTGTGTGATAAAAGGGACTTAATCGCTCTTCAGAAAATATTAGAGACTGTATTTTGTAACAGAAAAGGGCAAGTAATGGGGGGCTGATATCAAAGGAATTTTTTTTTTTAATATTTAAAAACAAACTGGAAAGAAAGAAAAAGGATTTAAAAAACAAGGAAGAGGGGAAAAGAAAAGGAAAGGAACAAGGCAGATATTAAAAATAATGAAGTATTTAAAAAATAAATAAGTAAATAAAAGAGGGGCTAGCAAGGCAGAGAAATCCAACTGGATCCAACTCAGTGCTGTTCACCAGGCAGTCTCTGAAGCCACAGAATCTACCACCATATAACAAAGACAAAAATCCACTTACACTTTGTCATCAACTACTGTATTTATGTGTTTTAGGAAAGGGACTACCACCAAAAATTTTCAAAAACTTGCCCAAGTGACTTTGGAATCTAATCCCCACTTTGAAAATTGGACATGGAGCCTTTGTAAACTTCAGTCTAGGTCTTATGGTGCTGTGCAAACACAAGGTAAGACACAAGGGCCTAAAGCAGATAGTATATAGCAATTAACTAGCATTAGTACTCAATTATTAGCAATTAGGAGGAGGAAATGGACATGCATCACTGACACATATCACTAAGCTACAGAAGATCCACATGGATTTTGAAAGAGCAAGACAGCAGATGGGTTTAGGGTATGTCTCACTTGCCAAGATAGTCTAAATCCCCCCTACACAATGCAGGGCTTCATATTTGAATAATCTTTTAGGAAGGAGTCGGGGCTTGACCCAAAACTTAGTAGGAGCTCTGTACATGGAGACCGCACAGGACCTGGCCTTTTATTATCAGTGAGAACATATGCTTTGCACAGACACAATTTAGAGAGCCAAGAGCATGAAGCAACACCTGCAAAATGCAAAAGGAATAAAAAGTTGTGGTGACACCACTGCTGCTTAGCCACTGTATGTCCTCATTAGGAGAGCGGGCTCCACTTTAGATTCCCTGCCTAAACAAGCCATAGCTGAGATTTAATGGATCCAAAATACAGTAATGAAGTTTGTTAGAGACATGGGCAGGTTTGTGTTAAGAACTCCTACAGACCTGCTCAGCATGGAAAGGAGAAGCATTAGTGAAGATGTTCGGCATTATGAAGTGCTGCACTGTTGCCAGCTCTCAAGCTAAACTGATCTGCAAGCACTTGGCTGAATTATCTGATGGGTGGTGAAGGGGGCTTAGATGCTTTAGGAGGCACTCTGAATCACGATGGAACAAATGCCCTTAGCACAGAATGCTTGGGGAACTGTCCTGATCTTAGTCATATTGCTTGGATGAGACAGCGCAGACCTGGGTCACATGTGAAGGGTTACTTTACCCTTTTCCCTCCTGACATTCTGGAAGAATTACAGACTGCCAATTACTATCTGCTTTCTCTAAAAGTCACCTTGTTACTCTCAACAGATGGTGTATGCTTTATTTCATGTAGCAGCCCCAAGGTGGAAAGAGTAAGCTTCCTACATGCATACATTTTATCTGGTACTTTGGGAGATTAAAAAGCACTATGTAACCACAGGGTATTTAAAACCTCCTTATTCACTCTCCCATAACATGACAAAGAGGACAGCAGAATTTGGAAGTAAGGGCCAGCAAAGGAAGTAATAAAACAGTCAGCCCCTGGAATTCAATGCTGCAAAGGGCCAAAATGAGGCAAGAACTATAACTGAAATGATAATCTTCCAGCTCTACACAAAACAATTGATGTGTTTTTGGAAACAGGCTGGTCTGGTACACTACAGCTTGGGTCTTGCATGCAACAACATGTGAGATAGCAGGGAGAAGTTTGTGCTTCTCTGAAGAAATCAGGTCAAGCTGCTGGTCACTGCAAAACTAAATGAATGAACGGGTCCACACTGAAGTACCAAAGCTGCTTTTCAGTGGCTACTGTCCAATTCAGCCGCTGCTTTGCATGTATTTCAGTAGAGGGCTGAGCTGACAGACAAACAGGAGAGAGGGGACTACGAATCTATTTCAGTGGCTGGATACAAGGACTGAGGCCAATAAAAGAAATGAAAATAAGTCACGACAGCATGAACTACTCAGGCGACTAGAACAAGACAGAAGAAAAGAACATGTAAACCGTGTCTTAAGAGAAAGTTACCCTCAGGCGTGAGCTAGGGGAAGGGAACCCGCTTTCAGCAGAGGAGCAGGAGCTGGGATGCAGGAGGCATTTCAAGAGCAGACCAGATCCCATTTTACCCTAAACACTCCTGACGGTCCCAAAGCACAGTCACTCATTTCTGGCAGGCTTTCACAGCTGGGGCACTTCTCAGCCAGCAACACAACCCGAAACCTAACAGGAGCTACCCCGGCTGGGAAAGCACTGGCTAGCGCGTGCCACCCACCCACCCACCCACCGCAGCCTCCCTCCAGCGCCAGCCAGCAACCAGGCGCATCCAAAGGCTCGGCTGCTCCCCGCCATCGGTCGGTCAGCTGAAATTAGCCTGGGGCCCGGACGGCACCCGACACGCGGGGCTGCGGGGGCGGGTTTCCCCCTGGGCCTGGCGCTTCCCAAGGAGCCGGAGGGGCAGGAAGCCCCAGGGCACCCTCCTGCCGGGAAGGGGCTGCCCTGGACCGTGAGGCAGCCCGGCTCGCCCAGGAGCAGGGACCAGGAGCGCTTCCCCAAGTCCTCCCTGCAGCTCCCGGGCACCGAGCCGGGGCAGCCTCTCCGGGGGGCCGTGCCCATGCCAAGGCGCCCGCGCCCGGGGGGCCGGCCAGGCTCCCCGGGACACGGGCCCGCCGCCCACCTTGGCCTCGAAGGCGATGCCGTGCTGGAAGGCGTCCTCGTTGTGCAGTGGGATGCGCAGGTCGTGCCTGTCGTCCACCAGGTTGTACTTGGACTTGCCGGGCATGGTGCCGCCGCACGCCCGGATCCCCCATGCAGCCGCCCGCTCCCGGCGCAGCGCGGCCGCTCCCCCGGCGCCCGGCCGGCTAGCCCCGCCCCCGCGCCCGCCCTGCCCAATGGGCGCCGGGGGGCGGAGCGCGGGGCTGGCGCCGGGCGTCCAGTGGGCATGCCCCGGCCGCCGAGCATGCGCACTGCGGGGTGTGGCGGCGCGCCCGGCCAGAGCGGGAGGGAGGCGGGTGCGAAGGTCAGGCGGAGAGCGGCGGCGCTGCGGCTGGGGAGACTGGAGGCAGGGGTGGGACTGGATCTGGATTCAGATCCAGGTCAGGGTGGGGGGACGGGACTGAAGAGACTGGGTTGGGTTGGACCCAGGGTGGGGGGGAACTGGGAGACTGGTTTGGGACTGGAGCCAAGTGTAGGGGAACTGGGGAGACTGGTTTGGGGGTGCAAGGTGGGAGGAATGAAGGCGCGAGGTCCTGGTGCGGTGACAGGGCAGAGGGAGAGGTGGCAGGGGTCACAGGTCCGGCGTCTAGCAGCAGTGCTTAGCTCTAGCTCACAAGCTGGACCAGAGACATGGCAGCAGCGGTAGCTTCATTGCTATAGTTACCAAACCTGAAGCAATGAACGCTGCCACCACCTCCCCTACCGCCACATTTCCAGGCCTGTGGGGAGCCCCTGTGACACAGCCTCACAGGCCAGTTTCTGCCAGCACACCTGGGTCCATATGGGGCCAGGCTAGCACGCTGGATCACACCTGTGGACCAACCCTACATGCCACCCTGTGCTGGATCTGGCCCACAGGCCAGACCCAGCTACAGGATCTGACCAGTCCTATACCACTCATTTGGCCCATATAGCCAAAAGATTGGGTACCACCAGTGCACAGCATTGGGAAAAGTACAGTGCATCCCATGTACATGCATAGCATGTATAAGATATACTTCCCATAAATGCCTTACATCCTGCCAGACCCTTATTTCTGCCTACTGTTTGTATTAGGTTACCTGTGTAGAGTTAAGTAGGTATGCTGTTTACGCCAGTGGTTCTTAACTTATTTGGAGTTGAGGCACCCCTTGCTGAATTTCGGGCACTGCTCAGAATATTCTAGCTTTTAGTTTTCACTTGTTTTTTAACTACAAAAATAGTGGTTTTTTCTGTTGCAAATGACTCAGAAACAGGTCGGGATGACTTTTAACACTGTTGATTCCTATTTGAAATCTCTGGGTTTATTCTGGGAATTATGTCTGCATGCTGAGCAGTGCTAACACCAAGGCACCCTTAGAAGGATCTCGAGGCATCCCACGGTGCTGCAGAACCCTGATTAAGAATCAGTGGCTGAAGTGCATAGTATCTTCCAGCCCCTCTGTCTGCCTTGTAACTAACTGTTCTCCAACCCCAAAACTATTAGAAACCTTGAAAACTGACAGGACTGAGTCAGTTGTGGAGCTGTTGATATTAAAGCACTGACAGGAGTATAAACAATACTTGTTAAATACAGCAGTGTTGTGGTGCTAGGCTGGCAAGCTTGACTAACTCCTGTCATTTTCGAGGCTTCTAACAGGAGTCTCAAAACTACTTATTAAGCCTTGACAATGAAGTGAGCTAGTCAGTTTTGAGCCTGCTAATACCATCACACTGACTATTCTGTACAACTGTATGAGCACTGTTTGCTTTAAATTCGGATAGGTGCATACTCAAGGTATGTGCATAGGTTCAGGTTGGGTTTGGGGTTTTTTGGGGGGGGGATGGGGGGGGTTGTACGCCATATTACAGACTCCATTTCTCCTGTCAACATTGTAAAAGAGGATGTTGAAAAAGGTACTGCAAAGTTCTGAAACAATGAGTTTACACTTGGAAAACACTTTACAACATGAGGCTGAAGGAACTCAGTCTATTTTGTCAAGAAGGTCTTGATAATGTCCTAGTCTTTAAGTACCTCTGTGAGGAGAACAGTTTTGGTAGTAATACAACTCTTAAGTCTAGCGTAACAAGTTCAAAGTGTTGGAAACTAAAGCCAGACAGGTTCTGATTAAAAGAAAGGGGCAATCTTTTTTTAATGGTGCAGATAATTAACCCTGGGAGCAAATTACCCATGGATGTGAGAGGTCATCAATAACTTGATGTCTTTAAATCAAGTTTAGGAGGGGTTTTTTAAAGATCTGGCCCAAGTCAAGCTGAAGTTCTAGACTTAATACAAGAATCACTGATGAAAAAACTGTGGCTGGTGTTATGTAAGTGGTCAGACCACTCATCTTCCAATCTGGCTTTACAAGCTCTGAATCAGATCTCAGAACAGATAGTGCCTCTTCAGCAATTGAGAGTTCATTATTTTTCCTTTGTATGATTCTGCAAAGGAAAAACTAACTGCTGCTCCAGATGATGAATTGGCCTGACCTTGGTCATGCATTAGAGGTGGGTGGCAATCGCTATAGGAAATCCATCCTTAAACAAATTCATGGATTTTTGCTAGGTTACAGTAGGTTAGGGGAACTGCAAAATATAATAGCTACAGGTCCTTCAACGAGAAAAAAAGTACCTTCAGCCTCCTGGATCCTTGCGTGGTATAAACCAACCCAGGTCAACTGATTTCTGTAAAACTAACTGATCCCATCTGCTGGGATCCAGTCCACCCAGATGCCCATACAGAGTAGTGCCAGGCTTTGGGACCTATCTATAGTTATATATAAAAAGCTTAGCCAGTCTGTCTGTGTGTCTGTCATAATGCTCTTTAAAATGTGAATAGCTAGAAAACTGTAGGAGAGAGAACATTTGTGTCTTCAGAGAAGTTTCCTTGCTAAACCTTAGCATTGGTTTAGTGACCATGTCAGGATTATCCCTAGTTCCATAATTGGGGGGAAAAGTCAGGGGCCAGGGCTGTTTCTACTGAGCTCCTCTCAGAAGGGCACCGGGAGCCCGGCACGGCAGGGAGGGCTTAGGGAGGGGTCAGTTTAGGGAGGAATGGGTGGCTGTTGCAAGGCACAGAGTTCGTCTGCTCTTGCCCATGCCCAGCAAAGAGGCATGCAGGCAGCAGCATGGGCAGGTCCACCTCCAGCCTGCTGGATGAGAGCAAGTGCAGGAAGAGATTGGTATCTTCAAATGTTCAGCCTATTTTATTTAAGTTTTATAAATATAAAAATTAAAATCTGTTTGTTTTCATTATTTGAAATTCATCCATCATTCTTGATAGGCATTTTGCTAGTACATACATACCACCCTTGGAGGTGTTCAAGATGAGGCTGGACAAGCACCTCGTCAGAGCCGTCCCTAGCGGTGTGCCGGGCCAGGGGCTGGTGTCCACCTGCAGAAGCTGGTGGCAGTTGCAGGGATAGAGTGGCGAGCAGCCAGAGCCAACAGTGCTTGGTAGCAGCAGAGCCAGCGGTTCTCAGCAGCAGTGACGCATGATGGTCACAGCGGGGCCTGTATGGCGCTGCCCGCAGGGCCCGCCGAAGTGCGGGGCCTGAGGTGGATGCCCCAATTTCCCCCCTCCCCCCCCAGGGACAGCCCTGCACCTTGTTGAGCTCCTCTGATCCCCTTACCTTCCTGCCCATGACAGGGGACCGGACCTGATGATCTTACAAGTCCTTTCCCATCCTTTGATCAGTGGCAATGCACAGGGGGTGCATGTATACACTCTGAGAGCACTGGCGCATGCCCCGACAGCCACCATTCCTGGGCATGGGGGGCAGGCGAGAGAGCTGGTGCCCTCTTGATAGCACTGGAAGTTCCTTTTTTTTTTTTTTAAATCTTGTGCAGACCCTTGGAACATAACTGACATATGATAGGCGCCAGGGCTGTAAGTGAACAGTCACAAGCAATCCACCATTTCATAGAATCATAGAAAATGAGGGTTGGAAGGGACCTCAGGAGGTCATCTAGTCCACCCCACTGCTCAAAGCAGAGGGTTTCCTTGGCAGGCATTCACATCTGGCCTTTGGGACCCACAAAACTCGCATATAGGCTCCCTCCTTTTAGAGGGGGGAGAGAATAGGTTCCCTCACTGCTGCTGCAGACACACTGTAAAGTCAATATAGCCCTTTGCCAAAAAGAGGGGTAGTAAATGGCATGAGAGGCAGCCTGGATTAGCGGCATAAACACAGACCAGAAAACAAGGAACTCCTGCTAGTCTCAGCCATGTTACCGATTCATAGTGTGGACTGAGTCACATCCCATAATCTTTCTGCTTTAATCTCCCCTTTGGTAAAATGGGGACAGCAATATCAAGCCCTCACCCCCACCCTAGGTGACTAATTGTTGTCTGCAAAGTACTAATATTCATGATAACACTCTCCAGAACCCACATGCAGCCCTTCAGTATCAAACCCCAGAGTTTCTAGGAAAAATTGCTCTTGGGAATCCTAAAGTGATCCCAGCACAAGCATCTGGACTCCACTCCTCACTAATCTCACATTTTATACATAAAGGGAGTAGATTTGGTTTGAGGGTCTCCCAGCTGATACGTATTCCCCCAAACCCTCAACCTACCCTGTGCACAACGACTGAGTGAGGGTGAAGAAAAGTCTGTCTCATATCGGAGAGAGGAAAACAAACAAACAAAAATATACATATATATTAGTTCCATGGGTAGAGTGTGCCTGCTGCTATTAGGCTTGTGTATCCAAGATGCTGCAAACTGTCAAGACAAAGCCTTAGCCGTCAGTGTTGTACCACCCTGTGGAGAGGCATCACGCAGAAGAGTCCCCTGCTCACTGCAGCACCAAGGAGCAGCAGTCCCTGACTCTCAGGGAGTCATGCTTTTGAGTGGTGTGATGAGCTAGTTCTTCATGGTCTGGGATTGTGGCCTGTATTAGACACTTGGTTTTAGAATGAGGTGGTTCCTTAGGGAAATTACCTGGGTAGGTTCTCTTAGTGCCATGCCAGGGCTCAAGGGGCCATGGCTAGGTGGATCCTAAAGGATTGTATCTGCTGATTATATTTCCAGCATAAAAATTCAACCTCTCTTTCCCATGGATATCTATGTGAGGGACCCAAACAGGCATGTTCATCTCCACAGGACCCAGTCTGTGTTAGAATCAGAAAATTAGAGTCAAAATGCTAGTCCAACCCCCGCTCAAAGCAGGACCAGCCCCAACTACATCATCCCAGACAAGGCTTTGTCTAGCCAAGTCTTAAAAACCACCAAGGATGGAGAGTCCACAACCTCTCTGGGTAACTTGTTCCAGTGTTTTACTACCATCCCAGTGATAAAGTTCTTCCTAATATCTAACTTAACTTCTATTGCTGCAACTTGAGACCATTGCTCCTTGATCTGTCATCTGCCACCACTGAGAACTAGCTCAGGGGCAGGCAATTATTTTGGGTGGAGGGCCGCTTACCAAGTTTTGGCAAGCTGTCAAGGTCCGCACGGGTAGCCCCGACCCTTGACAGTTGCCCGCCCCCTGGTCGCCATCTTGTGACTGAAAGTGCCACCCCTAACCCCTGACCTTTTCCACCAGAATCCCTCCCCTTGTTCCTGGAAATACTCCTTTCAGTAAGGGGTTTTGCCATCTTGGAACCAGAAAAATACCAAATTATATTCTAAAAAAAACAAAACAAAAAAACCCCCAAACATCTAAAACATTCATTAATTTGATTTCAAAAGATATTTTTGTCCTGATTCACGTGTGTTTGTGTAGTGTACAGAGGTGACTGCACAATAGCTTAAAATGAATTCTTACTCTTGTATGTTGTGGGGGTGAAGGGCATGGGGGGTGGTATAGGTTTGTGGGGGGCTGTGGTGTTGGGGTATGGGGTTTGTGGGGGAAGTGGGGGAGTGGCTGGGGTGTGTGAGCTGTGGGGGTCTGCATGTATGGCAGTGCGAGGAGGGGTGTGGATGCATGTGTATGGTGGGGTGTGCATGTGGGACTCACCCTATGAACACACGAGTCTCTTCCCTCCTCCCTCCCTTCCCCCCCACTGGTACTGGCATGGGCCCTGTGCTCCCTGGTCCTGCGATGCAGCTGGGAACCATGTGGTGCTGGAACAGTGCTGGGAAAGGAAGGCAGGGAAATGGTTGGGAGTGGGGCAGGGCTGGGCTGCTGGCTCCCTCTGGGTCCTATTGTCCCTGGCTCTTGTCATCTTTGACAGGCAGCCAGGAGCAGATATTAATTTTCTAAATTTTTTAGGGACCCCACTGGCCGAATAGAATGGGCTGGTGGGACAGATCCAGCTTGTGGGCCATATTTTGCCCACCCCGGTCTAGCTCCATCCTTTTTTGACCCCTCTTCAGGTAGTTGAAGGCTGCTAGTAAATCCCCCCTCAGTCTTCTCTTCTCTAGACTAAATAAGTCCATTTCCCTCAGTCTTTCCTCAGAAGTCATGTACGCCAGCTCCTGAACCATTTTTGTTGCCCTCTGCTGGCCTCTCTCCAATTTGTCCACATCCTTTCCGTAGTGAAGGCCCAAAACTGAACACAGTACTCCAGATGTGGCCTCACCAGTGCTGAATAATGGGAAGTAATCACTTCCCTTGACCTACTGACAACACACTTACCAATGCAGACCAGTATTCCGTTAACCTTCTTGGCAACAAGGACACACTGCTGGCTCATATTCAGCTTATTGTCCACTGTAACCCCCAGGCCCTCTTCTGCAGAGCTGCAGCCCAGCCCATGCATGAGATTGTTCCGTCCTAAGTGCAGGACTTTGCACTTGTCCTTGCTGAACCTCATGAGATTCCTTTTGGCCCAATCCTCTCAATTTGTCTAGGTCACTCTAAATCCTAGCCCTACCCTCCAGCATATCTACTACTCCCCCCAGCTTGGTGTCATCTGCAAACTTGTTGAGGGGGCACTTTAAGCCATCTTCCAGGTCGCTGATGAAGGCATTGCACAAAGCCAGCCCCAGGAACAACCCCCTGGGCACTCGACTTCATACCGGCTGCCAACTAGACATTGAGCCATCGATTACTACTCTCTGAGCCCAATGCTTCAGCCAATTTTCTATCCACCTGACGGTCCATTCATCCAGCCTGTACTTCCTTAGCTTGACCGCGAGAACGTTGTGGGAGACTGTATCAAAAGCCTTGCTAAAAATCAAGGTATATCACATCCACCGGTCTCACCTCATCCATAGAGCCAGTCATCTCACCATAGTGAGGCTGACTGGTCTAAAGTTCCCTGGATCCTCCTTTTTCCCTTTCTTAAACATAGGCACTATGATGTTTGCTCTTTTTCAGTAATCCAGGACCTCTCCTGATTGTCATGAGTTTTCAAAGATGATGGCCAGTGGCTCTGCAATCACATCAGCCAACTCCCTCAGCACCCTCGGGTACAGTCTATCCGGCCCCATGGACTGTACACATCCAGCTTTTCTAAGTAGTCCCTAACCTAGAGGTGACCCAAGCAGGGTGCAGGGCCCGGAGCAAATCAGCCTTGTGAGGTCCTGCCCCCGCTCCGATCCCATGGGCCCCAGACCTGAAGAAGCTGCCACCAGGTGGCATTGGCAGCAGAGGGGGAGTTGCGAGCAGCTGGATGCAGAGCTGCCGCTCTGCCGGCTCTGCAGGGCCCCCCAAAATGCAGGACCTGGGGCAGTCACCCCAATTTGCCTCCCCCCCCCCGGATGGCCCTGGCCTAACCTGTTGTTTCATAACTCTTAGCTGCTTATCTCCTCCCCAAACTGTGCTGCCAGGCACTGTAGCCTGGGAGCTGACCTTGCCTGTGAAGACTGAGGCAAAAAAGGCATTGGGCACTTCAACCTTTTCTGCATCCTCTGTCACAAGGTTTCCTCCCCCATTCAGAAAGGGACCCACTTTCCCTGATCCTCCTCTTACTACTGACATACTTGTAGAAACTCTTCTTGTTACCCTTCACATCCCTTGCTAGCTGCAACTCCAATTGCGCTTTGCCTTCCTGACTTCATCCCTCCATGCCTGAGCACTACTCTTATACTTCTCAGTCTCTTAGGTCACTTGCCTTGTCTCTGCATGCACAAATATCACCCTAAGTCTTCTCCATGGGCCAGACCCAGAGCTTCTGACTCACTCAGGGGCCCAGCCTTGGCTGAGTAAGTGATGGGCATACTTGCAGAGATAAGCTTTTCTGCATGGAACCTGACCCTTCATCAACCCCTTCACAAGCTTCGATAAGATCACCACTGCCCTCCCCACTACCTGCCAGGGCTCAGAAATTCACAAGCACTCCCATGGGGCTCTCTTATGTATCTGGCAGATGCTATGAACAAACCATCCAAGGAGAGGGAAGCAGACTATATCACCATGTCCAGGGTGTCATGAACTGAGCCTAAAATCCGTGTCAGTCCAGAGGTGTAGGTTGTAGCCATGTTGGTGTAACAGGTTTCCGCACTGGGCCGATCTAAACTTGGCCAGCGCACCTGTTCCTGGGGCAACCACCCGTCTTCTCTCCTGCCATGCCTTGCTGTTAATTGGTGGGAGGCTGCCCTTGTACTGCCCCGATGCCAGGGGGTGCTATTTGCGGCTCCGTTTCCTCCCCTACACCGCAGTCCACGCCTCCCCGATATAATAGACGTTGTTACGTCCTAGCCGTATTATGGTCTGGCCCCTTGTCCTCTCTGGGCCCTGCCTCTCTTGAGCTGCGCCCTCTCTGGTGCTAGGGCTCTTCCCAGCCTTATCTCACTATTTGCCTTCTTCTCCAGGCCATCTCCACAATGCTGCCCCCTCTCAAGGTTCCTCAAAGAGCTGCCCCCTTCTCTGGGGCCTTCTCAGTAATGCTGCCCTCTCTCCGGGGCTCACCACACCCACACTGGGGCTTCTCAACTGCCCCTCTCTGGGCTGGGGTCAATGCACCCTGAATGCTGTGCCCTCACTGGCTCTGAGGTCCCCATGCTGCTGTGGGTCCCCTAAGAGGCCTCCTCCAACCCCTAATAGCCTCACCCAAGCCACCGGTCACAAACAGCAACACAAACATAAGCCCCTTAGCTATAACACAAAATGGAAGCCACCCGGCCATAATAACAATCCAGCCTACCAGGGAATACTCCATTCCTTAGCCATGTCAGATGCTGCACCTTCAGTCAGGCTGCTCCTCTCTTCGGAGAGGGAGAGGGAGAGGGAGAGGGAGAGGGAGAGGGAGAGGGAGAGGGAGAGGGAGAGGGAGAGGGAGAGGGAGAGGGAGAGCTCCTTCCTCCTTGGCTGCTAGCAGGGAACTGCCTCTAGCCCCAGCCCCTAGGGTTTATAAGGGAGCCAGGCCCTGCCCCTTCTGGTCGGCTGACCTCCTCTGGTTGCCCTGGCAACCAACAGCTGGGCTCCTTATTCCCTGCTGCGCTTCCTCCCTAGCAGTTTCCCCTCTTTAGGAGCAGGGCACCTCAGTGCTCTGTGACAGTTGGTCTAAGGACATAGACAGTCAAGGGTCTTTGGGTGAATCTGATATCTTTTATTAGACCAAATTCAATAGTTAGAAAACATTTTTTTGCAAGCTTTTGGATTTTAAATCCCTTCATCAGGTTGAGGAAGTCTCTGCAGTTGGTGTGTGCTCTTCCTGGATGGAATGAATAGTAAAGAAGCCAGAGACTGGTATGTATGCAAGACAGGCGGTCAGTGAAGATGTAAATTGAGGAGTCAGTGGGTGAGAGACAGGTGCGGGGGGGGCGGAGAAGTGGGATTAATGTAGCAGTTAAATAGTGGAGGGGTACCTGTGGAGTCAGATGTCAGGCAGGTTATAATGTGTTAGAAATCCAATGTCTATATTTAGTCCATGATTTTTAGTATCCAAGACGTTGATAAAGTGGAGTTCATAGGCTTGTCTCTGAGAAGTCTTTTGTAAGTTTCCTTTGAGGATTAGAACTGAGAGATTGGAGAGAGAATGGTTTTCTTGTAAGAAATGTGAGACTTCCTCAGCCTCACAAAGGGTTTTTAAACCCGAACACTTGCAAAAAAAATTTCCCACTATTTAAGTTGGTCTAATAAAAGATATCAGATTCACCCTAAGAACCTTGTCTGTCAATCCAAATGTTCATGTCTCTATTTCTCTAAGCCTTCCACTTTCCCTCTGTCTTTCCTTCTGTCTTTGGTCTGGCTTGCAACGATCCTTACTAACCACTGACTGGTTGTGTCTATTCCCAGCTGTTTGCTTTCAACAGAAACATTTGCTTGGGCACCAGGAAAATCTGAGCAAGTTTTCAGAGATTTTGCAGAGCCAGCAAAACAACTAACCTCCTAACAAACAACACAGGAACTGTCAGATAGCATCAGGTCCCAGTGGATTCCTGTTCCTTACCTGGACCCAGTACTGGTGACTGCTGAAGGTATAAGGGACCCTCAGTGGATAGAACTGGACTCTCATCCAGGGTGCCATTTCTTCCAAACCCCTACCAGGGGGATGGGGGAGCCAATGTTCTGAGGCAGGAAGATTCACAGCCTGGGCCTTTGCTCAGTATTACAGTAGAGGGAAGTCATTCTCATTAGCCCAAACACCACCCACTGCTTTCTTGAATCCTGATGCTCACCTGGCCTCAGTGATATCTTGAGGCACTAGAAGCACTGGCAAAACCAGGAACTCCAATGTTAATGGGAAAAGTCCATGGAAAATAGTGAGGCTGGCTTAAAAATAATGGGATTTAATTAAGTATCAAACATCACTTTTTACATTGACTTTTGAACATTCAGACTGCGTCCAGATGAGCAGAGGCATGTACTTGCAGCAGCACAAATAGTAGTGGCACAAATTTGTGCTGCTACTTTGTGCCTCAGTGCACACCCCTGCACATCCACTTTGTTGCAAGACAAAGTGTTCCTCTGTGGGCAAACTGCCCTTGCCCAGCTCATCCTGGCTCTACACCCAGGGAGCATAATCTAGTAGCCTGGTGGCATGCAGGAGCAGCAGGGACACAACTTGGGCAGCATGGAGGCCTGGCTAGCAGCCAAAGCATTGTTTTGGAGGGCCACACTTCCATTTGTGCTGGTGCACACTTTTTTGACATGCTTTGCACTTCTTTTTCCAGTTTCTCTTTTTTTTTTTGGCTACTGGCAAATCCGGGTAGCACACTTTAATGTTCACTGCATGCAAAGTGGTTTGTGGTGCCACAAACCGCAGGCCCCTGCTCATCTGGACCTGGCCTTAGTAGCTTCACTCCTGCTTCTGTAGCAGCAAATACCTGACTGTGTAAAACAGCACCCTACTGTGGCAACAAGTTATACTGCAGGTCATTCACCCAAAGATCCTAAGCAGCTTCTTGCTCTGAGTGAAATTGTGAAGAGCATGGCATAGCAAACACCATTCACAGTAAAATCCTGTAGAAGCCTGTTAATTTTCTAGCCTAGCCAAGGATTCAGAGAACCCATCTCTTCCTGCATTTTACAGGTTAACTAACTATACCAACCATTCCATGAAAGAGTTTCACCTTTTATACTCAGGCCTCTCTCAGAACCATTTCCTCCCAGTAAGGTTCAATATTTAAAAGTTCCAGAAATTATGTTCCAAAGTGGTATAACCGGTTTGATTGTTTCCTTTCTTTCTCTTTTTCACTCCATACATTTTTCACTCTGACGTAAGCACGTAGTGGCTTGCTCCTTTTTTGAACAATGGGCTGCCTGTTCAATGAGCCTAGAGCCAAAGGTCTAACATACCACGAGCATGTGGGAGTATAGCAGCGTCATGAAAGACGAGGAGACATATTGTTTAAGAAGTGGCCCATGCAGCCCCTACAGGCTCACAAGGACATTCTGAAGGCTTGTTCCATAAAAGGAAAATACTGTTTTTAGCAACTGTTCTTAGCATACAAACAACAAAAGATTGTACCTGATAAAACTGCACTCATTAAATCACCTCTCTTCTAGTAAGGTGCCTAAAAATTCCATTGAAATCAGTTGGCATGAGGCACCTAAATACCTTGTGTCTGAGCACTTATGATTCAATACAGGGCTGGCTTTTCCAGCTCTTTTTTGGAATCGGGGGTCTGCTAAAGAGGGATTAAAAACATTTGGAATACTGCACCCCCACCTACTGGGGACGGAATGAAATGCAACAGAAGAAGAATCAAAATCGGCTGCCCATGGCTATCCAGCCGTAGAAGTCCCCATTTCTTCAAGCCTAACCTTCTCTTAAAAACTGACCCTCCATCTGATCTACAAAGATTTCTACTTCCTTTGTATCTGGGAGTCTACAGTGAGTTCTGAACCTGAAACCAGAACCCAAAGGTCAGAGCTGTATCTGTAGAACACTACAGATTGTGGCTGTTGAACTCCGTTTTTAGCTTTGGGAGAAAAGTATGGCGAAACATTGTTGGAAACAGGCTTCCAAAGGCATAGAGTCAGTACCT
Organism: Alligator mississippiensis; assembly: GCF_030867095.1. NCBI lineage: Eukaryota > Metazoa > Chordata > Crocodylia > Alligatoridae > Alligator > Alligator mississippiensis. Next base: position 41,738,993 of record NC_081828.1, read on the forward strand.
TTATGAGGGAAAAAAAGAAAACAAACAAACAAACCAACAACAACCAAAAACCGGTGTGGATCAGACTGAATGATCTGGGTTCTCTTCTCAGCTCTGTCTGAAGTGACCTCATGCACTTTCTCACTTAATTTGCTAGTAATAAAGAGGAAATTATATTTGTCTGCCTTCCAAGTCATGGTAGGAAGCCTTGCTAGGTGGCAAGGACTATGGAGTGTAGAGAAAGAGTCAAGAGAAGTGGAACCAGATTCCCAGCCTCCTGGCATGAAGTCTAGTGCATACCTCCAGTAGCTTCAGCATACTAGAATAAGGAGTCCCTATCTTGTGTTCGTGGAGCATTGTCTGAAAATGGGATGCCCAGTGCATCTATACATGTGCTCCAAGGTGGACAGGGGTGCTTTAATTAGAGCAGCTCTGAGAGTCGGTCTAATTAAAGTGCACTCAGTGTCATGTGTATTCAGCATCCCAAGCTTCAGAATGGTGGCAGGAGTGCGTTAACCAAAGCTCATTCGACAAGCTTTAGTTCAAGCACTCCGCCACTATTTCGAAAAGTGGGGATTCTGAATACGCGTAATATGGAGGTTGCTGGAGCACACTAATTAGCATGCTCCAGCAGACTCAATTAATTGAGTCTGCTCCAATGCATGCTAATTAGCACGTGTCAGAGCAGAGGTCTGTCACATGTATAGGTGCCCCAAGAGCCAGATGCAGCTAAACTGCAGGATGTTTGCAACCCCCTGCTGCTTGGGAGTTCTGTGGCCCTCTCAGGCAGTGAGCCCAGTGGACTGATATCTCCTTCCTGCACAGTTTCTAATTCGTCTCCTGTCTGTGGAATCAGTAAACACACGGTCAGTCCAAGTCAAGGACCCAAATACTCTAGATGCACCTTGCTGGACCAGGAAGCTTGTTGGGATGGTGGGGTCTTTGGTATCTTATCTGGATTAGAAAGTTGGAGCAGATCCACTCCCACTGATACTTTCCCAGCTGCTGCTGTCTATCTGCAGAGAACCAGAGATGGAGCTGGCTCAATGGAGAAGCCTAAAGTCAGTTTGAAACCTTGCCTATTTTATCCTACAAGGAAGGATCTTATCAAAATAGTTTTCATTTAGCCAGTGGCATGGATCCAGAGCAGATCCCTATCCAAACCACTGCTGAAATAACAACTTTGCTATTTAATGCGGTTTCTCACAACATATGACATTCCCTTTCTTCAACCCTGGGCACCTTTGATGTTAAATGAAAATAGAAGTAACAAACCTAACACCAATATGGCCTCATCAGGGAAATTCCTCATTAGTTTCCACCAGCCCTTCACACCACAAGCAAAAAGATGGCCCAGCAGTCTGCCCTGAAGACCAACAAGGCCAGTCTTTTACAGCTATTGAGTGGAAGTCCATTCCACATTGGAAGATCCTTCAAGAACACTCTGATATTAGCCCCCACTCTGTTACATCCGGGGGCGTCCAGCAGGAGCACCTGTGATGATCATCTGTGACTGAAGCTTCTGGGGCCAGAAGAGGCCTTTTCTGCAGACAGGTCTCAAGACACTTAGAGCTTTAAAGATTCAATGCAACTCCTCCAACTCCACTCAAAAACTTGGAAACTGCCTTAGTCATCCAGAGCCCTGTGCTACCGGCTAGATGCATCATTTACCAAGCATGGTACCTTATTCTGCCCCAGATCCAGCCACTGGATAAGTTTCAAGTGCAGGCCAATGAGAGCCCTCTGGCAATCCAGTCTTGAACTGACAAAAGCTGGATCATGGAAGCAAGCCCTGCCTCCTCAAAGAGACACTCACTTTCCCGTGGCCAGCCACTGGACAGTTCCCTCTTGTCCAGCGCTCCATGGAAAGGGTAGGTAGGCAGCAGTGTGAATGTGTCGTTCTTACCACTATTTACTGATGGTGTACAAAAAGGTGATTAGGTAGATGGTGCTGTCCCATCTAGCTCATCTTGAAGTGCAAAAATCACTATAATAAGAGTAGTCCTTGTAAATAGGGAGGCTCTTCACATGACAAAATCCCACTGTGGCATCTTTTTAGCAGTAAAGCTATTAACCAAAGCCCTGGAACTAGATGTAACCCTTGCCAGCACACTAGGCTGGGTGACATGATGGATTCTGGATCCTCAGGGTGCCAGTAGCCCTGGGAACCCCCTCAGGCAGGTCTGCTGACTGAGGTGTCCCTTGGAGAGGTGTGTCCCTCATCCTCACTGCCCAAGCATTTACTTTAAATGTCCAATAAACAAATGGGTTTCTTTATTATACACAACAACATCAATAGTTAATAATAAAACCAACAATTTGAATAGAATTTACATCTGCAACAATATATGAATAATTCCACCACACTAGGTGGTCCCACTTGCATCAAACCACCTCAATGATTACATTCATCTGGTTATAACACTTTAAAAGTCCATCCTCTCCTCATAACCCAGGATGATTTTCCCTCTGCTCACACTCCCCTTCTCATAACAATAAATAAGCAATACAGCTTTAACTATGAGCCAACACTAGGTAGCAGAGGCAAGGCTTCTGCTGTTCTGGAGAAGGTGGACTCTTTGCTCTTTCTTGGTAACTCAGCAAAAAAGAAGACTCCAAACAGTCACTGCAGGTAATAGGCTTCTTTTCTTTAGTTTCCTTCTGAAAAAAAATACACCTCCTACAAACACTAGGGGTTGTGTCCCCTCACACAACCCTGCAGATTTGGGATTCTCACAGCCCACTCCCTCTCTGGGCTCTCTCTTCCCCCAGCACCTCCACATGCAGACAGGGGATTCCCTCTGCAGGCCTCTGTCCCTGCAGTACAAGCCTTTCCAGCCCAAACAGAGGATTTCCCTCTGCAGGTCCCTGACCAGGCAGCTTTTCCCAGCTAGCTTACTCTCCTTTCCCTGGGTACCTGTGTCCCTGATTGCACACCTCCAAGCCTGGGTGGGGAATCAACTTCTCCTGGGATGACTCAGGCTCTCCTCTGTTTTGAAGTCTGCTCCCCAGCAAGCCTCAGCTCTATTCCCCCTGCCTGGGGGGGAAGGAGGGGCTAAGTCTCTGCCCCTCTCTCCAGGTTGGTATGGCTCCTGAAGCTTCTCTCTCCAGCTGCTTTTCCCCCCCTCAGTTTTTATGGCTCCATGGTAGTCAATCAGAGCCCAGGGTTTGCAATGGGGCCACTGGTTACAGTTCAAATCCCCCAGTAAAAAGCATGTGTTGTGCACAGCATACCCTCTGTTTGGAAAAACTATTGCGCCCTCTGCAAACTTTTTGCTGCCTTTCTTGTAAAGTTCTTAGGCACAGCTCACCCACCCAGCTATCAGCCAAACAAGCCTTTGCAGCTGTTACATAGATATGGTCAATTCATTGCTAAAAAATCAATTTTCACTATAAACAAATGCATTTTCCTTTCAGCAAATATAAAAGCAATCCACAATGTTGGGTAAGTCTAAGATGTAAATATTTCCACTTTTACTTCTGATCAAAAGAGATGTGGGTAAAGAAAGATGACATCAAGCAAGAGATGTCTTTGTGGCAGGGTAGAGGACTAGGATATCTGTCTGAAAGAGAGTGGGATATATAAAATAGGAAAATACTGGACAGTGTAAAATATAACAACTTATGAGAAGGAAGGAATCTCATCTAAAATCTCACTGAAGTGGTGTCTTGAAGGGCTGTCTGGACCTGGTTGCTGAACCCTCTGCTCTACTTGCTGGTGAAGCCCAATATAAAGACCAGAAACTCTACTGTGTGGAGTGCTGTGCACATATGGAATTAAAACTTCCTCTGGGGCCCAGAGTCTGCAACCTTCTCTTTAAATCCAGACTCCATCTCAGGCCACCAGGAGGTACAAAAAAAGATCTGGGGCACAGCCCAGAAGGAAAGACGATGATCTTGGGCATTTATTTCAAGTTGTAATAAATAGCTATCAACCCCATTTCCCACTACTCTGCTCCCTCTCCACACACAATTCTCCTCAGCTCCTGGGGTGGGTTTTTAAAAGGCTACTGAACATAAGCTCACTCACTCAATAGGTAAATACCCACTGACTTGAATAGAAGCACAATTAGGCCAATGTTGAGTTTCCTTGAAAGTCCCACTCTAAAAGAGCTGACATCTGTCCCAGCATGAACAAAGACAGTATGGCTGTCATTCAGTTTGACAAAGGCAGTCCAGACAGAACATGCTCCAGGGCATCTGCTTTTGGCTGAAAATCAGGCAAACCATTTATTTTCAGAAGATAACAGGAGAGAGCCCAGGGAAAATCCATCAAGAGAAGAAGACCTGTTTGCTATATGCACACCAAAATGCAGTGCCTCTGCTTTCAAGCAAAGATGAGAGAGCAGGAGTGGTGCACAGGTCAGCATTCTGGGGCCCTGTTCCAACAGGTTTAGTTTCAGATACATGAGCTCTCTCACTGAATTAAGCATGATGGCTCACATCTTAGATGTTCAGCACCCACATATGGTTGCCAGATTAGAGCCTCAAAGAGCTAAGACCATGAAGAGAAGCCTTATACCCTTGACCCATCATCAGCTAGGAAGATAGTTCAAGCCTGGAGGTCACTGTTACTCTTCATAGGCAAGCCTGACTTACATGGAAGGGGAAAAGAACAGGTTCAGAGAAGAATCCACCCTTTATGTTTGACAGGCTGAAAATCAGACAGCTCTGCCACCATGATTACATACCAGACTTTGGTATTCTACCCAGCAAACCTCCTTCTCCTTACCGCTAAGGCATATGTCAATGGGATGAAATTGTTTTAATGCCAAGGCATGCCTGCATTGGCTGGGTAAGTATGGATATCATTCAAGGCCAGAGCTGCTGACAAATTCCTTTTGCTAAGAAACAGAAAGCAGACTACTTGGTGGTTTTTAGTTGGGCACGAAACTTGCATTGGGATAACAAGGCAGTGATTAGGAACATTCAACTTCTGAGGTAAGTTTTTGAACCAACTGTGCAGATTCCTTCTAGGCCTGTGCAAAGCAGCTAGTATTCGGACTGGCTGATTCAGGAGACAGTGATTCGATTCGGTGATTTGAATTACTGTCCTGGATCAATTCAACCAGGCCCATCCCCTCCAGCCCAACAATGGCTGCTCCGCCTGCCCCAGGTCCCGGCACTTGGAAAAAAAAAAGCCCCGGTTCAGCAGGTGCTGCTGAGTAGGGGGCGATCCCCAGTGCCCTCTACTGCCCCATGCTGCATGGGGGGCTCTGCCACAAGCCCCCCGCTCCCGCTCCCTGGCTGCCCCAGCCCCCCCATGGCTCCGCCCCCCCGCCCCTAGTACTTACTGGCTCAGAGTCCCTGCTGCAGCCACTGGGGACTGCCTGAATCATCAAAGCTCTCCGAATCTTTTCCAAAGATTCGGAGAGCTTTGAATTGATTCAGACCTTTTAATTGGTCCCCTGATTTGATTCGGATTTGGAGATTTGGCTACTGAATCGGGCCGAATCTCCTCTGAATCGAATCACAACCCAAAGCTTCGCACAGCCTTAATTCCTTCCCATGAGACAGGGCCAACTCCTCTCTGGAATTTCTCTTTTTGACCCTTTGTGTTTGTATGAAAATACTAGCAACTTCAGACTCAAAGTCATTTGATACCTAATATACAAGTCCCTTCCCATCAGGGAAAAACTCAGTGGTATGTAATATGAGCTTTCAGTGCAAGAGATTGTGGGTTTAGTTCCTGCTAAATGTTGACAGTAGACATGAAAATAATGCTGTTTCAATTGCACATTGATGCACAGTTTATAAAATATTAATAGCAACTCATGTTGATGAGCCAAGAGAATGAATTGGGCTTAGTGAAAAAATGTTGTGTTTACAAACTGAAACCTATACCCTTGGGTACACTGACAGATTCCTTTTCAATACTAGGATAAAAGTAGTCTGGTTGGTGGACTGAGGGATGGAATGTGCTTCTCTTTGTGAGAAGCCTCCAAGGAGCCTGGGCAGAAGTTGTGCAATGTACAGTATGACTATCTTTCTTTAAAAGATACTTGTTTTTCCCCATGAAAGCAAGCAGTTGTCACAATAAAACCATGGAGTGGGAAGGGACCTCAAGGGTCATTTGGTCTACCCCCCCCCACCTCAATACTGAAATGCTATTCTTAAATCACCCCTGTTCAATGCTTATCTAGTCTCCTCTTGGAAACATCTAATGAAGATTTCACAAGTTCCTTGAGCGGTCTATTCCATTGCCTTACTGTGCTAACACTAAAGGAACTTTTTTTCTGATATCTAATCTAAATCTACTTTGTTGCAATTTAAAGGGATTGCTTCCTGTCCTCCACTCTGCAACAAAGGACAGCAGTCCTCCTCTTCTTTATGGCAGCCTTTAAGGTATCTGAAGACTGCTTTCATATCCCTGCCTTATAATCCTCTTTTCTCCAAGTTAAACATGCCTAGTTCTCTCAGCCTTTTCTCACATGGCTTGCCTTCCAACCTCCTTGTCATTTTTGTTGTCCACCTCTGAACCCTCTCTGACTTCTCCATGTGCTTCATAAAATGTGGGTCTCAGAATTGCAACACAATACCCTAGAAGTCTAATAAGCACTGAGTAGAATGGCACTATCATTGCCTGTGTCTTACACCTCATCCTGATGCAGCCCAAATTGTATTTGCTTTTTTTTGTGACTGCAGACCCACATCAGCATTCGGGGCAAGACCCCAAGGGTTGGGGGCTAAAAGTTTTGTAGGCAATATGCTAAAATTGTGGAATCTCCATCCTTGGAGGTTTTTAAAACCCAGCTAGACAAAAGCTTGGGTGGGATGATATAGTTGGGGATAGTTCTGCTTTGAGCAGGAGGTTGAACTAGATGGCCTCCTGAGGTCCTGTCCAACACTGATTTTCTATGATTCTATGCTTTTATCCTCATCAGCAATGCCATTACAGGCAATCCTCGATTTACAATGTTTTGAGTTACAATGTTTCTCACTTACAACATTTATAAATTGACACCGTTTCAACTTTCTGACTTCAGTTTTGACTTTACAACACTTGATCTGACACCAAGCCACGCCAGCAAACAAGTTTGCTGTGTCACCCATCTCCCTACAGAACATCTGTCCAAACTTCCTTGGGCACTTTCTTTAAGAAAGCAGACAAGGCTCCAGAAAAACCTGCAGCCAAGACTCCTGAGAAGACCCCAGCCAAGAACCCTTTAAAAAGTCCAACCAAGAGCCCTTCAAAACATCCAGCAAAGTCTCCTCAGAGAAGTCCTTCCAAATCAATATGATTGCTATTTACAATATAAATACATTAATGTAGCTATATTACTCATCTATAATTGATTGAGTACAAAATTCTGGGTTATTTTTGGTGAAAATAGGGTATCAGGCCTTGGTTCAGGAACTAATCCCCCATTTATAACATTGTTTCCTATGGGAGTATTGGTTCCGAGTTACGCTTCGACTTAAGACATGGTTTTCAGAAACCAATTGTGTCATAAGTCTGAAGACTGCCTGTATACAACATCAGGATTTTAACCCACCTCCTTCTTCCCTCCAGAGTCAATCGCTATAGGACGTGGTACCAGATTCACTTATAATATGCCTGTTAGGATCAGTTCTAGCATCAGTTTATCTCATCCCTCAAAATGCATTACTGACAGTTCAGAAGTGGAAGAGTTGAAATATTTATGAATCAAAGTTCTAAAAGAAAAATTGTAAGGTAAGGTACTGGTGGAAGTCTGCTATAGATCAGCAAATAAGACTAGATGCATGACAAATGGCTCTTTAAATTTCTGTCTGTACTGTAAAGAAAGCAAAACTGCATTGTCATGGGGAATTTCAATCTGGGAGACAAATGCCTGAGATTTCATGTTGCCTCTGGTAAAATTTCCTGGAGTTTCCACAAAAGACAATAATTTCCTTGCCCCAGAATATTATAGCCTAATTGGCATATCTACATTTACCTTATTCTGTCAGAGAAAAATGGACTGATCGCTGATCTGAAAATTACTGATTGCCTGTAGGCAAGTTATCATGACCTAATAACACAAGTTATATGCAATGGAATAACAGTATCAACTGCTTATGTATTAGTACTTTAAAATGGTATAATTTCATAAAGCTGAAAGCAATGAAGAGCAAACAAGTGAGAAGAAGAATGTAAAGAAATCAATGTGAATGCTAAGAGTTGTCCTAGAAACCTTGATGAAATGCCCCCCAAAATCCAGTTTTATGATCATGAAAGAAAGCATCAGTGGTTCAATAACTGTCTTGTTTAAGCGAAGAAGTGAAAATACTAATAAAAGAAATTAGAGGAATTTTTTTAGGTCTGATAACAAAGTATGGATAAGAAAATGGTTAGCAGAGAATCATAAATGTCTGGGGTGCTCAAGAAATGTTTCTGTTATGTATTTAGAAAAAAGTGAGATGACAAATTCCCATCTTACTAAAAGGAAATACTTTCTGTCCAACACTACACCAAGAGAATGTTAATTAGCAACCGCTGGAGTGAAACACATTTAAATCTACATGACCAAGCACCTTGTACTCAAAGGCTGCATCCAGATGTGCAGGGGTGTGTGCTTGCAGCAGCAAAAATAGTAGCAGCACAAATTTGTGCCACTACTTTTTGCTGCAGCACATGCCCCTGCACATGCGCTTTGGTGAGGGACAAATTGTCCCACTTCTGCCCTTGCCAGGCTCCTCCCAGCTCCTGGCATGCTGGAGGAGCTAGGACACAACTGCAGGAGTGAAGATGTTCTGGCCCACAACCAAAGTGTCTCCCTGGAGGACTGAGCCTCCATGTCTTTTGGTGCACGCTCCTGTCATGTGCACTGCACTGCTTTGTTCCCAATGCTTTTTTTTTGGTACCCGGATTTCCTAATAGCAAAGTTTGGCCCCATGTTGCAAATTTGCAGCTTTGGGCACATTTTAACATTCCCTGCATGCAGTTCGTGGCACTGCAAAGAGGTTTGCAGCACCACAGACCACATGCATCTGCCAGAGGGTTTTTAAAGAATTGGCCAGAGAGCAACCTGGTGATTTTTAATTACTCTTAGAACACTGTGGAAACATATTGGTAAGGTTGTACGAATATTTGGAGAGCGTAAACTGGACTACACATGTCAATGCTCACTTTTTAGCCTTTAAAAAATACTGAAACAGTGAAGAATTTTCCTTAGAAAGATTTGTTAATAATGGCTATAGTCATGTTTCCATGATGTTCCCAAACCATATCTGAGGCCAGATCCTACCCCTTGCCCATTCTAAGACAATATTGGAAAATGTAATATTTTTGTAGTATTTGGCTTGGAACAGCACCTTGTACTGCAGGCATCTCACAGTATTTGTCATTCAGGAGAAGCCCTGCTCCATCTAATACCGATTCCTCTTATAACACTCCATCTGTGGGAAGATAGAACAGCTCAAAATTAGTTTTACTTTCATCAGGACTCACAAATAAAACAACAGTGACTCTTCAACATGTACTGTAAGACAATGAGAACAATAGCCTTCTCTTTCTGGTGCTAATGCTCTCAAAGCAAATCCTTCAGATTATCTCCAGCTACTTATTTCTCTATCCCCCTTTAATATACATGCCACTTCCACAATAATGGCATGACACAATGGTTATGTGAAAATATATTGCAGATTTCATGTGCTCTGAACGTCCAATATTCCAAAATGCAATAATGGAAAGAGGGCTGTCATCCAGCTATGCAAATATACATATTGTATTGAGGGTGAGGAGGGTGGGCAGGGAAATGTAGAACATCTTTGAACACAATTGCACAAGGAAATGAACAGATGGTAGATTTTACAATTTGAGGTAATAAATTGTAAAGCAAATTGATTCCTCATCCAGCACCAAGATGTAGAGGACAGGAGCCACTCACAATTCATTGCTCCAGTTTGTTTTCAATACTTCATGTTATTTCCAATAGCAACAAGACCTTTGTTGGTACCTCCGTGTCCTTGCTGAGTTACAGGTGTTTAAAAACTGGAATTGAAGAGCAGATTAAGGTCTAGGTCTAACATGAACCAATGCAAAGGCCTGGCAGGAAAGCAACAACTTCATTCTTACTATTCCTGTGAAAACTTTCCCTTCAGACAAGTTTTTTGGCAGTCACTAGTGAAGTTGGGCAATGAGTGATATCTTCCCAACAGTCACCTGGGAGGACCCAAAGAGAGAGAGCATTAAGTAGAGCAATTAGTCAGGCAGCAGCAAGCAAATGCATTTTATGCCTAATAAAACCTGGTGATTAGCAGCTACATGGCAAATAGCAAGTGTCAAAAAGGAAGTGAAAGCTCCAGAAAAAGAAGAGAAGCAAGTCTGGTTGAATTAGGATCAGGGATTTGCTGGCATTTTCTGATGCATTTTTATTCTGATGAGATGAACTCAGCCAGGGTCTCTTTGCTCTTGTTATCTTCTTTCTAGACACATGATTAGAGCTTATTTTCAATGTGGCATTTAGAGGCCATCAACTCAACTTTGGTTCTGCTTGCTGTGGCAATGAAAGTTGTGCAGTCCTTACTCCAGACCTGGGGCACTCAGAACCTCAGTGTTTAGTTCTGCCAGAGGATCCAGTGGACTTTTGGATCCCGGCTAGGATACAGAGTGAGCAGAATCATTATGGTTTATAATGTGCTTTGGGTTTTCTACAAGATGGAAGGCCCTCAAACTATACAAAGCTGGTCATTCAACAATTCAAGGCTGCAGTACATCACAGCTTTACTCATCTTTACCCATCCTGCATCTCATTGCATTGTTTTTGTGCATATCTTACTGAGTGAGTAGGGTGCCTGGGACTAGGGGACAGTCCTTTGTATATTATCTGATACCCCAATAATGGGTTATTACGAAGGACATTTATGCGCAAGACTGGCTGAGGTCAAGAGATGTTAAATGCTTCAACTGCTATCTACATGGGGTAGGCCATCTGCTTTGCATCCAAGCTCAAACAATCTCTTTTTTTGCTGTAGCTTGGTTCTCATCCTACTTTGAGAGCTGTGTAGCTCTGCTTCAGAATGAGTTGTAGCACAATCCATGCTGTACAGAGACATGCTATTTCAAATGAATGCCCTGGTTGTATACAGTCTTGCTCTGCTGTCCAAAGCAGAAGGTTCTGTTGTTTAATCTCATGGTTTCTAAGCAAATATTGTTACACTTCTTGAGTTTGTCTCTTGGGGAAGAAGCTGCTGATCCTGTAGGCACAATGGTGTCTCTATGGACTGCCCAGTCTTTGGGAGCCAGGCAATCTGAATCAGTAAGTGTATGCTCACTTAGGCCACTTTCCTTTTATTTCACTCAATAAATCCCATTTTGTTAATATCTAGTCTTGCCCATGTGATTGGAAAACTTTGCTCTTAATTGGCAAGCACTGGGTCCACATAAGGTGAGTTATGTTGCATTAAATGCAGGAAAAGGTGCATCTAAAATCAACTTGATTGGTCACAGTTTTGGTAACAACAAGGAGGAAGGGAGGCTGATTAGTTTGGGTGATAAGCAATTAGTCAAGTTCAAATTATATACCAATTGCTCTATGTAGCCATCACACTTCTCCCACTAAATTCCTCCTTACAGTTGATTAATAAATGCAGGGACCAACATGCTTAGCCCAAGATGGAAAGGTAGTGCCCTGATCCTGAGGCTTCTTATTGCTCAGCTCAGTGTGCAAGGCAAGGAGCAGGTGATGAGACATTACTCCCTTCACTCTCCTCAGCTAAGCATTGTAGCTAATTGGAACTCCTTTTGATATTTGTAATCTGCCAAGGTTTATTTGCTCCATAATCAGACACACTGATCCCGTATTTTAATTGCCTTGGTTATCTGACAGTGTGATTTACTGTGAGGTAAGCGAGCATCAGCAGCAGGATGAGAGGCAGTGACTGACTGACTGACTGTCTGGGCAGGCTCAAGCATCTAACCAAGAAATGGTTGAGGCACCTGTTCTCCACTCTGCTCAGCAAATTAAAAGTGAAGCTCAAGATCTGAAGAGCCAGGAACCTGCTGCACCCAGGCAATAGCTAGTTTCTAGCATTTGTTGTTTTATTATTATTCTCCCAAGTTTTAATTTTTATTCTATGGTCTTGTTCCTGACTGTGTTACTTAGTGCCTCATTTCTGCTTGTGGGCTGCAGCCCTCTGAGAGTTATTTGTGCTTAAAATAAAAGTTCAGGGGTAACTTCATCCAGGGAAGAATGAATTCTTCCTTCCCTCTCATGGATTTAAAAATAGATGCATTCCACCCTCATGCTTTTAGGAGCCCACAGCAAAGATTAATCTCTCTCTTTCAGGTATTGCTGTAGCCTTTATTGCCCCAGGATCTCCTAGACATGCAGGAATTTCTATTTGCAGGTCCATAAGACATGGCACTGCCAGCAGGGCAAAGACGAGCCTGTCTGATGATGCGTTGTTCCTTCAGCTGGGGGACAGAATGCCAAGCTGGAAAACAGTGCAGTTGTACCGGGGGGGGGGGGGGGTGCAGTCTTGTCCTCTTCTTCTCAGTGATCTGGTTCTGTCCTAATGGATGCTCTGGAGGAGGGTGTTGGGGGCAAGGAAGGCCCCTCATCTTTATCCCAGGTTTCGTTTTAGATGTAAAAGTGTGAAACATCTGCCAAGGGAAGTAGTTGTCCATAGAATGGAGGATTCCTTTAGCACAGGGGCAGGGAATTATTTCTGCTAGAGGGCTGCTTAAAGAGTTTTGGTGAGCTGTCAAGTGCCACAAGGGTAGCCCCACCCCTTGACAGGTGCTCCAACCCTGGTTGCCATCTTGGGACCAGAAATCCTGCCCCCTAACCCCTGACCTGGCCAGTGAAAGTCCCTCCCCTTGCCTCCGGAAGTACTCCTTTTGGGAAGGGGATTTGCAATCTTGGAACCGGAAAAAAACCAAATGGTATACTAAAAATCGAACATCCACAATAATATATTTTAATTTTAGTAGCTGAAACCTGCAAAACATTTGCAATTAGATTTTTATTGCAAAAGTATTTCTTTAAATACAGGATTTAAATAAAGGATATAGTAGTAACACACACTTATTTTGCCTGTCTAGAACACTCTGGTTATTTCAGTAAGCATTGTGATTGGCTACTGAGACAACCAATCAGAGTGCTCCAGACAGATGGACTAAGCCTATTATTATAAATTTCAAAAAAATATTTCGTCCTGATTTGTGTGTTTGTGTCATGTATATAGAGGTGATGGCATAATAGCCCCAAATGAAGCCTTACTCTTGTCTATTGTGGGGGTGTGGAGGAGTGCAGGTGTATGGGTGGCTGGGTATGTGTGTGGATGTGTGTCTATGTGGGGTGTGGGGGGAGGGTGTGGGTGTATGTGTAGATATGGGTGGGTGGGTAGGGGGAATTGTGGAGGTTGTTTGTGGGGATGGGGTTTGTGGGGGGTTGTGGGGTATGTGAAGGGGGATGGCTGGGGGTGTGTGTGGGAGAGGGTGTAGGGGCATGTGTGCAGTGGGTTGTGTGCATGTAACAACGAGTGGGCTTTCCCCCAGAGATGCAGGGGGAGGGTGTGGGTGGGAGTAGTGTTTGTGGGGTGTGTGATTGTGTGTGGGGAAGAGTGTGATTGTGGGGTTTGCAGGGAAGGGTTTGTGGGTATGGTGGGGTGTGCATAGGAGCCCCCCCTGAGCCAGTCAGCACTTGCCTTGCAGCACATCCCCACCACTGCCAACAGCGTGCAGCCCCAGCCCTGGCCCACACCTGTTCTAGACTCACCCCAGCAGTAGCAGACCACCGGGAACCTACATGCCCAGCTCTGACTGCAGCCTGCCCCGTGCCTGCTCCACACCACTCGCCTGTGGTGCCTCCTGTCACCCCCTGGGCATGCAATGGATCTGGGGCAGCTCTGTGGCTGGACTGCCTTTCTAGGCAGCCCAGGCAGCAGTAGCGGCTCTTTTTTGCTGCCGCCACCGCTGGCCTCAGCCCCATGGTACTTGTGGGGACTCTCATGCATAGCTCTGACATGGCCCGCCCGCCCAGCACCTGTTCTGGATTCGCCCAGGCTGAGCAGCTTCAGTAGTGGTGACTGCCAGACAGAAACTGTTGCTCCACCTTGGGGAAAAGCGGCCCCTTCCCTTTTGCTGCTGCTGGGCTGTTCCTGCTGCAGCTACCTAGAGCCCACTCCGGGCTGCTCTGCGTCTCTGCTGCTGCCACCACTGCCTCCGGGCTGCCCAGTAGGGCAGTGGTGGCACTGCAGAGCAGACACAGAGCAGTCTGGGCACGGGCTCTGGGTGGCTGCAGCAGGAATGGCAGCAGCAAGGGGAAGAATCCGGTTTTCCTCCATGCTGAGCAACAGTTTCTATCCGGCCACTCTGCTGCTGCAGCTGCTTAGCCTGGGTAGGTCCAGAGCAGGCATGGGGCAGGCTGGGGTAGGGCTATGTATGCAGGTCCCCACTAGTACTACAGGGCTGGGGGCATTGGTGGCAGCAGCTGGAAGGAGCCACTGCCACTTCCTGGGCTGCCTAGAAAGGCAGTCCAGCCACGGAGCTACCTCAGCCCAGCTGTGTGCCCAGGGGGCGGCAGGATGCACCACAGGCAGATGGTGCCTAGGCCAGGTGGGACCAAGGGACCCACTGTGGGCCAGATAAAGACACTCTGTGGGCCAGATCCAGTTTGTGGGCTGTATTTTGCCCACCCTGCTTTAGCAGATGCTGGTTAGGTCCCCTACTGCCTCCCTACAATAGGAGGAAGCCCTCCTGCTGAGTCCAGCACAGAGCATAGGGACATCTGCCATGCCCGCACTGCATGCCACCTCTGACTGCTCATAATCCCCAGTCTATGGTTGCTGAGAGACCCTCCATAGCTTGGTTTCCTACTTATGACACAAAGGCCATGTCCTGACTGATAGGACAACTTCTGGTGCTCTCATAAGTATCACACCTTGTAGCCTGCACTAAGTGCTGTCTCCACATGGGGATTTTTCTTATTTCTTGTGCATAGCACTGAAGGTTGCACCCCAGGTTCCATTGCAGGGCCCCTGTGGACTGCTTGTCTCTTTCCAGGATCATTCCTGTTTGCAGGCGAGAGAGAGAGAGAGAGAGAAAGCTGCAGAAGAGCCGGAAGTCAGGAACGGGGAATTGTGGGATTGCTGCTGGTAGACTCCCAGTGCTTGAAGCCTACAGACCTAGGCCAGCTCCAAAAGCTCTGGGGATGGGTGGGAGGAGGCAAGAGGGGTAGGGTGGCCCTGTATCTGGTAGTTCAGAAGGGGGCAAAGACAGGGGTTTGCAGTACAGATGGTCAGCAGACATAGGCTTTACAATGACCTTAAGGATGACCCCAGTGTAAACATAGCCTAGGGCTAATAAGATAGACCTCTGCAGTCATGCTGCATGCTTCAATAACAGAAGCTTCACCTGTTATGGAGGCCATGGTCTTATCCCAGCTCCAGAAGTAAAGCTTCTGAGAGGGTGACACAGAAGTGTTGGGGCACTGGGTTGGGAAGTTTTCTCTTCCAGAATCAGGGGCACCAAGAGTTATCCAGGAACAGATCCAGTCTAGTAAACATATTTGCCTTCAGTTTGTTGGAAACCAAATTACTCTGGAGATGTGGTCCTGTGTGAAGCTCAAAGAAAGACCCTCCCAGCATAGCCAAATAGGCCTCAGAGTGCTCTTCCTCAGCCTAATTATTCTTTCTACCACAGGCCTTTGTGTACAGGCCTTCCCTGCCTGCTCTGCTAACACAGCCCAGGTAAGATCCATTAATAAGAATGGCACTGAAATAACATGGCTGTCTCCTCAGGCCTAGCTGCTCCTAAGATTTCTCTTCAGTAACACTCAACCCAGCTTCTCCTTTCCAACTATGTAGGGTTATAATTCTCCTATTTTGGTGACTCAGCAGAACCCACTTAATTCAGAATTTGCATAATGATGTGGGTTCTGCATCTACTAACAGAGGAGGGAGCTTCCAACACTGCTAACCTCTTAAACTGCTAAATTACATAGGCATCAGTCTTCTAAGATGCAAATATAGCTCTTCAAGCTGAACTATTAGATCAGCTTCCAGTGCAAGAAACCTCTCTGCAAAGGGCCAACTGTAGCTCTTTTGCCCTGTAGTAGTGTCCACTCAGCAGCACATTTTGCATATGCAACTTGTCATGCCAGACCACGGGTGGCCAGATCTGGGGGTCACATCAGGGTCAGATGAAGCCAGGAGGTTTGTCCAGGGAACGAAGTCAGTGATCCAGAGGGTCAGCAAAGCATGAGATCAGGAGGCTAGCCAGGTCAAGTATCCAAGAGGTCAGGCCAGATCTGGGTCAGGTATCCAGAGGGCCAGGCAAAAAGCAGGGTCAGGAGGCTAGCCAAGTCAGTTAGGCAAGCCAAGAATGCAGCAGCCTGAGGACAGGTTTGAGCTCTGCTGCCCAGATACTGCCTCTTCTGAGTCAGCGGTTTATATTGGAAGGGGTGAGGGGTCAGCTGGCCCTGGCTGGCCACTCCAGTGGCAGGGATTGGGCTTGTGGCTAGGCCCAGCCAGGGGGTTCTGGCCACCTGTGTCCACCCCAGTATTCTGCTGAGGAGGTGGCAGACCAGGATGGGTAGCTCTACCAGGCAGGCTGAGGCTTTAGGTTCATGGCTGTTGCCTAACACTTGTGTGTTACTCTCACCCAGATACACTTGGCAATTATATTAAACTCTGAAGGGCAGTTGACTTTTCCAGCCTCCAAACCCCTCCCCAGTTGTGTGTGACCTACGGATAAAAGAAAATATGTGCTTAAGAAAGATTTCATTCTCGCTTCTTCTTACTTTAAATTTTAATGTTGTAACTGACATATTTCTCCTAGGGGACTTCTTCTATCCATGCAACTAATATTTCTGTATTATCCATTCTACTTCCCTGCCTGGTGATGTGTGAATATCAAAAATCAGTAACTCAAAATGTCAAGGGGAGAATTAAAATAACACAATTAATGGCATGGTTTGTCATAATTAAGGAGACTGCATATTGTAATTTTTCTCCCATGATTAAATGTTAGTATAACAATGGAAATGTCACTCCAGTTAGAAACTCAGACATGCAGACATTTCCTGACATACAGATCTCTCTGTAAAACTAGGCTTGATATGGACTTTCCACATTAGGGAGAAGACCTGAGTCCAGAGGCAGTCTGCGACAGTGAACTCATTCTGAAGAGACACCCGTATAAATGAATGTAGGTCACACTAGAATACTAATTATTATAAGCACCACTCAATGCATATACAACTCATATAAAGGCTTTGCTAAGAGTATTGACCAAAGCAGTCCTCACCAAAGGTTAACTGATGCCACCAGGGTGCCTGTGAGGAAAGCAGAGGGTTAAAGTTGATTGATAAGGATGCCAAAGAGTCTAGAAGACACCTGATAATGGCAGAAGGTCTAAGAATGAGAGTACTTTGGTAGAAGTGTTGGTGTTTGTTACACAAATGTATGATGTAAAAAGAACTGCTTGATCAACATATAAGGAGAACTGGAAAGTTGTGGAATTTGCACCAGGCCTAGGGGACACAAGCAATTGCAAGTTGTGCCTGTGCCTTAGCATCCAGGGGCTAACACCTTGTAACCTTTTGGACAGGCGTTAGTGTGTGAGTAGGTGCTGTGTCACCCTGGCCAAGCTTGTGCCACCCAACTGAGTCTTGTGGTCAGTTCTTTGTGTAATATTGAGGTCTCCAAGGAAACGCACGCTGCATGCAGCAGAACAGACAAAGAGCTATGCTAACCAAGACTGAACACAAATGAACAGCACTGAGCTCAGAACAGAGCCCTTGGGTATCTGCGCTTTGCAGATGGCTCTGTCTTCATCTTTTGTCATAGCTATTTCCTCTTTCTCTGGGTACCCAGGTGACTCTAGTTAGAGATACACATTTCCTCTTTCTGGGCTGATAAAGCTGATGGCACAGAGGCAGTGTGACTACGGTGTCCTGTTACACCTCTAGAACAGTAGTTTTCAACCTGTGGTCTGTGGACTTGGGGAGTCTGCAGACTATGTCTAAGGGGTCCATGAAAGATAACTATGATCAATCAAAAGTATGTGAATACCCACACTTACAATTCAAAGGGGTCTGAACCTCCATTCAAAATGTTTTAGGGGTGTGCAAATAAAAAAGGTTGAAAACCACTGCTCTGAAGCGATGGGCTTGAACCCTGATCTGGATTCATGCCAAAGACTGGTTCCAGTGGGCCCAACTGCAGAAAGCCTCCTGCTCATTCAGGCTGGTGAGTGAAAGATGGCTGGAGGTGATACTGGTAACATCATTTCCTTGTGAGCTGATGGCTACAGAAACTGGTACAGCTCCCTCAGTGACAACAGGCCTGTGATGTGAACAGGCAGATTTCCAACCTGATTCTGTGCCTTTTGCAGTCAATGGAAGGAGTCCTACTTGTAGACAATACTAGAGTAAATCAAATGTGATATCGGCTCTATACCCTTACCACAGGGTTAGGATAGATTCAGAGTAGGATGACTTTTAAGGCAAGGTTTGGTTTCATGAATAGTGTTAGAGTTTGGGTGGAGTTAGGGCTGAATTTTAAGACTGGGCTAGATCTGGGTTATGGTTGTGGGTGTGGATAAGATTTAGAGCTCATTAAGATTTAGAGTACATTAGGTATCTCTATCCTCCTGGGAGCCAAGGCATGCAATTCTTTTCTGAAGGGGCACAGCTCAGTGGTAATGAGGCTTCCACTTTCCTTTCACAGAATAGCCTCCTGGTTAGAGCATTCACCCAGAAACTGAGACCTGGTTCTAGATCCTCATTTGCCTGCAACACAAAGGCAACAACTGACTTGCTCATGATCAGGCAGAGGGCATGTTCAGATATTGTAGCTAGGCTATTCTGTAGTGCACCTTATCCACATACCCTCAGGTCTGCTCCAAACCCAGAAATACACCGGTGAGCCAATTCTGGGGTGTCACTCTCAAGACCTTGGTCTCCAGTTTGCTTTTGGCAGTGTGTAGCATGCAGACAGAATGGGTGAGTTCAGGTTCCAGAGTTGGCATACCTCACTCTGGATTTTACAGGATAACTGGTGTTATGGATGCAACATGATGCCTTTCCCAAGAGGTGGCACCATTTCACCATCTTGACCCTCTCCAACTACTGAAATCTTTCCTATCTTACAGGCTATCACAGCAATGCCTTTCTCTATACATGCAATGCTAACATGACCTGGACCAAATCAGAGCCCTTAGAACACCACCCAACTGTGTTTAGCTGGGCAATGCTGTTACAGTCATATCAGTATGGATGTCTGACTGTATTGTTCCTTGGTCTGGCCTGGATGACCGCAGCTAGATTCAGTCAGGCAAATGCTAACAGGCCACCAGTGCCTCTTCTGTGCTCCTCTCTCTACCCACTTACTAAGCATTATGCTTTGGCTCGGGAAGAAATCATGTTTCAGGCACTAAACTGACATAAGAAATGCTATACTGGATCAGCCCATAGGTCCATCTAGCTCCATATCCTGTTACTTACAGTGGCAGAAAGTGGATGCAAAAGGGAAGAGTACTTAAACAGCACATATTCAGACTGATCCATCTCCTACCATTCTCTCTCTACAGTTTCCAGCAGTCAGAGGCCAAGAAGTCCTAATTTTTGACCTCTGAGAATTAGGACCATTAACTCTGTTTAATACCCACTAAATGCTACCATCCACATTTGTCCAACTCCCTTTTGAAACAGTTTAATTATCAGCTTTCACAGTGGCAATGGATTCTGCCTGCCCATGGCTGAGAACTTGTTTCCAGTGTAGAGGAGTCTGCAGTGTACTATCCCAAAAGGTTTAATCACATTCAGGATTTTTGTATAGAAAAAACAGTTGTGTCCACCTTAGGGGCTGCCGTCAGATTTCTTGCTCTTCTAGTGTAGAAATTCTGCTTAGACCACATCTGTAAAGGGAGGAAAGTTCCTGCTTCTCTGAAAGATCAGGTCTGGTGAGATTCTTAATCTTCCTCCCTTGAAAGCAGCCAATTAGCCCTAGCCAGTGCCTCTGCTGCTGAGACAGACCTGGTAGTTATGCCTCTGCCCTTAGGGACGTTGGGCTCACGTTACACCAGTTCAGCTTCCATCTCTTATCTAAGACTTTCCTCTAGCTCAAGACATTAGGAGTTTACCTCTTTTGTGCCAGGCCAGTGGCAGGACTAGGAAGAGGATGCTGTGATTGCTAGATCCATTTGGTCTCCCCTTCATTACATAACATGTCTTAAGTCAGTGTGGCCACAATTAAAATATTTCTTTCTTTCTTTCTTTAGATTGATATCCCACTGAATCCAAAAGGCTCAGAGCATCCTTTTCCCAGACTGGCTAGGCATACACAGCTCTGGCAGCGATGGGGATGGTATGGATTGTGAAGGGCCCTGACATAATAATTGCAATTTGCATTCTGTAGCTAGCACATCAGACAAGCGTTTTGCTGGCGCTATGTTATCTCAGCTCCTTCCTGCTCCATAATTGGTGTTTCACATCGAAGTTTATTCATTCCTTTTCAACTTATGTTAATTTCCTGCATTTTAAAGATAAAGCTGCCATCACTAGTCAGCTGCTTGTTTAATAAAAGAACTGAAGACCCTTGTTTCATGTGAACAGCTGGGTCTACCAGACCACGTATAAACTCTCAAATAATCTATCTTTTCTGGAGAATTAAGGGAGTTCTCACCTTGGTTCCCATGAACACCAATTGGCAAACTTTTGAAAAGTGACTTTCCCTTCATCACCAAGGCTGCATACACACATTAGATGTTAGAGGTTAGAACACATTAAAAATGGCCACCTGATTTAGCTTAGTTCATCCAGGTACGGTCCTTACACTAGTAGATGGATGGATGTATGTGCAAACTGTACAGAAGTTCACAACAGATCAGTCTAAAAATGGCTGACTCAATCTAAGTTAAGTGTACCTCTGAGGTAGTCTAACTTAGCGCAGGTCCAGTGAGATCAATCTAACTGAACTTCTCTACAGGTACCAGCACAGCCCTAGGGCTGGGAAAGCCCAGCTGCTGGCCCCAGCTCTGGGGCTGCACTTTTCCTACTCCTTCCCTAGCACCTGGCTCTTTATAGCCACACAGTGCTTCCCCCCACCCCCAGACAAACAACCCCTCTTGCCTTCCATGGATGGGCCAGCCCCCACTCCAGTCCACTACACCCCCCATCCTGCAAGCTGTTCCTGGTGCTAGTTTTATCAGTGTTTCCCAATGTTGGGAGCTGAGGAAGTAAGTTGGGGTGAGGGGAAGTATGAGAGGGATGGGGGGTAGGTTTGCTAGGGGGTGTTGTTTGTCTGTGGGTGGGGGAATTAGAGGGACTAAAAACAGCCCCTGGTCCCAGAGGGTGGGGGAAGGAGCCCCCCCCATCCTCCCAAGCTTCTCACCCCCAGTGAGCCCCACAATCCTGCCACACCTTCCCTGACCCCAGCAACCCCCCATGGACCCTGCCTGTCCTCCTGATTCCCGCTGCAGACTCCACCTGTCCTCCTTGACATCCCCACAGACTCTACCGGTCCCTCTGATTCCCCCTGCACCCCCAATCCTCCCCCCAGAGCCTGTTTGCCAGCCCATTTTGACTTACCTTAGATCAGGTGGCTGTTTTTCGGTGCTCTAACCCCCCCAAGTGTTTGTACACAGCCCCAGTCATCTTGCTTCTGTTGCAGGCTTAGAAGCTCCCAGATTTTCAGAGACATCACTAGAATGGGCGAATATCGGTAACCTGACCCCACCCCGTGACAAACCAAAAGGAGCTCAGGAAACTACGGGACAGGGCTGGAAGGCACCTCCTGGCTCAGCAGCTCCAGTTCCCTTTTATCACAAGTAACGACCTTATAACATCCCCGGTCCCCGCTCTAAGATGATCCATGTCCATTTTGTAAAAATTTGACTTCTTGTCTCCATCTTTCCTCCTGGGAGTCTGTTCTAAACCTTTTTGCTCTGATGACTCAAAACCACCTTTTAGTTTCGAGCCTAAAATTTATGTACAACCTGTTTATACCCATTTGTTCTTGTGCCCACATGGGCTGTTAGCTTACATAGCACTTCTCTGCCTTTCGTGTCAGTCCCTCAGTGTGTTTTTAGGCACCATTCCTATCTCTGTATTGCTTTGCTTTGCTAGGCTAAGCAGGCCAAATCCTTCCATTCTCCATTCCCTTATCATCCCCATCTGCCTTCTCTGCACTTGTTTCAATTTGACATCACTTTTGTTGATCATGAGTATCCAGAACTATACATGTTACTCCAACGTGAGGTCTTACCAGTACTCTGTATAGACATGGATGCCTCTGTGCCTCTAATAGATATACTTGTCCTGAAGCATCCTACTTTTCACAACTGAATCACATTGGCAGCTCACAGACATCTTGTGGTCCATTTCCTCCTCCATTATTTCCAGTTGAGGAGCACCCATTTGATAGCTTTTTGTTTTTATCAGTCCCCAGGTCTATGACATTGCCTTTCATACTGCTGAATTTCTCTCCATTTGTCTTATTTCAGCTCTCAACATCATCTGGTTCATCCTGTAGTTGTCCTGATCTTCCGTATTGTCAATGCTTTCTACTTTAAGTCCAGACCCTGAAACAGGCAGGAAATTCATAGATTCATAGATGTTAGGGTCGGAAGGGACCTTAATAGATCATCGAGTCCGACCCCCTGCATAAGCAGGAAAGAGTGCTGGGTCTAGATGACCCCAGCTAGATACTCATCTAACCTCCTCTTGAAGACCCCCAGGGTAGGGGAGAGCACCACCTCCCTTGGGAGCCCGTTCCAGACCTTGGCCACTCGAACTGTGAAGAAGTTCTTCCTAATGTCCAACCTAAATCTGCTCTCTGCTAGCTTGTGGCCATTGTTTCTTGTAACCCCCGGGGGCGCCTTGGTGAATAAAACCTCACCAATTCCCTTCTGTGCCCCTGTGATGAACTTAAAGGCAGCCACAAGGTCGCCTCTCAACCTTCTCTTGCGGAGGCTGAAAAGGTCCAGTTTCTCTAGTCTCTCCTCGTAGGGCTTGGTCTGCAGGCCCTTGACCATATGAGTTTCCCTTCTCTGGACCCTCTCCAGGTTATCCACATCCTTCTTGAAGCGTGGCGCCCAGAATTGCACGCAGTACTCCAACTGCGTTCTGACCAGCACCCGATAGAGGGGAAGTATCACCTCCTTGGATCTATTCGTCATGCATCTGCTGATGCACGATAAAGTGCCATTGGCTTTTCTGATGGCTTCGTCACACTGCCGGCTCATGTTCATCTTGGAGTCCACTAGGACTCCAAGATCCCTTTCCACCTCTGTGCCACCCAGCAGGTCATTCCCTAGGCTGTAGGTGTGCTGGACATTTTTCCTCCCTAGGTGCAGCACCTTGCACTACTCCTTGTTGAACTGCATCCTGTTGTTTTCTGCCCACTTGTCCAACCTGTCCAGGTCTGCCTGCAGCTGTTCCCTGCCCTCCGGCGTGTCCAATTCTCCCCATAGCTTTGTGTCATCTGCAAACTTGGACAGAGTACATTTGACTCCCTCGTCCAAGTCACTGATGAAGACATTAAAGAGTATCGGTCCAAGGACCGAGCCCTGCGGGACCCCACTGCCCACACCCTTCCAGGTTGAAACCGACCCATCTACCACGACTCTCTGGGTGCGACCCTCCAGCCAATTCGCCACCCACCGGACTGTGTAGTCATCCAAGTCACAGCCTCTTAACTTGTTCACCAGTATGGGGTGGGATACTGTATCGAAGGCCTTCCTGAAGTCTAAGTATACGACATCCACCCCTCCTCCTGTGTCCAGGCGTTTCGTAACCTGGCCATAGAAAGAGACTAGATTGGTCAGGCACGATCTGCCCACCACAAACCCATGCTGGTTTCCCCTAAGCATAATTTGCCCTGCCGGGCTCTCACAAATGTGAGCCTTGATAATTTTTTCAAAGACTTTACCAAGGATGGAGGTGAGACTGACTGGCCTATAGTTGCCCGGGTCCTCCTTCCTCCCCTTTTTGAAAATGGGGACCACGTTAGCCCTTTTCCAGTCCTCCGGGACTTGGCCCGTGCGCCACGAGTGTTCGAATATTCCCGCCAGTGGCTCTGCAATGATGTCGGCCAGTGCCTTCAGTACCCTCGGATGGAGCTCATCCGGGCCTGCCGACTTAAAGGCTTCCAGTTCTTCCAAGTGACTCTGCACCACCTCAGGATCTACGTATGGAAGTCTGGCGCCTTGCTGCTGCCTCTCTACAACCCCAGTGAGAGACTTGTCGTGTCCCTCACTTAGGAACACTGAGGCAAAGAACTCGTTGAGGAGTTCAGCCTTGTCCCCCCTGTCTGTCACCAATTGTTTCTGCCCATTTAGCAGGGGTCCTATTCCTCCCTGGGCCTTCCTTTTACTCCCAATATATCCCAAGCCAGAGGCAAACATCCCACTCTTAGATCTGCATAGAGCTTCTCTTTAGACATCTGCTGTCTCTACAGGACCTGATTTTTTACATGGTTATATGTGAGGATGGACACATGCTTCTGCAACCTCTTGCTACCCTATTCACTAGGTGGTGTTTGCCAATATGTATTAAAAGGAAGCGGTCTTTGGGTTAGGGTGGTATTGATCTCAGTGCTGTCATCTGTCCAATGGCAACAGGATCTGATATGCAAATATTTCACATGATGCTCCTTACTCTTGCAAAGACACATGCACAATACAGGTAAGATAGGCAACTGAAAAATTGCAGCCTACAGCTCTGAGGGAGACAATTCAGTGAGTACTCCTAGCCTCTAGAGAAAAACAGTTTATCAGGATGAAAAGGAACCAGAAGGAAAGCAAGCCACAGACAATATGGAAAGCAAAAGAACTGGATCATCTTAACCTTTAGTGTGTCAGGTTCCAAAGTCAGTGCAGGACCTAAGAGCTGGATGTGAAGGTGACTTTCTGTAGCCAGAATCCTGCAGAGGCCAGATGCCAATTCAAATAGTCTAGAGCAGGGGTTGGCAACCTACAGCCCACAGGCCAGATGCAGCCCACGGATGTTGGATTTCAGTGGCATGGTGGTAGGGGGCTTCTGTGCTGCTGTGGAATGACAGCAGGATCCTAGCACCTGTGCACTACTTCTGACCTGATCTTGGTAACTTGGGCCTGCAGATGGAAAAGGTTGCTCGCCATGGATCTAGAGGCTGCTCTACCTTGTGCACTTGGGGCAATTGTGCTGGTGAGCATCACAGCTTGGTCTGCTCATGACTCCACCACACAGGCCTGCTTGTAGTCATAGATTGTGGAGGTAGATGAATACGTATGATCTTGCCCATGGTGTGGACCAAGAAGCTCAGCAACATTGCATTAAACTTTTTCAAAGGGAGGCAACTTTGTGTGAGGGGTTGAGCATTGATCTGGCAGTTAAGAGACTTGAATCCTGCTCCTGCCTGTAGAACTAGGTATTCTTTGGCAAGTCACATGATCTCTCCACTATAAAACACTGGCTGGAAGGAATAATAGTGGAGGTACCAGAGAAATACTCTAGCAAGATCAGGCAGAGACAGCAGCAGCAGTAGTTCCTGGTGACCTGACCCTTCATCATTTTCCTCCACCTCCTTCTGGTAGAATTCTGAAATGTACCTGGCAAAAAACCCCCGTCTTCCTCCTACCTGCAGGGAACCTGGAATTAGATGTGCCATGCACAAAGTGTGAGTGTGACATGCACAGAGTGTGAGTGTGTGTGTGTGTGTGAGGGAGGGGTGGGGAAGGTGGACAAGGTGGTTGGGGCTTCAGTCCTCACTGTCTTGCTGCAGGTCCTAGAGCACAACCCCACATCCCTTTCTGGACAGCAGTTCCTGTGTTTCCTTTTCATGCTCTTTGATTTAAACAAAAGATGATTCATGAAGTTACATTGTCTCTTTCTGTGAGCTCTGCATGATTAGCAAATAAAGGTTCATTAGCTGGCAGGAATGTAATGCTCATGAATGTGGCCACGAACTTGTAAAGTGGCAGGTGGTATTGTTTAAGGTTACCATAAACAGATTCCAAAATTGGGGCTTGCAGACATTTTCTGGATAAAATGCTTGCATGACAAATAAACACATCCCACACAAAGCCCACATCAATCAGTGTAAATTGCCAGGTTGCATGCTAGATGGAAAGCACACCTCATTTCTCATGCTGAGAAAGTTGGCAAGGGTCAGTTTGGGCTTTGGAGTGCATTTTTCCTTAGTATAATTATGCTTGCTGTACCTGTGAAAAATATTCCCGCTGGTGGGAGTGCATGAAAAACAGCTTTTTCCCTTCTCTCCAGTTTTTTCTTCCTCTCTACTTTGTTGCATTAGAAATAGTTTCATTGTTAAGAGGTGGGATTGCAACATAAACCACAAAGTCCCAGCTCCCCAGTGCAGGTCTCTGCCTGATGTGTGTTAATTTTGGAGTCTTGGGGCATTTGTACATGATATGTGGGGTTTAATTCTCCCTAAATTGAAGCGGTGTTTTTTAAAACTCTGTGTCATGTACACCCGTGTCAGAGCCTAATCCTTACCTGCCACTCCAGCAGTGGGGAGGGGAGTGTGAGCTACTGGTGGGCAGAGCAGTCCCTGAGCTGCAGTGGGGGGGGCGGGAGGTGTGTGTGTGTGTGTGGGGGGGGGGGGGGGGCTTGTGCTTCCCTCCATGGCAGCAGTGGCCTCGCTCTAGGCAGCACCCACCTGCAGGCACCCGGCTTGGGCAGTCCTGGGGGGCACCACAGCCACAGAGGGAAGCACTGAGCCCTCAAGCAGCTCAGGTAGGCAGACAGGCTCCAGGGGGAAAAAAATATCAGGCTCACCCCCTTTTTTTTTCCCTTGTGTGGAGCCTGCCTTTCCGGGCTGCTGCCAGGCTGCCTGCATGGGCTGCCTGAAGACCCCCTGAGCCACACAGAGCTCAGTGCTTCCCTCCGTGGCTGTAGGGTAGGAAACTAAAACTCCTCAGAGGTGTTTTACTTTTCAGCACCCCAAAGTCATTTGCTTCATCCCAAAGTCATTTAAGGCACATTACACCACCAAATGTGCTATAGCGGCTGGAATTAACAGTCAATATGATGCCAAATTTGCAAACTCATCCAAACAGTAACATCATTAAAGCGGTGCAAAAGGCATTTAACCCACTTCAAACCCTCTTTAAAGTGTTGTCTACAAACAGCCTTGGTGTTGCTCTGGTAAGTTTCTGCACTCAGGCTTTATGCAACATCCTTTATTGGGTGCAACTGTTCTGGCTAGCATCCAAGAGATATGATAAGCCAGCAGTTGGCAGGTGATGTCTGCCGGTTATCATATCAATGAGAAGCCAAACTGCATCCCCAGGGAATGGATGGAAAGGGCCTCTGTCCATCTCAGGCTTGCGTCACTATTTTTTAACCATAAAGTGCTACCCAGTGGAGCCAGGAGAATAAATGGAGATCACAGTGCTCCCAGAGGTAGCTTCATGCTACCTTTGCCTTGAAAAGATGAAATTATAAGAGAAAGTGAGGACTGTGTCCCAGGATCTACTGTATGACAAAACCCTGCACAAGTGTCAGAGATTAGTCCGCTGACTTCTCTTCTGCCTCTAATTGTAATGATTTTGGGAAGGAAGGTTCTCAACCCCATGTTTTCTGTGCTGATAAGGGAACCTGAATCTGGTCCTGAGGGGAGACCATTTAGGTGGGATGGGAGGGAACACTGCTGAAGCAGAGAGCAAGGAAGAGGGTTTTACCATCTCTCCTTTTAACCTAAGCAGGACAGAGCAGCCTTCCAGTAAATACTGGCAAAGCAGGTGAGGCAGAGATAGAGTGTGCTGCAGTGGCAACCTTTTGACTCCTTTCACGACCACACATCCCATCTGTTGAGTACATGCTGTTGAGATTCTGTTCCCAGCTCCACTGCTGCCCTGTGCACTGACCTTGGGCAGGTCATGTTCATTTCTATGACTCAGTTTTCCCCATCTGTAAAAGGAGATAATAATGCTGACCTCATCCAGAAAGTATCAGGAGACCTATTGATGGAAAGTGTGATTTTAAAACTTGGTGGTAGTACTATTATTATTCAGTTCTAATATATTCATATTGATGCTCCACTAAAGTAACTATCTCCTCTCAGATCATATGGAGAAATTTGAATTCTGGGAGTTAAGCTCAGCTGAACTGAGGTATCTGAAACAGCACTGAGGTCAGTACCCTCTTACACCAGCCCCAGATTTCTAGCGTTAAAAGGATTTCAAAGACTAAGCAGAAAAGCAGCAGCATTAGACCTTTTTCTCCTTTGATGTAAACTTTTAAACTTGTTTTCTGGCTTTACTGCATAGTAATTTAACCCTGCTATAGCAGCTTCACACATTTCAATTGCAGAGGGAGAAATTAAATAGGACTTTGTTTCCAAATACTTGCAAATGGCTCATCTGAGAATCTGTAATTTAAACTCCAATCCCGCTTCTGTGAACAGTGATGGATGGGCTTCCCTTGCTGCTTTGAGAGCCTGCAGATAGGACACAGCAGATGCCTTTCTGATTTATAGTGTCCCTCTTCATGCAAGAGGAAACAAAGAGCCCTACTCTAATTACTGGGGGGGTCTCATTAAGAGGTTTACTTATATTGCTTGAATCTTCATATCAGCGACACTGCTCCCAAATCTGCCTCTGTGCTGCTGAGCTGTGTTTTGCCCATTACCACGGCACAGGTTTCAATGGTCTCTGCTGTACTCACTTCAGTGATAAATAAGATTTTGTCTTCATTATATACCATGATGTGCATCATATTGCATTTGTGCAAGTGGCACTGTTGGCAAGAAGGAAAAAAGAATTTATTTCCCAAGGAAACAAACCTCTTGGCTGTTCCCTTTTTGTGTAATGAGAATGGAAGGACCTAAATGCAGTCTTCTCTTTTCTAAAGTATTAATTGGGAAGAATTGCTTTCAACAGGGCATCTTCCAGGGTGTTGACAAGGGTCCCAGCCAAAGGCATCAGACTGCCTGGAGATATTTTGCAGTGCGGCTGTGAAACCTCTAGCCCACCCAGCCTGAGGCAAGAGATGCCTAGATTATGAGGCCAGAAAGGAGCATTGTGATCATCAAGTCTGTCCTCTTGCATTATAGAGGTCATAGGACTCCCCTGAAATATCTTTTGGTTGAACTAGGATGGAGTTTTTTAGTGGAATGGAGGGAGGAACATCAGATTTTGATTAGAAGTTTCCTGTGTGCTGGGGAATCTCAAATCCACATCACAACAGAAATAAGGAGGTGCAGGACTTTCTACCAGCTCCATGCTCCACTTGCCAGCCCTATCCAAGGTTTGGGAATTACTTCCTATTTTCTTGCACAATCATGGAAATTATGGATAGACCACGACTCTGCTGTTTGGCTTCAAAGGGATTTGTTGCAATGGTTTCTTTTGATTTTTCCCTGTGTGTGTCTTAATTTTCATTGCAGGTTTGGGCTGGAGCAGCTAGCCAATATTTGGCTAGGTTTTTCCCTTATTCAGAAGAGAATTAGATGGTATAAATCAGGCATGTTCAGTGTGGTCTCACTGAGAGAGAATGTGCAAGAAGTCTCATTTCCTTGAACGCAGTACAAGTCCAGATCGGTACCCAAGCAGCTCAGCTACTCTGCTTTCTCTGAGGGTCGTGGTCACCATTCCTCCTGGCTTCTTTCCTCCCACATTCATGTCTTACTCCCAGATATCTTAGCCTCATCCTATGCTTGTAACCAGGGAAACCTCCAAGGCTAAGTACAGACAGCCTAAAAGCCAGAGGCTGAATCGATTCAATCTTTGCAGGTTAGTCTAAGCTGTGTAGTTTGAACAGAGAAGCAAATGAATAGAAATTCACTTCTGATTCCAGAAATGGAGCCACATGCCTGCAGTGGCTCAGGCCAGAAGTTGGGAGGTGCTAGAGAGTATGCCTCCCAACCATTGCTAAAGGGAAGGCAGGAGAGAAGCCCTCCAAGGCTCCCCCCCAGCTCAAGTGGAGGGGGGCATGGCCAGGCCCCATCTTGGGGCCAGCATGCTGAGGCCAGGGGAAGGTAGGCTTTAAACTAGGGTTACCATCTTTCCAGTTCCAAAGAAGACACCTGTCACGCGTGGGGTGGGGGGGGGGGTGAGGGGAGGTGGGATATGAATGTGGGGAGGCAGTGATATGCCAGCGCCCTGTCCCTACCCATTCTGTTGCCCCTCACTTCCAAGCCACAGCCCCTCCCAACCCTGCTGCTGCCCCTCACTCCTGACCCACAGACCTCAACCCTGCCAGTGCCCCTCATTCCCAAACCACAGTACTCTGTCCCCACGGGCCATGCTGGTTCTCCTCACTCCTGACCCACAGCCCCCAATCCCTGCTGGTGCCCCTCACTCCTGACTCACATCCCCCTGTTCCCCCCAGCCCTGCCATCCTGACCCGGCCAGAGCACAGTGGGCCCAATTCATGCAGGCAGCTATGGAGAGAGTCTGGCCCCAATGTGGGCTGGAGGGAAGAGGAGGGGAGGCCTGTGGCACCCCCCTACCCTGGACTGGGCCTGCCATGCCACACCAGGAGGCCTGACTATGGGTCCCTGTGGCAGGGCACTGTGTGTGCCTGCCACTTTGGGCTAGAGACCCGACCCGAACAAGAGAGTACCCTCGACTGGCCCATGCTGGGGCCAGGACCAGGAGGGTCAAAAGGGCCAGGGGCCCACCACAAGGGACGCCCAAGAGCCGGGGGCCTGGGATCCTGACTGGCCTGGAGGTGGGCCAGGGCTGGTAGCCGAAGGTCCCGGGGGGAACACACCCGAGAGGGGAAAATAGTTTTGGGGGGCTAGTAGCCCGAATGAAGGCGGAGAGGCCGTCTGATTGGAGGGATCATGGAGGGGTTGTGTTAGGAGGATTCTGGGGCCCAGCGTGGGGGCCGGTGAGGATGCGAACATCAAGATGCCATCTGCGAGGCTTGGGCTGCGGTATTGGGGAGGAAAGGAGCCGCAGAGAGCGCCCCCTGGAATCGGGGCACCAAAATGGGTAGCCTCCCGCTTGAGTGACATCAATTAGTAAATCAATTAACATCAAGGCGTGGTGGACGAGAAAGTGGGCGGTTGGCCCAAGAACAGGTGGGCTGGCCACGGAGATCATCCCTCCTGCGGCGGCCCCCTGTTACAGTCCACTTCTCTCCTCCCTGACCGTGTCTCCTGGCCACACTGTCCCCACAAGCCTGGGCACTGGCCCTGTGCTGCTGGCCCAACCAGAGATTTCCCCACTGGCCTAAAAAGGCCCCCCTGCACCCTTCCCCCACTGGAGGGGCAGGCAACCCCCTCCACACCCCTACCCTGTTGCAGCCCCAGCCCCCGACCCCCCACAGACTTACCTGCCTGCAGCTGCCAGGGCATGCACGGACACACATGGTGCTCCCTGCCTACAATCACCCCACCCCATGCTCCCACCAACAGAGCAAAGAAAAATCCCAAACATTTGGTCAGATTTGAAAAACCTGCCTGGATGGATATCAGAGGGCTCAAAAAAGAGGACATGCCTGGCAAAATCCGGACATATGGTAACCCCATTTAAACCCCCTTCCCTGGCCCACATAGGATCCCAGCCTTGGTTTGTCTGGAGGTGGTAGCGGGGTGCCCCTGCCAGGTTTATCCTCCCACTCCCAGCCCTGGCCACCATGCTGAGAGAGGGGGAGGTTTAAACCTCATCCCTGGCCTGCAGGGGACCCCAGCTGGGGTCTTCTGGGTGTGTGTTGGGGGGAGCCCCTGCCAGGCCTTTGCCCCCACTTCAAGTGGAGGGGGTGTGTGGCCATGTCCCAGCCTGGGGCTCTACACTGAGGCTTGAAGGGAGGGGATTTAAACCCCTCCCAGTCCTGCATGGGACCCCAGCCCGGATTTGATGGGGGGCAGGGCACCCCCTGCTAGGCTTTTGCCCCCAGCTCAAGTAGAAAGCAGGGTGCCTGGCCAGACCCCAGCCCATTCTGAGATGGGGCAGTGGGGTTTAAACCCCCTCCTAGCCCTGAATGGAGCCCCAGCCCAGGTCTGCCGGGGGCGGGGGGGGGGGGGTGCAGTCCCTGCTAGGCTGCTGTCCCCTACATTCTGCTCGGGGAGGGGCAGACCCTTCCAGGGTTTTGTCCCCACCCCCAAGCATAGAGCAGGGGGCTTGGTCATACTCTGGCCAGGGGCTTGCAGGCTGAGATGGGGTAGGAGGGGGTTTAAACCCCCTCCCTGGCAGCATGGAACCACAACCCAGGTCTTCCTCAGGGGGAGGGGGACAGCCCCTGTCAGGCCCCGTACCCCTGCTTGAGCAGAGCGTGGGGGGGATGTGGCAATGCCCCAGCTGGGGGCTCGCAGGCTGAGGTGGGGAGGGAGGGGGTTTAAACTGGAGGGGTTTAACCCCCCCTGCCTCAGCATGCCAGCCTGGCCTGCATATAGCCATGCCCTCTGCCTGTGCAGGGGAAAAGCCAGGAAGGGGCTGTTTCATGCCTGCCTGGCAGACTCTGGGTGGGGGAGAGTGTTTAAACCCCCCTTCCTCCTCGCCATCTTAGCTTGTTGGGCTGGCCAGCTTCTGGCCATGCTCCCTGCCCCTCTGCTTGAGCAGGGAGCAGAGGAAAAGACTGCCAGGCAGATCCCAGCTGGGGTTTAGAGCCAGGTTTCCTACCCCCACCTCCTTCTTAGCCAGCTGGTGCAGTAACAGTGCTCTGGCTAGGGAGCAGATAGCATAGCCCTGGGCTGCAAAGCATCCTGGGATGCTGGGGGACTGTGAGTTAACTTGAACCAGGGTCTGGGACAGAAGTTCCTTAATGTAGTTTGACCTAAATCAGTTCAGTCTAATACTACATCCAACCAGGTTTATCTTAAACTAGTTTTGGCAATTTTGAAAGTGGTTTAAGTGCACTGAACTTGTGTTCTGTTACAGGTTTAAACTGGGTTCTGATCGCTTAAACTGGCTTATGTATAACTTCTGTTCCTAGCCATAGTCCCCAAACCTATCACTTGGAGCAGGCGCCCCCATGGCATGCTGCTAAAACCAGCTGCATACAGGTGATGGATCATACCTTCCATTGAGCCCTGGAGTGTAGTGGGCATACAGTAGTATCTTGCATGGGATTTGGAAGGAGAAGCACAAATGCAAGGAGGGAGAGTTAGGAAGAGGCACTAGGAAGTTGGTCTTTGTGTACATAGCTTGAATGCTCCTGGCACAGCTCTGTCACTACCTGCTTAATAAATGTCCAGTTTGGTAGTAATCTGATGGTGTTAACCAGCAGGTGAAGCCATGAGGAAGGTGGGCACTGAGATGAGGCAGACTGCAGTCTGGGTTGCAGTATACAGAAGCCATGAAGCATTCTAGGAGGCAGGCATTCCCAGGGGATGTATTTGACAGCTAAGAGGGTTAGCAGAGATAACAGACTTTCTACCTAAACTACCCTAGTGAAGATGCTGGAAGAAACCTGACAGATTGTGCAGGATCCTCATTCATCAGCAAGAAAATCTGAAAAGGCAAGAACTGAATTCACAACAGTTCTTCATTCACCCTTTCTGTTGTGTCCATGATCCATTCCTTGATCTGGCTTAGAAAGGCTGCCTGCTTCTTAGCTTGACACTACTTGTAAAGTTACTTCTACTAGATGCCCCCTTCCAGATAGAGTAGGAGCAGCCCAAGAGAAAAGCATTCCAAAGAGTTGGGCTACTCGGAGAGAAGAGACATCCTTCAGGACAAAAGAAATGTTACTACTTATGTTGATAAAGCAAGCAAGTCTGCTTGCAGCCCAGGGGGAAACAGAGTGGGGGAGTGGGAAGGGAAAGGGCTCTACCAGGAGGCTAAATCTAAAAACTTTCTTTTCTTTACTACAAAACAGAATCTTGCTGGTTCAATTCTTTCCCATTCCTCTTCCATACATGAGTGGCTAATTCTCCTCAGAAGTCCATTCACTGAGCAGATGTTGCTTTTCTTTGTGTGATTAGACTGGAATTGACAGAAAGATAATCTTCTCCTTTCACAAACATTTGAACGTGTGATTCTGGAGCAGCGAGGCGCCTGAACAAGAGAATGGGTCACTTGTCTAAAACAGATGCCAAAATTACTATACATAAAAGGATGCACATCCAGATGCATTTATCCTTTTTTTTTAAAAGTCACGTGAGTTTAGTAGTTACTGTAAAAAAAGAAAAAGAAAACAAAAAAGAAAACAAAACAAAACAAAAAACCCAACAAAAAACAGCTGTACAGCTTTGGAGAACAATTTTTTGGGGTCTGTCAAGAGCACTTTGGTTCTGTATCAGAACCGTCCTTCTTCATAGGTATGAGGCATTTAAGGCCAGAAGGACCATTACAGAATCTGATCTGACTTCAACTTTTACTCTGTTACCCCAGCACTATGCTTAAGAACTGGAGTTTGGCTAAAAGAATCCATACTGGAAAGGAAGCCAGCCTTGATCTGAAGGCATCTAAAGATGGAGAAGCTAAGCTATTACATCCTTTGAGAGATTATTTAGATGGCTCATTATGCCCACTGTTAAAAAAATATTGTGCTTTGTTTTCCCATTTGAATTTTCTAGTCATTGTCTTTGTTAGATTACAATGCCCTGTAATACACAGTGTTTGCTCCCTATGGAGGTAGATACTCCATAAATTAAGGCACCTCTCAGTCTTCTTTTTGATAAACTAAGGAGATTGAGCTCTTTCAGTCACTCACTGAAAGGCATTTTTGCCTCATAACATTTCTGTGTCTCTTTTCTGTACCTCTAGTTTTCTCTAACATGTAGACATCCAAAGGAGGTGTAGTATTTCAAAACTGGTCACATATGTACTGTATACAATGGGAAAAGTCATCTCCCTACTCTTCTTATACACTGCTTCCCTGTTTATACAGCCAAGGCTTACATAAGCGTTTTGCTATAGCATCACTCTGGGAGTTCGTGTAGAGATTTCCTGCGCACCCTGTTTAAAGACTGGCACACGAGCAATCTTTCAGAATTTCCCAAATTTCAGGAGTGTATTCTGGCATGTCAAAAGGAGACAAAGGCCAGGTGGGAAAAGTCTGGAATGTTAGGGCAAATAAACCCAGCTACTTTCTATACGCAAGCGTACTGAGGGCGAGAGCTAGGGCCCTCTGGTGGCAGAGGTATTAGCCAACAGCATGGTTCTCTGTTCTTGTCACCCCTGAATTTGCTCACTGTCCTGGGGATAGCAAGAGAAGGGACCAGGAAGCCCTGCTTGCGAGGCTCAGCATGGAAAAAAACATGAAAATAAAGAAGGAAACACAAAACAACCACTTACCTGCAGGAGGAGTGACACGGGAGGGACAAGGAAAAAAGCCCATGCGGTTTACAAGCCGTGCCTTTATACAATTAAAGCCGGTGGGTGAGGTCACGGGGACGCACCAGCTGGCAGGGATAAGAGCAGCCCCCGGCAGAAAGGCGGGGAGAGCGAGTGAGGAGGCGGAGGCTCTCCACGCCGGCAATGGATGGAGCCAGCACGATCAGGGACCACGCGGACGGTGGGCGGCAGCAGAGGCTGCAAAGAATCTTTTCACCCGGGGTGCCAAGATCGAGCCCCAAAAGGGGAGGAACATCTGGGGTGACTCGTCCCTAATACCGCTGGGGAAGCATAGCGGTGGAGTCACTGAACAACGGAATGAAGGGTATGGTGACCCGGAGGGAGAGGCTGAAGACAAGCCAGAGGGAACAGGAGTTTCCCCGCCCGGTCGCTCCCAGGTACCAGGTCAGGGAGCCGGGCTGGGGGCAGAAAGGGAAGGGGAACCCCGAGGGACCAGTGTTGAAGGAGCACTGCCAAGCATGGGCAGAAGGGCTGGGAGAGCCAGACAATAGGTCACTGGACTAGAAGGCCATTTTGGGTTTTTTCTTTTTCTGCTTTTCTTTGTTTTATTTTCTTTACCCCTGGCCAACAGGGGCACCCCCACCAGCTCCAGAAATAGAGCCGACCGGCTCAAGGGGGTTCCAGGCCTAGGGCCTAAGTTGACCGACCATCCTTCCCCAAGGAGCGTGGGGGATACCGTCTAAGGCACAAAGAAGCAATGATACCATAAAGCACTTAGGAGGAACATCCACACTGGAAGGGTGGCCATTTCAACACCAGGCGTCCGGCCAGAGGCTGGTGTAAGGTTGGGGTGTAGGGGAGGTGGATCCCCACGAACATCCAGTGAGTGAAGTGGTCACCCCTGAGAGGTCCTTCGAGGCTACCCCCCGCCCCACTGGTGTAACATTCAAAGTCATGGCAGGCGAGCTTGGGGGAGGCCAGAGGAACAACCGAAGCCCACCTCGTGGGATCCACGAAACCAGGGAACGTACGCTGTCTACAGTTTGGGCCAAGGCAGCACATGAGCAGGCGTTTGAAGCCAGGCAGGTGCACTCACCATGCCTTGTGGCTGCTGCATGCCAGGTTCCCCAGCTGTGCCCTATTCCTAGCCTGACTCACCATCTTCTTAGTTTACAACCCAGGTAGGCAGGCTGGGAAAGGCTTTTCTGGACGCTGCATTTCCCAGTGTGTGTTCTGTGCCCAATCCCCTGCTACAGAAAGCAATTCCAGTGTTTTCTTCTCCCAGCATTAGGGCCTGCATCTTCATTGGTTTCCAAGTTCTTTGTTTCAAGTTGCTCTCCTGAAGTCTCCCTCCTGCCTCCTGAGCCAGAGTCACTGGGCACAGCACAATCAAGACTTTAAAAAGCAACTGCTGTATTTTCATTAAGTTCCAGGTCATTTAAAGAATGGCCTCACTTCTAGTGGACATGGAGGAAGCTTCGGCAGGAGTTAGCTGTTAGGATTCATGTAACAAACAGAACACTGGTGTTAAAACGGGAACACATCATATTCATGACAATAACATAGGTATTTTTCTTTACATCTGCTCCCCTCCCTCAGAAGAGGGGAACAAAGTAGGGGACTTCATCCCCAGGGCATGCCTTGAAGCTTCCTTTCAAGAAGGAACTTCTACTCCTTCTAGCTTCATGGATCAGTCCCAGGCTTGTGGCACACAGTGCTCTCCTGTAGAGATTGCTGGGTGGTTAGACATCGGGAATATCCACACACCCTGCAACTGGAACCTAGTATCATCAGCAACAACTGCTGAACTGTTTCCCCAGAATCGGTTGGGAAGGGATGCAGAGACTCCCTTCCACTGTCATGCCCTCTCCTTTGCCCATATCCCAAGGCAGCACACATATTCTGTTCCCTTTTTCTCTCTTGCAGGGGGAGGGAAGCCCTTGTTTTTCTTTCCCTGCAGGACAGGGTCCTCTTCTTGCACTGATTCAAGGTTTCCTGATGAGAGAGAACCACCACAGCTTCCCTAGCTACTGAATCTGGCCTCAACAGGCGTATACTTGAAACGATGTGCCTTACACCTCATAGCTTGAGAGGAAGGGAGAACTTTCCATTTCCAGCTCATGTACATGTTCATAGACACTGATGAGGTGTCCTGCTCCTTCTTGGTACAGGCAGAAGGAAGACAACCCTCTTCTTTCCTCCCAGCCCCTCTCTTTGCATTGCCTTTTCTCCCTTCCTTCACATGTATACAACCAAGCATCCAGGCCTGATCCATGCCCTTCATGGGTTCCAACCCAGTATTGTTCCCATGCAATATGTCAAAATAAATCTGCCAATATCCCATCTGCACATACCAAGCAGGATTCCTGATGCACAAAACATCTATACAGGAATTTGGACTTCTGTACTAAAAGAGGCATTGCCTTAGATGAAGTTTCCAATATGTTATGTCTCTCCCTATGAACAAGATTTGATGAAAGTGTGAGAAAAACCCACATCAGCCCTGGAATGCTACGCTGTTTACTTGAGCCTTTTGCTCCCACCAGGAATCAGCTGATGTTGCTCTCATGAGGACTCACCAAGACATGCATTGACAATTGGAATGCAAGCTCTTCTGCCAGTACAGTGTATTCCCTAGGTGAGCTGGGGACTCCTTTGCTTTCAGAGGCTCTACCACACAGGTAATTCCATAATTCTAAGGTGCCCCTGCCCCAGGCTGCATAGATAGTAGGATACTCTACCACAGCTCAATCTCAGGTCCTGGAACTTACGCCTTGAGTGGTCTGGTCACTTGTGTCTTATCACCAGGGATCCTGGTTCTCTCTGATAAAAAAATCACAAATTCTCTGATACCACCCCCCCGCCCCCAATTCTCTGATAAAAACTCCAGAATCCGTAACTAAAATAAAAGGCCCCTCACTCCCTCCCACAATCCCCTGGCCCTGCTGGTGTCCCTCACTTCCCCCCCCCCTCCCCCAACAGCCCCTTGCCACCCACAGCCCCACCAGAGGGGGCCCCCAGCTGCCAGGGCTATGGGGCCAAGGACCTGGATCCACATCCCCTGCCCCTGGTAGGAGGTGGCGTCTGCTGCAGCAGAGCAGAGCCCAGATCTTCCCTTGCTGCCTGCTGCAGGCTTGAGGAGGGACACAGCTCACTGCCACTGCGTGCACTCGTGTGGGGGGCAGGGGGAATCTGTGTCCCCCAGATCTGTGTGTGGGGTAGGGGCGGGGTGGACTGTGGGCTCCTGCCGGCGGGCTCAGGTTCCTGCTCTGCTGCCCTCCCTCAGGGCGTCTGCAGCCCCGTGGATGTGACCTGGAGCTGCAGGGAATAGCGGGGCCACTCAGGGATCTCCTTGCCACTGCTAGCTCTGTGGTGCCCTGGTGAGGCATCCTCTGTGTGCCCTGCAGCAGTAAGGGGCACAACTCTGTGCCACTACCCCTACTGCTGCTGCATAGGCAGGGGACACTTCGCTAGTGCAGTTCAGAGCTTACAGTGGCAAGGAGATCCCCATGCAACCCTGTTGTTCCCTGCAGTGCCAGGTCACACCTGCTGGGTTGCGGAGGCTCCAGGATAGGGCAGCAGGGCAGGGAGCCCAGGCCCACAGCAGGCCCCGTCCCACTCCCCACTGGGGCCGTGCAGCTGTGCATTGCAGCCCTGGGCCCCAAGCTGCACACACTGCTCAGCTGGGCAGCATCTCCAGCCCTGCCCAACTCCCTCCTTCCCTCCCTATGGGGGCCTCAATCCTCCCCCCTCCACTTACCTGCGGGAGCTGGTTTCCAGGCTGCCTAGTGGCCATGTGTATATACACGCACATGATGTCCCCTGCCTGACCACCCTCCTCCCACTCCCCCAGCCCTTTACAGGCTGGAACTCTGCCAGCCTGTGGAGAGTTGTTTGCAAAACTCAAAATCCACAGGTTTCTCTGGTAAAATGAGAAATCAGCCTTTTCCTCCAGTAAAGGGTAACATCCATGGTCCCTTCTTATCACCTGGGAAATGTACCACTTCAGGCTTCTCTGAGGTGAGTGCACTAGGGTTGCTGTCTGCTCCTACTTGGCATTATTCTCTTGACATTTCTGGAAGCTCCTGTCCCTGCAGAAGCTCCTCCTCCTGGACCCATGCTGGAGCCTCTTCTTGGAACCAGGCCTACCGGCCACACATTCATCAGCTAATGGCTCTGCACTGATAGCTCTTAGGACACTTATTCTAACTAAATTTTAAGGTTCTGTGGGCACATGTGTTCCAGCCCCACCAATTCAGACAAGTCATATGCAGCAGTGGCCACTGACCCTTGTGCCAGTTTCGAAGGTGCTCCCCAACCTGGCCTATCAATTTCATATCTTGCTTTTGCACTAGAACTCTGTACAATATTGTAAATGAGATTGCACTAGTGCCTTGTACAATGGTACAAACACTTCCCTGTGTCTACTATAAATATATTGCCTAATACAGCCTAGCATTGCATTAACCTTTTTCATGGCTACATGACACCAGCGGGTTGTGATCAACCATGACTCTCTTCTCCTCTGTTGCCTCCAATCTGTGAGACCTCCCTGCCTGCCTGTTTAGAGACCTAAATTTTTCACCACCCAGGAAACCTTTGAGTTGAGCAGACTGTGCTTTATATGAACTAATTTGTAGTCAAAGCAATTTCATATTTCAAAGTCACTCTTTGTGTAGAGAGAACAGTGGAGAGGCTGTCCCTGCCTGGGGAATGAGAAATTGGGAATAAGCATATAATAGCTTTTTTTGAAGGTGGCATCTCTAATCTTCTTTTCAGACATATGAAAATGCAAATCCCTTTTCAAATGACATTAGATCATTAAATCCAGTAATATATTACTATGGGCAATTGCTTATCAGCTTCCAGAATCATTATCTTGCCTTAATACAGCACTGGAGCGCACTCCAGTGTAATGATGCCAAAGCGGCATCCATCAAATGGCTGATATTTCTCCCTCATTTGTTGTGCATGGATAAAGGTGTTTTGGGGTTTATGACCCATTTCACTTCTCTAGTGCATAGCTGGCAGATGTATTGAGAGTACATGGGCTGGCATGCTGTGGGAAGAACACTGAATCTGCCCAAGTTTAGGATGCTAATAGCACCTCCACTCAGATATTCAAAATTCATGAATCAAGCCCCTTCACCTCCTCCCCCCATCTGCCCTACTCCCTCCAATGAAGAGGCTTTTAAAAAAAAGGGTCCCCAAAGTTTTTTAAGTCAATGACTGTTCTTTACATCTGCTGTATGTATGCTGGGGGGCTGGGGTGTGAGAAAGCATGATTATTTGGTTTCTCAGCCTTTATGAGTCCTAGGGGGTTTTTTTTAGAATTTGCTTTTTTTAATCTTAAATTTTCACATAATCAAGTCACTCCTTGGGCTGCAACTTTAATCAATACTGTAAGACTTGGCCACACAAGGTGCGTACACACGTGCTAAGTTTCTGACAGTTAAGCCAACTTAACTTTTTAAAGTTGACTTAGCTGTCAGAGTGTACACAGGTATGTGAATCAGAGTTGACTTAAATGTGGCACAAAATAATACACCTCCAAGGTGTATTATCTTGAGTCATATTACTTAAGTTGACACAAGACAGCTGCCACCATGTCAAGGAGCTGTACATCTGTATGCTCCAATGTGGCTTAAATTAAGTCACCTTATTTTAAGTTGACTTAGTATGTGTGTGACTTTGTATGCATCCACAGGTAATGGAGGCACTAGCAAGTTCCAGAGACCATCCTGAAGGAGCACATGACTTGGATTATTTAGTCCTGTAACCCAGTTCTGCAAAGATTTATGTATGTATAGATGTCCCATCCTACCTCTCTTTCTTGAGGTGCTTGCCTTCCCATTCTTACACCACCAATGACTACTGCATGAAAGGCATCCAGACTATTAGGTCTGTGTTTTCCTTCTCAGAAATGGATGGCAGGTGGGTAAGGAGGCCCAGCTTATGGCATCGTGCACAGACCTTTCCCTCATTCTCAAGCATGCTCTAGGTGTGTGTAACACCATTTGTCCTGAAGCTCCTATTCCAATACAACTTAGAAGCAAAGAAGGCAATTTCTCAAAGTTACACAGCAGATCAGAAGATGCCATGAGATGTGTTAATCATCTTTCTGTTGTTGGGGTGACCCACTGTATGAAATTAGATTTAGCATTATTAGCAGCACTGTGTCAGAACAGTTCCCTGAGCCCTGCTCAATGCACTCTCCCATCCCAACACTGATTAACAGAGCTTGTCCTCAACATTTAATTAACCTAATGAACCCTGATGATAAAATTAGAGTCCACTTAATTCTTAGTCACCCAGTGCAGATTGCAGGTGAAACCAAACATATTGCCATGACAACCAGAAGAGCCTTAACAGCTGCTCCAAGACACTTCACAGACTGATCCACCTGGTTTTATGGGCTATGCTGATTTAGTGCTGCCCCCTGAGCTTCATCAATCAATCCATCCCTCTGCATGTTTTCACTTAGAATGAGCATCCCCGTGTCACAGCTCAATTGTAAGGGAAACAAGCCTAGCCTACCCTTTGATAAGCCATCCCAGAGAAGCCTCATGTCTATCATATTTTGCCATCCCTTTAATGAGACCATCACTCCATTTCTATTAGGCAGTAGTTTAATAGCCACCACAGGGTGCATCTACACAAGATGCTTACTACACATTAGCCTAAGAACACTGCTCAGTAGCACGATGTTCTAAAACTGTGCTAATATGCTACTGCGCAGTGTTATTAGGTTAATGCACAGTAAGCCTCACAAAATAACTGTGTGCTGGTGCTACTGTGCAGTAACTTAGTTACTGCTCATTTAGTTAGTACTTCAGTAGGTCAGTACTAAATTAAATGTGCATTAATGAATGTATAGATGCACCCACATAGTCTTTCCCTTTTTTCTTTCAAGCTCACAAACCAGTGCATATAACCAGTGATAGTGATGTAGAGTTTGTGTCAGAAATGAAGTCATGTATACATCAGTCAATCATTATTGTCCTTAGGAAGGATATGATATTGTGTAGCTATACCAGTGTGCATCACAAATTCAACAGCAGGAGGATAACTTTCTTCTGGCATGTGCCCTTGTCCATCTCAAGGAGTTCGCACCATTTTCAGTCAAATGCACTTTGTTGGGGCCCAAAGTGGT
The DNA here is from genome assembly GCF_030867095.1 of Alligator mississippiensis. NCBI lineage: Eukaryota > Metazoa > Chordata > Crocodylia > Alligatoridae > Alligator > Alligator mississippiensis. The sequence goes on from NC_081828.1 coordinate 41,781,226, forward strand.
TGGTGGGTGCAGCACATGCACACAGCGAGTCTGTGGTAACCAGCAGCTAGACCAGGTCCCAGACAAGTACATAGCTCCCCACAAGGCAAAGGTTTTGGACTTGTGCAGAACCAGAAGTATAGATGCCTACAGGACTTCTAGGTTAGCCAGGGAGATACATCCAGGGAACAGGTAGCCACTCAGGGGCTTGGACTGGGGCATTTAAAGTCTTTCCTTGAATCTGGGCTTTCGGCTCCTGCAGCCTAGATCCTCAAAGGTATGGGAGGATCAATGGGAGTTTGGTGTTCAGATTTCTAGCCCTAAGCACTTTTATGCTACCTTTAACCCAGTAAGCTCCCTTTCCTTATGGAAAAGATAGTGTGGTCTTTGCTTTCAAGATGGATTAAGTAAATCTCAGCAAGATTCAGACTCATATTTTTGGTGCCTCTTTTTCCCAGGTGCCCAAACAGAGTGGTTAAGACCTATGGTGCTATGGATTCAGATAAAAAAGTTTGAGCACGGTGAGTCAGGGCTTTTTTTTTTCAAAGTGCCAGGAGCTGGGGCAGGCAGGGGATGGGGCCAGTGTGATTCTGAGATTTGGCTGAATCAATTCAGGATGGTGTTTTGAATCACCAAATTGAATCGCTGTCCCCCAAATCAGCCGAATCCAAATCCGAAGCAAATACTAGCTGCTTTGCCGAGGCCTAATAGGCAGACCTTTCACTTCAGGGTTTTTGCTTTAAATACCTATGGTACAACAAAAACAGGCATTCTAGAACCACAAAGCCCCAAATCGACAGTCACTTTTGGCAATGTTGGCCCTGATCTTTTAGGAAAGTCCACATAGCCTATGAGTAGCAGAACTATGGGTACAAAACAGTATTTCTTAGCATCTAGCTTAGTGTCCCATACTCAACTAGGATACAGGAAAAACAATGAGGCTTTTTGATAAGCCCATTGAAAATGGGTCATTTGAAAAATGCAGCTTTCAAAAATAGTCAGGAAATAGTCAGTGGTATTTGACTTCAACAATGAAATGCCTTGGAGAAGAATCCTATGATGTAAGGGCTAGATGTGATTTAATAGGTCACTTTCATCTCTGACCTCTTTGATTCTCTGTTCTCCACTTGGAGTGTAATTGGCCACTTGAATGCCCATATAATATTTTTCTAGAGAGTTGCTGTTAGGAACCAGAGCATGGGTGATCTGCCCTGGGGGCTGTATTTTCATCTTGAACCTGGAGAGGAAGACTGGTAAACATGACTAGATACCAAATTAAGAACCAAGGAGCTGGGAGTGAAGACAATTTAGGAGGCAGACTGACAAGCCTTGAAAGCAGCCAGAGACCCTAGAATCATTACAAGTTTGTACAATCTTGAGTAGCTAAAATGAAATGAGAGAAATGGGCTTATATTCTGGGCTCAGCTGCCTGCAGCTGATAAGGCATGGCTGGAGCCAATGCAGGCTGCTTTGACTCCTGTCAAGCCCTCAGTCCTAACAGTCGGGAAGCTGGAGTTAAGTGGAAGCAGTGAATTGTCCAGCTGCTCTATGCAGTTCAGATTTTATTGTCTGTAGTCACTCTCCTAACGTATCTACAAACTTTTAATTATCATTACACTAAACATTACACATAATACAGAAACTTGGCCTGCTTTCCTTATAATAAAAATCTACATATAATAAAATATATTTTGCTGCTCCTTAGCTGCTGGGTGGCATAGGGACTTTGCTTATTCATTCCCTTGGGATGACAGAAATGAACCTTCAGCATATCATTCCTTGATACAATCAAAGGAATGAAGTGTTCTTCTAAGAACACTTCTACTACAGAATACTTACTGCAGAGAAACTTGAATGGATTTCAGTTAAAAAGGCAGGAAACAAACGTTTTATGGAGGCAACTACTTCCATTGATTTTTATTGACTTTGGCTCATTAGATTTTGCTGGACAATATTTGTGATTGTTGTAAATATGGATGTCACATCCCAATTAAGCAGTGCCCATGCCACTAGCAAGAGAAACCATTCAAAGCATTTTCACTCCGCACTGAAGTCAACTAAGGGTTAAAAAGAAGCCCTTGCTGGTAACAGCCTTCTTTGCTGTGCATGCCAACAAAAGAGATTTATAGCTGTGTCATTAACAAGAAACGAAACTTTAGCCTTCTGTGCTTTACATAAATCATTATAATTGGTCAAAGAAAACAGGGAGTAGCCCTGCAAGAAAACCCTAGCGGAGACCGCTATATAATTGGCGATTCTAATTAAATTTATGACGTGGCGTGAAACAATTGGTTATTATACAAACAAAACCCGCTTACACTTCCGCAAAAGCGGAGACCTCTGAACATATGTATAAGAGTAACTTGACAATCTGATCACTTGTCAACGTCTTCCCATCGCGACCTCCCTGACGTACCCTCCCCTGCATGCTCAATAAGCTGTAACCTGCCGACCGCCGGCCCCTATATACATCTGCAGACCGACCTAATGAACTCTAAGCTGTAACTAACTGAGTATCTCTGACGTCCGTCATTCACCACCTTGACGGCGTAAATAAACTATCTTGCTTTGCAACCGATAAGCGTCCGTGCCTAATTCCACTCCAAGCGTCACAAGTACCCGCCTGCTGGGCCCCTAAGGCCCTGGACCCCTCGCTGCAGTGCATGGCAGTGACAATGGACATTGGGGGTCTACTTTTGCATCTTCCCTGATGAGAAATGGAGAGAGAACTGATGGGATATAAAGAACAGATATCAAGTGGATTTTTATGAAGGGACTGTTTGCTGTGCCTGCCTGTGTTTTCCTGAACACTCTTCCCTAATGTGGACTTAATTTTCTGCAATCAGAAAAATAAAAGCTTTATGATGAAGATTATCTAGCCCAATATTCCACTTCTGACTGTGGCAAGAAGTGGGTGCTTTAGAGCAGGGATTGCCAATCTTGCTGGGGTCATTTGAACCCAGCAGTCTTTCTTGCTCAAGTACAGGGGGGCTGGACCCGATGATCTGTAAGGTCCCTTCCAGTGTTTAACAACTATGAAATAATGAAATCGCAGCATGCATGTCACAAATGGCATTGACAGCTACTGTGTGTGGCATGCAGACCGTGGGTGCTCAGGAAAGGGAGAGGCGAGAATGAAGGTGAGGTGGGGCTTGAATCTCTGATGGCATGAGGCAGGACACTGCTGTGAGAGGAGGTGTCAGGGTCACCACCAAGAGTCAGGTTAACCTTTCTCTGGCCTTAAACTACCACCAAATTCAGGGCTTTGGATCCTTGATAACCATACAACTGCAGTGGTGGCAGGACCATGGAAGGGTTAACCTGGCTCTTAGCAGAAGCATCTTGTCCCTGCTCCACTCCAGGGGGCCAGAGGCTCAAGCTCCCTGCCCTGCCTACATTTCAGTGACCCAGGGCACAAACTCTATCATGTATACCTTGAGGGGCAGGGATTCAAGCAGCACTCAGGGTGGGGATGAAACTTAACTTGTGGCATGCCAGCCAAAATGATTGGCCACTGCTAGTTTAAGGAAGGATATTAGAAACAGGACATGTGTAGAGTGATCCTTCACTTACCATACCTTCTTCATCACCAGCAGTAAGTCACATCCCTAACCACTATGATTAATATCCCCTAAAGGACCCATCCTCCATAAATGTATCTAGTCCTTTTTGGAATCTGGTTATATTATTGGCCTCCATAACATCCTGTGGCAGTGAAGGCCACTGGCTGATTATATTCAGCACCTACCTCAGTGTAACTTTGAGTTTAACTGAGACTAAGCATTATTCTAATAAATTATTAAGGGATATTAGGGATCCTTGCATTAAGTTTATGGCCTACCAGGAGCTGCCTGATTGGGTCCAGCTGTGCCTCTGAACTGATTGGCTGTGTGTCTTGTGTCAGTTGGGGATAGCGCAGGAAGTAAAATGATTAATTTCAACAAAAAGATTGAGGTTAGATGTTAGGAAGAACTTTTTCCAATTTTTAGGATAGTTCAATGCCAATGTAGATTATCTTGGGAAATTGTGGAATCTACCTTTGCTGGAGGCTTTTAAGACTAGGTTAGACAACTGTCCAATAAGGGGTTTTTTGGTGACTTCTTTTTTTGGACAAATTCTTGGTTGGAATAGATGTTAGACCACAGTGATGGCAGCACTCCAATCCTACTACAACATGTAATGGATTGGGGTAGGAGCAGACAAAAAATTCTCACTCCTAAAAGATTTCAGAGTTGATCATTGGGAGTTTTGCCTTTGACTTTAGTTGGAAGCTGAGCCATGATTTAAGGGTTGGCACATCAATTATTTAATATGATTTTATAACTATATGTTAACCACCTGCAATACAAAAAGAAAAATAGGTGTTTTAGAAACAATATGTGGCTTGTACTACCCATTTTGCACCATGGCAATCTGGAAGATGTTAAAAGTTAGTTAGGAACTTTTAACTACTTTCTGATGAGTAGTTTCTTCACATCACCAGGTTTCTGAACTATAATGGTACAAAGCAAATAACAATGAATGGGAAGTGCCAAGAATCATACTTAGTAGTAGCTGAACTTGCTTGGAGCAATTGGCTGTTCCTTCCCTAACAACTTTTAGCTCATATTTTTCACCATTAGTTTACTTCTTTCTTTACACTGTGTGGTGCACTGTTTACTACTTGGAACACTGTCCTATACTGGCAGATCACTCATTCCTGTTCTTTTTCTTAAGCCCAGCTTGCTCATTTATGAGGCACAGTGCTACTCACCATCTTGGCAGTATCTCACTCTTGATATTTGATTTCAGAAGATGGCAAAGGAGCAGGGAAGCAGCCAACTCTATGGCACTTGCTTCTTGCATAATTTAGGTGTTTCAGACATCAGGATATCAGGTATGTAGCTGGGTTTCAAAACCGTACAAGCTCCTTGAAGTTTAGTGTCAGATTTCAAGCTGTTCCCCTGGTGCTACCTTCCCCTACACTGTGGGAAGAAAATTAAAAAAACAAGGAACATTTAAAAACAAGGATTCCTACAGATACATCAGCTATGGGTTTCTTCACCACTTTATGCAATGACCAGTGCTTTGAAAAACAAGGCACTGTCTTTGAAAAGACAGCACATCCCCTTCTCCTGCTATTGTGATGTCCTCGGTTGCTTCTGTGCCTGCTATTTAGTCAATGAAAGGGTACACATTTGCTGTGAAAAATTAGTTCCCATTCACACAGGTTTTACCTGCACCCTATGAATGGTCCATTCCCCAGTCTGATTCTAGGGGTTAATGAAAGTCCATCATACTCGTGAACACTATGACTATGAAGTGGCTGAAGGGGCACCTTGACTTCATGCCAGCCTTCTGCACAAGGATGAATTTCACCTTTGAACACATATATACTTAAGGTCTTTCCTTTTCTGTGGGCAAATAAGCCTCATAACAAGCCGTTTACAACAGCAATGTAATAAAAAATGAGTTGTGTTGGTAAGGAGCAGGGGATATTGTTCCTGTCCTGTTTGAAGATTCATTTAGATGATCAGAAAAGAGAAAAGCAAACTAATCACCAGTGAAGTGTGAGCCCTGCAGTGATAAAAGGACATGGCTTCTTTTTTTTTTTAATCAGATGGCAACATGTTCAGGTTGTTCCAAGAGGTATGCTTATGCTTGGACTCCTAATTTGCAGATACTGGTCCTCTACCTGTTATTGATGTGACAACAGCCATTACCTTTTTTATTCTCATTCTCATCCCTTTGCTGGCTGAGCTGCTGAGCTGAGGTGCTTGAAGAGGCCTGGATCCCTTTGTGCCTTAAGTGCCCTGGTGAGGTGAGGATGTGTAGGCTTGGTTATCCACTTATTTTTTCCTCTCTCCAGTTGCACACACTTCACAGGCCAAGCAGCCTCCAATGCAGACTGAGCTACAGGCTCCAGTGAAAATGGTCCTTCATACATAGTGCTGCCCTAGGACTATATTCTACTTCTTGGGTCATCCTATGTTCTGCAGAACATACAGCAGATTCTGCACTTCTTCTCCACACTTTGCCTGAGTATGTGCCAGTCAGCAGCCTTTTTCTTTCCTTGTCAGCAGGATTGAGACAGTGGCAGCTACGCAGAAGATGCCAACAGGGAAGAGATGATTGTGAGTGTGCAGGAATCTCTGTTACCCCAGCTAATCATGGTAGACATAGAGGTACATCAATAGAGGGCCAGCAGAGAAGCTGCCAATAAGTTTGTCTATGTTATAGTCAGTGGCATGATTCCAGCTCATAGACATACCCCAGCTAGCTTTAAACTAACTTATTTGCTTCAAGGTGGTAAAATAGCCAGGGGAGCCGAGAGTTCAGTATGGGCTGCAAAATCATCCAAATACCTACCCGAGGTTCCAGATAGATCTTGCAATCTGTCTGAACCCTGTATTGCCATAGGTATGTTGTTATTAGCTCTTGGGCTAGCTAAGTCATGTCTGTCTAGATGAGCAGAAGTTGCATCTTTGATTTAAGTGTTAAACCCAAGGGAAATAGGGAGAAGCCAGGAAGCAGTGTACACAGCACCGATTCTACTGTTCTCTTGCTCCCACCACCTTAGAGCCCTCACTGCAATGTTGTTTGCCTCTGTCATTGCCTCTATCGTGATGCTTGTTCATAGCAACTTCTACTATTACTTCCCCTCCTAAGTGTGGGAAGAGCTATGGAGAGCTGTGTGGTCATGCTGGGCTCTGGAAAGCCGCCTCCTCCAGTTCCTACCTCTTTAGCACATTCTGTGTTGTTTTTTTGAGTCCCACACACTCCAGCCATGTTCGAGTGCCTCTCCCACACCCTGTTGTTACAGCCTCCCCCCCCCTGCTCCTCTTGACCTTTTCTTGCTGTCAACTCTGAAACTCAGACACCTGGCTTTCTCCTTCTCACCTTCCAATTTCCTGCTGCTTCCTCCCTTGCTGAGGTCCTATCCAAATACTTTACCCACCCCTCTCATCACCTTCATCTCCTCATTCAACCTTCACCGCTAGAGTCCCCCCTCCCAAACCTTCACAAAGATGGCACCTCCTTGGCCCCCGTCTTAACTCAGTTCTGCTCCTTCTCAGTTCCTGTTCTTGCCAAATTCCCTATCTCAGAAGTGTTTTGTATGCTGTCAGGATGTTTCTGCTGAGGCAGGATAATTTGGCACCATCCACAGCCCTGAATGAAGCACACACTCAGACACAACAGCAAGACAATTATGTTACTGAAAGGGCTTGAGTAATTACCTGCCTGTTACATTCGGCAAAGATGATATGCTGTAGCCCTCAGTCATCCCATCATGAGCCACTCAATTAGATATGGTTGTTGTTTTCCCAGAACGCATGCGTGTTGACCTTCTGTTGTTGCCACTTGACAATAATTAACACAAGCTTATTTGATGTAATTAGGGCACATTAGTAGCATTTGTCTGACTTAGTAATAGGGAGCCTGCCAGGGTCTCTGAAGCTGGATTCAGTGGAGTGCTATGGCTCAGTCAAGAGGTGCCCCTGTCCTTTGGGTCTGTGTGCAAATATAACTGAGGAGCTTCCTTTTGCAGGCACCACCAAGCTCTCATTTCTTACCTGTAAGTCCCCAAGTTTATATTCCACTTAAATCATCCATGTTTGGGAGTTATTGACCAAACAGAAATGTCTCTGATGTGTATAGGCACAAGTGAAAGAGAAGAGGCCAAAGCTTCCTTGCTAGAGCAAGTAGAAGCAAAAATCCAAATCTAAATTCCAAGCTCTTTGGGAAAATTTGGGTTCTCAATCTGAGCTTTCTAGTTTAAGCTCCTTTCTGGATGCTACATAGACTCATAGGCCTTAGGGGTGTCTGGGAAAATAGTAGTAGTCCACAGCAACTTAACCTTTTCTACTTCCAGGTCTCATCTTGGACATCTAGTATCTTCTTTTTGTTGTAGCAGTTTGAAGCTTTCTTAAACACCTTGTCTCTATCTGCTGTTAATGTCAATGATCCCAATCCCTTGAAGCATCCAAACTCAGTTCAGAACTGAGAAATACCCCCACTGGCTATACATTCCAAACCTTTCCCCACAAGATGTTTTACATGCTTGCTTTGAGGAGATGTACGATTTCACTTAGAACTTCTCATTTTGGTATGTTTGCCTGGTATATCCTGATTCATTAGCCATTACTGATATGGCTGGCAGCTCTTTATCAAACACGTAGAGAGGCCAAAATGACAGGCTAAGTGCAGAGTCTAGGGCTCCTATAGATGTGTAGGGAGCTGGCTCTGATGCACTGAAAATCCAGCATGCTACTCTAGCAGACTCTAGCGTCACGTGTATCAGTGTCCCTGCACTGAAAAATGGCAACAGGGCACTTTGAACTAAAGCTAGTTCAATGAGCTTTTGTTCAAAGCACCCTGCTGCCATTTTTCAGCACAGGGGACGCTGATACATGTGATGCTTGGGTGCTTTTAATTAGTGTGGCTTGCCAATTAAAGCCCCCTCCCCTCCCCCATGCCTCCTGGAGCATGTGTAAAAATGCCCTAAATGCTTTGGGCAGGGACTGTTTGCTCTGGTTTTGTACAGTGCCTAGCCCAGTCAAGTTCTGGTCCATGACTGAAACTCCTTTGCATTTTGACAATATAAATGATAGTAGTTTATGTCAGCAGTGCGTCTCCAACTTACATTCCTGAGTGCTTGGTATTGCATCGAGTTAGGTTCCTCCTGAAACTTGGCCTACTCTGCAGTTCCACTTCTTATCACAGTGCAAATCCATGGTTGACATTGCTGTCTCTCTTCATCAGGGGAGACCCCTGTGCCATGAATGGCTGCCTCTGAAATGTTAATAAAAAAAACCCAAAACCACATTTAAAAATCATGACCAGTATTAGCAAAAACCTCTCCCAGGTCTTGACATGGCCCTCATCACAACTAGACTGCTTTGCTAGCTGCTTCCTCTAGGTTTTGAATCTGAGGGGCCAGCTTGTTTTCTTCATTGTCCTCCTCTTTGTGCCAATCCATAATATATCTCCTGCCTGGGGTTGGTTTTGCTGAACAAGAGATCGTTCTGTCTTTTTTGCAGTAGAGTATCTGTTAGACTGTGGCTAGGGACATTTATGCTACATGGACCAGTGGTTCCATCTGGGAGCTATCTATGTTTATTTCTTCAAAGGTCAAAACTTTAAGAATATCCTATCATGGAAAGGTCAAACCTATATCACAGTGGGATGGATAGGCCTGGGTTGCAAATCAGCATGAATCTGCACTTAGGACAGAAGGGAGATATTGTACTGTACCAAATAAACTAGAGTTGGAAATGAACTTCAGTCAACTTTGCAGCCACAGTTTCCATCTATGAAAGTCCTGTTCCCATTACTAAATCAGCTGGTCTTGGTAACATAAATTCCTGTGAACAAAAGGGATTAGCTAGCAATCCTACTGAATCACGGACAGGCATTTTTGAAAGTCATGGAAAGCTGGGGAGGTGATGAATGGTTGGGAACGAGAAACTGTGACAAGATTTTTCAAAACAGCAAAGGAAAGTGATTCTGGTAATTACCACCTGGCCAGATGACCTGGACTTCCCTGTAAAATGATGGGGCCAGTATTAAGAGAGAAGATTCCTAAGCTTCTCAAGCACAGCAGAGCCATAAGCAGTAAGCAGTAGAGGTTTTGTCATGCTCAGAGTTGTGTAATCACAATAAAGTCGCAATAAAAAAAATACAAAACATTTTTGTATCATGCTCCTTTGTTCTGATCGTGCAAGTTAGTTGCATGTTGGGACAGTCAGGATTCAAGTCTTCTGTACCTTTGGAGCACATTAGACTTTTGAGCTCAGAGCCAGCCAAGATTGTCAAAGTCTCAACAGAAATGTCCTTATCTCCCTCTCATGCCTTGTTTCTGTACAACCCTGATAGTTTCACTAGCTCCTCACCTCTCTATAGCACTTTTCCAAATTAGGCAGATGAGCAGGAACAGTGTGAGTGCAACAGTTCTCTTCACTTAAGAGGGAACTTCAGGCTTCTTTGCCTTAAATGACTTTTTACTTTTTACTGGGGTTTGTTGAGAAGCTGTTTTTCACTGGAAAATTTGTTTTTTGTCCAAACAAGATTTTTTTCCTTTATTGGGGAAAAAAAATGTCAGTTTTCCACAGAAATTTTAAATATTTCATTAAGAAACCCAAGTCTTACTATTCTGATTAGAAATGTGTCATAGGAGCCAGGGTTTCATGTTTGTAAAATGGTGCTGGCACCATCCTCCTACCTTGTGCTACTGAGTGTTTTTGTCAGGGTAATCAGTAAGGCTGGATGGAAAATAGGTTTTCCCTTCTACACATATGTAAAATGTAGTTCAGCAACATATTTTAGCCAGAATTTAAAATATTATTATTCAAAATGGTGCTGCAGTGCTTTGTGGGAGCTGCACATCAGGTACCTGATGCTCCCATTCTCTTGCATGGGTTGGTCTCTCTGGGTGGATTGATGCACCACTTTCCCAACCTTTATTAGTAGGGCTGTGCGAAGCTTTGGGTACTGAATCAATTCAGAGATTTGGCCTGATTTGGTGGGTGCCCTGCCCGGCCCAGCTCCCGGTGCTTTAAAAAAAAGCCCAGGCTCACTGGGTGCTGCTGGGCAGGGGGGATCCCTGCTGCCCCCCACTGCCCTACACTGCGCGGGGGGCTCTACCACAAGCCCCCTGACACCCCTCCCCCCCACGCCCCCAGTCCCCACCATGGCTGACCTGCCCTGCCCGCCCCAGCTCTGGCCCTTTAAGAAAAAAAGAAAATGAGAAAAGCCCCGGGACTCACCTGCTCCTGCAGCAGCCTCGGGCTTCAGGGCTCATGCAGAGCCCCCCACATAGTGTGGGGCAGCGGGGGGCAGTGCAGATTGCCCTCTGCCAGGCTGGAGTGGTGAGTCGGGGGGTTTTCTCATTTTTTTTTTCTTAAAGGGTCGGAGCTGGGGTGGGCAGGGCAGCTGTGGGGGGGCTGGGGGGCTCGTGCAGAGCCCCCCCATGCAGCATGCAGCACCTGGTGAGTGCGGGGAGTTGTTTTTTTCCAAGTGCTGGGAGCTGGGGTGGGCGGGACAGCCATTGCTGGGCTGGGAGAGCAGGCGGGGGATGGGCCTGGCTGATTCAGAGATTCGGAGATTTGGCAGCAGCTGCATCTCCAAATATGATTTGACTGAATCAATTCGGGACAGTGATTTGAATCACTGTCCCCCAAATTGGCCGAATCTGAATCTGAGGAGAACACTAGCCTATTTCTTATTGGCAGGAGTGCCTCATGGGAAATGTGTCTAACCAGAAAGCCTAGTCCACAGAAGAGAATGGGAGAATAAGACACCCAGACTACAACTCCAGCATATCATCACAGCATGATTTTGAATAGAATTATTTGGCGTTTTGTTGGAAAATACATTGCTGGAAAATGGAAATTTTATGGAGGGGAAACCAAACAAAAACTATTTAAAGCCAGCTGTGCTGATTAACACAGGCACATGCACCTGCCCCTGTGACAGAGGGATACCGGTTTCATCCATTAAATAGAGGACATTGAGGCCCAGAGTAATTAAGAGAGATGCTTGAGGCTATGCAAAATGTAAGTGGCAAATCAAAGATTAATGCCCAGGACAGTTTAGGGCTGCCTTCCATACTTCATGTGTTAGCTTGCTCATAATCCAAACCTACTGAAATCTGAATCTTGTGGGCTGGGGTCTGACCTCGGACAACTTCAGTAACTTTAACGATGCATGTGAACGTGCATGGCTGCCATCCTCTGTACGCTAAATATTTTTTAGCACCTGCTAATGGAGAACTATGGGGAAGGATGGGGCTCTTCATCTACACTACAGCATGATGTACAGTGCATGGTTAAACAGAAATATGCCATGCAGAGAGGGGAATAGGTGCTGAGGGGTATACCATATACTGACACTAGGGTTGAGTATTTGACTGGTCAACTATTGGTCAAAAATTGTAAAAAGTTGCCAACATGTCCAAATAATACACAGAAAAAGCACAAATTTCCGATTAAGAATTGTGTAAAAAAATTTAAAAAAAATACATTTTTGTCAAGAAAACTGCAAAAAGGTAGGGTTTGGGTTTTGGGGGGGTTTTTTTTGGTAAATTTGCTATAATCTTTTACCAGTCAAAACTATGCAGTCAATTGATTAGTCAGTTGACGATATTTGACCAGTCAATTGCCTGGCTTGTCAGCCCTGATACAAACATCCCATTCTGATTTCTCTATGACTATAGGTACCTGCATACTCCTTTAGGACTGAAGATTTTCTGGTTACATTCTCTGCTTTGTCTATGGACCAGGCAGAAATTTTCTGCATCACCTGACATTAGCCCAGTTCCAATGCTGCCTGCTCTCATCTTTCTTTAGATGCCTTTGCTAATGCCAAACTTACTCTGCAGATGGCAGCAGCTATCTGAAATTGTGGCTTCAGCACAAGATGAGCTTATCTTTTGTCTGCAATTGTTCCAGCAGGTGAAAGGGAAAGAAATGGGTGAAGCAAAGAGTTTTTCCAAGCAAAAACAGAGCACGCTCTCAGTCAGAGGAGCATAGCAATCCAGTCATCATGAACAGTGACCATCAACATGGAAAGCACAAGCTGCCTCTACAGATACTTTTTGGATTGTACGCCACAGGACTACTGTTAGTTTAATTCTAATAAACGGTTCAGGGCTAAAGGGTTCTGAAAGAGAAAGATGTTGAATGACAGTATTTGTATGAATAAGGAAAGGACTGAACCAGAGGCAAATCTAGTGCAAATTAGGGCCATTTGTAGAGCTGTCCAAGGCATGGCTCAGTTATAAGCAATTTCACACCAATGCCACTCAGTACAGCTCCTATCCATTCCACAGTATTGCTAGTAAGAACAACAGAGGAGGAACAGTGCTGCCAGTGTAATATACAGGAGAACAAAACCAGGCACACATGAATGAGGTGCCTGATGGCTCTTTGCTAAGACAGATGTAGTTTAACATCATCATTATTAATGAGCTGGAAAAGAATTATTGAGGTTAGTCAAAATGATGGTGAGAAACTTCAGAGGGACCTGACCCAGCTAGGTGAACAGCAGCATGGTGACAGCATTGACAAATGCAAATTATTGAACATTAGGAGGAATAATATCATCTGTCTGGCCACATGGTGGCTTGGCTCTAAATTAGCTACAACCACTTAAATAAAATAAAGACCTTGGAATTGCTGTTGATACACCTGGGAAACCTCTGTATAGCAGTGGTAACAAAATGTTAAGAGGTAGAAAGAAAAGAATAGAAAAGAATTTCAAAAATATTGCAAAGCTGCTCTATAAATGGCACAGTCTCTCCTGTAATATTTCATTTTATTCTATTCAGACTTTGCATAAATATACCCCAGAGATAGGAGGAATTTATATTTGGATGACAAAAGTGATTAGAAGCTTGGGGAGACTTCTGTGTGAGATATTGAAAAGATTGGGATTGTTCTTTTTAGAAAGGGGAAAAAAAGCTCCTTCACAAAGGCTTAGTTAAGTTTGTGTTTGCATACATTCCTGAACTGGGGTTTTCAGGTCAGAAATTTCAAAATTTGGCGAGAAAAAAATTTAGTAAATTTGTTACCAGTGCATGATGGCAGATTGGCAGCCAATGAAACTACAGAAGACTAGTGAGGAATCTATAACACACCCTTTCTTTGTTGCTTTCAGTGTCTCCTTTCTCTTGCAAATTAATGTAACTGTTTTTGCAAAATTGAACATTTTTCTAATTTTCCCTGTGTGAACAGCGTGCAAAATCTTTATAACTATTCCCATAGTCTAGCTTTGAAGCTGGCATTATTTTGCTTATGTCAGCTACATAGTACTGTTTCTGTTTCCTGATTGGATGTTTTATATGATTAGCCGACACAGCATTAATTGAAAACTCTTAATGTTACAACTGAGCACACAATATGCTATTGGCTAATACTTGAGCTTCAAGCTTAAGATTCACCACTGGGCAGCATATTAGAACAACTAATAATGCCACTAATAGTGTTCTAATAATACCTAGAGCACTTTTCTTTAGCAGATCTCTATTTATTTTAGTCACTACCCACCCGTGTGCCTCCTCCTGGAGGAACCTTCACCAGATTTGGGAATGGGAAGTCTTCACTGGACAGCCAACCCTTTGTTTCCCTGTAGAGCAAACCTGCTAATGAGTGAGCCACTTGTGGTGGTGGGCATTTCTGTAGAAACTGCTGTTCCTGAGGTGGCCAAACATCTATAAGCTTGGAGAGAGTTTTGGACACATTTCCTGTACATTGCAATGCAGTTTGTTGTTTCCAGTACTGGGACTACCTTTCATAGCCCTTATGTCCTTCTGTGGGTTAACTTCTTTGTTTATCCCTTTTGATGACACCAAATTATTGGGTAAAGTAAACACACTAGTGGGCAGGGAACAAATCTAGGTGGATCTGGATAGGTTGGAGAAATGGGCAGAGCAGAATAGGTTGCAATTCAACAAGGACAAATGCATAGAACTGCACCTAGGGAGAATCACCAACACACGTACAGGCTAGGGGATGACCTCTCAGCAGCACTGTAGCAGAAATGGATCTCGGAGTCATAGCTGACTCCAAAATGAACACGAGTTGTCAATGTGATGAAGTAAACAGTAAAGCTAACTGTACTTTATCATGCATTAGCAGGTGGATCACAAACAGGCCTAGGGAGGTGATACTTCCCCTCTATGCCTTAATGGTGAGGCCACAGCTGCAGTACTGCATCCAGTTTTGGGCACTGCTCTTCAAAAGGGATGTGGATAACCTTGAGAGGGTCCAGAGGAGGGCCACTTGTATGGTTAGGGGCCTGCAGGTAAGGCCGTACGAGGAGATATTGAATCTCTTCAGCCTCCACAAGAGAAGGCTGAGAGGGGATCTTGTGGCCATCTACAAATTCATTGTGGGGGACAGCAAGGAGTAGGAGATGCTCTGTTTACCAAGGCACCCCTTGGAGTAACTAGAAATAATGGCCAGAAACTGGCAGAGAGCAGATTTAGGTTGGACATCAGGAAGAACTTCTTCACAGTAAGGATTGCCAGAATCTGGAATGGGCTTCCAAGGGAGGTGGTGCTCTCCCCTACCTTGGGGGTCTTCAAGAGGAGACTGGACAAGCACTTGGCTGGGGTCATTTGACCCCCATGCTCTTTCCTGCCTGGGGCAGGGGGTTGGACTTGATGACCTACTGAGGTCCCTTCTGACCCTAATATCTATGAATCCCACCTGTGTCTTTTTCAGTAATGTTCCCTACCCCTATCTTTTTTCCCCTTTATCTTTGGAATTTAAATGACTTTATTCCTCTCTATTTAGTACCCCTGCTCTCTGCAAGTTCATTCATAGTATCTGACAAAGTAGGCTGTTGCTTATGGAAGTTGATAACAACATTATAGTGATTGTTTATCTATCTATTAACATTACTTGTATTTATTAAATCATTATTTAATATATATGAAAATGCACATCCAATAAATGCAAGTCCACAAGTTCCATCAAACAAAGTGGTCTGACTCATTGCAAGAGAACTGGAGCACTGCTTACTGGAACCTATGGTGTATTCATCCTGTGGTCTTAGGGTCAAAGACTTGAAGAGCACATGGTACCCTAGTGACCTCTTGTACAGCACAGGCCACAAGATCTTACCTGGAGATTTCTGCAGCCAGCCCATAACTTTTGATGGAGCTACAGCAGATTATTTAGGAAAATGAATAGTCACGTTTTGTTTGAGATGAGTGTGGCCACAGGATGCATTTTAAAGCTCCCTGCTTTTGGGCACCTTTAACGATCTTCATCATCTTCAAATATCAGGCCCATATGTTACAAGGAGAGGAGACAGCCATCTGTGTCTTAGGGAGAAGGGATTTTATTCTATTAATTAAAATACTTTGCTATTTTCTAGCACCTTCCAGCTGAGGGGTTTAGAGCACACTACAAATATTAATTAAGCTTCGCAACACCCTGGTGGGATAGAAAATCTTTCTACATTCTATTTATTGATGGTTGAATAGAGGCATGGAGAGAATAATGCACGTGCCCAAAGTTACACAAGAGGAAGATAACTCAATTATTGTAGTTCCCAGCCCCTTGTACTGAAGTGGAACCTATAGTTAAGTGGAGCCCACAAGCAAATGGGTCTCAGCCCTGTCATTCTGAGACCTAAGGACAGCACTGACACATGTACTATGTGTCTGGAGCAGAGGATATATAGTTAAGTTCCAGAATGGGTGGGAAATGTTAGAAGACTGGTGTGAAAAGTGAGATGTGGAATTAAAACAAGAAATCAAGGCACCCTTACAGTTTCAAAGTGCTTAGGGTCAGAAGAAACCTAAACAGATCGTCAGGTACAACCCCCTGCCCCAGGCAGGAATAAGTGATGGGGTTATAACATCCCAGCCAAATATCTACCCAGCCTCTGCTTGAAGACCCCCAAGGTAGGAGAGAGAAAGGTCATGGTATATTAGCTGGGAATTGAACCCAGGTCTCCCACATAGTAGACCAAAAGTCTACCACTGAATGCGCACAGCAGCCTAATGACCCCTTCCACTCCAACAAGAATTTCTCCTGCTTGACCCAGCTGGACTTGAACTCAGATCTCCCACGTGGTAGGCAGAAACTCTACTACTGATAAAAATGATCCCCGAAGGTGCTGCTAGGATTTGAATCCAGGATCTCCTGTTTACTAGAGAGGTGCTTTAACTAACTAAGCCACAGCACCTCTGCACCTGGGCTATAGTGCCTTCCCCCTTCCAAATTTAAAAGACCAACATGGTGTGACAAAACAGGGCTCCATCAGTACAGTAGTGTCAGCAAACAGAAACCTTGAGGAGATGGCTTCAGTTCTAAGTATTTGCCCTACCGCACAGTCACCATCCCATCCAACCTAAAGCATGTGCTGGGCAGCAGTTCCTAATGAAGTGAGCAAGGAAGGGGACATTCTTCTTCCAGGGAAGATCATCACTTGGTAAACCCATGCTTCTGCTGATTTCTTACTACTTTTATCTGCCTTTCTCCAACTCATTCCCCGACTGACTGCAAAACTCACTACTAAATTAGTTTAGGAGGTCAGTGCCAGCTGCCTCTTTCATAATTTAATTCTTTTCTACCTGCTTACTTGACCAAGGGCAACTGATTTTCTGCTCACTGACTTAGCACCTCAGCTGACTTCTAATCAGATGACCTGCTCTGTTACACACATTCATTTTACTGTGGCACTGATTCTCCATAAAGCTTATTGTACCTTGTTGGTAGTTGCATGGCTTGACCAGTGGCATGGCTTTTCCACCTCCAATGATATTATTTGATTTAAGACCCTGTGACTGTCGGGCCTCGAACGCCCAGTCATGTGCAGCCTTGGTTCGAGTAGTTGGTGGTGTATGCCTTAGTGACTCCAGTACTGCTGAGTAGATGTTTGCTCCTCGAGTGGTCTTCCCTGACCTTGCCTGCCATGACTTTGAATGTTTCTCAGTGTTGAGGTGAATACTCAGGGTCCTCCCGCAGCACAAGGTCTGCATGATGGTCACTTGTGGGGCTCCGCCACCCCTACACCCCGATTTCATGCCACATTGATGGATCACAAGGTTTTTCTGGCCACACCCTCACTCTTGCATGGTTGTGGAGCCTTCCGAATCCCTCCTCATCTTTGGTACCGGTTCTTAAAGCCGCTTCATTCAACCCAACCTGGGTTATTTGACCCTCAACCCCTTCAAACGGGGAAATGCCAAAGAGAAACACAAAATAATACTCTGTTCTATTGTGGGGAATCTGCATGGCCCCTTTCCTGGCCCCTTACGTCAGGGTGCCAGGTGCCTCGTTCCCTAAGGACTTTCTATGAGGGGACCCCTATGCGGGGCCAAATGTCCGTGTCCTCCTGCTCAGGTCGTCTCTCCCACTTTATCTGCCTCTTCCTGGAGTACGGTCCTTCTCCACTTCTCTCCCTCCTGTGGCGTCACTATTCAGGTGCCTGGCGGCCCCTTTGTATATGCCTAGTCGCTCCCTGTAATCAGGATAGGTATCTTGCCTCTTCGCAACCCTTCATGCTGCTCCTGCCAGGACTCTCCTAAAGGGAGGGATTCCTCCACCTCCCCACTGGCCCCAATACTCCCACCTGTTGCAGTGTGGGTCGCTGCATCCACCTTTCTGTTCCCTTTGTCTTTGCTGCTTTTGTTGGCTGCAGGGGCTGCTTTTGGCTCGTCTCTCTCTCTGTTGAGCTGTTCCTCGCCGCCGCTGCCAGGGTCAGTGCCTAGAGACTCCTTTAACTTTTTGGGCTGTTGCCCTCCCTCTCCAAAAGCCTCCCGAGGGACACCCTGTGGTTGTGTCCTACTCGGGTCTGCTCCTTCTCCACCCTTGTTTCCACTGGCAGCTGGTTTTATCCCCACTGGCCGGTGATTGCTGGTGACATCATCAGCCGGCTTCAGCTGGGTAAGGATGTGGCTGACTAGCTGCGCTGGTTTCTTTCTCCGTTTTAGCTGCTCCGTGGCTCCTGCTGTCGGTAAGTAGCTTCTTTGCTTTAACTTTGTGTTTATTTCCTCTTTTCTGGGTATTCTGTTCCCAGGAACCTTCCCTTTTGGTTCGGGGTCCCTCCACCCACTCTCTTCCAGGACAGACCCAATTCCCCAACTGCCTTGTAGCCCTCCTGCCGACCAATCTGGCTACCATGCCAGTCCTCCATCCCCACCACATCTCTTCCTCATTGTCCCCTTTCCCCTCGAACTCCCCTTCCCCTTTCACCCTTTCCCTCTGACTTTTCCTTAGTTCCATCCTTACTTATGCCCCATAAACTCACATTCTCCTTTTGCCTCCTCTGCACCTCTGGGAAAAAATCTCCCAGTCATCTCTCTCCCACCAGCCTCCCAGCATCTTCCTCCCTGACACACTGTCAGTCCCTCTCACCTAGTCCCTTCCCATCTGACTGTGATCACCCTTCTTGCCTCTTTCTGTAGATCACCCATACTGTCTTGCAGATTCTCTCCACAACCACTGTGTCTCCCCTCTCATCAGGTTCCAACCAACTCACACAAAGACCTGCATCCCCCACTCACACCCTGCCTCTGCCACTGCATTCTTTTGGCACTCTCTCCATCTTTCACACTCACCTCCCAAAGCCATGCACAAAGTAATAGGGCAGCATCAGTCTTCTGCTCCTTCCAAACCATCCTCCTCCTTTCCTCTCACTCATCTTTTCCCTCTGAACACTCCCCCCACCCCATGCTAAAAGAGCTATGTTGCATAAATGACTAGAAGAGGAGCAGTGGTGGTAGTGCAGAGCAGTGAGTAGCAATGGTAAAGACCAGTGAGCCTCAGGGGTAAATGGTGGTGAGGACCAGCTCTCCCTGCTGGTGAGAACTGCCTGGACCCCCCCCCACTACCCAGCCCTTGTGATTTGGTTGACATAGGTGATCAGAGTCTCAGATGACAATGGCTATCCGCAGTAGCTGGATTAGATAGCAGAGTGCTTCTAGATTTGCTTTGCTTTGATTCAACAGTCTCTCATTACATGACTTAGCACCCAATCTCTAAGAGCAGAGAGAAGGTCAGGGCTATATTAGACACGTCTACATGAGATGCTTAATGTACAAAAGACTAATTCTACTGTGCATTAGCATGGTGGGAAAAACTCATGTTAATGTGCTACTGTGTAGTAGAATAAATATACTGCGCATTAACAACACTAAAAACCTGTTCAACTGCATTAATGCACAGTAGCGCTGATTATGGCACATTAAGTTAGTACCTATCATTAGATACTAAACTTAATGCACCATAATTACAGCACATTAATGAATGTGTAGATCCATTGGGCATCTCTTTCTAAAAAGCTCTGCTTTATCTCAGCCAGAAATTTTGAGCTGGATGCAGGGTTCTCCAGATTAAATCTTCTCACCTAGACTGTGATGGAGATGAGATCCTAGTAGTCCCTTCTGGCCTTTAAATTTACGAATCTATAAAGTAGATAATTACTAAAATAATTCTACCATTTTCTGGAGACATAAACATCATTTTTAAAATGTATTTAGATTTTTATGTACAAAACATAAAAGGGATATGTCCCAGAGAACTAGAAATGCTAGTCAGCAAAGACCCAAGCAGCTGAAGCAAACCAAACACCTTTCTATCCATGGATATGCCACTCCACAAAATTGGAATGCACCCGTTTTGGTATCTGCCTGCCTGGAGTGAGCCAAGTAACAATTTTCCCCTCCCTTTTTGCCCCTGTAACACTTCTATGCCAGCTCAAAGAGAGGGATTTTGCAATGATTCTACCATCCAAACACTGGACTAGACTCATGTAATTTTAAAGGCCAAGGTTGTGTTTTCTTGTTGAGGTCAACAACTTGCTTTTGGCTGTTATTCCCTCTGGGCTCCAGAGTGTTGTAAAAGTTTGAAATCAATTGTGTTTTAAAGGTCTTCATGCTACTTCTGTGTATTTTATCTCAATTCACCCAGAACAGTTATTTTGTGTTCTTACTTTTCCTTAACTCCTTGCTTCCCGGCTTGCTTAGTGGTAGCTTTTTGAAATGCAGAGTACATCAAGAGAAAGCAGCCTACCCCAAGGCATCAAAGGGTTGATAGAAAACAAGGAAAAGGAAAATGGCTTCACTTTTTGTTTTAATGTTCAATCCAGGGCTGTAGAGCAGGGTAGAACTGCGTCTGCATTTCCATCAGATGCAATAACTCTATTATTATGGAGTTAAATAGGCTCAAAAGGTCCATTTTCAGAAGTAAGTGATGTAGGAGCTTAAGTTTCAGTGACTCAGGCTCCAAATCACTCATGGCTAAATCCACAAAAGGACTAAATTGCCTAATGAAACATAGGGTGCCAGATTCCAAATTTAGATCCTCAAAAACTAACACTCTGCTTGGAGCACACCCAGAAATGTCTTGGTCTTGAAATCAGCCTGGCACCAGAATCACCCCTAAGTGCCATCAGAATCCACTTCCTATGTGTTCCTTTTACTTTTTCCCTGAGGAGTTAGCTCAGTAGAAAGCTGAGAACACACCTACCACATTGGGGGCTATGCAAAAAGTATTGACACCTGCTTTCCTTCATATCACAGATGTAGTGAGGTATCTCTACATCTTGAAGTGATGGGAGCCCAAGAAGGGTGGCTGTGCCTTAAGGAAATGATCCTTCGGGCACAAAGCAAGATGATCCCCGTGCGAGGTAAAAGAGGGAAAGGGGCCAGGAGGCTTCCCTGGCTGACCAGAGAAATCCAGGGCAGCCTAAGGGCCAAAAGGGGAACACATAAAAAGTGGAAACAGGGAGAGATCACCAAAGACGAATATACCTCCTCTGCTCATGCTTGTAGGGAGAAAGTTAGACGAACCAAAGCTACCATGGAGCTGAGGATGGCATCCCAAGTAAAAGACAACAAGAAATTGTTTTTTAGATATATAGGGAGTAAAAGGAAGGCCCAGGGAGGAATAGGACCCCTGCTAAATGGGCAGAAACAATTGGTGACGGACAGGGGGGACAAGGCTGAACTCCTCAACGAGTTCTTTGCCTCAGTGTTCCTAAGTGAGGGACACGACAAGTCTCTCACTGGGGTTGTAGAGAGGCAGCAGCAAGGCGCCAGACTACCATGCGTAGACCCTGAGATGGTGCAGAGTCACTTGGAAGAACTGGATGCCTAAGTCGGCAGGCCCGGATGAGCTCCATCCGAGGGTGCTGAAGGCACTGGCTGACATCATTGCAGAACCACTGGTGGGAATATTCGAACGCTCGTGGCGCACGGGCCAAGTCCCGGAGGACTGGAAAAGGGCCAATGTGGTCCCCATTTTCAAGAAGGGGAGGAAGGAGGACCCGGGCAACTATAGGCCAGTCAGTCTCACCTCCATCCTTGGCAAAGTCTTTGAAAAAATTATCAAGGCTCATATTTGTGAGAACCCAGCAGGACAAATTATGCTGAGGGGAAACCAGCACGGGTTCGTGGCAGGCAGATCGTGCCTGACCAATCTAGTCTCTTTTTATGACCAGGTTACGAAATGCCTGGACACAGGAGGAGGGGTGGATGTCGTATACTTAGACTTCAGGAAGGCCTTCGATACGGTATCCCACCCCATACTGGTGAACAAGTTAAGAGGCTGTGACTTGAATGACTACACAGTCCGGTGGGTGGCGAATTGGCTGGAGGGTCGCACCCAGAGAGTCGTGGTAGATGGGTCGGTTTCAACCTGGAAGGGTGTGGGCAGTGGGGTCCCGCAGGGCTCGGTCCTTGGACCAATACTCTTCAATGTCTTCATCAGCGACTTGGACGAGGGAGTGAAATGTACTCTGTCCAAGTTTGCAGATGACACAAAGCTATGGGGAGAAGTGGACACGCCGGAGGGCAGGGAACAGCTGCAAGCAGACCTGGACAGGTTGGACAAGTGGGCAGAAAACAACAGGATGCAGTTCAACAAGGAGAAATGCAAAGTGCTGCACCTAGGGAGGAAAAATGTCCAGCACACCTACAGCCTAGGGAATGACCTGCTGGGTGGCACAGAGGTGGAAAGGGATCTTGGGGTCCTAGTGGACTCCAAGATGAACATGAGTCGGCAGTGTGACGAAGCCATCAGAAAAGCCAATGGCACTTTATCGTGCATCAGCAGATGCATGACGAATAGGTCCAAGGAGGTGATACTTCCCCTCTATCGGGTGCTGGTCAGACCGCAGTTGGAGTACTGCGTGCAATTCTGGGCGCCACACTTCAAGAAGGATGCGGATAACCTGGAGAGGGTCCAGAGAAGGGCCACTCGTATGGTTAAGGGCCTACAGACCAAGCCCTATGAGGAGAGACTAGAGAAACTGGACCTTTTCATCCTCCGCAAGAGAAGGTTGAGAGGCAACCTTGTGGCTGCCTGTAAGTTCATCACGGGGGCACAGAAGGGAATTGGTGAGTATTTATTCACCAAGGTGCCCCCAGGGGTTACAAGAAATAATGGCCACAAGCTAGCAGAGAGCAGATTTAGATTGGACATTAGGAGGAACTTCTTCACAGTTCAAGTGGCCAAGGTCTGGAACAGGCTCCCAAGGGAGGTGGTGCTCTCCCCTACCCTGGGGGTCTTCAAGAGGAGGTTAGATGAGTATCTAGCTGGGGTCATCTAGACCCAGCACTCTTTCCTGCTTATGGAGGGGGTCGGACTCGATGATCTATTGAGGTCCCTTCTGACCCTAACATCTATGAATCTCCAACTTTTATGCATTAACTCAGGGGGCAGAAAAGTCATCTAGGATGTAGGATGACTGGGTTCAAATCCTTTGTTTGCCTGAGGGGTTCTGCACAGACACACGCTTTCTGAATCTCATACAGGAAATTTAAAACTGGACACAGTAATAATAGCGATAGCTTATGAGACTGGGTATTGTGGTGAGAACTGACCCAGAGCAGCAATCTTCAGGTGGGTTGGCAAAGTGACCATTTTTGTGACCACAAACCTGCTCTGATGATGTGAGTCTAATCTCACCCACTGCTTCTTTTCTGTGTGACTGATTTTGTTTTTGCTTTCCAGCACTCATGAAAAGGTCAGAATCCCAGATGGGAGAAGGGCTGTCTGTCAATAAAACACAAGTGTTGCAACCACAATCAAGTGAAGGGAGTGAAGAGACTGCCATGTGTTTGAAGTGCCTGAGGATGGAAGAGAGCATGTGAATGTCATGGCCAGCCTCTGGGGTGCCAGGTCAGAGGAGCTCTGAGTAAACTCTGCAGAAGCCCTTGACTTCTAGCAGCTTTCAGGAGAAGTGACTTCGGTTTTTCCTTTTTCAGGAGAGTAGGAAGCCACTTGAAATGAATGGCTCTTTTGACAAAAGGTTGCAAGAGTCCCTCAGTTCTTAATGCTCAGGTTAGATGCTGCTGGGTTTCTTGTCTTTAAAAGCCAAGTGAAAGGGGCATTGAGAGACTGGAAGTGATCCTTAGAGACTTTGTGAAATACCCTCACTGTGAAGATTTTAGGGAGCTTCTGCAGAATGCCAGAGAAAAGGTGGTCAGGCTAAAGGTTGACAGAGGCCATCACTCTCTTGCCACAAGGCTGCTCCCTACCCTTTGAAGAGCACACTGCCCTTGCTTAGGCTGGAAACACCTAAACTCCCTCCATTTCTGCCACTGGGCACATGCAGAACAGCTTCACTGTTGACAACCTCAGGCAGGTGATGGGATTAGATGACCTCTGGAAGTCACTTCCAGCCCTTCTTCTCTACGAACCCCAACATGTTTGGCACCTAAGTCGCATCTAAGCTGCAGTGGGATGTGTCAACTAGGCATTTTCACTTAAACACAGCCTGCAGCAGGGGCTAGTGTCACCCTCCTTTTACCTAGTAGTCCAGTGGTTAAACCACTCACCTGGGATATAGGAGACCTGGGTTTCTCCGTTGCTTGAGGGAACGTGACCTATATACCTCATCTCTTAGGAGCATGCCTTAAGGGCCAGAGTGTAAGGTGGGTTCTGCTCAAGCTTTTTTGTTGATACTAGCCATTTTTCGCATGGGTGCAAGGACTAGAACTAAAGCCTGTCCCTTCCCACATCAGTCCCCTAAGCAACAGGCCAAGGGGCAATATCCCCTTCCCAAGCCCTTCTTTGTATCCAGGAGCATGAAAGTCTTGTATCCAGAATGGAAACAACTTCAGCAGAAGAGACAGCTTAATATCCAATACCTTGGTGTCTAGAGTGCGCTCCTGAAAGATGCAGGTTTAGGTCCCTTTGGTGAAAGAGGGGTTTGAACTTGAAACCCTGCCGCATCCCAGGTGAGTGCTCTAACTGCTGACTGGGTTGTTAACAGATAGTGGTAGAAGTGGGGCTCTTCCTTCTTCCTTTTCTTGTGAGAAATGACAGACGTGGCCTACATGACTAACTTCAGGAGAGAGTTAGGCCCATAGCCACCTCTGAAGAGTGGGGCTTCAGCCCCATCTCTCCCTTGGCCTTTTCCTTTTGGGTAGCTGAGGTGACTTCCGGTGCAGTGGGCTGGCATCTGTGAATCCCATTCTGGGATAGGAATTGAGCCACCTAATGTCAGGCCTATCTAATGAATTAGGCCTCACATTCATTACGCCACCTAAGGACTTCCCCTAGGGAGACACCTCAGTGTTAGGTGCTGCCAAGTAAACCTGACTACCTACTTTTAGGCCTGTGCAAAGCAGCTAGTATTCGCTTCAGATTCAGCTGATTCGGGGGGCAGTGATTCGATCTGGTGATTTGAATCACTGTCCCAAATTGATACGGCCGAATCTCCGAATCACCCAGGCCCATCCCCCACCTACTCTCCCAGCCCAGCAATGGCTGCCCCCCCCAGCTCCTGGCACTTTGAAAAAATAAAGCCCTGACTCAGTGGGTGCTGCTGAGTGGGGGAGCGATCCCCGCTGCCCCCCACCGCCCCATGGAGCATGGGGAGCTCGGCACGAGCCCCCCAACCCTCCCCCTGCTCCCCCAGCCCCTCCCATGGCTACCCCGCCTACCATGGCTCTGGCCCTTTAAGAAAAATAAAACTGAGAAAACCCTGAACTCACCGTTCGTGCAGGTGGGTGGCCACGATCCCTGCTGCATCCCTGCTGCAGGAGTGGTGGGTCCTGAGGCTTTTCTCGGTTTTTTTTTCTTAAAGGCCTGGAGCTGGGCCAGTGGGGGCACCTGTGGGAGGGCTGGGGGGCTTGTGCAGAGCCCCCCATGCAGCGTGGAGTAGCAAGGGGCAGTGGGGATTGCCCCCCCACCCGGCAGCACCCAGTGAGTGGGGCTTTTTTCTAAAGTACCGGGAGCTGGGGTGGGGGGAGGGGGTGGTAGCCACAGGGGGGCTGGGGGAGCTGGCAGGGGATGGGGCTAGCAGGGGTCCCCCCATGGTCCCCTCCCCCTCCCCCTAGCACTTACCAGCATGGAGTCCAGCCACAGCTCCCTGCTGCTCTGTCAGGGACTGTCTGAATCATGAAAGCTCTCCAAATCTTTTCCAAAGATTCAGAGAGCTTTGAATCAATTCAGACCTTTTAATTGGTCCCCCTATTCGATTCAGATTTGGAGATTCGGCCACCAAATTGGGCCAAATCCCCTCCGAATCGAATCAGCACCCAAAGCTTTACACAGCCCTACCTACTTTCCATTCCCTCTCTCACTTGCATCCCTACAATACCAGTGGAAGTGGCATTCTTCTCCATTTCCTGTCCCAGGAATCTACTGTTTTTGCTGTATGCTCTCCCACACCTTCCCTGCTGCACTGCAAATGTTGCTGTATTAAATAGAATCAGGGAGCAATTATTACCTGTGCGTACTTTGTGAAGTGAGAGACTTTGAGAAGAAAGGGATTAGAGAGAGAATAGACCATGCTGAGAACTAATATGATTGCATTGAGTTTAGACAACAGCTTCTTTCTAGCCCTTGCTGCTTTTTCACAGGAATGTTGAATGTGTTGTACGCTGTCGTTCTGCTCCAGAATGACCCCTGACATCCTGCAGTAGGAGACCAGGTAAGCCACCTTGGCACATGGGCACTGCACTGCACTTATTCTACCCATCAGATTCAGCACAGACAAAATAAAGGAAACACAATAGAGCATTCCTGATTACTACGTTCTCTGCCAAAATGCTTGGCACTTGCTGGGTTTCTGCCCTGTTCAACACTCCAAATGACTTTTCCAATTGAATTTTCAGGCACCTTTCCTTGGAGAGCTTGGCTTCATTTATGCTTCATGAACTTCCAGATAAAAAACATTGATCAGTGGTGACCTTTTTTCTTATTCTGGGCCCCTGGTTATTTTTCATTTGATTGTAGACATTAAAGCCTAGAACAAATTAACCTCCTTCAAAGAGTACTGTACTGAGCTGATCAGTGTCAATCTGCCAGGCCCCAAAAGACCCTGTGGAGTACCAAGGCTATTACCTGTGTTGATCGTAGGTGCAGCAAAGGAAGCAGTAGAGACTCCATTGGGGAACACCCTTCTTCTGCTGCGCCGGTTGTTAAATAGTTTCATAGCACATATCAGACAGACAAGCCATATTTCAGATGCAGTGGAAAATATGCTCTCCATCCTTTTTTTTAATTTCATAAACATTTGATCCCAAAGTTAATCAGGATCCAGAAGGGAGTAAAACTGAGAGAAGACATACAAGGAAGTAAAGAATATTGCTTCACTTTGAGATAGAAAAGTGAAATTGTTCCCCGCTACCATGTTCCTCCTGGAAACAGGTGTGGGTGAACTGCCCCATCCACTTCTGTTTCCAGGAGGAGCACTGGGGCACTGGACCAGAAAGAGCTGCACAGTACAAAGCAGCTCCTGTCTGCTTTAGGCCTAATAGTTGAGAGTCCTAACAGAGAAGGAGTATGTGTGCAGTGCACCTGGCACAGCCTTTCCTGGGCTGGCTATGCAGCATGGGGCAGTTTCATAACAGGTGCCCAGCCCTTCCTGGCAGCAACACTCAGCTGAGAAGCACTCAGGCAAGCTGAGGCAGCACCAACAGTGGTTCTCAGCCCAGCCAGGGGTGCCACGGCATTCTAAAAAGTGGTGGTGAGCTGCCCTGATTTTGGAAAGATTGAGAACCACTGCTACTACCAATCCGTCAGCAGGAGGTACAACAAACTTCACAGTTGGCACACAGGCAGCTGAAGAGAGGGTTTCTGCCTGATCCCAAATAGTTAAAAGTTGGGTTATGCCCTGAACCACAGAGTTTATTTCCCTGCCCAACCTCATGGTTATTTTTTTAAAACCTCCCTTCAGGAACTCTGTGTAATCTTATCCTTTCCTGTATTCATCCATTTTTGTGACTCCTGCCAGACTCTTGGCCTCTGCTACCTATTACCCACACTATTATTGTTTTGATGTCACCGAGGGACAGAGATTTGGATTAACAAAAGGATTTCTCCCCACGTATTGGCCTGTGATGCAGCAGGTATTGTGGCCACTCCAAAATCAAAGAACGAGAAGCAGCTTAATTTGCGGAAAGCCGAACAGGATCCTGACTCATGGTCCTTAATGAGCCAGTCACAGCTTCATCTGTCACTAATGTTTTACAAGTTTTCTACTAGATGGAAGTCATGTCAGTCCATTCCGATGCTGCTGCTCAGTGAAATAATTATCCCCAGTGAGAATAGTTGTTCTTCTCTCCTCCATTCACAGAGGAGGCAATGTAGTTCCCTGGCTGGTAGGAATGTCATTTCTTATGCGTCTCTCACTGTCTTTGGGAATAGTTCAGTTTCCATTTGTTCAAGGCAAGAAGATAGTGTTTCCTTATAATAACATACAAAGATGTCTGTGCTGAGACATCAAGGAGAAGTAAGCTGCAGTAACCCAGGGCCAGAAGGTGTGGGAAGCCTAATTGTGCAGGTACTTCTTCCATTGCTTTAGGACAGAGATCTTTCAGGACCCTCCACTGATAGGTACCCTCTTCTGCATCCCAAAATGCAGGCTATGCCATAAGATTTCTCAGGCCACAGAGTCTATCACCAGGAGGGAGATGGTTCTATTGAGTTTTGTTGCACAAACGCACATGGTCTCTAGAGACCAGTGGCTCACATCTGTGCTGTTTATCAGAGGTACTTGCCATATTCATCAGCTGATCCCTTAAGGGCTTCCTTAGGTCAAATGAATGTGAGAAGATGGATAGCTTAGCAATTATAACAATACTTGAGAAGACCCACATCCAGGTCATCACTGCCACTCATGCCCTGCATGACTCTTGATGGTGACTTTTAATAGTACTGTCTCACCTTACAGGGGTTTTGGGTAACTGTGTTCAAGACTGTGTTGCTTCAACATTCTTTTAAACAGAGTGAAAGAAGCAAGAGATGGAGTGAGACAGCCAAAGGTCCACAGCCTCTGTCTAAAGACCACTCATATAGCAATGTCATTGTCCTTCTCACAAGTTTGGGATTCTAAGCTCCACAGTTTTTTGTGAGATCAGACATCTCTTTCTGTGCTGTTGCCTTCTTTGCCCAAGAGAGCATCTTCAATAACTCCCTCAACTCCAGGTGTTTCACTTCTCTTTACTGTGTGGGTTGTCAAATGAGCTAGTCTCAAGCATTCTGTTATATAGAAAGATCCTTCAGCCCTTTTAAGAACAACCCACTGCCTAGAAAAATCTGTCAAGGTGACTGGGTTACAAAGAGTTATTACAACAGCCGGCTTCATCCATCTTTGTTCCTGAAGTCCCCAGTTTGCTACTTGCTCCCCCTTCCCAAATCTGTGAGTGCCATGCTGAAGGCAGAAAAAGGGTGCTGGAGAACAGAACAGTCAGCAGAAGGGAACAGAGGAAGCAGGGTTGCAGTCCTCTGCTGTGCATCCTCTCACTTTAGCCTGCTGCTTGTTTGTTAAGGAAGGTGGCCCCAAAACCAGACTGATTGAGTTCAGGTTGTTTGCTGATCCTGACAATTAAGTAGATAATCAAAGAGCAGTGACACACATAACACATTACTGACTGTCAGGTCTTTGGCATTGACCATAGCAATTCATAGAAGAATGCTTGACAGCACCTGTCAAATAGCCTAAAATTTATAGCCTGCTCGTTCACAACAACTCAACCAGTAGGGAATTTCATACATCATCAGGTTTTTACAGAATTTTCCCATACAATTTATCAACATCAGGCAAACTAGTTTATGCCATTTTCTGATCTGGTATACAAAAGTTGTTATTGAAACATAAGTGCATGCTACTGATTAGAAACAAAAGTCAATATGCAAAAAGCCTACATAATATGATGGAATCAACAAGCCCATTCATTGTTTTTCATGTTGCCTCTGATTCTGCCACTTTCTTTTGTCCCTCACTCCCACTGACTGACTTTTACTGTTACTCACATCACATCAGCATGAATCCCCTGGGATCAAAGGGCTCTGTTATAAACTATTGCCAAGTAGAGTTTTTTCCCTATAGTGCCTGCTAATCAGCAAATACTGTCATGCCAGTGAAGGCTATGAGTGCAGAATCTGTCAGAAAAGTCTGATGGATTAATGGGACACAGAGATGGGAACCCTCAGAGCCCACATCTGGGAGTCATTCATTGCTTACACCAGTTGACTGAAACCCAAGCATATTCAAGTCTCTTCCTGACTCTGTCACTAACTTGCTCTTTGACATCAGTGTCTGTGTTAATCGGTATTGTAAGAACTAGTGGGCTTCACACTTCAGTCTCAGGGTAACTTCACTCAGTGCAATGGGGAATTATCCCTGAAAGAATCAGGGGTAAAACCTCTACTGGTGTAAGTTTTATTTGTCCACATTCATCCTGGGGTAGTGATATTCTAACAGCAAACAGGCTATTCTCTGCTAGCCCACCATGAAGTGGCAAGAGTTATTAAATAACTGCCTACTCCATGAGCTACCCTGGGATAATTACATGTTTGTCTGTTCCTGATCCTCACGTAATATATATTGGTATGTAAAAGTGAAATAAATAATGCCACGGTATGCATTTATCTGTCTATGCCCTAAGGTGCAGGTAGTAGTTAAGCCATGACAGCACAGAGCTTACAGCATGTTGTAAATCTCACCTGACAAATAAGGTAAATCCTTGGGCAGTTAGCCTTTGGCAGCTAAGTATAAAGCTGGTCTAGACATGTCAATACAAGGGGTGTGTGTGTGTGTGTGTGTGTGTGTATACATGCGCGCGGACACGCACACATACACAGTTATACGATGATTCAGTGGATGCTAAGAAAGACTTTGCGAGCCTAAAAATAGATGTAATACATATTATTTTTTCATAGCCCCAGTGCTATTGCTGATATTTTGAGATCTCCTGTAAGTGACTTGTAAAAGTTAATCTCCCAGTTCTGGGTCTCTTCCTTTTTCCCCTCTGGCTAGGAGTTTTCCCATGTGGGAATCGCACAGTAGTTTGAAACAGTTCTGCAACATCTTTCATTCTTCTGCTTTGCACTCATTTTTTTAGTTAGAACATGTGAACAGCTTAAGCTTATGCCTGTGTTTCATAGTACTGGCAAGGAGGCTTTTTTGGGTCTCATATGGGACAGGTGGCAGATTGTGGCTTTGGGCTGTGGATAGAGTGGCTGGATTTCACCTGGAGACTCTAGAACCAAGGAACTCGGTTAAGGATCATCACAAAAGAGCCACAGTTCTTGGAATAAGAATAATTAATAGCAAATGGAGCAGCAGAGAGAGCTTCTGTGCATCATTAGCCCTCCAGGAATGGGGGAAGAGCCTGATATGGAACTCACAATTTCTGGGTACCCATATGGATATGTTCATCCCTAGCTACTAGTTCCTAGAAGAGTTTATTCTGACTGCATTGCTGGTTGTCTGGCTTGGCTGTTTTAGGAATGCCAGGAAGTGGCCAATGTGACCAACTTGAAGAGGAGTTCAGTGACAGGTTCTTAGCTCATGGCAAGAATGGCTAGACAGAGCTGGTACAAGATTATTAGATCCTGTTCTGTGGAATCAGATTCCTCAGATGGGAGAGGGAGGCAGAGAGAAGAGTTCCTTCAGTGTTAGAGGGGAAGATCAGAGAGCATGATAAATGAGAAAGGAGAACGAGGACTACATTTCTAGGCTCAAAGGAAACTGCTAATTTGGCTCCTTGTCGGTGCCCACAGCCTTCTCTCTTTTCGATAGTCAGTTCTTCTGGATCTGCCTACGAGAGCTGCTTGTGACAAGATGGCATCTGAGGGCCTCCATGTTGCCCCTAGTGTCCACCTCTATCCTGTCCAGCCCCTACTCAAGTCTCCCTACACTTCAACCTGTTCACTCTCCTGCCATGCCTTGAATAAGGGTAGGCTGCCCTCCCAGGGTTGGTGAGTCTTCAGTGCTTTTTCTCTCTTAATCCTCTGTGCTGTTTCTTGGGTTCTGCCAGCCTTAAGGGCTAGATTGGTGGCCTGCTTCCGCCCTTACAACAACATCTGCAAGGCATGGATGTGATCAGTTATAAATACAGCAAGGTGGCTTGCCTCCAACGCAAGGTTTGTCGCATTTAGTCTTCCAAGCCTTTGTTGGCAGTTCCAGCTTTCTTGGCTTTGGCCCCCTCATTTCTCTGGCTGGATCTTCCTTTAGCCTAAGTCCACAATCCTGGACTTTGGCTCTTGGGCACCAGCCCTGTCTCTCATTCTAGTCCTATGGCCCCTAGCCCCAGCCTCTTGCTCTGGGCCCTTGGGATGCTCATGGTGAGCTCGGCTTACCAAACAGCACATCTTTACACGTATGGCTGTCTGCAGATGGGCCACACACACACACACACACACACACACAGTGACCATGAGGCACAACATCATTGATGTCCCACAGCACATGATGGCATCTTTTATACAAAGAAGTCTTGGGATATTTTGATGTTTTTCCTAGTGCTTCTGTGACCAGAATTAGGAGAAACCAGGCCAATCTCAGCTTTTTCATTTAAAAAAAAAACAACTTGTATTTGTCTTTGTGGTGTCCAAAAAAACATGAAGCATGTGAACCCTAAAGGCTACAAAACAGAATGCAACACGCCCCCCCCCGCCCAAAGAAAAAATAAACCATTTTTTCCTTAAATGTAAGTCATCATATGACATTTTTATTCCTGATCCATGATTTCTGGATGTGCAGAGTTAGTGGAACTGGTTCCTCTGAGAATCTGACATGGAGGAGCATGTGCAGTGTTTGTTTGCTACCTGTTGACCAGATGGGGAAGGCTTTGCAGCTGGAGATTTCTCTGCTTCTATTGATAACATGCATCTCCAGGTTCAGAACTTCTTGACTGCTAAGGCTATGATGCAACTGCATCACACTGAGCTAAAGTGTTACAGAATAGGGCCATGCGAAGCTTCAACGCTGTTTCAACTTGTTTTGACCTTGAAACAATGAAATCGAAACAAAACGAAATGAAGGTGTCACGAGTGGGGTCCTACAGGAGGGCCATGATCTCCTCAAGGCCCCCTCCCCGTGCCAAGTCGGCCCAAGGGCACCCTCAGATTCTCGCCCACCACGTCTTTGATG
Organism: Alligator mississippiensis; assembly: GCF_030867095.1. Classification (NCBI taxonomy): domain Eukaryota; kingdom Metazoa; phylum Chordata; order Crocodylia; family Alligatoridae; genus Alligator; species Alligator mississippiensis. The sequence continues at coordinate 41,814,034 of NC_081828.1, forward strand.
TTCACATATGTTAGGGAGGCTGCCTTACGTCTCCTTGGACACGGTTACTTCTGGCCCCGTGAACTCCCAGACTCTTCATGGGTCCCACTCTACAATGGGTGCTTTAGGGGCACCCTAGCCTTAGAGGCTATGCGTGGCTCCAACCACCCCAATACCATGCCCCAAGCCTCGCAGGTGAAATGGATGTTATTCTGTTCCTCTATGGTGTTCACGCCCTCTCGGGCACTCGGGCTCTCCTCAGCCCTGTCTCTCTCTCTCCGTGCCCTCCCTCCGGGCTTTTCAGTAAGGCCACCTTCTCTAGGGCCTTCTCAAGCGCTGCTCCCTTCTCTGGGGTTCCTGAAGTGCTGCCCCCTTCTGGGCCTTCCCAGTAGTGCTGCCTTCCTCTGGGGCCTCCTCTCTGTAGTGCCACCCTCCTCTGGGGCTCTTCACCGCAATGCTGCCCCCTTCCTCAGGGCTCACCGCACTGCTACCCCCTTCTCCGGGGCTTCTCAACTGCCCCTCTCTGGGCTAGGGTCTATGTACCCTGAATGCTGGGCCCTCCCTGGAGCTGGGGTCCTCACACTCTGCTATGAGTCCCCTATGAGGATGCTGCACCCTTACTGGTGCTGGGGTCCCCACTGTACTGTGAGTCCCCTATGAGGCCTCCTTCAACCCCTAATAGCCTCACCCAAACCACCGGTGTAACAACAAAACAAAACAAAACAAAACAAAACACAACAAAACACAAGCCTCTAGGCTATAACATAACTTAAAGCCGCCTGGCTAAAACCATGTTGCTCAGACATCCTAGAACTGCCATCCTTTACTCAGCTTGAGCTGTACCTGTGGTCAGGCTTCTTCTCACATCTTTGCTCAGGGAGTTCCTTCCTCACGGGCTGCTGACAGGGAACTGCCAGCCTAACTTCAGCCCCTGGGCTTTATAAGGGCCAGGCCCTTCCCCTTCCGGTCAGCTGACCTTCCCTCATTGCCCCAGCAACCCACAGCTGGGCTCTTTATTCACTCACTGCTAGGGTCCCTTCCCTAGCAGTTTCTCCTCCTTAAGAGCAGGGCACCTGAGTGCTCTGCGACAGAAGGGCTTTGAAACAGCCTCAAAATGAAATGAGGCCAGTTGAAATGTTTTGAAAGTTTCGAAATGTTTCAAATTTCAAAGCAGCCAGACAGGTGGTGGGACACGGGAGAGCCAGGGCTGCGCAGCCCTGGTTCTCCCCACCTCCCGCTGCCTGGCTGCACTCTGTGGGGCTGGCGGAGCTAATGAGAGTACAGTGCCGGCTCTGCCCACCTCCCACTGCTGGGCTGCACTCTGATCGGCTCCGCCAGCCCCATGGAGCTCAGCCCAGTGGCAGAAGCCGGGCAGAGCTGGGACTGCGCTCCGCCTCCTGCCACCGGGCTGAGTTCCACGGGGCTGTGAGCTGCTGGGAACTGAGCCCGGTGGGGGGAAGTGCCTCTCTCCACTAGACTCAGTTCTTAGCTGATCACAGCGATGGGGAACTCAGCCGGCCTGGAGGAAGCCCCTCCTCCAGCCTGGCTGAGTTCCCCAGTGCTGCGATTGGCTGAGAACTCAGCCTGGCTGGAGGTGCCACTTCCCCCAGCCAGGCTCAGTTCTCCAGTACCAGGTCCCAGGCAGCCAGGTCCCAGGCAGCAGGAGCAGTGTCCTGTGATCTGGCAGGCAGACTGGGGCCTGCCCACACCCCTGGGAGGGCTGCGGGGGCTCTGCTGGATTCCTCCCGGGGGTACGGGCCCCCAATCTGCCTGCTGGATCATAGGACTCTGCTCCTGCTCCCCATCTCCTGCTTGTCAGCAGCCTGAGGTGCAGTTTCCTAGAAACCCCTGCACCTATCTCCTTTAAACTTGGCAGTCTTTATACCCTCAGAAGGGGCTACCATCCCTGCAAGTTTCATCACCATCAGGCAAGAAATGGCAGAGTTATAGGCTATTTCATGTTTCCCCATTATAGCCTATGGGTGAAACATCGAGATGGCATCAAAACAGCGAAACTGTTTCGATGAAATGGAACGGAACAGTGCTTTTGAAATTAAACAAAACTTGAAATGAAACACTGTTCCATCAAAACACTGAAATGGATGTCGAAGCGGAACGCTGCTGTTTCGCACGGCCCTATTACAGCAGTTCCCACTGGGCCTCTGCGTTTCTGCGCCCTTTGATAAGCCACTTCCTAAGTTAAGTCAGGCTGGTGAGTTCCCAAACAACCCAAGAGAGGATTCATTTCAGAGGGTGAAACAATACAAACGGAAGATTTAATGGCCCAGAGTAGGTGAGTGCTGACACAGTTTTGCGGATGTGGCCCTACTCAGCTCTTCTTTATGATGTAAAAATCATATGGGTAAATTAAATCTGGTACAAAGTGTTTCACAGGTAGATTGATTTAAAAGAACCAAGCACTTTAAGCTTCTCCAAACTTCAGCACTTTTTCATACAGGGGCCCCATGCCAAATCTCACTTCCAAGAGCAAAGAGGTAGGGAGGAAGAGTGGCAGAATGACAGTTTTGTCTACTACATGTTCCCTAATTACTAGGGCCTCCCTCCCTCGGTGTGGACTTCAAGAGGGGAATAAGACTGACTGCTTGGCATTGTAAGCTCTCCATAACCTCCAGAACCCACAGCTTCAGGGCAAACCAAAGCTGTTTGCAGCACACAGAGTCAATGACTCTTCAAACAACTGGTGGCTGAATTTCTCTAGCTAGCAGTAGGCTTAAGAATTACCCATTATCTAACCCCACAGCACCTTCTCAAGCCAGGCAAGATTTCACACAGGTGATCCTTATCTACACTATGTTCTCCACTACTGATCCTACCAGTTAAAATTACAGGTCCATTTTTCCTAGTGTAGCCATGGCCAGTCTACAATAACATATGCTGATCCTAGCTGGACCTGCTTTTTCTTCACAAGGGTCATCTTGAAATGAGGGCTCCTGTACACATGCAGGGAACCTGCCCCAATGCGCTGGAAATCCAGCACATCAGAGAAGACTTGATGAATTGAGCTTGCTGAAGCATGGAAATTAATGTGCTCCAGCAGACTCTAGCATCACGTGTATCAGTATCCCTGTGCTGAAAAATGGCGGCAGGGAGCTTTAAACTAAATCTCGTTTGATGAGCTTTAGTTCAAAGTGCCCTGTCACCATTTTTCAGTGCAGGGGATGCTGATACACATGATGCTCAGGCACTTTTAATTAGTGTGGCTCACTAATTAAAGTGCCCTCCTACACGACCTCGGAGCACATGTAAAAATGCCTATTGTGTCCTGGGCAGCACCTGAGGGGTTTAAACTTGCAGTTCACCATATGTGGTTCTATACAGCATGGAGTACCTCTGAATCCATAAGCTATCGTTGGGGGGTGCATGGGGGTGCACGGGGGTGCACGTGCCCCCCCCCCCCCCCCGATGGGGACGGTCCTCCCCGATGGCTTACAACGATGCTGTTGGCAGGGCTGGTGCCCCCCCCTGACAGCGCAGCTGCTGTTGGCGGCTTCTGCGGGTGCCTCCCCCAGATTCAGGAGGCACCAGTCACTCATGCCTGAATCTAGAGACTAAATCTCCACAGTCTCTACAATCTCTCTATGACTGGGAATGGACTTCCCACTCTTTATGTTAAAGAGCAAGGAAAAAACAGTAGGTCAGGACTTCCCTCCTGCCTTTCCACTCACCATATTCCCCATAAAAGAATATGAGACTCATGTTCAAGATGGTTCTTGTCTAATTGAATTAGGTTTTCTGTCCCTCCCTATCAATGTTCTCTGTTATGCTTAGGCCCTTGTACCTGATAGCATTGTAGGTGACCCTCTAGGAATGAGTGAATGGCTTTAAATGAAAGAATATCCCCTTGAGCTGCCTTCTAAAACGAGAACCAAACAGTTTTAGTCTACTACAGTGCATTCATCCCTATTTTTTTTACATTCACTTCCTCCTGCCCAAAATGATCATCGCTCTGGCACAGAGTGGTTGGAGAAATTCCAAAATCTTATAATGCTGCCTCTAAAAGACATTTTTGTCCCATTTTCTAATCTCAGGTGATCTGGAAATTAGAGCTCATTGCTTTTACCTATGTAAAAAAAAAAACAACCCAGCAACACTGGAATAGTTGCTATGATTTAAAAAAATCTACTATAATACATTTTAGGTTTTCATTATTTTTTCTGTATTTGGCAAACAATAATTACATGTTTTTTAACCATAACTTTTTGGGGGTAGTGGCATGGTTTGCTTTTTGTCAAAAAGCCAATTGTTGCTTAAAAATTATTCTTTTTAAAGAAAAAAATTGCGCTGAAGCAATCTACACCAGTTGTGTCTGCAATGTAGAATGTTGTACAGGGGTACTGAGATGAAAGGGCAACCATAGCGCAAAACAAGTAAGTGTTGAACAGGACATGAACAAATCTGGTTGGAAGCTAGAAGGATTTTTCTAAACATCAAAACAATGAGATTCTGTAACAATCTTGTGGTGGGACCAAGAGGCATAGCAGGTTTCAAAATGGAACCCAATTATTTTATGAAAGGGATTATATGGCATAGTTGTCTGAGACAGCAGAGGACTGGATTTGATGGCCTGGGAAGTCTGTCCCAGTCCTGTGTTCTCTGAACCTGTAAGCAAGTGCTGAAGTTGCAGGCCAGTTTTTTAACATGTGCCATTTTCCTGTGCTGTGCCCTTGTCCAAGTGCGAGTGTGGGCTCCGAATGGGTTTTCCAGGCCTAGGTGGGAAGCCTTCTTCCCAAGTGCAAGCATCTCAGCTCTGCTGGGAAGGCAGAATTCCAGCATGAAACATGAAAGCTGGAAAGAGCCCAAAAGCAGCAGCTGTGTTTAGCAAATTGGATAGTGATCTCAGAAAGCGAGCAGGAGGAATCTGTGAACAAGTGAGGTTGGATACAAACTATTTCCCATCTGAATAGGACCTCATGTACCCAATTCAGCAAGCAGGGGCTACTTCCTGCAATTTGCTCTTTCCCGAGGTAACATATAGATGACATTTTGGTATCTGTTCTATTCGGATCTGCTTTTCTCAATGTAAACAGCCCTTCAGGCTTTTTCCATCCAACGTCCATCCTCTGGCTGATTTGAGACCATTTCTGGGAAATACAAGGGGCTCAGGCCATGAAAGGGACTGAAAGATTTTGGAGAGAAAAGATTTGATGCACAAATGAATGGAAGACCAGTGAGCACCTCTGCCTCCTATCAGTAACAAACTAAAATGAAATGGATTGTATTATTTCTATGAGTTTCTCAGCTTCTTCCCAGAATATTTGGAATCCAATAAAAGACAGTACCAGGCAAACCTTATGTCTGACGTGCTGAACAGCAGAATGGGAAAAAAGCCATTTACAATAAACACAAAGCAAAATTTTTTTTTGAAACACAGCAAAATACTTGGTCCTCACAGCACAAACACATGAAGGAATGCAGCTTATCAAAGGGAAAGGAATTCACAGAGGAGACGAGAATACAGTGCTAACAGCTGTTATTAAAGTCTCTTTGGTTTTAAGGTGTTTTTTGAAAAAATGTATTGAAGTGAGAAGGGAGGAAATGAGGGGAGAGACTTGCACCCAGTGGGGCCCCTCACAGCACCAGTGCAATCGCTAGCTGTTGTGGTAGAAACAGCAAGGAGCAGGTTCAGTGTAAGCCCAGCTGCCTCCCCCCTACAAAGACGAGGAAGCAAGCAGGTATGTAGCCAAGGCCCACCCCATGAAGGACTTTACAAACTGCCAGCACCAACTGGCTTTCTGTCTGCATGAATTTTCACAAGAAGCAGAGATGCAAAAGAGGAGTGAGTCTCCTCTCAGTGCCATCTTCTCCATAATAGCATGATTATTCTTCCCAGAATGCAATGCTGACACACGCTACTGCCACGGCAGGGATCAGGATTTCTTCAAAGTTGAGTCTGGGGCAAGAAATGAAGGTGTAAGAGAGACACAGCAGAATGTTTTCTGTGTGAGGATTATACAAATTCCCAATTTTTCAAAGGATCTCCCACAAGGCCCCCTGTGAACATTGAGCCACAGGGCACTTTCTGTCCATCAGCTATTTTAGTCTGGTTACTGGCTTGTGGCCACTTTTCAGGGGACCTATTCTTGATATCCAGAGGACTATTATCTGTGTCCTGGTATGATTTGAAAATCCCGTTATCTAAAAGCTGGCGATTACTTCAGGGCCTATGAATACAGTAAACAATGGTATAATCACCTTATTAGCTCCACAAGGACAAGGGCTGCATCGGGTATACAGTCTTGGGCAGTGGTTCCTAAAGTGCAGCCCACAGGCCACTTTTAGTTTGTAATGTGACTGTGTATAGCCCCAAAAGCGACATTTTAATGGTGGCTGTCCTGACAAAGACAGCTGATTGGCAAGGCTGGAGCCATTGATGGCTCAGTAATAATTGACTGTTAAACTATAGCGGCAGCCCTATATTCTAGACTTAAGGATAGCCAATGTCATTTGTAATGGGTTACATCAGCCATCAGGAATGCAGCTTCACTTCCTCTCCCCCCACCCTAAAATGGACACCAATGTACGAGATGTTTTGGGAGATTCTGGCTTATGTGAACTCGCATAACATGTATTATCACTATCAGCAAGAAAAATCATCTGCATAAGTCTCACTCAAGCTTGAATTAAGCAATGATACTTGATTCTCCTTGTAATTATACAGAGGTAAGGCATATTATGTTATATCTATGGAATATGAAGATATTTTATTGCAGATTCATTTTGTGATGCCACACACAGTTGAGTGCCCCTTTATGAACAAAAGTTTAGGGAACTCTTGTTCTTGCAGCATTGGGGTGAGGTGCACTTGGGAAAGAAACTAAAGTGAAATTACAGAATCATAGAGAATAATAGAGAATAGGCCTGGAAGGGACCTTCAGAGGTCATCTAGTCCAACCCCCTCCCTGAGGCAGGATTATCCCTATCCAAATCATCCCATACAAATCCATCCTCTAAACGCTTTGTAAAAGTACCATCAATCCTGACACAACACAAAATATAACACCCTAACCGGCCACAGGTAAAGCAGGGGAACCATGGCAGCCAATGTCCTGCTTCTATAAAAGGTTGTTAATATACTCTCCAGAGATCCCAGGTAGAGGGCCATACCCCTGGCTACAAAGGAAGGCAAAATCCCCACAGACCCCACAATCTGTCCCAATCTGACCATGGAGTAAAATTCCTTCCTGACCACAAATATGGGGATTGGTCTGACTCTGAATGGAAGGACAAGACCGTCTAGCCAGGATCCTCTGGCTTTGTTCCAACAGAAGTATTGGCACATCCAAGTCAAAATGATCAGCTTTTTGGGAGGGCATGATTAGGTCCTGCTAGTTGGGAGAAATGTTTCTAACGTATTGATAACATTTATGCTGCCAGGTAGAAAATCAGGCTGAATGTGACAAAGGATGCGTACATGAAAACGTACATGGAGGATGGGTAATATAACAGAGCCAGCGTTGGTTACATAACAGGCCTTGTGTCAGGTGAAGCTGAGGTGTCTGAGGTGTCTGCACAGAACAGAGAGGACCTTAATGGACCTCCCAACAGGCAGCAAGTTTCACTTGTTTCACTTGCTATAGCCCATGAGACTGCCCAGCTTACTGTCACATTGTGTGTTCTCACTGAAAGGTGCCTGAGATCACACCTGCTCCAAGAACTCATCTGACCAAAGTCAGCTTTCATCAGGATGGCAGACATAACAGAGCCCAACAGATGATTTGCCAACACCAGACTGGAGAGCCGAGCTCCTGCAAGACGGGGGCATAGCCAGCCTCCAGACAGCAATAACAACCTGCTTCTTTAGTGTTTAGTCCCTCGAGTGCTGTAGTGCTGAAGGGTTGAAGCAAACTCCTTGCACAGTTCCCTAAAGATTTGCTTCCCTGTGCAAAAGTCCTGCAAGCACTGCTGTTTATATCAGTGCTGCAAAATGATAGGTCCTGCCATGTCTTCCTGCTACTTCTGCTCTGGAAAAGCCAGTGTCCTCATGGAGATTGAATGGCAGTTGCAGTGCTAAGCATGTCTGTCCAGCCTGCCCTGAAAGGGTCATTTTACCATGTACACTGCATTCTGCATTTCAGAAAACATTCCTGAATACCATCCAGTATCTTCCCAGGCACCTACCCTGCTGCATAACATTTCAGCCACAAGCAGGAACAGCTCATTCAACAGATTCTGGGTTATTCCCTGTAGGAATAGGTGGTAGTGAGAATCATGATCTCTAAGAGCCTCGGGCGTGCGCAACCTTGGACTAAATTTGCTTCTACACAGGAGCCTGATTTGTAAGCCAATTAGTTCTCCCACAATACAACAAGGTGTTCTTACAGAGTCTCCAGCTGGCAAGGTGCTAAAAACCTGAAGATACATTCCCAGCAAAGTTATGACAATTTCATGTAGCTAGAGCTCTAGTGTGGATAGGGTGTGGTCCATACACTGCTCTGCAATGTGGACTGTTTGAAGCATGCTCGCCTGGCTTTTGTCTGGAGGCACAAAGGCTGGGATGCAGGTAGGCACGCAATGAAGAGATGTCCACTGTCACTACACGTTTGTGCTTCCCATAGGTCTGAGATATGGAGTCAGGCAAGTAGGTAGGTTCCAGTTCTTCACTGTATCCAGTCCCTGATAAAGTGATTTTCAAGCTCTTACTAGGTGAGGGATTCCAACTGCAGCCTGGGTTGAAATGACACCTGATGCATTTCCATAGTGAGGTTTATTTTGGAAAATGTAACAATTCAGAGGTGCCAAACCTCTGCAGGCTAGCAGATATTTCATGGGTTCTGTACTGTTCAGGTCTTGTGGGCTGCTATAACATCTCCTGGAATGAGCCTGTTTGCAATATAATCCTGTGTGCGCTGCCACACACTGCTAGGGGAGTTTAAATTAAATGTCAAATGTGATTTGGCATTTTAAATACAACAGTGGGTGAGTGACCTTTAAGAGGATGTGACTTCCTGGCTCTGTCTGTAAGCAGCCGTTCTGGCATTCTTTAAAGTGAATGTGGGAGGGGAGTCTGAGAGGAGGTTCAGGTGGAAAGAGTCACTGGGGCATGCCACAGGTTTTTCAGGAGCAACATTCTTCCTTTCTTTGCTGTTTTCTGCTTCTTTGGTGCCTTGAGTCATTGTTAAATTTGTCAAGAGTGATTTACAACTGTGTCAACAAGTGGGATTTTAGTCCCTGGTTCTTGCTGATGAGAGAAGCAGGGGGAAAATAGCAAGCAGCTTGTTATAGAGGAAGGTTAGTAAGGGGGAGCACAGCCACTTCGCTAAACCATTGTCTTTTGCCCACTCAAGTATGATTGTAATTGCTTTGCCCTTCCCAGAAGACTAAAATCGCAACTAGATGTTTGTCTTGCCTTCCAAACATTGCTGAATGGGCATGTGTGTGGCAGAAATGTAGACTTCGCATCCAGGGTTATGTTTGCCATTTGCTTCTGTAACATACTGAGAGCTGACACTCCGGTCTGACTTAAGACATCAAAGTGCTTATCCTGAAATCACGTATTTGCATGACAAATGACAATTTGTCTGGAGGCTACCATGCCACTGTTCAGTTTATCAAAGGTGGAGAAGTTAAAGTAGTCTTTTTGCTGGGGTTAGAAAAACCAACACATGGAATGCTCATTCATTACTTCTCTGATCCAAGAGCGAAAACTCCTGTTTGAATTGGACAGAGCTGAATCAACAACATTACCTTCTTAATCGAGTCAGCAAACATGCTGTCTGCTGCAAAGCATAAAAGGTTCAGTGACTAAATCCAAGTGAAAACAGGATCTACCTCTATTTAACAGCTCTCCCGGGGATCAATAACATTTGTGCCCCCACAGCATGCCAAACCAAAGAATGCTTGTGACCCATACCTAAACTGCTAATACATGAGTCATGAGGAGAAGCATCACAAGCTAAACACCTGTCGAGCTTATCATATCAGCAGCCTCTTTCACCACAGTGACATGTAAAGCTCAGACAATCCCGTACCAAATACAGAATCAATAACTGCAGAAGTAGAGGGGAACACTGGGGAATAAAAAGCACAGGATAAAATGAGATGGAGTGTCAGCATAACCAATGTTTGGGGTCAGCTACTCAGCATATGAGGGAGGATGAGAAATGTATTTTCTCATGCGACAGTTAATGTGGTTGTATTGCTTGTTTGGATGTTCCCCACTGAAGTTTTTTATGGATGAGTTTTTTTGTTCTGTGGGGACAGGGTTGAGTGTAGTAATGATTTGAGTGTAGAGGGGTTGGGCGTGGATAGGCAAAACAAGTGACTAGTTAGAGTCCTTCCTATGGAGGAAAGTTTTGGAGGACTAGGCTCGTTCTTTCCATCCAACCCCCTGGATGCTCCTGGAAGAGACTATTTCCCTGTGAATGATGGCTGTTCCCAGAAAGAGTGGAGCCTGAAAAGGGTGAGCAGTGGGCATGCACGTGCATGTGTGTATGTGCACCTGCTAGCCTGTGGCTCACTGAAGTCTGCTAAAGCCCACTGGTATGAAGCCCCGAAGAGTGGAAACAGATGGAGTCTGCCACGCTGGGACTGCAGCTGCAGCTGTGAGACAGAGGCGATCGTGCTGAGGCCCAGCAGAGAAGTTGAGACCTCTGGGGAGGAGTTTTGCTGCAGAGACAGTGATGATTGCTGCCTGCTGGGAACCCAAGGAAGCTCCATGAGCGGACTAGGGAATAGTCTACTTAATCCAGAGAACTGCCTGCCACTGGAACCAGCCGTGGACTGAAAAGTAAGAACTGGCTATGCTTGAGAGTGAAGTGATAGGAGACAGTGTAGTTTGAACCTATATTTTATCTTCTGTCTTCCCCAGTTAGGTTGTAGTGTTTCCCTTAGTTATTAAAGTTGGTCACTGCTATCTCTAGAACTTAAGAGTCAAAGAGAAGCAGGGCTGGAAGGGACCTCCAGAGATCATCTAGTCCAACCTCCTGCCTGAGGCTGGATCGTCCCTATCCAAACCATCCCATACAACCATAATCTCAAACAAGACTACCCTCAACCCAGACACAACACAAGACATAACACTCTAACCTGCCACTGGTACAGCAAGGGGGACCATGGCAGTTAATGTCCTGCTTCTGTAAAATATTGTCAATATATGCTCCAGAGGTCCCAGGTGCCCCTCACTACAGAGGAAGATAACCCCCCCCCCCCCCGACCTCACCAATCTCACCATGGAGTAAAATTCCTTCCTGACCCTAAATATGGTGATTGGTTTGATCCTGAATGGAGGGGCAAGACCTTCTAGCCAGGATCCTCCTAGCAGGATAATCAGCTTACCCAGTTGAAGTCCCCCGCCTTAGCGGTAGCCAGCACCCAATGCCTCTGGGAAGGCTTAAAAACGCACTGACTGTGACAAGGAAACAAGGTGAGGTCACTAAAGACGAATATACCTCCTCTGCTCGTGCTTGTAGGGAGGCAGTTAGGCGGGCCAAAGCTACCATGGAGCTGAGGATGGCAACCCAAGTAAAAGACAACAAGAAATTATTTTTTAGATATATTGGGAGTAAAAGGAAGGCCCAGGGAGGAATAGGACCCCTGCTAAATGGGCAGAAACAATTGGTGACGGACAGGGGGGACAAGGCTGAACTCCTCAACAAGTTCTTTGCCTCAGTGTTCCTAAGTGAGGGACATGACAAGTCTCTCACTGGGGTTGTAGAGAGGCAGCAAGGCGCCAGACTACCATGTGTAGACCCTGAGATGGTGCAGAGTCACTTGGAAGAACTGGATGCCTTTAAGTCGGCAGGCCCGGATGAGCTCCATCCGAGGGTGCTGAAGGCACTGGCCGACATCATTGCAGAGCCACTGGCGGGAATATTCGAATGCTCGTGGCGCACGGGCCAAGTCCCAGAGGACTGGAAAAGGGCTAACGTGGTCCCCATTTTCAAAAAGGGGAGGAAGGAGGACCCGGGCAACTATAGGCCAGTTAGTGTCACCTCCATCCTTGGTAAAGTCTTTGAAAAAATTATCAAGGCTCGCATTTGTGAGAGCCCAACAGGGCAAATTATGCTGAGGGGAAACCAGCACGGGTTTGTGGCGGGCAGATCATGCCTGACCAATCTAGTCTCTTTCTATGACCAGGTTACGAGACACCTGGACACAGGAGGAGGGGTGGATGTCATATACTTAGACTTCAGGAAAGCCTTCGATACGGTATCCCACCCCATACTGGTTAACAAGTTAAGTGGCTGTGACGTGGATGACTACACAGTCTGGTGGGTGGCGAATTGGCTAGAGGGTCGTACCCAGAGAGTCGTGGTGGATGGTTCGGTCTCGACCTGGAAGGGTGTGGGCAGTGGGGTCCCGCAGGGCTCGGTCCTTGGACCAATACTCTTCAATGTCTTCATCAGCGACTTGGACGAGGGAGTGAAATGTACTCTGTCCAAGTTTGCAGATGACACAAAGCTATGGGGAGATGTGGACACGCCGGAGGGCAGGGAACAGCTGCAGGCAGACCTGGATAGGTTGGACAAGTGGGCAGAAAACAACAGAATGCAGTTCAACAAGGAGAAATGCAAAGTGCTGCACCTAGGGAGAAAAAATGTCCAGCACACCTACAGCCTAGGGAATGACCTGCTGGATGGCACAGAGGTGGAAAGGGATCTTGGAGTCCTAGTGGACTCCAAGATGAACATGAGTCGGCAGTGTGACAAAGCCATCAAAAAAGCCAATGGCACTTTATCGTGCATCAGCAGATGCATGACGAATAGATCCAAGGAGGTGATACTTCCCCTCTATGGGGCGCTGGTCAGACCGCAGTTGGAGTACTGCGTGCAATTCTGGGCGCCACACTTCAAGAAGGATGCGGATAACCTGGAGAGGGTCCAGAGAAGGGCAACTCGTATGGTCAAGGGTCTACAGACCAAGCCCTACGAGGAGAGACTAGAGAAACTGGACCTTTTCAGCCTCCGCAAGAGAAGGTTGAGAGGCGACCTTGTGGCTGCCTATAAGTTCATCACGGGGGCACAGAAGGGAATTGGTGAGTATTTATTCACCAAGGCGCCCCCGGGGGTTACAAGAAACAATGGCCACAAACTAGTAGAGAGCAGATTTAGATTGGACATTAGGAAGAACTTCTTCACAGTTCGAGTGGCCAAGGTCTGGAACAGGCTCCCAAGGGAGGTGGTGCTCTCCCCTACCCTGGGGGTCTTCAAGAGGAGGTTAGATGAGTATCTAGCTGGGGTCATCTAGACCCAGCACTCTTTCCTGCTTATGCAGGGGGTCGGACTCGATGATCTATTGAGGTCCCTTCCGACCCTAACATCTATGAATCTTTGAATCTATGTGACAGGATCTTGGTGCACCTGTCACTAAGAGCAGAGGCTGTTTGAGAAGCAGCCAGCAGATTGTGGGGTGGCTGGGCTTGAGGCATATAAGCCCAGGGCCGGAGCTGCTTAGGTAGTCTAACCTTGAGTGCTACAGAGAGAGGAGCTCCTAGCAGTAGGGCTCCTGCTGAGATGGGGGGTGAGCAGCACTGAGCCTGGGAATCAGCCAGGCCTTGGAAGTGATAAGTCTCAGAACTGGAGCAGGTGAGCCCATAGCCTGGAGAGGGATAGCAGAGAGTGGAAGGTGAGTGCCTGAAGTCTAGCACTGCATAGAGCAGTGCCCAAGAAGGGCAAGGCAGGCCTTGGAATAGATGCATCTGGGAACAGGGGCCCAGCACCTGAAGGGTGGAAGAGATAAGCCTGGAAGTAAGGGCCAGGGGCCCAGTGCCAGAGGTAAGGGATAGGCCTGGGGCCCAGAGAGAGCTTGGGTGTAGGAAGGACAAGGTATGTAAGAGGGTCTGGTGCCTGGAGGGGGAGGACTAGGATGTACTGAGAGATGTTCCAGTGCCTGGGGCCTGCCAGAGGGAAGAGAGTTGTTAGCTGATCACTTGTGAGGCATGGGAGCGGTGCAGAGGATGGGGGCCAGGAAACTAGCCCTTAAGGCAATGACTAGAAACACCTGTTGTCCTAAGAGTAAAACCAGGCTTGGGGCAGCCTTTCTTTCATCACAAATTAATAAAATCAAGGTTTGGTGGGTGTGTAAATGGGAGCGGGCCCCAAGGGGAGCCAGAATAGTAAGGGCTGAGCAGGATTGTTGCAACCACCTCTAAGATGGGCACTTGCTGTCCCCTGCATGCCCTTTTTCTTTCTACTATGTGTGTCAGTGTAGCAAAAAGCAAAGCCCTGAAGCATGGGAAATACCCATGGTAGAAAACAGGCATAGCTACACCTACATCATCCCAGACCAGTGGCTGTCCAACCTCTTCCTGAGCACCTCCAGTGATGGAGAGACCACAGCTTCCCTAGGCAGTCTATTCTACAGCCTTAGTCTTCTCACAATGAGGAAGTCTTTCTGGGTATCCAGTCTAAATTTACTTTCATGTAACTTCAAGCCATTTTGCTGCATCCTCCTGTCTGCAGCAAGAGAGGAAAACTATTTTCCCTTTTCTTTATGGGAGCTTTTCAAGTATTTGAAGACCATGATCATGTCCCCTTCTTAAGTGCCTTTGCCACAAGCTGAACATGACTAGCTCCTTCAGCCTCTCCTCATATGACTTGTTTTCCAAACCCTTGCTCATCTTTGTTGTCTGCTTCTGGACCCTCTTTAACTTCTCCATGCCCTTTTTTAAATTTGGAGCCCAGAACCTGGCTGTCCTTCTACAATTGAGTTATCTCATCTGAAGGGGAGTTTGTAGTTTTACTGCCCTGATTGATTTGGGGTCCAGTCAGAAATATACAACTTTACCTCCTCTCTTTGAACTGGGATATCCTTACTTTTCATCATCCTACAAGGACTGCCATATAATTTAATACTTTTTAGCCAGTGTCCCCCTGATCTCGGGAAACAGTTATCAATGCCCCCTCAATAACAAGGGGATGCAGGACATATGAACCCTACCTCTGCCAGAACATAAATCCAAAATATTCCCAGTACACAAATACTATGCATCTTTCCCATGCTGCCTGCAGTGGTGTCCATGAACCTGATCCTGAGAAACACTAAGCCCTGCAGGACCAGGGAGTGGTACTCTCTTATGGCTGACATGCTTGCTTCCTCCAGTATGGGGGCTCTGAAAGAAAGATAAACTGTCTCAGAGTGCACTGGAAATCACTCCTTAGATCCACCACACTCTGTGTGGTGACATGGGATACAACCTAATAGCTGCACATCCTAGTGCCAGCTGTGTGCTTAGAGCTACATTGTGGATTCATGTACCCAAGGTATAGTGCCTGTACACAGCATTGCAATGAAAATAATCAAAGGTTAGCTTCTTAACTTGAGCTTACATGGGTGTGCATCTGACTGCTCTATAGACATTAGACAATACTTTGATTTCTGTTATGACTTCACTGCAAAGTTAACTTAGGGTACATACAGACATTACACTCGGATTGACCTGATGTAAGTGCTGAACTGCATATACATTCAGGGAGTTTAGATGGGGCAAAAAATGGCCAGCCCAATCTAACTTAGTGCACCTCCTCAGGTGAACTAACTAGATTGGGCTAACCTGTGCCTGGTCTAACTGAATGTATGTAACATTCAGAGCACAGCCCCAGGGCTGGAAAAGCTCATCTGTTTACCTCAGCCATGGGGCTGCACTTTTCCTATCCCTCCCCCATCCTGACCAGGCTATTTTTTTAGCCCTCCAACCTCTTTCACCTCCAGGCGAGCACTCCCCCAGCACCCACCAAACCACTTTGCCAGACATGCTAGTCCCCCACCTCTTCAATCCCTACCGCTTCTTCCCCCACCCTTGCTCACTTAAATCATACCCCTAGCGCAGCTCCTGGCATTGGGAGACAAGCACAGAAGCAGGAACCAATCTGCAATCATGTCTTAAAGTGAGCAGTGCAATCATAGATTGGGTCTTGGGAACATCTGCATGTGCCCTTAACTACTCTCAAGTTAATTTAACCTAGACAAGAGCGGGTGTAACATGAAACAATTCTCCAGAAGTTGTGTCCAGATTGGTGACACACACACACTGTTACGGCACTAAGCTTTCTGGAACATATACTATGTTGTTTTTTTAAGCTGCAGTCTGCCAAAATCTTCTCTGTGAATTGTGGGCAAGTTGTCTGCTGTTTCTTGGTATGGGACTGGGGAGAAAGTTTTGGGAAGATATTGGAGATACCCAGAGCGGCCGTCTTATTAGAAGCTGACAAGTTATGTTAATTCAGGATTCTGCCTATACTGCAAATGAGCCAGCCAACTCAAGTTAAAGTTAGGGGAAACACTTGGTTATAATATGAGGTAACTTTGCAGTGCATCTCTTGCTTACACTGTATCAGGGATCTTTTTTTTTTCTGTATTTGTACAGCAATGAACAAAATGGAGCTCTGGCTATGAGATGCAGTTGTTGGCAGAACTGTAACATTAGGTTCTAGCAGATGCCTATTGTCTATGTCAGTAGTGACTGAAAGAAAGAAAATCACTTACCTATTTCATTTTCAAGTTTTATTTTGAATCTAGCAGAGATTTAATTGCTCATTAAGAGCTATTTACATGCAAGTCAACTTGATTCAAACTGGTTTAGATTTACCAATCTAAAAGAAAATCTTGTAGTAAAAATTAGCTTAATGAAATGGCTCCAAAAGGGCTGAAGTGATTGTCTTCATAGTTTAGCAAAATAAATTTATCACTTTACTCCTCTGGCATAAAAGGAACCCTGGACAATTTCATCACAAAAAAGGAAAATGTTTGCAAAAGCTGTGAGCAGCTGTGAAGGGGGGTTTACTGGAAAATGACTTGCAATTGTGAGTAAATTTGCTTCTAAAGCAAACTGCAGTGAGGCACTTTTGGTGTATTCATTCAAACACCACACACTTGTATGTGTTTCAGAGAATTTGGTAATTACAGCTGATGTTCCCACAGATGAAATCAGTCATTTGCAGAGCTGTTATCTTTTCATGATGTTCTTATTTTGGAAGGAGAGCAAACCCAGCAATTCTTCTTTATTAGCCTTTGCCCCAACCCAGTAAACTGGAAAGAATAGTGGAACTTTCCTTTCTTGGAGAGAAAGCAGTTAAAGTGGAAGGGGAAAGACACTGCTGCAACAAGAAATTCAGAAGGGAAGGCTGTTAGGGAAGGAAGAGGACACAGCAGTGGGTATGAGGTGGGAAGAGTACTGGGAGTTGTCTTTGAGAGGGGCCAAGGTAGCAGCAGTTACAAGATCTTGCTATGGCTACAAACTTGACACCTGTTCTAAATTCATACTAAAGACTGCCCCTCTTTCACCTGGTGTTCAGGCTAGGGAGACAAAATCAGCTAGATGGGATGCTAGCCACATCATTCCTTCTTGTGCGCCTGGTTCTAGAAATGGGTGTGCCTTAACCACACTATTCCTGTAGAATATTAGACTTGGGAGAACTCTTGACCGTTCAGAAAGTGAAACATTTCACAAATGAGTTATAACATTGAACACCAGGGCTAAGTACAGACACTTGAAATGCCAGAGGTTGAATCGATGTGGGCTTTGCAGGTTAGTCTAAGCTGACTAGATTGAATCAATAAGCAAGTGAACAGACATTCACTTATGAGTCCATAAATTCAATCACATGCCTGCAGTGGCCCAGGCTGGAAGCTGGGGTGTGCTAGTGCAGCCTTTCTGCTCAGCCAGAGCAGGTATCTGGGCCAAGGCTAGCCTACCCACCCTGCAAGTGAGGGTTGCAGGGGAGGTATAAAGCATCCTGAGATGCTGGGGGACTGTGAGTTAACTTGAATCTGGAGAGGATCTGGGACGGAAGTTAAATAAACCTATTTAACCTAAATCAGTTAAGTCTGATACTACATCCATCCAGGTTTATCTTAAACCCAGTTTTGGTCATTTTGAAAGCCGTTTATGTGCACTGAACTTTTGTTATATTACAGATTTGAACCAATTTCTGATCACTTGCACTGGTTTATGTGTCATTTCTGTCCCTAGCCTAAGAGCTGTGCTTATCTGGAATATGCTTGGGTCGAACTGGGAACTCCGTTTTTTTTACCTTCACTTTGGTTTATGGCATCTGTGCTGTTCTGTGTGCTATTCTATGTACATCCAATCTTACTTGAAGCAAGGTCACTGTTTTTAGATGTATGCCTGACAGCTACCTTATTCAATAAGAGCGCTTGACAACTGGTTGAATGAGTGCTGGAGAAGCCGTCACTGAGCAACCTAAGGCTATCAATTTTAATCATATCAACATCTAGTTTAGCCCCAGAAGATAATGAACTCTATATACTGACACCTGGAGAAAGGGGCTAGAATTTCTTCAGAATTTAAGGGAAACTTCTTTGTGGAGGCTGGCCATCACTATGCATAAGCAGTGATTACAGGGGAGAGATCGGGATTTTGTCCATCCTGAAGTGTGGGAGGAAAAAAAAAGATCAGAGTAAAACAGCATGATTCTCAGGGCTTTTTATTTTCAAAGCTCTGTGACTCTTGACTGCTTTAAGAGTAAGGTCACTGTGGTTAAGAAGTTCTCTTGTTAAGCCTGTGCTGTTCTTGCCCCAGCTGTATTGTCCTCTGACAGCAGTCCAGAGAGTCCATGGGTGTAAGCTGCAATGTTTGGTGATCATTAGGGGTGCACCGATAGAGGGTTTTTTTGGCTGATACCAATGACTGATTTTTTTTTTTTTAAATGAGCCATATTGACCGATACTGATCTGATTTCCAGTGTGCAGCGGGGCAGCTTGAAGAGCAACATCTGACTGGTAAGTCTGTTGTGGTAGAAGGGGCATGGAGGCGGGGGCAGATCAAGGTCCCTGCAGGGAGGGTGGGAGTGGGGGTGGGGCTGGGGCAGGGGTAGGCACTGCCGAGCAGGGGCAGAGTGTGAGATACAGGATTGTCCTGTAAGCAGCTCATCTGGAGGGCATGACAGGTGGCTCCTGCCGCTGCATGCACCCTGGGAGGGCATGGGGGGGCATGTGCCCCTGGATCTGCGTGGGGTGAGGGCAGGCTGCTGCTGTGGGCTGGGACCAGGAGTGGTGCTGGGCTCTTCCCAATGGGGGGCTGGGTTGAGCTGTGCTCAGGCTGGGTGGTGGCAGCAGTGGGAGGGGGAATATTGGGGGGGAATGCAGCCACCTCAAAATTTGTTGTGGCCCCCACAAACTCCCCCACCCAGCACCACTTCTGCTTGCCTCGAGCGCAGCCTGGCCCAGCCCCCTGCTGGGAAGAGCTTGGCACCACCCCAGCCCACAGCGGCAGCCCACCTGTGTGCAAATCTGGGGGCACACACCACCCCCTGCCCTCCCAGAGTGTGTGCAGCGGCAGGAGCCACCCCTCCCCCTGCGCCCTTGGAGGAGCTGCGAGCAGCTTTGTTCCTGTGCCCTGCCCTGGCTGTGCATCACCTGCCCCAGTCCCAGCCCCAGCCCCACTCCCTCCCTGACCACGGGGGCCTTAGTCTGCCCCCCCCAAGCCTCTTCCCTCACAACAGACTTACTAGCTGCACCCAGCTGCTCTCCACGCTGCCCGCGTCGTGTGCTGCACTGCAGCTGTGTGCATGCACGGGCATTTATTGGTCACATCAAACAAAAAAAGCTGATTGCTGATACTCTCAATTTTCCTTATATCGGTGCCGATCCAATATGGGACAAATGTATCAATGTACCTCTAGTGCTCACTCAGCGCTTAGGGAGCATGTGAGATATCTTTATTCAGCATCTGGTTCCAGTACCATTATGCCTGTTCATAAAAACAACTAGCCCTTCACCAAACACTGATCAGACTATCTGGGAAGCTCAAGCCCTTAAGGATACAGTCCCCAGTGACATGTGTTCCCTTTCAAGCCAAAATACACAGTTGCAAATACAGTAAAATCTGTGTTAACTGTCAGTCTACTATCCAGAACACTCTATTAACCACCCCCACCCCTGCGCTGTGTTCCACGTGCGGTGCCACTACCTTGCTTCACATGCAGCTGCACCCCGCCCCCCACCTCCACCCCCCTGTTCTGCAGTGGCTTTCAAAAAGTTTGAAAATCCCTTCCCAAGGTAACCAGAATTTTTAGGTAACCAGCACCCCCCATTCCCCACTCATGCCAGATAACATTGTACTTAGAAATAAGCCACCCCCATTTTCTCATATACAACATGCATTTTTCCCACAAAAACAACTCACCGAAATTGGGGTGTATATTTTAAGTAGCAAAGCTGCTTTCTTCACTGGAAAAGAAGCACTCCTGGAAACATGGTCCATGCCATGTGGCTGCCTACATGGCTGCCAAGATGGTAGAGTCCTGTGTTAAACCTCTCACAGCCATAGCTTTGGCTGAAGCCTGTAACTTGTGCCTGAAGCTGCAAGTGAGCTGCTGGCAGAGTCATAGCCAGGCATTTTGGTTCTTGGTGCAGGTTCTGTAAAATACCCACCTATATGCTATTATATAACATTACTTCCATTTGATTTGGTGCCCCCCATGCAAGAGCACTTGGTGCCATTGCAGGGCTGTTATTTCCTTTGGTGCAGTATTGGCTGCTGGTAGTATCCTGATGTACTTTGTAATGTCATAAAACAGTTTATTTACAGGAACTTCTATAAAGAACTGCTAACTAAAGAACAATCCTGCTACTATCCTTGCAAAGGCCAGGAGTCTAACCTTGTGTGATGTAAAACAAATCCTCTTGGAAACTTACAGCATCCAGGAAGTGTGGTATCCCAGAAGACAGTCTGGGCAAGGCAGCTGGCACTAGGAACTTTCTGGTGCCACACTTTTTGAATAATGTGTTTTCAGGAGGACTTACTTTTTGTCACATAGGTGGCTATGACAAAATTTCTTTTTCTATCTTTTCTATCCCAAAACAAGATGCATTTTTTATTTGGAGGCATTCTGTATGTGAGAAAATAAGGTAATACTAAACTTACTAACAATATGACATCTTTGGGGTGCCCTGTGCTGACAGTACATCAGCACTATTGCTGTCAGTAGGCAACAAGGTCATTTAGGATCATAGGTTTTAGAGGGGCCTCCTGGTCCATCAAGTACAGTCTCCATTTGCTTTGATTGTTTAATATTTGGGGTCCTGATTGTGCGGGCCAGGAGCGATCCGGGCCCTTTTTCGCGCCGCGCGGGCTGTGGCCAGCAGCCCGGGCATGCTGGGTCGGAGAAAACAGGCGGCACGCTAGTATTAGGCACGGACTTGTAATGGTTGATTTAAGATTGTTTACTTACACTGAAGATGGTTGCGGTGTCAGCTGGAAAACTTGCTTGAGTTGCGGTTACAGATAGAAAAGAAGAGAGGCGGACTAGAGTTCCTTCCCGTGAACATTCTTCTAGCCCATCCGGTTGGAGGGTCTAAACCACGAACCCGTCGCGCCAACCGAAGAAAGTACTCAAAGTAGAGAGCTCTGAATAGACTCACAGGAAGTTTGCTAGGCTCCGTGGATCCTTTTTGCGCGCAGGGAAGAGGGATACGTCAAGGATTGCGCTCGGTGATGGGGAGAGGCTAGAGGCTGATCAGACCCCTGTTGCCTGCTTGAAATGCGCTGGGTCCGATAGGCTCAGCAGCACTTAGAGATCTTCACACAGTGTGAAGTCTCCTCCTCCTGGTGTTTGTGGAATCCTCCAACTTGGGCGGAAACCACTCAAGCTTTTTATATGGCTAGCAAGCCAATCACTAGCCACCACGTGTGAATAATTTCACGCAAACCAATAATGGGGCTTGAATTATCATACAAATGGCGGGAACTCTTTGCAACGAGCATTTCTTAACTGCTTAACTTAAAGAAGAAATGCACACTGCAAAGAAAGCTACAATTTGGCGGGAAAATAATTCAGTGGCGCCAAAGCACACACAAAACAAAAAATCACACCCTCGGGTTGTGACACTGATGTCTCAATATCCTGGGGCTGTTACATCTTTGAGTTCCTCTTGGGCAAAACAGCAGATCTGGTGTCACTTAGCTGTCTCCTTTCTGAGATCAGGAGAAAGTATTGCCTATTTCTCCTGTGTGTGTGTCCAGTTAGGATGACTGATCTGTACAACTGTAGAGCTACCTCATTACACCACTACTATTTTTGACTAGTGTTTTCCCAGGTTTGCTCAATTTCCATTTCAGGAAGTAGCAGCAATTCCTAGGTCCCTATATCATATTGACTTTTTGGTTTTTCCTTTGTCTCTTTCAAGATCTACCATCTCCCATGATGCTAACATCAGTTTCTAGAAGTGCAAGCGTTCTTGTTGTCAATTTTTGTTGAACAACATGTCAGTAAGTGAGAAGCGTTGTTTCATAGAAGCTGCTCTGTGCTGGACCAGTGCTAAACTGTGGGGTATGAGCCAGAGGGGTTTCCTATCTCTGAATGCAGTATGATCAAACCACTTTCTTCAAATACAGTAGTTTCCAAATATGCTTTTGGCAGCTTTGCCCTGACTGTGAACTACCCATGCTCACTGTGGTCAATTATATTGCAACTCTTGGGGAAAAACTAGCATCAAACATTAGAAATGTGTCCCTAAAGCAAAGGGATTGAGTGGATCAGGGTTCATTGCTGATTTTTTCATAGGCCTTTTCTTCACTAGAACATAGAGATGGTGCCAAAAATCTAATGTGGATAAAGCAAGCTGTTGTTCTAACATGTTAGTCTTTTCTTCCTAGTGAAAAAAGCCTTAAAGAGATCTCTCTTTTCCCAAGTCTCTTCTACATAGACCCTCCAAAATAAAAAAACTGTTTTATGTCAGGGGAGTGTGGCAGGACCACCCACTACAAGTACACCTTGTTGGGAGTCACCTGCTCCAAGATCTCCCAGCTCATCAGTCCTGCTAGCTTAAAGCGTTTTAGAGGCTTCCATGTCACAGAAGGGCCACAGAAGTTGAACAGTGAAATAAAGCCTCAAGAGTAGCCCCGTGGTCAGTTTTCTGTTTTGTTTTTTTGTTTTTTTTGGGGGGAGGGGGTTGATTTTTGTTTTTTTTTAATTAGATGAATATATCATATAGGCCATGGGCTCCCAATTCCCCCAAATTTAGAGGGTTTGTAAGCTTAAAGTTTAAATTTTATCTTTTAAAGGATATTAAATTAATAGGATCTATTTTGTTATATTTGGAAGAGACAGAACCTAACCTGGCATTTGCACCTAATGGAGTTTAAGTAGTAACCTGGTAACTGCATAGTGGGTGGGCAAGAGCTGCAAAAAATGCCTGTCCATTGTGTGAAGGAATGGGTCTCAAACCTTTTTGGTTCTCACATCTTTTAAATATTCTGTTATACTTCAGTGTCCTACTATACTTCCAGATTACGGAAGTGTGATAAGAGTAACAACAGTTTGTGTCACTACAATCAGGCTAGAACCTGCAACCTGAGATTGTTCTTCATGGTTTCCATTTCTTCCTTTTTTCAGTATATGAGATTTTCCTCTTTCCTTTCTCCTACTTACCATCTGTAGAAGTTTGATGCATTCTCCCAGGCCTTCACATACCCCAACTTGAGAAACTCTGGCATGAACACATAAGAAAGTGAAAGACTGGGGGAGGGAAAAGTGATAGATCCCAGCACAAATCAAGAAGTTGTTGTGCAGCTTTACCCAAACATAAACTGCTAAAGCATAGTCCAACTGTACTGTGGTCTAATAGCCAGAGTGAATTTTCTGTTTATAACTGGTTGTTAAATTATGTCTGAGTCGTATACAGAGAAAAAAGGACTCCTACTTCCAATAACCCAGGGACCCCGCTTGCCTGGCAAGGAATTCAGCTAGGATGTCATTATAGAGGTGAGATAAGTCTTTAAAAATGACTACAAGTCTTTACACTTAAAATATGCATAGCCAGTCCATGAATAGAAATTCAATGTATTGATGCACTGCAAGCAGTTGTATGAGGATTGACTGAGTTATTGCTGATCCCACAGACAAAATCTGGAACCATCATGTTGGATACCCTCCTGGGAAGGAAAAGCCTCACCATTCATCTTGAAAACATGGTGATTTGTCACTTGCTGAGGTCCCCTGTGAAGTCTAATGACTGGTAAGTGCAATTAATTTTTCAAAATTTTGTTAACCAAGAAGTCTCATTTCAGTTCATCTCACAGTAGTGAATTGCCTTTGGCCTCTCTGTCCAGTGTTGCCAACAGACTAGAGCCCACAGAGAACTTAGACCAATCCACCAACACATTATCTGAGCATCAGCATGGCATGGTTTATGTCAAGGGCTGGCAACCTGGAACCAAGAGGGAGCTGAATCCATCCAGTGAATTCAGCATGCAGAGCTGTGGCTTCAGCAGCACTTGGCATTGGGGGATTCTCTCTCCACCATGCTACAGTTGGACATTTGGGGATTCTGCAAAGTGGGTGCTCTCCCTGTGCCCTGCAGCATGTAGGCATTGAGGAGAAGCAGTTGGAAATGCCCACCCATCTCAGACTGGAGCAGGGTTATTCCAGCCTGTCACGAAGAAACACTACTGAGTAGGGCTGTGCGAAGCTTCGGGTGCTGATTCGATTCAGAGGAGATTCGACCCAAATCAGTGGCTGAATCTCCAAAACCAAATTGAATTGGGGACCAATAAAAAGGTCTGAATAGATTCGAAGCTCTCCGAATCTTTGGAAAAGATTTGGACAGCTTCGATGATTTGGGCAGTCCCTGCCTGCTGCAACAGGGAGCTGGGCCCAGATGTCATGCTGGTAGGTAGGGGGCGAGGGGGGGGGCTGGGGGAGGGGACCATGGGGGGATCCCTGCCAGGTCCCATCCCCTGCCTGCTGCCCTGCCTGCTCCAGCTTCCAGTGCTTTAAAAAAAAAGCCCCACTCACCAGGTGCTGCCGGGTGGGGGGAGATCCTTACTGTCCCCCACTGCCACATGCTGCATGGGGGGGCTCTTCCATGAGCCCCCTGCCCACCTGCTCCCTCAGCCTCCCCCATGGCTGCTATGCCCACCCTATCTCTGGCCCTTTAAGAAAAAAAAATGACCCCCCCCCAGGACTCACTGGTGCCTACAGTGACCTTGGGGCTTCAGGGGGCTTGTGGAAGAGCCCCCCATGCAACACGGGGCAGTGGGGGTCAGCGGGGATCACCCCCCTCCAGCATGAACTGGTGAGTTTGGGGGGGTTTCCTTAAAGGACTGGAAATGGGGGGGCTGGGACAGCAGGGGGGGCTGGGACAGCAGGGGGGGTGGCAGAGCCGCCCACTCAGTGGGGGACAGTGGGGATTACCCCCCACTCAGCAGTACCTGGTGAGTTGGGGCTTTTTTTTTCCGAAGTGCCAGGAGCTGGGGCAGGTGGGGCAACCATTGCCAGGCTGAGAGAGCAGGTAGGGGATGGGCCTGCATGATTCAGAGATTCGGCTGCTGTCAAATCTCCAAATCAGATTCAGCCGAATCGATTTGGGACAGTGACTGGAATTACTGAATCAAATCACTGTCCCCCGAATTGGCCGAATCCAAAGCGAATACTAGCCACTTTGCACAGGCCTACTACTGAGCCTTGGACTATATAACCTGTTTGCTGTGGAACTATCCCTTCTAATGGCTGGAAACAAAAGTCAATGAACCTGCTATAGCCTTTGCTAACTACTTATACTCGGGCAAGCCATGTTCCCTGTTTTAGGACTAGAAGCTCTGTCCTTACGCAGCTGACTCATCCCTGAGCACAGCAGGGGTTATGCCTGCTTTCAATTACCTATCTTTCCCTTTGGAGCAGCTCATTCATGAGTGATGGTTTTATGGCCTCAGCAGCAAGCTGGTTCCCTTTCTGTGGTGCATGGAGACCGAGTAAATTAGGTTCTGCTGGTCTCTGTGGCAGGACTAGCCTTGCTGGGCAGTAGCAACACCAAGTAGCTGACTATCTTGTCCCCACTCCAGCTTTTCTGGACCGTCATAATGGGAGGTGTCCTGAGCCTTGGAGTGGTGTTTTCCTTTGGGTCACCTGGCTCCACTCTACTTGCCTAAACTCTGACCTTCTTGGTCCAAGCCTACTTACTCTAGCTTCCACCTTCAGCCCTAGGCCCACTTATCCTGCCTTGGCTGAGCAGGTGGGGCTTAAATTCCTATGGGCTGGGCTCTGTGCCCCTTTTTTTGGCTCTTTGGCCTCAAAGGGGTTAAATTTCCCTTTCCCCCTCTCCCCAAAGGGCTAATCTCACAGAGCACCTACTTTTGTAGCCTCCAACTTCCCTCCTAGCTATTCTCAGTTCTCCGGTATTTACTAAGTTAAAAACAAATAAAATCATGAATGGTGTGTGCCCCCAGCAGATGGGGCGGCAGTTGTGGGGGAGACAAGTGCCAACCAGGGGTCGGCAACCACCTGCAGGCACTGCCAGCAGTGTTGGCGGCAGCTATTGGCTATTGCAGACCGCCTGCAGGTGCCGCCAGCGGTGTCAGCAGTGGAGTGACGAGTGGCAACCCCATTTTTGTTGGGGATGCACTGCCATGCTCAGGGCATATACCCTCTATGTGTTGCCCTTGACTAAACTAATGCTGCACAAGGCACTCACAAACAAAACAAACATGAACTTAAATCCTTATCTTGGTCCACTTTGCAAAGGGAAAGAAAAAAATCAAACCCTCCCTGCCCTTACTCATCAGGGTATCCCTTACTGTGCTCCTGGGTACTTCCATGGTCCACCTGGGTGTCCTGCCTCATTCCCAGCCAGGGCTGGAGGCCCCCCTAGCCTGAGGGCAAGCATTCTTTTCTCCACTGAGCTCCTCGCTTTCTGGCCAGCCAGACCTATTGCTTTTTAGTCTCTGCAATCCTGCCAGCTGCCTGCCCTTTGGTTGCAATCCCTTCAGTGTTCAGCTGCTCCCAGGTGAAAGCTACTTGCCATTGCAAGAACCTAATTTCTTCCCCTTCCGCTGCTTGCCAGCCTGGGCTTCTCTCCAGCCTTTCCCCACTTTGACAGCCCAACCCTCTGGGCCACAAAACCCCTGCTCTTAAAGGGCTCTTGCCAGTCCTGCTGGCCCTGAAGCCTCCCCACAGTAACAGGGTCAGGGTTTCCAGTTACAGTCTCCCTTGCATGTTGGGAGGGGAGAAGAATCAAGAGATGCCCGGCAAGCTGGCCAAGCCCTCTCACCAGTTCCAGCTAAGACAGTGGTTGTACTGAATGGAGGAGTGTGAGAGAAGAGAGAGAGTGGCAAACACAATCCTCAGATCTGGTAGGTAAAGCAGGAATAGGGAGGTATTAATGCCATTAATGAGCTACAAGACTGCCCCTGGAATGGTGAATGCAGTTCTGGTCACCTAGGCTCAGGATAGATAGTAGGCCTGCGTGCGTAGGCAGCTATTCAATCTAGCTTCGGATCCAGCCACTTTGGATGCCAGGGATCTGATCCAGAGCTCCGGACCCAGTTTCTGCTTTGATCTGGATGGAGTGGCTCTGAAGGCCTTGGAGATCCAGCCATAGGGTATAATGGGGAATCAATGAAATATCTATAACTTGGTTGTTTCTTGTCTGATTTGCAGGGATAGTAGCCTCTGCTGAGAGCATGAAGCCTGCCAAGTTTCAAGAAGATTGGTGCAGGGGTTTGGGAGGAACTATACCCCAAATTCTCGAAAACAAAACTCATGTCATGTCTATGTGTTACATCACAGGGGGGTAAAAACTGCAGGGATAGTAGCCCCTGGTGAGGCCACAAAGTCTGCCAAGTTTCAAGAAGATCAGTCCAGGGGTTTGGGGGGAACTGCATCTCAAGCTGCCAACAGGCAAAACTTGTGACACAGATGACCCTGTGTGTGTTAAGGTGCAGCGGGCTGAAAACTGCAGGGTTGGTGGCCCCTGGTGAGGCCACAAAGCCTGCCAAGTTTCAAGAAGATTGGTGCAGGGGTTTGGGGGAATCTGCACCTCAAGCTGCGGACAAGCAAAACTTGTGACATGGGCGACACTGGGTGAGTTAAGGTGCAGCAGGGTGAAAGCTGCAGGGATGGTAGCCCCTGCTTCGGCCGTGACGCCTGCCAGCTGTCAAAGAGATTGGTGTAGGGGTGTTTTGGGGCCCTGCACCTCTATCTGTTGACAGACAAAACTGGTGACATGGGTGCTTGTGCAACGGACTGTGTCTGTCTTGGGGCAGTTGATTGTCTGTACTGATTATTTCTTCTCCTTAGTCTTTGCTTTTGTAGGTGTTAATTGATGGTAAATAATTGGTTACATTAGCTAGGTCCTGGGTATTGAGCTGGTCCCTGAGTGAATCATGATTGATTGGTAATTGGTAACACAGTAGCTTAGCAGCCAGGCCTGCAGTAGTGTCTTCCATGTCCCAAGACAGAGACAGTCAGTTGCACAAGCACCCATGGCACGAGTTTTGTTGGTCAGCAGCTAGGGGTGCGGGGCCCCAGAACCCCCCTGAACTGATCTCCTTGACAGCTGGCAGGCTTTGTGGCCTTGTGTTAACAGATTTGCCCATTACTTTGGGGTGTGCTCATTTATTAGAGATAGTTTCTAGGGTCTTGGTGATTCTGTCAATGTGCTGCTTGTGTTACTATACGGAGCTGTATCTCTCCTTTCTGCAAGCCCTCACCCTCAATGGAGCTATCTTGCAGGACTCAGTCTCAATGGGGCTGGGTTCCTCCAGTCACCAAATCAGTCATACACACAAACACACACACAGAATAATGTGACAAGCCTGACCCGGCCGGATTGATCAGCATGGACAGGCTGACACCCTCATTTGCCAAGAATCAGTTCATCAGAGCAACAATGAGCAACAATAAACTGCAATCAGACACAAGCACACAGGTAAACAGAATCCCTCTGAATCCGGCTGGGTGTCCAGCTGACACCCTCATGGGCCAGCATTCAGTTCATAGGGGCACATCTGAGTCAAACTGGGTCAATCAGCCTGTACAAGCTGATCCCCTTATGTGTTTCAAACTCAGCACGTACCAATCTTTGGCCTCTTGATGAGCAGACCCCACAATATTTTTGGGCTTCACAGGGATCTTTAGCTTAGGTAAAAGAAGCATTGCTGCAGAGCACGGGAGGAAAGGGAAGCAGAGAAGGAAAAATATACCCAGTTACTACCAGTTTGACTATAAAAGTTATTTATTGCTAAGTATATGAAATATATAATGGTACTAGTAGTAATAGATATGCAAAAGAAAAACAAACACAAGCAATTACAGTACTACCCTGGTTTCACTAAGTATTTGGGGAAACTTAGCTCAAGCTTAACTAATACAGTTCAGGTTCAGAAATTTATGCCTAGAGTGAAAAAAGAGAGAGAGCGTTGGGATCTCACCAGTCCAAGGAACTCGGGCTGCTTGCCTGACAGGCAAAGCTGACAGGCAAGCTTGAAGGGAGATGATCTGTTCTTCCAGCATCCCAAGAACAACAGGGGATGGTGTCAGCACAGGAGTTTTTCTTCTTTCTTTCTCTCTTCTTTCTTCTTCTTTCTGAAGCACACACACTTTTTACAGATTTTTATACTCTCAGTTCAGCTGCTTCGAAGCATCCTTAATTGTGTAAATCATTGTCTTTTCTATTGACAAGGGGTTATCTGGTTTGGAACATCTCAAGAAACTGATTGATAATCAGGAAACACTTAAGATTAGGGAGTAACCAAATACTTGGGAGCCAGCTTGAAATTCCTATGGATGGCAGATATACTGATGGGATATTTCATGGTTTCTTCAGAAACAATAGATAGCTTGCAGCATCAGGATTTTGGATTTTTACTTGTTGTGCACAAGCCTCATCTTAGCATGATTTTTCCAGATCTTACTATAGTCTTTTAACAGACTTAAAGCAATTATTGGGGTGCTCATAACCTTTTGTGGAGAGGACTCCCACCAGTCGTCTCGGGAAAAGTATGACACCTGTGATTAGGGCTCCAACAGGCTGGATGCTGTGATGAACCCTTAACCATTGTTCAAATGTTGCCCATACCCCCTCTGACTCGGTCTCTTGCCTCAGCATTCCCTAACCCTGCAACCGAGTTTTAGTCAATCAAGTTTAAATAGGCCTCCCATAGTGGGACCGGGGAATGTATGGCCCGAGATGCCTATTAAACTTAGAGGTGTGTGTGTGTCTGAGGGGTGAAAAGTCCTTAGTAAATCCAGATTAGAACTGGTCTGATAAATGCTGAGCTGGGTGTGTGTGAACATGGGTTGATCAACATTTGGAGCACAGATTCCCCATCATGCAGTGCTCCCCTGCTTCTCTGGTCCCAGAATTCACTGCAGTCTCTGCTTCAGGCTTTCTGTTCTCCATCTCTCATGTAAATGAATGATCATCTGGTTCCATCTTGGATGCAAATGAGACCTAGGGCAGTTGTTTCACTCTTGTCACCCTTATCTGGAGGGTCTTAGGTGTGTCTCTCACTGCATCTTAATCAGTTTTGTTTATGTAGAGGAGGGGAGGGAGGGGGGGGGTGAGTCCTTGTGAGTCAGACAGACTGCATCCTGTGCCAGGGTTACCCAAGAACACACAGCTGAGACATAACACTTGCCAGGGGCCACCGCCCCTGCAGTTTTCACCCCCCCTGTGGTGTAACATATAGATGTAACATGAGTTTTGCTTTCAAGAATTTGGGGTGCAGTTTCCCCCAACCCCCTGCACTGATCTTCTTGAAACTTGGCAGGCTTTGTGGCCTCACCAGGGGCTACTACACCTGCAGTTTTTACCCTCTGTGATGTAACACAGACGTGACATCAGTTTTGCTTTCAAGAATATGGGGTGCAATTCCTCCCAAACCCTTGCACTGATCCTCTTGAAACTTGGCAGGCTGCATTCTCTCAGTAGAGAATACAATCCCTGCAAATTTCATCCAAATCAAACAAAAAACAACAAAGTTAGAGATATTTCATTGATTCCCCATTATACCCTGTGGCTGGATCTCTGAAGCAGCTCTGAAGCTTTCCTGAAGTGCTTCAGGAGCTCCAAACCACTTTGGAAAGCCTAACAAAGCCAGTGCTTCGATCCAGACATGCTACTTCAGATGCAGAAGCGTCCAAAGCTTCTCCAGATCCGAAGCTCTGTCTGAAGCCTCACACAACCCTACTACTTAAGCTAAAGGACTCTGCTGGCACAAGAGAAAGCAGTACAAATGGACCAGGAATGGATTTAGGCTGAGCATTAGAAAGTTTCTGACCATCAGAACAGCGAAGCTGAACAACGTCCCAGTATGAATGGTGGGGACAAGATACCGAGGAGCTCCTGAGACTAGAACTCAATCAGTTTGTGAAAGGGATTGAAGAGAGACAGTTGGGAATTGGACTTGGTGGGCCTGGAGGCCCCATCCACTCCTATGGTGTTCACATTCCTGTCTCCCAGAAAACTAAAAGATTTTGGCTTGCTTGGGCTAGCAAATTGAAGGCTGGGAGGTAGTATAATTGTTGTCTATAAATACTGGTAATACAGGTAGGGAGAAGAGCTATTTATGCTAAGGACAATGTTAGTTTGAGAACAGAATGGTATAAATTGGCCATGAAAAGAGTTTAGACTGCAAATTAGGCACATATTTCCCACCATTGGAGCAGTGAGGAACAGACTCTCAAAGAGCTAGTCACAGTAAGAACTACTTTTTAGACAGAGCATTTATCAATTTATGCAGGGTTTTCCATGATGTGGCTGCCTGTTGTATCAAGGGGATGGACATCATGATCCAGGAAGTTCCATCCAAACATGTTTCTAAGCTAGAGAGAAAGTTCTCTATGCATTTCATTTAGTAAGTAGGTAAGATACTTGGATATCAGAGTGCTGAATGCATGCATATATCTCTGTGTGTTTGTGTGTTCATGGGGTCTATCTGTCTGTTTTTCTGTTCTTCTGTCTCTCTGTTACACATATGTGAGTGTGTATGTGTACATATGC
The DNA here is from genome assembly GCF_030867095.1 of Alligator mississippiensis. Taxonomy (NCBI): domain Eukaryota; kingdom Metazoa; phylum Chordata; order Crocodylia; family Alligatoridae; genus Alligator; species Alligator mississippiensis. The sequence goes on from NC_081828.1 coordinate 41,845,714, forward strand.
ATTTTTTAGATATCTATATTTAGTCAAGTGGAAACCTTAAAGAGCCTTGAGACTTCTGTAGGGCTAGAGGATGAAGGGTCCTAGTAAAACTCATTTCCAATCTGCTTATGTGAGTAAGTGGTCCATTTACTCTGTGCAAACCTGTTTTCTTTGGGCTTTCTGCACCTGACAGTACAGTTGTAATGTCTATTATTCTATTAACCTCCACTGCCCAGGATGTCAGGGAGTCCATTGTTTCTAGCTGTATGTCTAACTTAGGTGAACATGTCAATGGATGCAGCATGTTCTCACCTTCCTCAGTATTTCAGACATGTCCATCAGTATTGGTTTCTGAAGGGCTCATGGTTTTATTATAAAGCCAATTTTCAATTTACACAGGTTGTTGCAATGCTATTATTGTTATTGTGATATTATTATTATTATTATTATTATTATTGATCATTTTTGATAGCCTGGGAAGCTTATACTATAGCAGCTTAGGGAATTGAAGGAAGACATATAATTTGAAATGCTAAAGCAAGTTGTACTGAAACCAGCAAAGAGACAGTACAGATCTAGAGGAATTATTGAAGAAGTAATGCAGAAATTCTTAACTGTAATTATTTCAAATCAGCCCATTTTGTAGAGTGTGTAGGTTTATGAATCAGTGAAACATAAATTGATTCATAATTTCCTTTAATTTTCTGCTCTTTGGAGAATTTAAATCCACATTAGCATAACCCGTAACAGCCAGCTACTGAGGTACACAGAAGCATTAGCACGGGTGAAGCCTAAAGACTGGCATTTTAATAAGTTAAAATCCCACCTGCTGCTTAAGGCTTGTGATTGAGATTTATCAGCACAGAGTTTTCTCAAGCTCTCTGGAGTCTCTGATTGATTATAACTCGGCTCTCATGGATGTTCTTGCTTGGTAGCCTCAAATAGAAAACAAATACTTAGAGTAAGAACACCAGAGCTGCCAGGTGTGGGCTAGTGATCCCAGGACCTCTTATTCTACCTATTAGTCACCTAAGTGGCTATTGAAAGTTACTGAAAGTTTTTCAAGTTACTGAAAACCAGTCAAAGTAAAAGGCAAGTGGATCCTTCTCTTCCTTGTTGCTTTTTGTGACTGGGTCTTAAGTGTAAGACTGGTGTGGTACAAAAATAGGCACATTATTTATTTATTTATTTATTTTTGAAATTTGAGCAGGGTGGCCTAGGAGCACATTTAGACACCTTAGTCCATCTAGATGCATAATAGGATCTGGCCCCCAATGTCTGTTCCTCTGTGAATATCTTGACTGCTTTTGTGTTACCAAAAAAAGCACTGCTGCACTGCCCACCCACTTAATAAATACACAACCCAGAAGGGAAGCAGTGAACCTGTCTAGAGCTGTGTTTTTAAACCTGTGCTCCATGGACCCCTGGGGTTTCACAGATTATGTTTAAGGGGTCTGTGAAAGATGACTATGATCAAAAGTCTGTGAATAATCACACTTGCAAGCCAATGGGGTCCGCATCTCCATTCAAAATTTCCAAAGGGGTCTACACTTCCATTTGAATTTTTTTAGGGGTCCACAAATGAAAAGGGTTGAAAACCACTGGCCTAGAGGATACCTCCCACTGCTGCTCTCAGACATGCCGCAGATGGAGGTCTTGAGTACATGTGGAGCAGGAATGTCTGAGCACTTTCAGGAGTGCAGTAGAAGCAGTCTAAACATTCCCTAAGAGTCAGTAGAGAAAAACAAGAATTCTTCTTGCCAGAGATGGAAGCCTAGAAGAGCTGTGTCAAACATTGTTTGCCATCATTCTGATGTGTCCTACTTAAGCACTTGCTGATGAAGGGGAAAATTATCTGAAAGGCTGCTCTTCAGGCTGCTCTCCAATCTTCCTTACCCCTCGTGCTGTGAATAAAGCTGGGGCTGGTGCTGGGGCTGGGACAGTGGGTGGTAGGCATTCCCTGTGCTGGCTTTATGCCTGCTGGAGTTTTCAGTGGGTGAAGGGTATCCCTAAGCAAGGCAGTTAGGGCTGCATTCTCCCACCAGAACAGGCTGGAGAATCTGCCCTTTACAGTATGTATTTACAGTTACCCTTGGATTTGTAGCAGTCCATGACTATTTGGGCATTGTCATTTATGGCTCTGGTGTTAAATGCACTGCTCTTATAGACCTATTGGCTGCTTCAAGTCCAGCAATGAAACCTTGAACCTGAGTTGTAGAAATATGTGTCTATTTTTAAGGCTGTTGGTTTTCTGAGGACATCTCTTCAGTTCTGAAGGTAGGCCTAGTATGTGGCATCCAATTCTTCTGCCACACAGCAAACAGCTAAGAGGTGAAGACTTGCATAAAGGACTTTGGTGGGGGGTGTGGGGTTGCTGTGGTTTTTTTTATAATCTTTCCCTGATGCATCTGGTGAGACAGCACTTCGTGTGTGCATCAGTGTGTCAATACCTATGTTGATAGGATGAGTTAATGAGCAGCAAAGTAAGCAGAGATGTTGATAGGGAAAATACAGGCTAGTGTAACTCTAAGTGGATCCCTCACCTCATTAAGTTAGACTGATTTATTTCATACATGGCAATCTTGTCTCTATGGTAAAATAAACAAAGAAACCAAATGAAAAATGTGTTTTCTTTCCTTGGACGTTGAAGGCATTGACACAAATGACATTTTGTTACGTGATCAGTAGGGCTGTGTGAAATTTCGCTGGCCGTTTCATTTCAATACTGTTTCAACCAATTTTGAGGTTGAAACAGCAAAATCAGAATGAAACAAAGGCCGTCAAAATAGCCTCGAAACAAAACGAGGCTAATCGGAACATTTTGGAAGTCGAAACGTTTTGACCGTAGGCTGGAGATGGGAAGTCAGTCCAGCTGGATTGACTTCCCATCCCCAGCACAAGATCTGGCATGGGGTGGGAAGTCAGCCCAGCTGGGTTGACTTCCCATTCCCAGTGCTAGGTTGCATGGGGGGTGAAAGGCAGTCCAATTGGGCTGCTTTCCTGTCCCCTGTGCTAGATTGCTCCGGGCCAGCCCAGCTGGGCTGACTTGCTGGCCCCAGTGTGATCTAGTACTGGGGATGGGAAACAGCCCAGCTGGGGTGTCAAGCAGCCCAGCTGGGGTGTCTTGCTGCCCCCGGTGTGATCTAGCCTCTGTGGCCCAGTGGGCAGCACCTGGCACAGCAGGGCAGAGTGGGGCTGGGCACGGAAGCTCCACACTCCGGGGCTGTGTGCAGCAGCAGGAAGCCAGCCCTCCCCTGCCCCCCAGACGAGTCATCTGCAGCCCTGTCCCACTCCCTGCCAGGACCCCAAGCCCCATGCATAGCATGGGCTGGGCAGTATCTTTAGCCCCATCCACAGCCCTACCCAACTCCCTCCCTTCCTCCCTCATTATGGGGGTCTCAATCCTTCCCTTCCTACCGTAGACTCACCTGCAGGAGCTGCTCTCCAGGCTGCCTGGTGACCATGTGCATATACATGCATATGGTGTCCTCTGCCTGACTGCCTTCCTTCTGCTCCCCCCAGCCCCTTGCAGGTGGGAACTCTGCCAGCCTGCAGAGAGCTCTTTGCAAAAGTAGAAAATGTGCATGTTTCTCTGTTAAAATGAAAGATCTGTGCTTTTCTCGGTCAAAAGGGAAAATCTGCAGGATTTTTTTTCATTCTTCCATGGCAAACGGAAAACCTGGATCCCTGCTCATGGCACTACCTGGGAACTGCCATAAGTTACATCAGGGAGCTGCGCGCTTATCAGTGCCCTGAGAGGCAATTCTGATGCTGTGCTTCTCTTTCAGCACCATAGCTGTCCTTTCTCCCCTCTTTGTACTCTCCTACCAGAGTTTTTACATTCTTTAAAGGTTCTGCCTCATTAACTAGCATCAGTTCCAGCTGTCTCTCAGCCAGAAAGGCTATTAGCTGCTGCCTCCCTGCAGCTGGGTTCTGAGCCTTTGAAGGGGCGAGCACCTCCTTATAAGCACACACATTTTATCTACCCAAAATTTAATTTAATAGATCTTAGAAATCTCAAAAATGAAATTAGTATAACTGTTCTGTACAGCTGGATCCAAGATGTCACAGAAAGGATCCCTAAGCTAGTCCACCCAATGGATCACTACCCCATGCTTCTTGTCCATGTGGGCACCAATGACATGGTGAGAAACTGCCCTGGGAGAATCACGGGCAACTACAGGACCATGGGGGTGAAGCTCAAAGACCTAGGGGCACAAGTGGTCTTCTCTTCAATCCTCCCAGTCAGGTGCCAAGGACGAGAAAGGGAAGAGTTTATTGAGGTGGTCAACCAAAGGTTTTGGAGATGGTATCAACACATAGGCTTCAGATCCCTTGACCTTAGTAGGCAGTTCAACAGCAGTGGTCTGCATGCAAGAGATGGTATTCACCTCACAGGCAGAGGGAGGAAGTTCTTCTCTATGAGAATTGTCGACTTGCTGAGGAGGGCTTTAAACTAGGCATGACTAGGGCAGAGGAGGGAGGTTCTACTGTTGTACATGAAGCCACTACTGTACATGAATCCCCTTTCCATGATGACCCAGGAGAGGGCATCGACGTAGTGTATACCCAGATGAGCACCCAACACCCTGAGATACTTGCATACTGATAGAAAATCTGAGGCGACCAGAGGGGAACTCAGGTGCCTTTATGGGAATGCTAGAAGCATAGGCAACAAACAGCAGGAATTGGTTGTCCTTCTGACAGACAGGAAATTCAACCCATAGGGTTAACAGAGACCTGGTGGGATGACACGCATGACTGGGCAGTAGATATCGATGGCTATAGGCTCTACAGGAAGGATTGTATTGGGAAGAAAGGAGGAGGGGTCTCCCTCTATATGAAAGAGTGGTACCCCTCCTTGCAGGTCAGGTTTGATAGTGGGGAGAGGTCCCTTGAGACACTCTGGGTCAAGATACAAGGGGGTTCAGGAGAGGGAGACCTGATGATGGGAGTCTACTACAGGCCTCCCCCCAAGAAGAGGAGAATGATCAAGTATTCTCCAGATAACTGGCTGAGGCAGCCAGCACTAAAAACCTGATTGTCATGGGTGACTTCAGTCACCCTGACTTCTGTTCCAGGGACCATTTGGGCAGCTCCAGCAGGTCAGCCAATTTCTGGGCAACCGTTGATGACTTGTTTCTGTCACAGGTTGTCGAAGAATCAACAAGGGAGGAAGCCACTCTAGACTTAGTGCTTATCAAAGGGGAGGACATGGTAGGGGACCTGAGGATTGGTGGTACCTTGGGTGAGAGTGACCATGATCTGATTAGGTTCACTATCCACTGGAAGGCTAGGATTTCAGCTAGTAGAACAGAGGTCTTCGATTTCTGAAGAGCAAACTTTAACAAACTCAGGAGCCTAGTTAAAAAGGCCCTCTGCGACCACCAACTGGAGGATTTGGGGGTTCAGGTGCCTCCTCAAGGAAGTGTCCTCTCTGCTCAAAAAGAGGCCATTCCCATGAGATCTAAAAGCGGGAAAGGAGCCAAGAGACCCGGTTGGCTCAGCAGAGATATTGGAGAACTTTTGAACAAGAAAAAAACCACATATAGGCAATGGAAAATTGGATCAGCAACCAGAGAAGAGTTCAGCCATATAACCAGGATCTACAGGTATGAGATATGGAGACCCAAAGCAGGCCTGGAGATCAAGCTACCATCTGAAATTAATATCAACAAAAAGTCCTTCTACAGGTACATGGGGAGCAAGAAAAAAATCTGAGCTGCACTGTAGGACCCCTACTGAATATGGAGGGGCAGCCCACAGTAGATCCCTATGAAAAGGCAGAGCTCCTAAATTGTTACTTCACATCAGCATTCTAGAAATCTAACAGAAGCTATACACCTGTCTGGAGGCCCAGGGAATATGGGAAGTCAAGAGACAACATGAAATCAGCCCTGACCAGGTGAGGGTCCTCTTAGAACAATTGGACATTTTCAAGTCTGCTGGGCCAGACAACCTACATCCAAGAGTCCTAAAAGAACTGGCTGAACTCATAGCAGGGCCTTTGACAAAGATATTTGAAAACTTGTGCAACTTGGGAGTGATCTTGGACAACCGATCCAGGATGCCCTAGACAAACCGGTTCTATGGGCTGATCAGAATCAGAGGACGTTCAACAGGGAAAAGTGTTGAGTCCTTCATCTGGGTAGGAAGAACCTTCATGATAACTATAGGATAGGCGGTAGCCCACTGGGATCCAAATGGGACCTGGGGGTCACAATCGAGTAGAAGATGAATATGAGCCAACGGAGCAATGATGTTACCAGCAGGGCAAATAGAACCCTGGCATTAGGGGTGTGCGAAGTGGTCCCTATTTGATTTAGATTCAGATTCGGCCTGAATCCAGGACAGTGATTCGATTCGTTGATTCAGATCCCTGTCCCTGATTCAATTTGGCCAAATATGAATCTGAAGATTTGATGCTGATTCGGAGAATCGGCTATTCGGACACAGACACAGCTTTAAATGTTTTTTTCTACATACCTCGAGGTACCAGCACAACTTGTGAACGCTGCGACGCTGGGGTGCGTGGAGTGTCCCACAAGAGTGTGGGGAGGACCCTCCATGTACTCAGCAGTGAACCCAGAAGTGGACTGGAAGTACTTCCGGTCCACTTCTGGGTCTGCCAGGGAGCATGTTGGGGAACCCCCCCCATGCCCCTCTGCCTTGGTGATCAGCTGCAGGGGGACCCCAGGTGCCCCCCCAGACCTAGGAGGTACCAGTCACCGAGCTGGCGGGGGGTGTGTGTGTGTGGGGTGGGAGGCTGAGCGCTCCCCGGCAGACCCAGAAGTGGACCAGAAGTGCTTTTGGTCCACTTCCAGGTCTGCTGTTGACCACACTGGGGAGCCCCCCACACTTCTGTGGGATGCTCCATGCACCCCAGCATCACAGCATTCACGAGCCCCTGCTACCTAGAGGTACGTAGACAAAACAATTGGAGGGTTCCAATTCGATTCGGAGAGATTAAAGGGTCCTCTGATTCAATTCAGATTCAGAGATCCGGCTGCTGAATTTCTGCCGAATCAGATCAGGAACCGTAGCTTCACACAGCTCTATCTGGTGTGTATCAGACGATGTGTTGCCAACGATCCAGAGAGGTGCTTCTCCCTCTCTACTCAGCATTGGTGTGGCTGCAGCTGGAGTACTGTGCCCAGTTTGGGGAACCACACTTCAAGAAGGATGCAGATAAGCTTGAGAGGGTGCAGAGAAGGGCCACCTGCATGATCAGGGGGCTGGAGGATAGGTCGTATGAGGAGAGACTCCAGGAACTAGGCTGGTTTAGCCTGAGTAAGAGGAGGCTGAGAGATGACCTGATAGCCACCTATAAGTATGTCGGGGGGGAGCACCAAGACCTGGGGGAGCAACTCTTCAGGAAGGCACCCCTGGGGAGGATGAGGACCAATGGTCACAAACTATTAGAGGGAAGATTTAGACTGGACATAGGGGAGAACTTCTTCTCCATAAAGGTAATTAGAAACTGGAACACACTCGCGGCACAGGTGGTGCAGTCGCTATCCTTGGAGGTGTTCAGGAGGAGGCTGGCACCTGTTTGAGCTCATTAACCACCTGCCTATGGTAGGGGTCCGGACTAGATAATCTCCCAGATCCTTTCTGGTCTATTGATTCTGTGTAATGATTTGGTGTCTTCATAATCTTGTAGAGGCTTTCACGTCATTGAAAAAGAGTATGATGGTGGAGGTATGTACAAAACTCCCATTTCCAGCTGCTGTGGGTCACTGCATGTAGAATTTTAAATGTTTCACTGGACTGAATGCTGCCCACTTTGCACAGTAGACCTCAGGCCAGTCTTACTTTTGGAGGAGAAACTCCACATTTTTGGGAGATCTAACTAAATTATAATCCAAGGAGAAGGCCAGTTAGTAAGATATCTTGCAGTGTTGCCTACAGAGCACCTGAAATGAAGACCTTAATAATGGCAAAGAAAATGAAGAAATTAAAAAAAAATCATAGCCTCTCTACTTTTCCTTTGTCCATTTATTGCCTTTTCTTGAGTATTTGTGTTTGTGTTAGATGTATTTCCTTACCACTTTGTTTATATTTCTCCTTGCTTATCATTTGATTCAGCTGATTTTCATCTCTCATTCTTTTAGGGGGATTTAGGGATAATATTCTCCTGAGGTTTGTATTACATTTTTCTGTACACTTGCTTTTCTTTGGGCATATATCTTCCTACTTCTTTGCATTTTCATGACATTCTCCTCATTACTTGTTCTGTAGAAATTGTCCTTCTGGAGTATGTGTTCTGCTACCCAAAAGTGAACATTAAGGAAAATGTATGAGTCGATTATATTCTGCAGAGCTGGAATAAATGTTCTTGTGTGTGTCCCTCTAAACAAATGGTTGCCCAGGAATCATGAAAGCTTCTTGGAGAATACGTTTTTATATGTCTCCACTGTCACATGCTGCATGATACATTTATGTAGGGATTGGAGGGAGGGTGGAGAGGGTGGCATTTGACCCCTTTTTTCTGAACTAAATGAATGAGCAAACGCAGTCGAAGGGGGTGCTAGGTTATTGGGGGAACTGATTTTCCAAGGCAAGAGTTTATAAAGCACATTGGATCTTCAAGGCTAAAGGCACTCCACAGAGTTAACCTTTTTCTTTTCCCCTTTCCTTCTGTGTTTAAAAAAACAACCCTTTAATTTAAGGAATTAATGAGTACTATTGCTGTAACAATAGGCAGCTGCAAGTAACAAAAAAAAAAAAATCACTCAGTGTAGTGCAAGGACACCTAATGCAATGCATATAAGCAAAAGATAATTGACTTGTCTATTGTGCTAATGTCAAGTATGTATCATTCTGCTGTGTTTATTCAGTTATGCGAGTACCTGGAGGTTAAGTAAGAGCAGTAACTGGGAGGCAAATAGAGGCAGAGAGAGGCAGTAAAGACAAGAGGAAATTGGATAAATAGAGACATGGCTGCATGGGAGGGAAGGCGGTGCATTGGTAAGAATGACTTATGGGTTTTTTATCATTATTTCTTTTGATGCAAGTGACTGGCCAAAATTCCATGTTCCTCCAGTTCGGAGGACAAATCGGTGGCCTCAGACAATTCACAAAGAATGTATGAAGTCCCATTCCCATAAATATAGGGGGAATCAAACTACAGGAGATGCTTTCCATGTCCACAGCTCCAAGTGTCCTGCAGCCAGCACCCAAACCCCAAATTTCTCTCTTTTTCAGAGTCACATTACTATCACATTTGTGGCTATGCCTGACTTTTTTATTTCTTCTCTGTCTACGTTTGTGGTGGTTCTGATGGGTTTTTTCCTCTTCTTCCCCACACCCCTTACTCAAAAATGTACTCAGCAAAGCTCACTTAAGTCACAACTTCTGAGACAGCTTACCTGTGCTTCTGTTTTGGGCAGCAGTGTCTGCTTATGTTCTGATTTTGAAGACTGCCATCCTTTCTTAAAGCAGCTTTATGGTATCTTTACAACTATCATGAATATAGGCTGTAGTTGCATCTCCAGCTTCAACAGTTTATCATCAGACCTGCAGCAATACTGTCTATATGTAACATACGTAAAATTCACTGGTCCAAACTTTCTGCTGTGCCATGCAGGAGGGCAGAGCAGATCCCTGTTTCTTATTTTGTGGGTCACAACTTCTTCTTGGAGGGGGATCTAAAGTAATTAACATTTTATTACAACCTGAAGTGAAGAAAATTTCCTTGTGCTGTTTCTTCAAGGTCAAGTATATTCTCAGAGCATATCTGTACCACAGTGGTAGAAGTGTGTTCTGGCAGGGATGACATCACTGACCTCCCATCCTCTCACTTTTGTGTTTCTAACATGGAAGCATGCTGGTGAAGATGTTCTGGGGCTGCTCTTAGACACAAAGGAAACCAGTGTCTTGAGAGTGGAATTCCCTCACTGGCACAGTTCTGGAATTTGAGCGTATGCATGAGAGCAGGTGGATGGGCCACACTCACGAACATTCTCCCTAGGGCACAGCACTACTGCGGTTTTAAATGGCCTTTGCCCAATTCAATGCAGAGAGAGAGAGAGAGTTCAGTGGGATTATTATGGTCGAAAGCCAGAGGATCCTTTCTAGAGGGTCAGGGTCAGACAGATTGCCATATTTATTAGGGCTGTGCGAAGCTTCGGGTGCCGATTCGATTCAGAGGAGATTCGGCCCGATTTGGCAGCCAAATCTCCGAATCCAAATTGAATCAGGAGACCAATTAAAAGGTCCAAATTGATTCAAAATTCTCCAAATCAATACAGAAAAGATTCAGAGAGCTTCTGAGATTTGGGCAGTCCCCGCTTGCTGCTGCAGGGAGTAGGGCTGTACAAAAGAGCACCGTTTCGTTTCAACTTCCATTTTGACGGGACAGTGTTTCATTTAGAGTTTCATTAATTTTGAAACCACTGTTCCATTTTGTTTCATCGATGCTGTTTTGACGTTTCACCCATAGGCTATAATGGGGAAGCATGAAACTGCTTATAACTTTGTCATTTCTAGCCTGATTTGGATGAAACTTGCAGGGATGGTAGCCCGTACGGAGGCTATGAAGCCTGCCAAGTTTCAAGGGGATAGGTGCATGGATTTCTGGGAAACTGCATCTCAGGCTGCTGACAAGCAAAGCTCATGACGTGTGACTGTGTGTGTGTGTTTTCCATCCCTCCCCCAGAGTACTGGGATTGGAAGGGACCTCAGGGAAGGATCACAGTCACTGGCCAGCTACACAGTCAATATAAGAGCAGTCCTTCCCCCCTTTTCCCCCTCCCTCTCCTTACTTTCTGTTTCCCTGCAGGCAAGCCTAGCCTGAGCTTCGAAACTCGAAATTTGACTGTCCTCGTTTGGAGGCCGTTTTGAAGCCCTTTGCTTCATTTTGATTTTGCTGTTTCAAGCTCGAAATGAGTCAAAACAGTGTCAAAATAAAACAGCCGATGAAATTTTGCACAGCCCTAGTAGGGAGCTGGACCTGGACTCCATGCTGGTAAGTAGGAGGCAGGGGAGGGGGGCTGGAGGAGGGGGGAGGGGACCATGGGGGGACCCCTGCCAGGCCTTATCCCCTGCCTGCCCCAGCTGCCAGCTTTTAAAAAAAAAACAACAAAAAAACCCACTCACTGGCTGCTGCAATAGCGTTGGGCCTTTTGGGGGCTCATGGCAAAGCCCGCCACAGCGGAGGGCAGTGGGAATCACCCCCCCACCTGGCAGCAGCCGGTGAGTGCTGGGCTTTTCTTTTTAAAGAGCCGGGAACTGGGGCCAGTTGGGGCAAACATTGATGGGGCTGGGTGAGCAGGCGGGGGATGGGGCCAATTCGGCAGTGGCTGAATTGCCGAATCAATTTGGGACAGTGATTCGAATCACCAAATTGAATTACTGTCCCCCGAACTGGCCGAATCCGAAGCAAATCAGGTCTGTGCAAAGCGGTTAGTATGTTTATGGTCAGGAAGGAATTTTACACCATGGTCAGATTGGTACAAACTATGGGGGCTTTGTCTTCCTCTGTAGTGGGGGACATGGCCCTCTACCTGGGATCTGAGTATATATTAACAACCTTTTATAGAAACAGGACATTGGCTGCAGTGATTTCCCTACTTTACCTGTAGTAAGTTAGGGCATTGTCTTTTGTGTTGTGTCAGGGTTGACAGCAGTTTTACAAAGATTTTAGATATGGACTGCACTAGATAGTTTGGATAAAGGTGATCATGCCTCAGGCAGGGGATTGGACTAGATGATCTTTGGAGGTCCCTTCCAGCCCTACTTCTCTATGATTTCTATGAGTTATTGCTGCTAGTCTGGAAGGGTTTTTTTTTACTCGTGCTGTAGAAAAGGGGCCAAAGAATTCTTTTGCCTGAACAAAGGTAACCAAACAGGAAAGGTTGAGAAATGCTGGTTTGATGATTAGAAATGTCCCTTCCAGCCTTAAAATCTGTACACCTCACAATACAGTCCATATAGCATGTAGTACATTTCTTGGAGTTGCACGAGAAACATGAGTCAGATCCCCTTCCCTCATTCCTTCATGACCTTTCCTCCTTGTTACATTGGTCCCACACCAGACATGGCACCATCAGCAATCCAACAGTTTCTTAAAAGCAAGGGCATTCATTTAGTCAGTTCTTATCCTTTGGGACTGTAAACAGGTTACCTAGACTCTGCATGCCATCACCTATAAAGTAGGAGGAAGACCAATGCTTCATGATGTCAGCGTGTAGGGACTGTATTCACTAACCTTTATAGATCTTTGTGCTACCCTTGGAAGGGAGGACATTATTATTTATCAGTTTAGGTCCGTCTTCCATGCCATGTGTCCAGCTTTGAGAAGAGACTAGCTTAGATGTGGCTTGTCTTTCCCTCTTCCTTGGCTGCCCTGGATGGGGAATGGTGTCCCATGCTTCTTCATTTGTCTGATGGAGATGATTCTTGCCTGCTTCTATTACTGTGCTGTCATTCATGTCCTCAGCATGTGCCAGGATTGGAAACGGACCAAAATGAGGACAATTATAATGTAGATGAATTGATAAGGAATTCTTTCCCTCTGCCAGCCCAGGCTAGCATGCTTGTTGTATGGGTACCTTGAAAGGTGCACAAATAAACCCAGCCTGGAGGGAAATGAGGAAAAGGTGTTTGCATGCTTCTGAGAGAACTTTGCACAGTGCTGTAGCAGTGTGGTCCCAGGGGTGTCCATATGCTGACTTCCCCCTCTCCCCCATGAAACTGTAGCTGGTGCGGCAGTGGTGCCTCAAGAATGCAGGTGACTACTTTTCTAAGTGAGTTGAGCTGATGCAAGCCAACTGGCTTATGGAGAGAAGGAACACCAACAGCACAGTGGCAAATAGTCTATGGACCTGAATTCTCCTCTTATGGGGTCAACAGACACAGTTGCTCCCTGAAGACAATATCTCATGATGTTCCAAGAATTTGCCTGTGACATGGCCAGATACTCACTTGGAAAGACTTTTATCCTTCAGCAGGACCAGGGGTGCTTACATGGCATCCACACACAAGACATATGCAGCCCAAGGCACACAAGATGTGTAGCAGTAGTGGAGGGGAGTGTATATAGAAAGGAAGATCTCTGACTTGTGGAACATTTATGACTCCAGCAGCACCTGGGCATGACTGAGTATGAGAGAGCAGGAGACAAACTGTGGCATTTTTTCTGGGGGGAAAGGAGGAAGGAAGATGGAGACTTTTTCTATTGTCAGGGATTTTCTGCTTTTGGAATGTCTGGGGTTCTTCCCTTGCTCAGTTTTAACACGTTCAGAAGGGAACTCCATTGCACTAGCAGAGTGGATTAATGCAATGCAGATCCCTACGTGTGACTCCTTTACATACAGTGTGGTAACTGGCTGGGCTGATTCAGAGCAGCTCACTGTGTGGGGACCAGGACTTGGGCTTTGCAGCATGAGAAACTTTTGGAGGGTCCATTGTATAAATCTCCAGGTCTCCATGAGAGTGAGGTGGGGCTGCTATCAGACTGAACATCCCCAACATACATGCTCCCTTCTATGCCATTTCCTGTCAGGGTAATGTGCTGAAATGCAGGCACAGTATTGCCAACAAAACAGTATTGTTGGGGGCTGAAGATCTGGCAGCTCCAAGCTCTGTCCCCTGAGGCACCGCTGCTGGAAGTGAAGATAGAGGAGGGAGTGCCTCACTTGGACTCTATGGAAGTGATTCTTTCCTGCTCATTTTCTTTCCTATCACTGTTCCTCTTCTTTGGTTTCCAGTGGGAGGTTCATGGGTTGGACAGATAGTTCCAACCCCACAAGGGGGAAAAGTGCAGGCTCCAATAGCATGAGGAAGAAAATAATGCCACTTTCCTAAGCCCTGTCAGTTGAAACTAACACCACCCCAAAAAAAGCACCAGTCCTTTACAATCATGTGTGATGAGGGTAGTATCACCCACAAGCCTATGTTAAGGCCTTTAGCGGTGACCTACTGATCACACAAGAACATTAGTCTAACATACTTCTTAGGTCATAGTGCCAGCTCAGGAAGAGGGATATGATTGGCTGGCTGACTTCTGATGTCACAAGCCATGAGGCTAAACATCAGACAACTCCTTGCCCAATTAAATGTGCATCACAGGAAAAGGCAGGGCTCAGAAAAGGGAGTTTCAGGAGTGGAGAGGAAGATTGTGCTTGTCTTGGGGTTGCCAACCATCCTAGGAAAACTATGGACATGCATGTCTACAGTGCAGAATTACTGTGCAAGGCGGTAGCATTGTCATGCAGGCCAGACTGCCCTATGTGAGTTACCTCCTGAAGCAGAAGCCAGCTAATAGTGCTGTGCATCTGCTAAATTAGTGTTTCTCACGCTGTGGGTCATGACCCAAAAGTGGGTTGCAAGAATATTTCAAAGGGTTGCGAGTGGGGAAAGGGGTGGAGGGGTGGAGCTGCATGGCCGGGCTGGTGACACCGGGGCTGGTGCTCATGCTCATGGGGCTGGATGCCCGGGAGATGCTGCTTGGGAGGCGGGAGGGGCCGTGACCAGTCTGTTTGGTGTGGCACAGGAGCCCCAGTACAGGGTGGGTGTCTCACAGGCCTCTCCCTCTCCTCCCTCCAGCCCATTCCAGGCCGAACTCCCTCCACTGCTGCCTGCATGAGCCAGAGCCACCACAGCCACCACGCTGTGGCCCTTTGGCAGGGCTGGGGTGGGGGCAGGTGGCTGTAGTTTGGGAGTGAGGGGACCCAGCATGGCCCAGGGGGGCAGAGGACTGTGGGTCAGGTACCAGCAGGGCCAGGGGGGTGTGGGTTGGGACAAGCCATCAATTTTGGCAAATGAGTCCCAGTACAAAGAAGGTTGAGACCCAATGTGCTAAATAACCCTCCTGAGAGTCAGAGTGTGATTCCATTCCCCATCTGAATGGCGTGTTCCCCATTCAGAACAGCATGCAGTCTAACTACATGAGCAATGGAAAACAGAGGGACAGGGATGGGAAGCAACTTACCCAAGATCACACTCTAGGCTAGGAAGAGAACCCAAGCCTCCTGCTTCCCAGGCCAGTATCTATTCACTTGAGTACACAGTCCTCAGGGGAAGGCCTTCTCTCTGCTTACGATCAGGTTCCTTGGATTGGGATATTCCTCTGGGTTGCAGAGCGATGTTCAAAGGTAAAGACAATGTTTTTGAAGGTCTTTGGAAAACAGACGAGCGTTGGCTGGAGAGGATCCCCCTAGAAACTGGTACAAAGACTCTGCTCCCTCTTGTAAACCACAGAATGCTTTGCATGGTACAGGAAGGGCAAGAGGTAATGTCCAGGCCATTTTGCACGTGCCTGATGAGCCCTGAGAAAACAAAGCAGAACCTAAGTCCATATTGTGTTGGATTGTAGTGCCCTGAAAATTTGCCCTGCTCACCTGCTCCTGCTCTGTGCATGCTGACTCAAAAAAGGTCAGGTACCTTTTTTGGCACATCCTGGGTAACAGTGGCCACAGGATTTTGAAAAAGATAGTGCAGCAGGATCAGGCACTTGGCAGGATATGGCAGCCACAGCTGGCTGCTCACCTGGCTTGGGAAGAGGACCAGGCAGCCCAGTTGCATCAAGATCAGGCCCTTGGCTGCTGCAGACAGGAGGAGTGGAGGAGTATTGAAGTGGGATGCAACTGCACCACTACATCCCTCCTGGACCTGTCCCTGGTCCTGGGCACATCCAGCCCTGCTCTCAGCTCTCTCTTTTGGGTTTGTTTGTAAGAACAGTGCTGTGGGCATCCAGGAGCACTCTAAAGGCAGTAGTTACATCATGCTTTTTAGGCATTTGGCATGTGGAGAGCCAGAACAAGTGGTTGGGGCATGTTTTCACAGTGATGCTTTCTTACACTGTCCAACAAACTGTAGATGGGCCCCAAGTATAACTGGAGCAAACCAAATGACTTTTGTGAATGCAGGAAAGGAACACCTTGGAAGGAAGCTGGTAATGGGTCTGAAAGACTGCCCTGCAGGGTGTTATCTTGCATTGTTACATGCTTAGGGACTAGACCAGCCCTTAGCTCTTTTTTTTTCTTTAGTGCTTTGATTATATGAAGTCTCCGTGTATAGAATCCTATCTGAAATTAGACAAAAGTATAACAAAATGAAAGAAGAAACCCTAGTCTTACAGGAAATGTTTGTTTCCTTCTATAATTTATAGGAAAACAGCCATTCTGGGCTCTGTAAAACCGTTTAATTCTTCTGAGTCTATTAATAAAGGTAAGTACAACAGCGGATCAGGAAAATATTAATCAAATAGAGAAAAATCAATAGGAAAATTTAATTCAAGGGAGAAATATCTCATGACTGGTTTTCACAAATACACATTATGTCATCAGCACAGGAGTAAATCAACATTTCAGAGACAGCTGCCCAATTTCCAAAGCAGTTAGATGATGGTAACAGTAAATTGGATGTATGCAAATATGTAGATGGAAAGAATAAACACCTTTAAGAATTACTTAGAAATCCATGGGCCAAACAGTCATTTGAGTGATTAGTCATGTATTAAGAGTCTTTTAAGACTTCAGAGGAGAAATGGCTTAGATGCTTTCTCAGCACAGACACTGTCCCAGTGGGACTGCAGAGCTTAGTTTAAGTTTAGCTGATATCAAGCTCAGGACATTCTGGGCATGTCTTCCCCCCTCAAAGGACCATGCAGAGTACTGCAGAGAAGCACAGCATTCTCTCCATGCCTGTGCTCCCTGCTGAAGTAGATGTGATGTGGCTGCCTCAGTGCAGTGATGGGCATGTGTCAATAAATGTGCCTGAGACAGAGAGCTTCTTGGACTATGCCTAGGGTCTCAGTCAGGCAGCTATGTTACATCTTTTTTACTTTGTAGAGTGTGCAGGCCAGACATGCCTAGCTTCTCTGACACCCGCTAAGGAGCGTCTTTGATGGTATAGACATGCCCAGTGCGCCTCAGAGTCGGAGGGAAAGCCTTTAGTCCGTGGCAGTTTTCAGCTGAAAGGGGACTGTGGATAAAGTAAAGGTCACATTCTAGTAAAACTTCCTGGCTCTTGTCTCTGTTGTTAACAGGTCTAGCTTGTGTGTGTACAATGACATTACTGTAGGCCAGATCCAAACCATTCTTGTGAGTGTTTAAAGTGTTGTTTGAGTTAAGTTCCAATCTAAACGGACTCCTGTGACTGCAAAAGCACCTAGGCAAGGAGCTGGGTGGGATGGGGTGGACCTGCTTCAGCTGACCAGTGGGGAAAGATGCTGCTGCAGCAGTCATTGCTCCTATGGCCTATTTAATGAACCACTGGCTCCGTAGCACCTCCCTCTCACTCCCTCATGGCAAGCTGGGAGCTGCTTCTGCTGCACTGAGCAACACAAACACACCCATACTCTGCCAGTCTCAACACTGGAAAGGCAGGCACATACTATTGCCTTTAATTCCAACATACAACCCATAATTCCAACATACCTGTGGTAGATGGATGATACGCTGAAGGAGAGTAATCTCTTGCTACCCAGGTTCTCTAGAATCTCCTTCTTGCCTGAGACCATCACCCTAACCCAGAGGTTCCCAAATGTATTGCGTACCTCTTCCAGATTTACCAGCTGCCCATGTACCCCAACCAGCATACAGTTTATATTTTAACCCCTTAAATGCCAATTATTATTATAATGAAAATTAAATCTGCCATTACACAATTTCCATGTACCCCCCCAGAGATGTCTTGTGTACCACAGGTTGGGAACCCTTGCCTTAACCCAGCATTCTGCATTGCATCTTGACCTGTCTTTTCTATACCTCTCCAATCTCCCTGCATGGCTTCTTGCTTATCAGCTTGTATAGTGAAAAATGGTCCCTCACTCACTTTCCCTTGCCAGAGAGGTCCTTCCATTACTCCCTTCTCCTCCAGTGAGAGACTTGGTGGGAGCTAGAGGAGATACTAAGGTTAGAGGGGACACAAATGATGAGCAAATAGATGTCCTTACCCCTTGTTGCACCACATGAAAGAAAAATCAGTGGCACTTTATTATAGTGGATGTGGATTACTTCTGTGGTGCTTCCTTGCCAGGTCTGGTTGAAAAATGCTTCCCTGTTCAGCCAGAACCACAGGTCCATCTGGGCGGAGATAAATCCCTCCCCTGCTCAGCCAGACCTTGAAGAGGGATTTCCCCCCTGCACATCTGCAAGTTTGGAGGGGGGAGTGGGAGTCCCTGCCCCCACTCCTGCATTTGCTGATGTGCGGGAGAAATATTTTGCGGAGGGGTTTCCTCATGTGCATCTGCAAATGTGGGGGGAGGGGACCCCTGTTTCAGTCCCTCCAACTCTGGTTGTAGGTGGAGGGGGGAAACCCCCTACAGGGGATTATCCTGCTCCAGAGTATGGATTAGAGGGTGTCTGCAAGAGGGGGCTTTCCTCCACTTGCAGAGTGCCCCAAGTCAGGGGGGAGCAAACAGGGACATCTACAGATGTCCCTGGAGTGAGATCAGCTGTGCTGTGCCACATGGCAGCACAGCTGATTATGCTTCACTGAAAACATCTGTTCTAGCCTAGTAGTCTACAGATCTGTTCTAGTGGGAGGCTGAGAAAGTCTTGATGGATTGTGAATGAGGAGAGGGGGAAGTTAGGATTGGGAATGGAGCTGTGCCATGGGACTCATACACTGATGTGTTGTTGTTTATGCACATAAAATAACGCACAAGTTTTTATCAGTATTCTGTTAACTCCTTGTCTGTATGAAAGGACAGGTGGGAAAGCAACATGCTGGCTGGATGAGTGGAAAGTACTTTGATTACAAGAAGATATAAACATGTGGTCTTAGTACTTCTCTTGGAGTCTCCTGAAAAACCTCTGAACTGCCCTCTTTGTTGTATGCAATCTTGTCCCACCTCTAGGCCTGCTCTCTAGCATTAGACTTCTGCTCTTCTGACTGCTGATCCTACACAAAGATTTTTTTTCTTGAGCTCTCCACAAGGACTTTCCCTCTATATATTTATTCATCTTAGAATCCTGCAAGTTTTATGTTCAGTTCTGATTTCCTCTTCCAGATTCCATTATCTTGCCTTTCTTAGCCCTGAATTTCACCTGCCATCCTTCTGTCTGTTCACTCAGCTAGGGCAGATTAACCAGTAGCTAAGAACCTGCTGAGGGACTGAGTTTTTGATGTGCCTCTAACTGAAGCAGTAAGAGTTTATTTGCAGGCTGACACACTTATTTTCCAATAGTCCATTTTTTCGGAGAGTAGCTCCAGTGTAGCAAAACTGCCATAAACCAGCCCTCAAGAGGCAGCAAACACATGAAAGCTTTGTCAGAGGGCTTTATGTTCATAATGTATGAGTCTTTTCTTAGCAATTATTTCAGGTGGTAGCATGTTTACTGTATGCTCTTTCAGTCTCCGCAAGCTAATGGTACCCTGTAGAGCAAAATATTGATTATGAATTAATAACAACTAATATGACAGGTAAGCACAAAATGAAGTATGATTGATTTCTTGGAATGCCTTCTCTGGCAATAAAGTATTTGTTGATGGAGAGATGGAGCAGCCTCAGATTATTCCTCATTCAGTCATGCCTTGAGATTAATGTCTTCTCCAGCACTTGAGTCTAAAATGTGATCATCTGCTATTGAAGGGATTGTGATGGGTAACTCCCAGAAGGAGGAGAGTTTTCTTCATGTTGCATTCCCATTGTTGCGGTATATAGAAGGCAGGCATCAATACCTGCACTCTGGAGCTAGGGATCTTGGTGGGAGCAATCCCAACCCTTAGTCAAGGGAGCTGTTCATCTTCCTGATTTATTGACATCAGTTGAACATATGAGCAAGATTTTTTGTCTGGTTAGGAAAAGGTTAGGCCAGTGGGGTCCTGGTCTGTAAGTGAGGTAACTAAGTGGTACAGTAGTAAATGATAATGGTGGTTGGTTTCAGTCCTGTTTGTACACTAACTCCCCATGCCGGGAGCAAAGTATCAGTTGCATCCTCACCTCCTGTGGGCCAGGAGGATTTTACATTTATTTTCCATCTTCAAGACTTGATTGTGAGGTCATTGCCTATCACATGTTTCTTATCCAGGCATATTGGGCCCTAGGAACTGAGGTAGCGACAAGGTGGTCCTGTTAGTGTTTGATGTTACTGACATGCAGAGTGGGGTGTTGTTCATACATTCCTGGCACTTTTAAGTCAGTGGAGCAGTAGGATATTTCCTGTTGGCATTTTTAGTGATCGTGCCTTAGATGGGGGAGAAGTTTGTATCACGTAAGATGCTGTAGACTGAAAGCTCTAGATGTGGAAATTGATCCTTTGGTTTCAGTTTGAGATAAATGACTAGTGGTAACTCAGTACTCTGCTCCTGGGTTGGTCCCTGATGAAGGATTGTAGTGTTTGGTGATCAACAATATCAATGCCATGAACAGATCCTGCTGAAAGGGGATGGACTCCATACATAGACTCACTGGTATGGCCAGTGTCATCTTTGTGTTAGCTTGATTGTGAGGGAATCAGCAAGCAGGCTATGAAGAGGTAAAGGTGGGGAGAAATTGTAGGGGTCTTGCTAACTCCTCAGTCAGGTTGCTTAAAAATGGGAGAGCTGGAGATATCAAGGGTTAATTTTTTAACTACTGACTGGATGGCATGTTTTTGGGGAGGGTGGCATCCTGATCTTTCACAGTTACATCTTGTCTAACTAACAAGTTCATTAAGTAATTAAGTGAGTTATCTTCTCTCTCTATTTTTTGGCCTGTTTTATTTTGTGTACCCTGTTAAACATCTGCCTCTTTCTGCCCCCAAGGTAGCTGTATTTCTGGGATGGGTGAAGTAGAGCCTAAACAATAGTATAGAATTTGTATCATGCTTGGGGGACTCTTTTGAATAGTACCATGCTATAAAAATGACCACTGTAAGCATCTGAATATTGGATATTGCTTAATTTATTATTTAACTAGCATGAAAATGCTGATAAACTATAGGGAGGCCACTGATACCACAGTCTCATGTGTAGACCTAGGTGCTTGCAAAGGGAAAGCACTCTCAGGGATGCATATTTTATGCATTAGTCATGGTTACAGGCTGCTAGATTTTCTCTGTTATTAGTCTGCCCCACCAGGAATTGTAATGGGGATGTTTCCAGGCTTTATATACACGGCAGCATTGCAAAAATATCTTGCCAAAGTTGTATCTGTCAGAATGTAGAGTAGGGTAAAAATAAACCCTCCTCTGCATGATTTGGTTTTGAAGGCTGCTGCTTATTGTTTTAAAAAAGGCCTGCTTCCAAAAGGAAGGGAAGAATGGCACTGTAACCCATAAGCCCCCAGAATATGCCGCTGAGAGGAAGCTGGAAATCAATCTGAATTTAATACCCGGGCATAATGAGCAGGGGTGAAGAACTGATTACATGGCAAATTCTAAACCTTGTTGTGTTACTGGTTGACCCTAGAGTTTGGGAAGAGGTGTGTTTTTATTTCTATAGAAATCCTTCCAAAACGGTGGTACAGAGCTGAGTCTATTGTAAATAGAGCAGTGTGGTAGAGTGAGGTTGGGATTTGGGGGTGATTTTGGCAGTTTTTTGGCAGGTACCAGCTATACTCAGTAGTGGCACTCGGAGGACCAGGTTTCACTCCACAACTTCAGTGGATCTTCACAAAGATGACAGTTCTTAATACTGACAGAGATAAGGTTCTGTTGGTGGCCATCTTTCAGCCAAACCATATGGCTGAGGTCTTTTGGTACAGGGCAGCAGAAGACAAATGGTCCCATGATGCTCTCTAAAAAGAAGCACTGGCTTTAGAGAGAGGGGAAGATTTGTTTTATCCCATCCGGTTGCACCTGTAGGGTTAATGCTAGGATGTCCTCCAATGGCATTCTCGTATGCTTCTTCCAGTCTGGCTGTAAATGTCCCAAATGTCCCAAAAGTAAATTATATGTTACTTTTTACATCCGTAAGAAGTATGTCTGGAAAGGGCCTCTAGGGCAGGGGTGGGCAAAATGCGGCCTGTGGCCTGGATGCGGCCCTCCAGGCCATTCTATCCACAGAGGCCCTAAAAAATTTAGAAAATTAATATTTATCTGCCCCTGGCTGCCTGTCATGTGGCCCTCGATGGCTTGCCAAAACTCAGTAAGCGGCCTTCCATCCAAAATGATTGCCCGCCCTGCTCTAGGACCACTGAGTTTAGTCCCCTGTGTTTGCAGGTAGTCATTCATCCTAGAAGTCATGCACTCCATCCCTTCTCATTCACCAGAGCCACAAAGCCCATTATGAAAACAAAACCCCCAAATACCCCAAACATCATAAAATGTGCCACAAGTGAAGAAAGAGATGGAGCGAGCAAGCATGTGCCTATTCCTTTTTTCTCATTGTGCTCCTAAATATGCCCCTACCTGGCCTTCATGCCCTTGCCTCTGGTTAAATTCTCTCATACGAGTCCGTCAATGTTCTGACAGTAAATGAAACCAATCCTAAATGAAGCTGAAGCCCAAGCTGGTAGAAGCAGCTGCAGAAGCAGCAAAAGCAGGGACTGCTGCACTGAAAGGGTAGGGAGGTCAAATGAAGCCAGCTGGAGCTACCTCACCCACCAGACTTAGTCGGGGGCACCAGGATACACGTTCCCTCATTCTGCTCCCTTCCCCCACCCCTTTCTCCACTGTGACTGTGGGGAAAATACTGCAGAGAAGAGCCAGACAGAGATTTCAACAGTAGGGGCTGCTGCAGAAGTAGCGACTGCTCGGAGTTTCAACCATGATGTCTTAAAGTTTTCTGTCGTTTTGACTGGGTGTTCTTCTCTGCCATGTGCTGAGGAGCTGTTTGTTTCAACCCCATCTCTCACAGTCTTTTCATGTGAACCACTTTCCGTATCTACCTTCCCTGCCTTCATCCTCTTCTTCGGTGCCACAGTCCTCTCCATACTTTCTCTTCACATCTCACTTACGCCTTATCTCTCTAATCTAACCAAGTCCAGGCCCCTCCTTGTGGGGCTATCATGCCTTTGCCAACATTCCGTTGTTCATTTTGCATGCAGGTTGTACCCATCAAAGAAACCCTAGAAGAGTAGAGTTGGAAGATGTGGAAGGACCTCCAGAGGTCATCTAGTTCAACCCCTTATCTGAGGCAGGATCATTCCTATCCAAACCATCCTGTAAAAATCCATCAAGGCCTACAAAGGATGGAGGATAGGATTCACCTCCAAGGAGGAGCATTCTGTACTGGTCCAGTCCTGCAAGGAGCAAACCAGGAAAGCCAAGGCTGCAACTGAACTCCAACTAGCTTTGAGCATCAAGGACAATAAAAAGTCCTTTTTCAGATATGTGGGGAGCCGGAGGAAAAGCAAGGGCAACATTGGACCCCTGCTGAACCAGATGGCACAACTGACAACTGACACCCAGTGTGGCGATGAGGCGCTCCCACAGGCTTCCAAAGGGGAGAGGGTAATCCCCGTAGGCCCCAAACCCCAGAAATAGCCCCCCCATGGGGAAAACTTACCTCCTGCCAGGCAGCCAGAGCAGGAGCAGGGACCGCAGCTATGGCCACATGAGCTGGCGTTACGCCAGCTGTTTAATCAGCTGTTTCCCGGGTGGGGAACAGCTGGACCAATCATGGCGGCCGTGCCGGCCACCGCGGGAAAGTTTAAAAGCCCTGCCAGAACTCAGGTGGAGGGAGAGGCAGAGAGAGAGTGACCTGGTATACAGCACGCCAGACGTGCTGAGGCTCCTGCATGAGAGAGGGGCAGCACAGCCGGTGCAGCACCAGCAGGCAGAGCAGGGGAGGCATTTGAGCCCACTGTAGGAGGCTGGGGGAAAGGAGGCAGCTCCACATCCCTCTCCTCCCCAGGAGTATATTTCTTTTGAAGAAAAAAAAAAAGGAAAAATAAGAGAGAGAGAGAGAGAAGCGGTGTAAAAACAAAGTGCGCTACTTGGAGACACTGCAGTGGGTGCAACATCATGCCTACATAGCCTGACAGCCTCAAGAGAGGGAAGTCTACGCCTCGAGGCAGGAGGGACAAGTACAAGCTGAGCCCACTTGGTTGTGGGATTCCTCCTGAAGCAAGCTATGGTCAAGCCCGCAAGGCTGAACCACCATTGTGCTGACGCCCATCCGGTTGGCAAGTGGACGGGGTGTAGGGGAGGTGGAGCCCCATGGAACATCGCAACAAAATCATGAGTACTGCCGGTTCCCGGGAAAGCCCTCCCAGGAAGAAGATCTCCATTGAGCCCTCTCTCTTTATAGCATAACATCAAGTCGTGGCAGGTGAGTTGAGGGGAGGGGCTACACACCTGGCAGGCAGCACAACACACAAGGCCTCTTCTATTACACCCAGGAAAAAGGCAACCTATTAAATGGGTACTTTGTGTCTGTCTTTCATCAGTCCCATGGGACGCCCATGCCTGCTACGGGACAGGGAGGTTCGGGTGAGGGAGATTCTTTGTCCTCCATCAATGCTGACCTCGTAAAGGAACACCTTGAGAGACTGGACACCTTCAAGTCAGCCAGCCCTGACAATCTACACCCCAGGGTACTCAAGGAGCTGGCAAACATCATAGCCCAGGCTCTGGCATGGATTTTTGAGAACTCCTGGCACTCTGGTGAAGTGCCCAAAGATTGGAAGAAGGCCAATGTGGTGCCTATCTTCAAGAAAGGGAGGAAAGTGGATCCAGCAAACTATAGGCCCATCAGCCAGACTTCTATCCCGGGGAAGATCTTAGAAAAGTTTATTAAAGAAGCCATCCTTAATGGACTGGCTGACGGCAACATCCTGAGGGATAGCCAGCATGGGTTTGTTGCGGGTAGGTCTTGCTTGACCAATCTCATTTCCTTTTATGATCAGGTGACCTATCACCTAGACAAGGGAGAAGAGATTGATGTCATATATTTTGACTTCAAAAAAGCCTTCGATCTGATATCCCATGATCACCTCTTGGCGAAACTGGCCAATTGCGGCCTTGGGTCCACCACAATCCACTGGCTGGGAAATTGGCTCCGTGGTTGGACCCAGAGGGTAGTAATTGACGGAAGTCAATTGTTATGATGCCCTTTGACCAGTGGGGTCCCCCAAGGATCTGTCCTTGGATCCATATTGTTCAACATCTTCATTAATGATGTGGACATTGGAGTCAGAAGCGGACTGGCCAAGTTCGCCGATGACACCAAACTTTGGGGCAAAGCATTCACACCAGAAGACAGGAGGGCAATCCAGGCTGACCTGGACATGCTCAGCAAATGGGCGGACAAGAGCCTGATGCTGTTTAACACTGAAAAATGCAAGGTTCTCTACCTTGGGAGGAAAAGCCTGCAGCATCCTTATAGGCTCGGCAGTGCTACGCTGGCTAGTACTACGGAGGAAAGAGACTTGGGGGTCATTATTGACCACAAGATGAACATGAGCCTGCAATGCGATGCTGCAGCTAGTAAAGCAACCAAAAGGCTGGGTGAATCCATAGATGCTTCTCAAGCAAATCCTGGGATGTCATTCTCCCCTAGTACTCGGCCTTGGTGAGGCCGCAGCTGGAGTACTGCGTCCAGTTTTGGGCCCCACAATTCAAAAAGGATGTGGAGAAGCTTGAGAGAGTCCAGAGAAGAGCCACATGCATGATCAGAGGTCAGGAAAGCAGACCTTACAATGACAGGCTGAGATCTATGAGACTCTTTAGTGTGGAAAAGCGCAGGCTCAGGGGTGATCTGATGGCCACCTATAAGTTTATCAGGGGTGACCACCAGTATCTGGGGGAATGTTTGTTCACCAGACCGCACCAAGGGATGATGAGGTTGAACAGTTACAAACTACTGCAAGACTGTTTCAGGCTGGACATAAGGAAGAATTTCTTTACTGTCCAAGCCCCCAAGGTCTGGAATAGCCTGCCATCAGAGGTGGTTCAAGCACCTACATTGAACACCTTCAAGAAAAAATTGGATGCTTATCTTGCTGGGATCCTATGAACCCAGCTGACTTCCTGCCCTTTGGGCAGGGGGCTGGACTCGATGATCTTCCAAGGTCCCTTCCAGCCCTAATGTCTATGAAATCTATGAAACCTATGAAATTTAACCTATTAGCAAAATGACAGTCAACCCTGACACGACCACAGAATATAACACCCTAATACCATAATCTGTCACAGGTAAAGCAGAGTGACCACATCAGCCAACATCCTACTGCTGCAAAGGTTATTAAAATACATCTAAGAGGTTCAAGGAAGAGCCCTCCCCACACCCTCTTTTCCCTCCCCCTGGTCACAGAGGAAGGCAAGATCTCACTGGAGCATGTCTTTCCATTTAGACTGTAAGGTCATTGATGTACAGACTACCTACCACTCTGGGTTGGTACAATACCCAGCAGAATGCGACCCTGCTGTCTCTCAATCCTCAGACACCACCATAATAAGCATTATTATTATTGTTGTTTTGTTCATGAAGCAATATGAGCTCTTGCTAAGCACGGGAATGACACTACTATTACTTACCAACTGTGTGTTGTAAATGCACTCGCAGTACTGCACTTACTGCCCTGGGAAGCACTTTAAGATATGTGGAAAATGAAAGGTGCCATATAAAACCCAATTCTACTACTTTTGCCTCAAATTCTTATGCTGAATGATGATATAGGTGCTTTAGAGACTGGCCAGTAAAAAACATCCATTGGTTTAGACACATTGAGTAAGTTATAGAGTGCAGAACAGCCAAGTTCTTTGTGCATTTGATATATGTGAAGCTAGATAGGAAGTGGTTCTCTCCTCCTGCAAAAATCTCATTTTGCATCAAGACAAAACCATAAAACCTTTCAAAGAGTTTTTTTAAAAACAAAACTAAAACAATAATCTTCCAAAAAGCCAGAGAGGCCCAATCAGAACAAGTTAACAGCCCAGGATTCAGGCCCAGATTCTAGGTCACGTCCCTTTTTCTGCTTAATTCCAATATCTCCCACATCTCAACGAAGTGCCGTCAGCAGTGAGCTATGTGGCATTCTGGGTGACAAGAGTGGGATGAAGGAGCTCTCAGTCTTTCCAGATGGAGTGGTTTTCTTTTGCATAAATAGTGTTTGATCAAACTGAGGTCTATAACTTGGGTCTCTCGTATGCCTGCTGAGTCTTATTGCTGTTAGTTATCACTTCTATTAGTGAAGTAGGAGTCATAATAGTTAACCAGGACCCTGCTCTCCTAGATGCTCTGCAGACACAGAACAAAGAGACCAGTAGCTTAAAATCTGCGGGCAGCAGGGACTCGAGCCCTGGGCACCAAGTTAGAGGGAGTACTGGTAACGCTCAGGAAGGGGTGGGAGTCAGAGTGGCTCTTTGAGTGCTTTGTGCCCAGACCATAAATCTTGTCAGGTATACCTCTGAAAAGACAGTCTATGTCCCAAAGAGTTTGCGATCCAAATCTAAGGCAAAAGACAACAGCTGGTGACAGACAGCTCTAAGAGCCCAATGAGAAAGATGGTCAACATGGTAGGCAGTGGTCATAGTATCCAACTTACCCCCTGAGTGCTCTAAGTATTGGCCTACACAAGCAGACTCTCTTTCTCTTTCTTTCTGTTTTGATCTGAGGTTCCCACCTGATTCTGAGAAATATTCCCTGATAAAAGTTTTGACAGAATCAGTAAGTTCACAAAAAAACCCTTTCAATTTCAGTAGATCAGCACTTCCAATTAAAAACTGGTTTGATGGAAAATTCCCAAACAGGTCTAAATACATGTGTAGCATGAAAATCTAAAATGGGGGCATTAGAATTACTTCAGAAGCACCACATAAATGATAAGATATTGTCTATTCTGATCTATTCTGTATATTCTTGTAATACATTTATCACCTTTGTATCTAAGTATGTATCTGACAGAGTTTATTAAGTATTATGGATGGTATCCATTGTGTGTGGTTTGCTCTCTGTCTCTCACTGGCAGGAGTAATTGTATGTGCAGGGGATTGTTTGGTCAAGTAGGTGCTCTACAAATACCACAGTTCACTGTGACCAGTTCTTAGCCATTTTTTTCTGCGGTTAGCAGTTGTAGTTATCATCACTCATGCATTGTTCATAATAAGACAGACAAGGTTCCTTGGGTGAATCTGATATCTTTTATTAGAACAACCCATATAGTTGGAAAATAATTATTAAGCAAGCTTTTGGGTTCAAAAACCCTTCATCAGGCTAAGGAAGTTTCAGCAGTTGGTGTGTGCTCTTCCTGGATGGAATGAAAAGTAAAGAAGCTGTGGGTGACCAAGTTTGGGATCCGGGGAAGGGGTCCAGCTGGGATGTAGCCACAAACCCGGCACGTAGATGGGTACTTGCGACCGCTGGAGTAGGATTAGGCACAAACGCGTACTGGTTCAAACAAAGATGGCTTTACTTACACTGTCACGATGTACAGCGTAGGAAGAAAGTTAACTTTAACTTCTGTTCCAATCAAACTGAGGAGCTCTTATAAGACGAGATATCTTTAAACCGGGTCTGAACTCGAGCATGCAGGACACGGGGGTACGTCGGGGGGGTCGTTGGCAAGGAGTCGTAGCAGGTGATCAGACCGCCAAGTTCCACTCCGAGACGAGCATGGAGTTCTCCAACCTGGGCGGAAACGACTCCAACCCTTTATACAGCTAGCGAGCCGATTGCCAGCCACCACGTAGGAATAATTTGAAACTGGCCAATTAGAGTATGCGCATTTGCATATGAACGGCGGGAACTTTTCCACGCTGGGGCTCTCCACCGTGCCAAGAATTCCCCTGTCTCACCGTGCCTTGTGCTAGAAAGTTCCACTGTACCGAGGCACTCAACTAATCAGTTCTGACATGCCCCCTTGCTGATGGTACAGCTGGAATTTGAAGCACATGCACGCCGTCTAACTTGTCACTCCTCTTGAGGGGTAACCGGCTATATACAAAAACATACAACAAAAAAATTTCGTCCTCAATGGATCGAATCAATTAGTAACTAATACAAACACAGACACACATAAGTACATTGGTTACAAAAAGTTCAATCACGAGGAGTTCAATAGGTGTCATGGTGAAGTCACACGTCAGACCTCTGCGTCTTCTCTTCCTCTCTCTGGGTCCGCCTCTGACACGTATCTCGAACCTCGAACAAAAAAAACTGCAAAGAAAGAATTCTTTGAACAATTAATTAACTTACATTACACTATTTATATGGAGTCGCGCGTGTAACGGGACAACTAATCAAATCCCCTTCGCGGCTTCCCACTCTCTCCCAAGTACACGATACAAGTGCTTGGACACGATTCAGCTCTGGACGATTCTCGCACACCCGCAGATGCACCGTCACGAATGATGATCCACACGCAGACGCTGCGTGATCTTGTCCATGCTCAGTGAGGTGAGGACGTCCCAGACTCGTCGTCTGGTTCCCCCGGAAACTGGAAACCTAGTTCATAGGCCAGTTGCCATTGGCCCTCGTCTCCCAGGATCCATAGCTGTCACTTCGTGAGCCTAGAATGTTGCAGTAGGAATCCAAACATGATCCTTTACTCTGGTGTTCTTTGTGGCGGTTGCCATACTCGCTGCGAGTCACTTGAAGTCCCTGTGTCCGACTTCATGAGCGCCTGTAGCTGCGGAAGCTGTCGTAGAAGATTACATGCAGGTTCACCAGCTAGCGGGTTGAGGAGGATTCGAAGGATGGTGGCGTTCCTTCCTCCATAAACCTCAACACAGGCTTCTACGCCATTGAAAGTCACTGGAACAGTCCCGGGGTTTTGCAGGTGGCGGTGAGGCCATGGTCCTCGCTGCTGGGGCGGTGTTAGTCCCAGTGCATGCGCTCGGGAGTTCCAGGAACCGTATGAGCTTCCTATTATCGCCAGTAGAATCTGTTCTGCGTTGACCCTCGATGGGCAACCGTCATGCCATACGTGGGATTTGTAATCGACCTGACCCACGACAAGCGCTGGAAGAGGAATGGGCCAGTGAACATTGCACATCACTAGGTCCACATCGGTGGCGTGTCCTCCACTCCACGAGGCTTGTCGGGTTAGGAAACTAGCCTCTTCCAAGTCTAGCAGGTCGGATCTGAATTCCACGACCAGACGTCCTAGCCATACAGCCGAGGTCTCATCAGGCTTTATCTTCGACCCTCTGCACAATTCCTGTAGCTCAGTCCAAGTACGGGTGTGATACGTGCGACAGGTGTGGACTGCATCCTGCACATTAATCACTCGGCTGCTTGCTGCTGCAGGACACGCTGCTGTCAGAGCTGTTGCTGCATCTGGTAGGAGGGGCAGATGTAACTCTTCACTCGATGCCCTCTCCCCGTGGTAAGGAGGCAGGGCTGCCAGGAGCGACGTCACCTCGGTAGGCGGGGTTGCTGGGCGGATTCCCGCCGATTCTCACGAAGCTCCGCCCTTCTCTTCCGGTTTCTCCGGGCAGCTCGCTCCTTCCTCGGCGCCATCTTGGAGTGGCGTCAACTTGGGGCTTTTCTCCACTGCCGCTTCTTTACCCTCCTGCACAGCCGCAAGCAGTCGGGCTTCCAAATCTACATTCTCCCGCAGCAGAGTTGTTATGGCACGGAACAGCACATTCAACATTTTTCCCTTGTCTCTCGGTCCTGTCTCAGCGCGGCCCCTCAAACCAAACGCCAGTGGGGGACTGAACCAGTCGGTCGTCATCGGTTCTCCACCCTCCCGCGCAAGACGCATGCAGTAGGCAAATTCCTGGCTGAGGGTCAGGCTCACTTCACTCGACTTGAATCTGGTGAAGGGTACGGTGTTCCCTTCCTCCCAGGGCCTGAACAAGACCTGCTTGCTGCCCATCACACACCCGAACGCTTCAGGATGCAGATGTGCTTCCCATTCTTCCGAGTCTTCTTCCCCTTTCACCGAAAGATAGCCGCTGACAAACCTTTCACCTATTCCGCCCACCTGGTGATAGGCGATGTGGGCGCCTAGCTCCATGGCGTTCGACACGTGGCTTCTCCCACTACTCCAGGGACAGCTTCTAACTAACTCTAACTCCATCAGGTCTTCCCCAAATCCTGATTCCGATCCCGATCCTGATCCTGTTAATCCTGATCCTGTTCATGACGCCACGTGGGTGACCGAGCTTGGGATCCGGGGAAGGGGTCCAGCTGGGTTGTAGCTACAAACCCGGCATGTAGATGGGTACTTGCGACCGCTGGAGTAGAATTAGGCACAAACGCGTACTGGTTCAAACAAAGATGGCTTTACTTACACTGTCACGATGTACAGCGTAGGAAGAAAGTTAACTTCAACTTCTGTTCCAATCAAACTGAGGAGCTCTTATAAGACGAGATACCTTTAAACCGGGTCTGAACTCGAGCGTGCAGGACACGGGGGTACGTTGGGGGGGTCGTCAACTGGGAGTCGTAGCGGGTGATCAGACCGCCAGGTCCCACTCCGAGACAAGCACGGAGTTCTCCAACCTGGGCAGAAACGACTCCAACCCTTTATACGGCTAGCGAGCCGATTGCCAGCCACCACGTAGGAATAATTTGAAACTGGCCAATTAGAGTATGCGCATTTGCTTATGAACTGTGGGAACTTTTCCACACCGGGGCTCTCCACTGTGCTGAGAATTCCCCTGTCTCACCGTGCCTTGTGCTAGAAAGTTCCACTGTACCGAGGCACTCAACTAATCAGTTCTGACAGAAGCCAGCGGCTGGGCTGGTATGCATACAAGACAGGTAGTCAGTGAAAACAGACAACACAATAGAGCCATCAGCATCCCAGGATCTTACAGCTGCACCTCCAGAAATGTAATATACCTCATCCAATGCACCAAATGCCCTGATGGAAAATATGTAGGAGAGACCAGACAACAACTGCGCACCAGAATGAACGCACACTGGAAATCTATCAAAGACAGAAATACCCAATTACCTGGGGGGGCACATTTCTCACAAGAAAATCACTCTTTCTCCAATCTCTGTCCTGATCCTCAAATGAAACTTACAAAACACTTCCCAAAGATGAGCCTATGAGCTCCATTTCATCAACCTCCTGGATACTAAAAATCATGGACTAAATATAGACATTGGATTTATGACACATTATAACCTGCCTGACATCTGACTCCCCAGGTATCTCTCCACTTTCATCCCCCTTCTCTCTCTCCCCCCCCCCCCCCCCAGCCTGTCTCTCACCCATTGACTCCTCAATCTACATTTTCACTGACTGACTGCCTTGTATGCATACCAGCCCAGCCCCTGGCTTCTTTACTTTTCATTCCATCCAGGAAGAGCACACACCAACTGCTGAAACCTCCTTAGCCTGATGAAGGGTTTTTGAACCCGAAAACTTGCTTAATAACTATTCTCCAACTATTTGGGTTGGTCTAATAAAAGATATCAGATTCACCCAAGGAACCTTGTCTGCCTATGCCCTTAGACCAACAGGGCTACAACCTACAAGCCTTGTTCATAATAAAGAATTCAAAATTAAATTCTCCTACCGCACTTCCCAACTGCTTTGTCTATATCTATTTAGAATGCAACTATCACCATGATATCCAAGCCTCAATTGTTGGACTGTTTGCTGCTAGTCCCTAGGGGTGCCTGTAAACATGCCATAATTACAGCATGTCAGAGCAGACTCAATTAATTAAGTCTGCTGGAGCGTGCTAATTAGCATGCTCCAGCCAGCTTCTCCATCTTGTGTTTCAGTGTCCCTGTCCTTCAAAATGGCAGTGGGGGTGCTTTAACTAACTAAAACTCATTAGTTTTAAAGCACTCCCACCACCATTTTGAAGTGCGGGAATGCTGATACACGAGACGCAGCACTTAAATTTGAGTGACTCTTGGAGCTGCTCTAATTAAAGTGCCCCCTCCCCCCAAGCACGTGTAAAAACAGCCTATGTGATGTGACTAAGATATAACCTAACAGTGGTTTGAACCTGTGGCAAGTCATCTAATATAATATTAAAGCTGGTCAAAAGATTATTTGTTCCCCACAGAAGATTAATATATTTTTAGCAAAAATTTGAATATGAAAAAGAAAAATTGGCTGTTACTAAAAAAAATTCTAGAAGACTCTCCCATGCCAATTGACCTAAAACTGAAATATTTCAGCTGAAAACTGAAATATTTTGCTAGGGAAATGCTGCCACATTGGAGCTGTATTTGGGGTGTCTTTTGTTCCCATTCTTGGCTGTAGGCTGGTTGGACTGCATTTCCTTCTAGAGAGGAGATTGTTGTGCACAACTGAAGGCTTTGGCCATGGTCATTATGGAATAGGAATCCACCAGATCAGAGAGGAGAATGGGAATACACAACAACCAAGCTGCACTTCCTGAAGGGGGCACCACAGCATCATTCTGAAATCAGAATAGTTTGGTTGTCACATGTTTGTTTTGGATGCAACTTCAAACTTTATGTAAAAAATGGACACTTAGAAAAATGTTCAGCTGAAAATTCAGTTTTCCATGGAAAAACACTTTAGAAATTTATTTTACCAGTCTCTGTATTAAGTTGTACCTTATTGACTCAAAGAAAATTGTTACTTTTGAATCAGTTGGCCTCCCAACTTTTTTAAAAATTCATTGTTCTCCATTGGAAGTTCTAAGTAACAAGTGGCTCAACAATTATTGTATTTAAGAAAAAGCTATGTTTGGGTTTAATTTATTATTATAAAAGTTCACTTTGATCTACTAGACAACTCATCAGCAATCCCTCACAGTTAGGGATGATTGTTTTCCATGATTGCTTTATCAGTGGGTCCAAAGATCCGATGAGGCCAATCTGGGATTGCTAGACTCTGTTGCAACTTGAGCATGTGTTTCTGTGTGGGGTGGGTGGCCCTGGATTCTTGATTCAGTCCACAACACGCTGTTTCTGCCACTGCTGCTTTTCTGTCTCCTGTTGTCGTTGTAAGGTTTCAAAGTACTGCTATCCTTATAGCAGACACTTCCTCTATTTGGGGCATTCCTGGGTGATACTTGGGAGACTATGTCGATGTCAATACAGTATTACATTTTTTCAAGTTGGCCTTGAGGACATCTTTGAAGCACTTTCTCTGTCCTCCTCTTGAGTGTCCACCTTGAGTGAGCTGGGAGAGTAAAACTTGCTTCGGGAATCTGGAATCAGACATCCAGATGATGTGGCCAGCCCAGTGAAGTTGATGTCAGATGATTATTGCCTTGATACTTGTAGTGTTTGCTTGCAAAAGCATGCTGATGTTGGTGTGTCTGTCTTCCCACTGGATTCAAAGGATCTTCTGCAGGCAGCTTCTCCAGTGATCTGAGGTGTCTCCTGTACATTGTCCATGTCTCAGCTCTATACAGAAAGGTGGAAATCACAACTGCTTGATAAATCATGACCTTGGTTTTGGATCTGATGTCATGATCTTTGAACACTAATTTCCTCAGGCATCCAAAGGCTGTACTTAGGGGTGTAAGTTATAGCTGCGTTGGTCTAAGGACATAGGCAGACAAAGTTCTTTGGGTAAATCTGATATCTTTTATTAGATCAACTCAAGTAGTTGGAAAGATGCTTCTTAGCAAGCTTTTGGGTATAAATACCCATTGTCAGGCTGAGGAAGCACCTGCAGTTGGTGTGTGCTCTTCCTGAATGGAATTAATAGCAAAGAAGCCAGAGGCTGGTATGCATGCAAGAAAGGCAGCCAGTTAAGATGTAAATTGAGGAGTCAGTGGGTGAGAGAGAGGCTGTGGGGGAGGGGAATGAATGTAGCTGGTAAATAGTGGAGAGGTACCTGGGGAGTCAGATATTAGGCAGGTTATAATGTGTCATAAATCCAATGTCTATATTTAGTCCATGATTTTTTGTATTTAGGAGGTTGATGAAGTGAAGTTCATAGGCTCATCTGTGAAAAGTGTTTTGTAAATTCCCTTTGAGGATTAGAACTGAGAGATTGGAGAGAGAGTGGTTTTCTTGTGAGAAATGTGCCCCCACTGGTAATTGGGTATTTTTGTCTTTGATAGATTTATGGTATGCATCCATTCTGGTGCACAGTTGTTTGATCTCCCCTACGTATTTTCCATCAGGGCTTTTGGTGCATTGGATGAGATATATTACATTTCTGGAGGTTCAGCAGTAAGATCCAGGAATGCTGATGGTTCTGTTGTGGGCTGTAGTAATTGTGTGTGTGGGGGGGGGGTGGAGATATGTTGGCAGGCTTTACACACCTCCACCATTTGCACTTTTAAAGAATTCCAACATTTCCTTGTTGATGTTGGCCTTTTATGAAAGATGGCTTCTGAGGTACAGGAAATACTCAATGTTGTCCAGTCTCACTGTAAATCTGAATTACCAGAGCTGGGAACTGTTCATTAAGAGCTTGTTGATGGCAGAGTTTAGTCTTCTGAATATTAAGCATCAGTCCCATTTTCTTGTATGCCTTGGTGATGACATCAATGATTGCTTGAAGGTCTGCTTCTGAGTGAGCAGGCACTACAACCTCATAAAGATCACGGACTTTGGGTCGTTTTCTAGCACATGCTAGTCATTCTGCTTGCTCGCTCCACCAGCCTTCCAGGACTGATAGTCCCATGGGGTCATGTGACTGTCATATCCATGGCTGAGTTTTACTCAGTAATGACTATCTTCCCTGACCAACCCTATCAGCAGTATAGAAGCATTAGTAGGGGCAGAGGGCCTTATACACAGATACTCCGGCGCAGAGGGCTTCTTCAGTGTTGTTGTAGCATGCTCATTGCTGATGAGTAGGCAAAGGAGGTCTTTGATCCAGAAAGAAGGAGCTTGTATCTGATTCAGCTGAGCACTGGATTCTCTCTGCAAATGATGCTGTATTAACTATCCTATTGTTGGAAATTTAAATAGCTCATTATTTATTATAATTTTGCCTCAAGTCAGTCAAGTGAGAGATGAATTAGATCACCCTTGTGTGCAGAAATACTGTTCCTGCATAGCACTCTTCAGCTGATTGTTGTGTTCCTTCAGGAGAAGAACTGATATCTGCTCAAAATGCCAAGAAAATGGAATTTTACATGCCAGTGAGTGTTGCTGCTTTTGCATTCTTATCATTGCTAGAGTGATATATTATTGGTATGGCAGCAACCCCATGTTACCAACTCTGAGGCACTGCTGTGAGACTAGAGAGAAAAGTCTCGTTGTAGAACCAAGCAGAGCATTTGTTCAGGGTTAATTCTTGCTACCTTCAAACATGGGAAAAGGAATCAGTAGGTTGGAAAGCAAATGGGCTTTTCTTAGGCATGTGAATTGTTATGCATTCCCCAAACTTCAGGGTTCTTATTCCCATTCCCCAGTTTATCCACATTTTCATTCTTCAGTACTCATCACTGTGACATCAGAGGTGAGTCAGACAACCAGGTCCCTTCTCCTCAGTTGGAGAGGCAGGTCAGACTCATGGTTGCAATGGAGCAGCTGTTCTCTTCCCACTAGTGGCAAGCCCTTACCGTAAGCCTCTAAGTGATCCATCAGCAATTCAGAAGGGGTGAAGAGTAAGGTCTTCATGGGGTGCAGTTAGTACTGGGGGAGGTGACATGAGGCACTGACAGTTGTTTCTGCCTTACCAGATTGTATCCTGCACTTCTGCTATTTGGGGAAGCTTGTATGATCTATTCTGTGCACCAGCCATCCGATCTGGTGCCAAAGGAGAGGAGTAGGGACAACAGAAGGAGGTAATGCTCTGTTGAGTGTATAAAACACCACAACAAAGACCAGACACAACTAGTTCTTTCAGTCCTTCTCTAGTCTCAGTTATAATCCCAGAAACAGAACTTTCAGAGTCAAGCAACTGGAGCGGGAAGAGATCCGAGATGGTCTCGTCCCCAAGTACAGACTGACACGAGACTGGCATACCCTACAAAGATGGCATTCAAAGTCTTTACCAAATTTCTCAAAATTTGTAGTCCCTGGCAAATGATTTTAACATCTGGAACCATATTATTTTCCATCCTACCCTCTCAAAAGGCTTGGATTTGCTATAGTGGCTGATTTTTTTTTTCTTTCCTTAGGGCTCATCAGTAGTGACCTAACAAATTCGAGGTGACTGCCTGCCGATTTCGCAGGCAGACTGCAGGGCTTGGCAGGCATTTTGTAGGCAGAGCATAATGAGCCCTCCATGTTTCTGATTGGCTGAGGGGCCCCAGTGCCCCACCCCTTGCCACTGATTGGCTGTGAGGGCTACCTGTCATACAGTCCTGCCCCTTGCTGGCCACATGACAGGCAGCCTTTGCAGCCAATGAGCGGCAAGATGGGGGGGGGCAGTAGCCATCTTGCTACCAGCCCTTTGAGTGGCAGACCCCCCACAACCCTCTTCCCCACCCTGGCAGGCTGCTACAGCACCCTGAGGGCACAGGGGCTGGATTTCACACAGAGTAACTCATTAGTAACTCATTTAACACAAAGTAACTCCTTCTGGGGAGGCAGCACTTTATTTTCAGTAAGTCCCCGTCCCCTGTTCCCCCCCCCCCGCAAACAGACTTTGCAGGCAATGCTGGATTTTGTGAAATCCACAAAATTGCAATTTCAGTAGGTCCCTACTCATCATCAGGCACGGGCACAGTGGCCTGGATGTTATTTTTTTGCTCTCTTTATAGTATAAGAAGCACCGTGTGGCTTGCAGGAGGGGATACAGAGTCTTTGCAGTGAGTTCTAGGGGGATCCTCCCTGGTCAGTAATTGCCTATTTGTATGATCTGCTACTTTCCAAACACCACCACACACATTGCCTCCAAGTATCTAAATATCTCTATAGCTCAGAGAAATAGCCTGATCCAGGGAAACAGGCAAGCTTGCTAACAAGCTGCAGGAAGGACCATGTTGACTGAAGAGTCAGGCAACCTGGATCCTAGTTCCGGCTCTGTACTAGTCTACTGCGTGACCTGAGACAAGTCCTTTTCCATCCTCGTGCTTCTTTTTCCCACTGCTCAGGCAGTTTAGACTCTAGGCTGTTCAGGGCAGGAATCATGCTTTGCCCATGAATAAGCTTGGCAGCATTTGATTATTTTCTTTTTTATAATTTCAATGGCTTAAAAAAAATCAATGTTTATTTTGAAGCAGTTATTCTGATTTTTATTGATTTTAAATTTTCAGGATTGCTCAAAGTTAGGGGTGTGGGGGGCAGACAATTTAGTAATGACAGTATACTATTAAAAGCTTTATTAAATCACACGTCAAGATATAAAAAGTAAATATCCATAAATCAATAAGTCATACCCGCTTTAAATCATTCTGTTCATTCATCAGGAAAGAGCTGAGCTGGCAGGGACCAGAAGAGGGTAGCTGCACTCCCAGAGCTCTGGGAACATGGGGAGAAAGGGCAGCTGCCTTTGGCCTCTCACCCTTAGCCAGCCTGGCCCCGGGCAGGACTTGGTCACTGGGCTGGAGCCTTGAATACCCTCCCCTCCCGGCTTTGGGTAGGGGTTTGTTTAAGTAGCCTGCTATTTCCCTCCAGCCTCCCTCCAGCACCTGTGAACCTAATTGACGAGTCATTATGTGGCCCATTGTTTTCCTCTTTAACCCCCTCCCCTTCTGTCCCCACTGCCCAGTAACAGGGGTAAGGCTCCCTGTTACAGTTCCCTTTCTATAAAGTTTGATCATTAAATGTGGAAATATTTTCCTTTGTCTGTGAAGGTGAGGTGAAATCGCTGTTTATCAATAAAAATCAGATCCTGCTAAGCCTACCCATGAAATAGGGCCCTGAGCCCAGCTAGGGCTGCTGGGATATATAGCAGAGCTCTATCAGCAGGTCACCATTTCCCCTTCCCCTGGCAACCTGCGTATCTCACACCTATTGTCACCCATGACCTCTGATCCTCACAGCCATGCATTTGTCTTTTCACAGACCTGCATTTTGCATATCAGCTTCTATTCCATACAAGAGAACACAAAACACCAGCAGACTCTCCCTATGCCTGAAGAAGGATATTTGTGCCCCAAAGCTTGCAAAGAACAATTTTTCCAACTATTTAGTTGGTCTGATAAAAGATACCACATTTACCCAAAGAACCTTGCTCGCCTTGTCTGCTCGGTACTTCACAGGGTTCAGTTCCCCCCCCCCCCACACACACACACACAAGGAGATGAGAATTTATGAGGTATCAGGGTTGGGTGGGGAGGGGGCCATTTGCCTCTGCAAACAGCTCTGATGGGACTGCTGGTAACCTCCAGGTGAAGTGGAAAAACTGTTCTTTGAAGGAAAAACCATAGCAAACACCTGAGTGGCTCCTTCTCAATTTGGCATCTCACTATGAACTAAGCAGGCTGTGAACTGGCTCTCCCTGGCACATGAAAAAGACTTTGTTGGGTGACATCTAACTTTAGGGTTTGTGACATCAGAGCTAAGTGAGCCAATCGGATCTCCCCTTTGAGGGGACTCTGAAAAGGAAACCCAACAGTGTGGACAGTATGTTGTAAAGGGGCATGCACTTGCCTCTGTTCTGCTGATCTGCCATCAATTTTGTAGGTAATCTTTTCCTTTCTTTACATTTTTCTATTCCTACCCTTTAACTGTTCTTTCTAAGTAGCCTGTGATCTCTCTGATGTGATTGTCTCTGGGCTATGCCATGTGTACTAGGGCCCTGGTCTCCATCATTGCCTTTGTTGCTGCTGTCAAATCCTGAAAAACAAAAGATGATAATCCCTACTGGCCTACTCCTTGGTGCCTCTGTCCCAGGTGGGGTTGCCAGCCCTCCCAGATTGGTCAGGAGTCTACCAGCGCCAATCTCCTGGTGACTGTTGAAAGCAATCCAGGAGATTTTAATAGGATATTATATTATGTCATGTTGGAAAAAAAATCTCCTGGAATAGCTTCAGTCAGAATTGGCAGCCCTAGTCCCACTTGGTGCCCTGCAAACAGTTCTCAACAAGCTATGGGTGGGGTGCCTGGGACAACCGTGCTTCACTAGACAGCCCTCTCTGTGTGCAGACATGAGGAGGAGAATTCACAGTACAGTGTGGCTAACCTAGCCTGATACTGCAAATTATAGGTGAGCTTCCCACCATCCTTAACTGTCTGAGGTCCTCTGTCTGAAAAGCAAGGTGGCCTGGGGTGTAAGATTCAAGAGGGACTCCAGAGAACTTGGGATATTAATGTTTTATTAGAAGATAGCTTGAACAGATATTTCACAGGGACATTTACAATGATATTTAATATAATTCTCATAGAGGAAAGAAATGACCTGCTAATGGAGTTTATATGGTAGGTTGCAACCCCCTCCCCTTCTGTTTTAACAAAGTATTTGAAAATAAATGCGATACCTTTCTAGTCTCTGCTCTGCTACCAGCCTATGCTCCAAGGGCGGTAAGTACCCAGCTATGCAGAACTTCTCAGAAAGCTCCTGTGTACGTCCCCTTGACATTACCAGTAATGACCTTTCAGGATTCATCTTTCCTCCCCAGCTACCAATTTGCAGACTTTTTAATTTTTGCAAGCAGAAGGGCACAATGACAGTTTTTATAAGATTATTCAACCCCTTGATTTAGAAGTACTTCCTGCATGTCTGATTTGGGGTGTCTTGTGTTTTTGCTTGGACCAGGGGGTCAGATTATTTTAATCTGAGCCTGATAATGTGATTCATTCTGATAGCTGATTCATTATGTCTGCTCCTGGAACCCTAAATTCCTTAGTACGTCATCTTATTTTGTTTTCAGGGTTACACAGCTTCTTCCCATAAACAAAGGGCTGTGGCAGTCATTAGTGTGGAACTGAACATGTATGCATCAGTAACTATGGTAACTTGGTACAGAACACCAGTTTTCTGAGTAAACCAATAATTTAACTTGCACGAAAATGCAGATGTTAGGCAGATTCACTTCTTTGCACAGAAAAGTGATTAGGCGTTGCCTGAGAACTTGAAGTACATTTGCAAGGTTTGTTTGCAGTTTTGCTCAAGCAAAAGGTGCCATTTTACAAGCAAAAGTGGGTGTTGCTTTTTACAGGCAGAAGAGAGACAGTTTTCTGAAAATTTGAGCTGTGCTTAAAAATATGAAGCTCCATCTTCTAGTTTGTGATGACTGCTGTCAGGACATGTACCAAAGCCAGGGAACTGCACAGAGAATATGGAACAGGAGCAGGCAGGCAAGCAGGATTGGAATGACCCTACCCTTGGAGTACTGAGGATACGGTGTAGACCAGGGTTGGCCAACCTGAGCATGCGTGCTACAAATGGCACGAGCAGACTTTGTGTGTGGCATGAAGCAGACCAGGGAGGGGACAGGCAGCACAGTAGCAGATAAGGCAGGAAGCAGAAAGCAGAGCAGCAAACTGGGAAAAGGAAAGGGATCAAAGAGGCATTCAAGGATGGAGCAGAACTAATTTGTGGCATGCCTGCCAAAACTGTTGGCCCCCAGTAGCATAGACTTACGTTGATCGCTCAGCAGTGTTAATGTTACAACACCTCTGGTTTTCCTAGGATCAGGAGGCAAAGACCCACTCCAGGGTACTAACCAGAAGTCAGGAGCTAAAGTTTGTGTAAAGGTTAGTTTCTGCTCCCCAGCTTAATGAGCAATTTATTCCAGCTTGGTTCTAAACCAGCCTGTGCTCCCCTATGGACTGGATCCAGCCCTCATTTAAGGGACTGCCTTACCACCTGTTCTTTGCTGCATAACACACAGAGCTTTTAGTTTGCAACTAGATGGTTGCAGCAGCTTGTGGTCTCTCCTGACCCTGCCTTGTCTTCTGGACTGCTGAATGCGGTTTCTGGACTCTGCCTGAGTTTTGCCTGCTATCTGAGGACCTTGGCTCTAGTACTAGACAGTTCTAGCAGACAGGAGCCAAGGTAGCTGCCAAAGATCAGGATGGCAGATGGCAGTCAGTTCTTAATCAAGGGTCAGGACATAGAGGCAGGAGCTATAGATTTAATGGGTGGTGGGAAACAGTGCTGGTAGCATGCACGGTCAGGTGCAGCTTAGATGGAAGTGGTCACAACCCTGCTCTAGGGACCACTGCTTCATTTTGCTCAACCAGTCTTAATCCTGGCACTTCCAAGCTTCTGGGTGCTTGATACTGTAACCATAATACACTGTTTGGATGTAATTCTAGATAGATAATAATCCTTATGCTGTACCTTCTAGTAGTTCACAAATAACATAAAATATAAGCCCACAAACTGGCATAAGATGAATATAAGAATGGCATATGCATTTCCTGTTAGACTATAGATACAGTGTTTGTACAAATAGCTGTTAGAGGTACTTCACAAAGCAATTCATCTCTCTCTGGTTAATTTATGAACTCACTATATTTCCTTTTTAATAGTCTTTTTCTTAAAATACATGTATGAGAAACAACAAAGAAATAAATCAATATATTTGAATTACTCCCGGAGCCCCAAACTAATGATGCCTTTGCTTTGACGTGCTTGGGAGCTTGTAAGTGCTTGAGATGAGGGGATAGGGTGGGTGGGGTTGTGATCTATGTGATTCAGAAACTGACTGGACATAAATTACATGACTCATGACAATAGGCTCAAATTTAAAACAGTAGGCAAGTGTTCAGATGAAAACTGCAAAATTGTGAGTATATTGTTTTAGTTATGAGCACCCATAATCACCGAGCTCTTGACATGCAGATAGTTTTGATCCTAGATGCCAAGTCATCACAAGAGATGTATCACATGATGATTATGATTCACACAAGTGTTCAGCATCTGCTTAAAACCTCCACCTGAATTTGAAATGAAAGAGCTTTTCAAAATGGCCCAAGGAACTCCTTCTAGGTATTTTTGCATTACACGTTCATGGTGTACTGGCTTTTAACATCCTTCCTTGTGAGGGTGAGGGGAGGCTCTTGAATACTCACAAACAAAAGGGGCCGTGAGAACTAAGAAAGCAAACTGGCAAGTCAGTTTTTAATGAGTTACTTTGTGTGAAATTTAGCCGCTGAGTAGATATTCAACCCATTGACTGCAAACCATTTAAATTATGTTTTGGAATCTAGTATTTCCTATGTGGCAGGAAGAGGGATCCTCCTAG
This sequence comes from Alligator mississippiensis, assembly GCF_030867095.1. Classification (NCBI taxonomy): domain Eukaryota; kingdom Metazoa; phylum Chordata; order Crocodylia; family Alligatoridae; genus Alligator; species Alligator mississippiensis. The sequence goes on from NC_081828.1 coordinate 41,888,451, forward strand.
AGATCCTAGAAGAGGGGTCACTCCTAGAGATACTTCAGACCTGTCTGTGCAAGAAAAATGAATTGAAAGCCTTGCATATATGCAGGTTCCAGAAGGGAACCAGAGGACTGTCTCCTCCACACCTCCTCATGGATAGTGATGTAAAATGAGGTGCTTTTTTTATTTTTTAAGAGGGTAAGTGATTCAGCCATTGAGAAGTAAGAGATATTTTGTTCTCTCAACACCTTCAGATCAAGATGCATTTCTCTAGATGCATTTCTGGAAGATACTTTATAGTTAAAAACAGTTATTGGACTTAATACAGAAGTCATCAGATGAAGTTTGGCCTCCTGGTAGACAGGAAGTCAGACTAGCTGATCTAATGGTCCCTTCTCATTTTTAAATCTATGACTCATTAGGGTGTTTGTCTTGCTCTCTACTTTCTGTTGGCTTTTTTTGACAGGGTCTTGTTTAGATCAATGTGACACTGTTGGGATGAGTGTTTGGCATGTGTGTGCTGATGTGTTGAGAGGCTGCATACTAGCACAAGTTATACTGGGGGATAACTATCACGGCTGATGCCAAAGGAGGCTTATTTCTTAAAATCTAGAACTGGTGAGGTTTGAAAACTCCTTTACAGGTTGCACTTGGTACTTTTAGAGAGGTCTCTTAAGACACAAAATTCACTGAGACTTTCACTGAATTGAATGTCTTCCTTGAAGGGAGCTGAAAAGGTTTATTTGTGAGGAAAGATCAGAGGAATTAATTGCATTTCAGAAGGAATTGTGGGACTGATAGAAACCGTACTGCTTTGACTAGTTCCAAGTAGGTTGGGCACAGCACTAAAGAAGGGGTATCCAGCCCATGTAACATTTTTTTTTTCTGCAAGACTCCCCAATATCCTTCATGGTTACAAGAAATATAAAACTGAGTTTGACAGGAAAAGCCTTGGTAGTGTTTTCCATGAGCTGACAAAATTGGACGCCAGTGCCCTAGACACTACATTGTAAGGAGCAATCTGGCATTGGCCACCTAGGGACTGGCTGAACTGGAATAAACGGGTTTTTCATAGCTCTGTTTTTTTTCTGATTCCATGAAGTAGGAATCCACCCCTTGTTTCCCAGTACTTAAATCTCCTAGCTTTGGCAAATTTGATGTTCTTGCCTGCCCTGAAGTTTCCTATCCTCTGGTGATGATTTTTAGATCATTGCTTTCTGCATAACCTGCTTTCTCTTACCAAACTGCCCCCTCTCTGTGAACACCTTGTTGCCACATATTCCCTTAGTCAGTAAGGCATTCCTGTGCAGAATACTCCAGCACTTACATCCCACTAAGGCTTAAACAGGTGTATCAGGTTAAGCACGTATCTAAATACTTTCCTGAGCTGGAGCCTGTGGACAATGCAGTCAAAAAACCCTCCCTCTCCTGGCAGGAGTCTAACTCTTATATTGAGGCCTAATGAGGAGCCCAGCTGATCATTTTCCATTCTTGGGGTCATTGCTGAAGCCAATGTATTTATACTTATTCACCCTCACACCAGGTTTCTTTCCCTATCAGAGCTTGGCTTTTACTACGGCAAACAATATGCAGTAGAGGCTGCCCTCAACTTGTTTCATGTCTCATGAGAGATCCAGGCCTAAGTGGTAGGATTTTCTCTTTCAGAAATGAACGATAAAATATAAATTTGCTTTGGCTTGGTGCCTGGATGCCTTTGAAGGCTCTTCTTTCTTTATTTTTTCTTTTGATGCATTTACTTTGATTTGCACACAGTGACTTTTGGAGCCTTTGCAGATTTCTGAGACAGAAAATAGGGCCGGACAGACACACTGTTAGGGAATTCTGTTTCCTTCCTCCCCCAACCCAGAAGCTATGGTTCTGTTGAGACTACTTGGATTTTTTCAGCCGCTATTTTATATTTAAGGTGAGCACACACATCTCAGCACTGTGCTGTGCTATACTTCAGGAGCTCCTAGGTATTTAGCTAGGATTGTCTTAGTCTTCACATATGGTGCCTAGAATGCAGTCACCGGCACATGGGGCTGGCAGGGGTGTGCTGGTCTGGTAATGGAAATCCCTGGCCTTTGTTCCTGGCACTATTGTGGACCCGATGCAGGATCTTTTGACAAGATGCACTGCCTGTCTGTGCCTCTGCTTTTCTTCCTGTCACTGTCTGCCTCATAACTACCTGTCCTTTGGGCCATGGACTGTCTGTACCCATCAGCCAATTCAAAAGGGCCATGATCTTGGGGAGCACTGCTTGATTGGTGCTGTTTTAATACTCAAAACACTGAATAATCCATTTAAAATCCAAATGTAATGTTACTCATGGATAGCCTGTTAGACCAGACCATTCCAGGTTTGGACACCAGACTTAGAGAAATGTTTGCATTGGAAGATGGCTCTTAACCTCATGAGAACAGCTCCGACCTCTGATCACCTTCAGCCACCCACAAACCACCAGCCACAGTGGAACATGTATGTCCAATTGTGGGCTTTCCCCCCAAAGTCCTGCCCCTATCTGTGGTAGAGGCTGGTCTCTATCGGTCTAGGTATTGTCAATCTCTGGAGCTCATCACTTGTTTGAGCTGCTTTTTTTTTTCCTTTTCTTCCTTTCTGACTCTATCTTCTACACTAAGACAACTTTAGCACCTTAGCTAACAAGCTGAAGTCCGCTGCGACATCTTGATGATCCCTCCACACGTCTGCGATCTCACCTGGCATAACTTGTTGTTATGGGAGAAAATAGAATGCCGGTGCGCGCGGGTCTTGACGCTTTGGCTCTTACAGTTGGTCTTAGTTTAGTGAGGGCTCCACCAACCCCTACACCCTCGCCCGTTCCACCGCGTGGTAATTCAGTTGTCTCCACAATCTGCCTTTGAGCAGTAAAAAAAAAAATGCTCCTCGGGTCTCTAGGTCTGGCCACTCAGTATCCCCAATGGGTCTGGTTGTACCTCACCTGGCTGGCATCTGGCACAGACCTGCCAGTAATCCTAGCCAGACTTCTTCTGGCTTATTGTCCTGATAGTTGTAAAAGCACTATCCGGGATGACTTTCCTCTCACCCTAACGAAAAGGAGAACAAAAAAACACACTGGCACTTCTTCTGCCCTTATAGTCCCAACTTTGCAGTACCCTTTTTCTTCAGCCCTGCTTTAGGGTCCTTACAGTACCTTCTAACTGCCTCCCCGCAGTTCTCTGGGGTGTGTCCCTCAGAGCTCGCTCCCCAGCACCTCCCTCCACAGAGCTGCTTTCCTTAAGCCGGGTCTCCCTTGCTTCCTCAGCGCCTCCGGCTCTCCCTGCTGTCTCGCTGCCTGAGTCAGTCTCTTCCTGTTTCCTGTGTTTCTCTTTTGCCTGCCCCGCGTCTCCTTTTATCCTGGAGCTCTGGCTGACTCCCCCCCGGCCCCCCCTCCTGAAACACCGGGCGAAGAAGGAGCCCTGCGGAGTTCTTTGCGATGCAGGTGGGGCCATTTTACTTCTTTGGGGCTCCCCTCTCCTCACACTGTGGAGCAGACTGTCCCGTGAAAGTGAAAGGAGAGCGTTCCACTGCACAGGACCCTGGGGCACATACAGATGTTATGCTTAGACTGGTCTAAGACAGTGTGCACATAGACTGGTTTAAAAATTGTGCAAGTGACCAAAGGTAAACCTGGTGCGAGGTACACTCAATTGAGATTGATTCAGGTTAGACCATTGCATTGTACTTATGGACTGTTCCCCTATTGATTAAAGTTAGATCACTGTCTTCTGGCATCCCAGCCTTCTTTGTGGCCCTCTTCTACCCCTTCCTCACAGGGAGGAGCTCTGGTACTTGGCCCATGCTCAGCTGCTCTGGCTGAGCACTTAACAGGCTTCGCTCCCAGGCTGTCTCAGCACCGAGAAAGCACAACCCATTTCTAGGGCTGTGTGAGGCTTTGGCTTCCCAAAGCGGTTCGGAGCCGCCTTGGAGATCCGGCCATAGGGTATAATGGGGAAACAATAAAATATCTATAACTTTGTTGTTTTTTGTCCGATTTGGATGAAATTTTCAGGGGTGGCAGACTCTGCAGAGAGAATGAAGCCTGCCACGTTTAAAGACGATCAGTACAGGGGTTTGTGGGGAACTGCCCCTCAAGCTGCGGACAAGCAAAACTGATGCCATGGGTGGTGTGGGACTGACCATGTCTGTCTTGGGGCGTGGAGGGGAGACACTACTGCAGGCCTGGCTGCTAAGCTGCTGTGTTACCAGTTACCAATCAATCACTCATGATTCACTCAGAGACCAGGGACTCAGGGACCAGCTCAATACAGAGGACCTAGCTACTACATAACAACTTAACGAGCATCAATTAGCACCTACAAAACCAGGCTAAGGAGAGGAAAGAATCAATACAATCAATTGCCCCAAGACACAGACAGTCTTGGCACAAGTTTTGTCTGTCAGCAGCTAGGGGTGCAGGGCCACAGAACCCCCCTGCACTGATCTTCTCCACAGCTGGCAGGTGTCGTAGCTGCAGCAGGGGCCACCATCCCTGCAGCTGTCACCCCGCTGCGCCTTAGCACATGCAGTCACCCATGGCACAAATTTTGCTTGTGCGCAGCTTGAGGTGCAGTTGCCCCCAAACCCCTGCACTTTTCTCCTTGAAACTTGGCAGACTTTGTGGCCTCAGTAAGAGCTACCACCCCTACAGTTTTGACCCCCCTGTGTTGTAACACACAGCCGTGACATGAGTTTGGCTTTCAAACGTTTGGGGTACAGTTGCCCAACCTCCCTGCACCGATCTTCTTGAAACTTGGCAGATTTTATGCTCTTAGCAGAGGCTATCATCCCTGTAAGTTTCATTCAAATTGGACAAAAAAAAAAGTTATAGATATTTCATTGATTCCCCATTATACCACCCTATGGCCGGATCTCCAAGGCGGCTCTGAAGCTTCAAAGCCACTTTGGCTGGGTTGAGGCAGAAACCTGGTCCGGAGCTCTGGATCAGATCAGGGCCATCCGAAGTGGCCAGAGCCAAAGCCAGATCGGGTCGCTGTCAACTTGCACAGGCCTACCCATCTCCCTGGCCCTACCTCCAGCCACATGCAGGCAGCGGGGGGGAGTGAGGCATCTGTGTCCCATGCATGAGCCCTGGGACACCCTGTTATAAAGTACCCCATGACATACACAGAGACCCCAACACTGAGCCCAGGAGAACCCCCGTGCTCAGGCACAGCCTCTTGGACCCTGACCCTGGCACCTACACATCATTGGTTTGAGGCCAGAACCAGGCACCCTGTGATCTGGACCCCAACATAGACACCAGTGCCGGCAGCTGGCCTCTGGAGAGTTGAGGTGGTGGGGTGCAAAACATCATGACTTGGCTTGCATGGAAATGAACCTGTGACCTCCATGGCTTGGGCATTGCCAGCCGGTATCCAAGCCATGTGCATCTGGGGTGCTGCAAGGTTTTTTGGTTCTCAGTTACAGGGCCCCAGAGTACTAGGGCTGGGGGAGGGGAAACACTGAATATCCAAGCTGGGGCAAGCAGGTGGACACACCTGGAAACTTCAGGAGCAGCTGAGACATGGCCAGCTGCCTCTGTTGCAGCCAGAGGATACTGGAAATTTCCAGGCTGGGGCTTGGGGCATTGCTAGCATCATGGGGGCATCTGCTAGAAGTCCCTGAAAAGTTTGAGGTTGTGGGGGTGGCTTGGCCAGTGGAGACCCAGTCATTCTGGAGCAGGGACCGCACCCAGTTGGAGTGAGAGGGAGAGTCATGTGCCAGGACCTGCAGTTATATCCATCCATCCATCCATCCATCCATCCATCCATCCATCCATCCATCTTCTCTCAGCTGGACCCTCACCCACCTGTGGGTGCTGAGACTCCATGGGCACCAGTGTGGACCATGGAAGACCCTGTCCTGTCTGCCACCAGTGCCCAATCCTGGTCACACAACTGGAGTCACGGGGAGATAAGGGATCTTGTTGCCATGTGGGGTGAGCAAGAAACTCATGCCCAGCTCCACAAAGGGCACCACAACAGGGATGTGTCCAAACACATTGCACAATAGATGCAAGTTCAGGGTCACAACAGGGACTGGGTGCAGTGCCAGGCCAAGACTAAATGGAAGATCCAGTACAACCATGTGAATGATGCCAATAAAAATTCTGGTAGCAGGAGACAAAACATGTCCTATGAAATGTTGTCCCATTACAGCACATGCCCTCCAGGTGGAAGCCCCATCAGCTGACAGGGCTCCCAGCCATGAAGGTGTCCCAAGCACCCCCCGAGCTGGGAGACTGCAGTTGCTATGATCTCCCAGCCACAGGGGCACAGCTGAGGGGGCTCAGAGCCATGGAAACTGGCTTTTTGCTGGTGCAGGGGGAGCCTGGGATCAGTACCCGTTGCACCAACAATAAGGCATGATGGGATCTGATTAATGATCACACCTCCTGCGAGGCATGTGTGACATGGCAAAAGACATGATTGTGTGGATTGTGCATTAGATCCCATTTCCATCACACCTCTACCTGCATGTGTAGAAGGGCCCTCAGAGTCACTAAGGTACAGTGACCTGGAATATACCTGCAGGTATGATCTACATTCTTTGTCTCTGGAGTAGGACCTTGCACTTGACTATCGTAAAATACATGATGTTTGATTAAATTCAGTGTACTAAACCTGTATCCATCAATGTAGAATTGACCTATCCCGTGTTGAAAGGTATAGGCCTGAGAATTTCCAATACAAGCTGCTTCCCCATTTAAAGCTACATTGAGATCTATCAGCAAGCCAGATTTTTAAAAAAGTAAACATCATCTATATTGATTTTTTAGCAGTGCTAATTTATGCATTAATCAGTGTTTTATGGGTACTGAGTCAAGTGTCTACATTCAAGTTTATTATGTCAATAGTAACCTTTATCCACAAAACTTGCACCAATACCAAATGATCAATGCCAAGTTTGTTTAACAGAACTTTTTTCCATAAGACCAGAATGACTGATGTCAACAATAGTACCATTACTTGGTTTTTTACAGATGAAATCCTCTTTCCAATCTTCCATGACTTGGTCTGCAATTGATGGCAAACTAAACTGACCACAATTTATTGATAGTTGTCCAGGCAGGCATTACCTTGGTCATATGTATGGGGAAGGGTAGAATGCTGCTGTGTTTAAATCAAAGATAGGATAATCCTTATTTGTTAATGGAGTCCATGCTTGGGCTGGGTATTTCAGGGACCAAAGGAGATGCATCTTATATTTACAGTTGGATTCTGGCTTCTGCCTCCCTTGTTCACGCTAAGCAAAGTAACTTCTTCTGGGAGTAGGCACATTGATTTTAAATATGTAAGGTATCATCTGCTGTGAATAAACTGGCAGAATCCAGCCCTTCAGCTGACCCTGTTTTGACCACAGAAAGAACGGTACAGGCTAAGCCAATGGTAACTACACAGGCGGGGATTTAAGGAAATGCTGTCAAGGTCATCCTTGATTCCTGAACCTAGCAGCTCTGAGATGGGAAGTTAATCCTGTACAACATGCTTTGGTTTCAGAAGCAGGACACCAGTCTGTTGCTATTTCCTGATTGCCACTGTTTGCCTGTTCCTCAATATCTCTGTATTTCAGTAAGTATAACTATGTCCCTCAGTGGGGGAGAAATGTTTCTTGTTCCTTGTTATAACGGTTGGCCCTGGCCTTAGTGTCCCACATCTGACATCCATTGTGTCACAGCTCTTTCCTCATTCCTAGCCCATCTTTGCAGACTCTGGTGTGTGGTGAACATAATTGCTCTGTATAATCAACTTAAAAAATAATCTGATTCTCCTCCCTGTCATTTTGGTAATGCTGTTGCATAGCAGCTACTGAAAGGATTGATTCATGTCAGACATGATATAAACAGGAAAAGCCTTTATCTCAAACCTCTTCCCTCCTTGTCCCCAGCCGTAGAAAATTATTTAAACAGCCACTGACACCTCTGGAAAAAAATAAGTTTATTTAGAGACCATTTTGCTCTGGCTTCATGTGTTTCTGCTTTATTTTTTCCACTCTGCCTTTACTGAGGATGTTAACATGGAAACAGGATCTTGTGTTTAAAGTAGTTAGCTCCTGTTTGTTCCACATCTGATGTCAGAACTTGATAGGTGAAGTGCCTTGCTCTTTTTGCTCTTGGGGCATAGAGTAGCCTAAAGACTGCTGTGTAAGTTTGCTCTCCTCAGTAGGAGTCCTGAACACTTCTTTTCCTGGAATATATTTTTCTGTTACCTGAAGTGATATGTTTCTCCCTGTGTTTATTTTCTGAGCTGTTGCAATTTCATAAGCAAAGGAGTTTGTTATTAGCTTTCTATGAGCAGTAAAAAAAGGTAGGGTGTGGGGAGAGGCATTTAGACAAGCAGTGTGAGTAGGTTGGGAGTCTCAGGAGATGTGAGGACAGTGCTCAGGAGGGGTGTTGTGAAAACGCACCCTACCTACTCGTCTTCAACCTGCATGCATTGAATGCCAAAAAATGTCACACCGGCTGTTCTTTGCACACCCAGTGCAGGCCCAGCAGCGCTCTCAATCTTGGGCATGCTGTAATAGCAGTTGTGTGACACTTCTCAGCATGCAGTGCACACACACAGTGGGAATCTACTGCTAGAATTGTTTGTGGTAGCCCTCCCAGCCCTGTCTGTATACATGCCCTGTCTAGCCTCTGGTAGCTCTCTAGGGTAGGGAAGCTGCCCAGGTGCTCAGTAAGGCTCTACAATTCTGGGATCAGTTCCTTCCTCTGTGTCAGACATCCTGTGTTGACCTTAGGCAGCTGTTTAGGCAGTAAAGTGCCCAGCAGCATTTTCAAAAACACTACTACCTGCATCTTAAGGCTCTGAAATGCATTAAAATCCCAGATCCTTAGCTTCCCTGAGCATCGCTTTTTTACCTGCTGCATGTCCTGTGAGGATGCACATGTGCAGGTAATGGGGATATGATGGGTACCTAAGCAAGAGAAGAGTTTGGATTTGCATTTGCTTTACTGAGCATGGAGTAAAGTTGGAGTCATAGGGGCTCCATGTGCAATAGCAAGGGGCAGGGTTGAGATGGGCAGGGCTCAGGAATAGCACTGCAAGCGTTCTTTCCCCTGCAAGGAAGAGACCCCACCCTCCCACGCTATCAGCCCTGCTTCTCAAACTGGATACAGGATCTGGGATTTGTTCTGAAGACTTCTTCAATGTTATTTAATCAGAAAAAGGAAGCAGAATGTGACAAAAGCTGGGAAACAAACAGTAGCAGTAGCAGATCTCCAGGCAGAGACCAAAAGTGACTGGATTTGCACTGAAAGCTTGATAGGCACTTTCTGTGGGTGGTAGTGCAGGGCTGAGGCAAGAACACTCCTGGGTCTACAAAAGGAGCCTTGGCCCCCTGACTCTGCCCTGCCCTTGCATTTACAGCTCTCACCCTTATAGACTCTGTACCTGCTAACTGGCATCCCAGTCAATACAGTGGCTTTCTGGCATAATGGCTCCTCTCTGTGGCTGCTGGGCTTTCCCCAGTTAGCATCTGTTGGCTTGCAAGTATTGATGGTCCCAGAAAGAGAAGACTGCTTATTCCACACCCTTCAAACCAGAATCCCAAGCAGGCTGGTCCTTAGACACTAATCTTAGGGACCCTTTTCTGGGACAGCTGTTTGCAGTTCATAGACGACCATCTCTAGGACTCCAGTGATCTGTCCTCGGTAAGATCTATGCTAGGCCATCCTCCTTGATGAATTGGGGTAAAGCAATTGTAGTTGTAGAGAGAAAATTCTCCTTTGCACCATCCTTGGCAGCCCAGCTTATGAGAGGGAGGCCTGTCCTAGGCCTGGAGTCCCGATTCAGCCAAGGGAATAAAATTATGCTTCTCAGATTTGTGGGCTATTCAGGCCCTGAGCCTAGGCTTGCAAAAGCAAGTATGACCTCTACTAGATGTATTTAGAGGCTCCTTTGGAACAACAACCCAAAGGGGATGCAAGTCAATTGCAGCAGACCTTCTCCAGTCTAGTAAAGCTTGGATCTTTAGCCTTGGACAGTCTTGGTCCCATCCTCCAGTGCACTGCCAAGATGGCAGCTATCCTTCGAGCACCTGATTACTTCCCTTCCTGGAGCAGATGGTAAGGATGGACTGAGATGGGAGGATATGGAGTGGGGCTTTGATTCAGTTGGAAACTGGCCAGGAAGATGTAGGAGGTGCTTAGGATGTTTTACAATGGACCAGCAGCAAATTACTTAGTGGGGAATTTGCCTCTGAGATAGCACCTCCTCTGGCACTACTTTTGTGGCAATGCAGGTCCATACTACCTCTTGATCAGGGCTGTGCCTAGCAAGATAATCCAATCTATAGTGTCATGTATCATCCCTCCCCTTCTTGACCTGACTCACAACTCCATTATACTTGCCAGGTGTCTCTGTCTGGTCTATTTTTGGACTGGATGCCACTTGCACTAAACTGCTGTTCTCCAGTATGCCTCATGTTCTGTGTATAGACACCAGCCAAAGTCAGTAAAGAGCTGGATCCAGCCATGTGGAAAAACAGTCCAAATTCCTGCTTTCCTGGCCTATGTTTGCATTTATTACTTCTAATGAACATCCACATCTTCAGGGAGCTTCTTCTCTTATTTCTCTTCTAACTACAAGTCTTTTGCATTTTAAGTATTCTGACCAGAGGTGTTGTTCTGACGCTTTTACGGATATAGGGCTTATATAATGCATCCTTCACATTAACTGGAGCCTGCATCAAGTATGACTCATGGACAAACTAACAAGCTTCTTAGAAACAGTCTTGTTTTTGAGGTAATACAGCTTGGTTTAAGCAGAATGTCTTGCCTCTTTCAGATAGGGAGCTCAGCTGCAGCAAATTGAAAGCCCAGGTAGGAGGCATTTTTATATAAAGCAAGCAAATAACTGTATTCTGAAGCTGTAATTCCACTGATGAATTCTAGTGATGTTCTTAAATCGAGGAGAGTGATGCTCAAGTCGCCAGAACCATGAAATAGAATTATAACTCTAGATTTCAATATATTTGTGGATTTGATTGAATAGTAAATTAAAACCATTTTAATGCAACATAAAGGTTATGAATTTGAAGACAGAAATGTCAGCAAATGGGATGAGGAAGGTTTTCATAATAACTTTCATAATAATGATTAAACAGAACCTCACTGATCTTCTCTTTGTAGATCATAGTGCAACCTTTGTAAGTACAAAAAAGAATGCCTGCTTACACTTCACTATCCACCCAGAAACCAGTGATACTGTACTAATATATTCCTTACATTTTTTCATCTTGTGCAGATGTCTTAGGTCCTGATTCTCATTTACACAATGATTATCATTTACACAAAGGCTACAACACACTTCTCTTGCAGTGTGAAGTGGCCTTAACATGATTGTAAATAGTACTGCACGTAAGGACTCCTCCATGTGAAAAGAACATAGAGATTGAACTCTTGAGTGGATGCAAAGGAAAGCTTGTCTATGCAATCTTAATTCAGGCCCCTTGAGCATGCGCATTATGGTATGGTCTTTCTCAGCTGTGGCTGGGTCCATGCCATGAAAGGTACAGATAGGATAATCATTCCCAACCCTCTCATAAGCCTGAAAGCTGTGCAGTGATTATTAGCTAAGAAATGCTGCTCTTTCTCTTGTGGGATGAATGTCCTTCCCTAGGTGTGTTTGTTGGCATTCCCAGGTGGGTCAAAGCACTGTGCTGTATGAAAGCACATGTTCTTGGCATATTATGCACATTAAAAAAGTCTCCAGGCTGGCCTTGGTATCCTTGGAGTACACTCCATTTAGCAAGTCATCAAGCAAAGTGTCAACCGGAGTCTCCTTGATTTTACCTGTGATCAGTGTGAATCCCGTGGGCCAGGCTGACAATCCAAAGGAGAGCAGCTTGTACTGGAATTGCAGTCTGTTGTACGGGGATTTTCTATGCTGCTGTCAGATGGGTAGGGAGAGATGAGCTCCTTGCAAACACACTGCCATCAGAAAATCTGGAGTAAGGTCTGCTTCTGTAGATCTCGGGGCTGTAGAGGCAGCTGTTCCCTTTTCTTGACACCTTTGTTCAGGGACACTAGGTTAAAAATTTCACCTAAACAGCATAGGAGCCAATTTCCATTTGAGAATCCTCCTGAGGCCAACAACTACACAGATAGTATGTGTTACTGGCGAGCCACAAAGGAAATGGAACAGCCTCTATACCCAGTCTAAGAGGCAGTTGCCAATTCTGCCACTTCATTGCAAAGCAAATAGGGAATTCATGAAGCTTTTTTTGTAGCAATGCCTTCTGATTCCTGGAAATCAGGAAGCTGTGAATTCAGTCCTCATTATTTTCCTTACTAAAACCATCCACTCCCTCCAAATTTGTCTGAGCAAGGATTTGTCTGAGGGAGTTAGTTGCCCCTGATGGAAGAAGTGTTCCCTCCCCAGCACATGTTCTCCTTTGCAAAGAAACTGGATCTGGGCATGTGGAAAACTTGCCTCTAAGGAAGGCTTACCTTGGTGTACCATGTTTCATTTTTTGGAGGTGTACAGTTGCCTAGCTTCACTTGAAAGGGAATAAAATACAGGTGGAGGTTGTAATCCCAGCTGGAAGGAATGATTCCAAAGTGTGGAAGCAGTAGGGTTTTTTTCAGGTATGTATTAACTTCCTTACTCATATATATCACATGCTAAAGGCACAGTCTGGATGCTGAGAGTGAAAGTACCTTAAGGCAAAGGAGTCTTCCAGAATTTATCTTGGTGAGTATGTATGTATGTATATGTGTGTGTATATATATGACAGAGTCAGTGCCTGCATCTGACAAATGCTGTAGGGCCAATGTGCTTGGCTAATTTATGGGTGTGTGTATATATCACTTTGGCCCTACAGCACTTGTCACATGCAGGCACCGGACAGAGCTAACTGTGAACCAAACCTTGCTGGCCATCACCTATGGATATAAAATTACAGGAAAAGCAAAAAACAGCATCTAAGAGCCTTCCAGTGATGATTTCTCTGTGTGGTTACAGTCATCCCAGAATCAAATTAGGTGTGTTGGTCAGAATCTCACTGATGTGGTGTGCACACTCCCATGCCCAGTTCAGAGATATCTCTGGGAATTCAAACATTTCTGTAAGAAATGGATCGTTTTTTCACAAAGTTTGACAGCTAATTGAATAGACACATTCTGTTTGAGGGAGGGGGAGAAACATTTTGACAAATAGATTGGAACCAGCTCTATTTATAGCTTTTTCTTTCTGCTGACATGATTGGAATGAGAAAGAAGACGAGGAGAATCTGGACTAAATTTCTATGCCTGGCTGCTAAAGTGCTTTGACTACCCCTGTTTACCTACTCCTGGATTTGCTGAAACCAGAGCCTTTTTTGAGAGAGAAAGAGAGGAAGAGAGCAGTTTAATTTGTCAAGCAGTAAGCACCCTCATCCCTCAATCTCTTCTAACTGCACTCTCTCATTGCAGTTGGAGGCATGTAGTATGACTCATGTTGGTTCTGGTGATGGATGAAATTAACTGCCCTGCGAAATTGAAAATATAAAGCCGTTCACCAACAAGACAGCTCCACAGGCATGGGGTTTACAGAGCTGATCCCCCAGTGTCTTATAGTGCTTCTGTGCTTTCACAAACATCTCCATTTTAATTAGAGTGGACAGAGTTCTAAGTCAACTATAAATGATACTATCGGACTAATCGAGTGTGATTACAGCCTGGGCTTTTATTGGTCTGAGAGCTGCTGTTGGCTGCCATGGGAACCGTGTATTTTACACAGTAGTTCAGTTTTGCTCTGTACATGCTAGCACAATGGAAGGGAAGAGAATATCCTAAAATGTCCTAGGCTTGCTAATCTCTTCTGTTTTATTAAACCTTCCATTACTCATGTCATTTGTTTATACATGGGGGGATGAATGGGGGATGCTACCATAGCAGTCTTCAGGCTAGTGTTACATTTCCTTCCCAGCACCCAACAGGGACAACAGATCTGACCATAGAGTTGGAATCTTTTTTGAGTCTCCTTCCTGGGCCTTACTTTCCATTCAGTGCTTGGTGTTTGTCCCCTCATTAGATTGCTGCCTGTTACTATCCAACTCTTCTTGTGTTTATCATCCTCTTCCTCCTCACAGGAAGCTGAAGACCTGCAGGTGAGCAGGATTAAAGCTCTTTTATGCATCAGAGACTCTCCAAACTTAAGACTCAAGTCACTTCCTGGGTTGCTTCTATTATTCTGTCAGTGACTGTAGTAATGTAAAATGCGTGAAAAGTGCTGGAAATTTGCCTCTGTAGTTTACTGGTTACCGCTTACTCATTATGCCAGTTTCCCTGGTAGGCAGGAGTCCTGATGATATCTCCTGCTTTAAAGATTGCTCTTGTGCATTTTACATCAGACAGTAACTGGTTGAAAAATAGAAATAACCCTGGCAGGAGGGACTGGCCCCTGGGCCTCCCCACTTTCCAGGGGAGTTCCACAACCAGTAGCCTACAGAGGCAGCCTCTTGCTTGCCTTTAGCATTATCAAAATGAATGATTAAGTAAACCCCTTTACCAAGGCTGTCTTAACTGGTCTGTTGCATAGAACAACTGTTTTCATGATTTACTTCTCCTCCAATTTTTTTCCGTGCTTATAAATGTTATGAACAGCAGGTTTATATTTTTTTTCTTCTTCATTTTTGATAAAGATATACAATAACATTAGGCCAAGGATGAATCCTTGAGGAGACCCCACTAACAGTGCCTCACTGGGGTGGGAGATGATCATAGAAATTAGAAATCATAGAAATTAAGAGCCAGAAGGGACCTCAAAAGATCATAGAGTCCAACCCCCTGCCCCTGCTCTGGGCAGGAATACTGCTGAGATCAAATGACCCTAGCAAGGTGTCTGTCCAGTCTTCTCTTGAAGACTTCTGAGGTTGGGGACTGCCCCACCTTCTTGGGGAAGTTTGTTCCAGATTCTGGTCACCTACATCATAAAGAAGTTCTTCCTTACATCTAACTGGAAACCATCTTCTAATGGTTTATGGCCATTGCTCCTTGTCCTTTCCTGGGGCGCCCTATTGAACAGTTTTTCTCCTGGCTCCTGATATTCACCCCTTACATACTGATAGACAGCCATCAAGTCCCCTCTCAGTCTTCTCTTCCCCAGGCTGAACAGTCCCAGATCCCTTAGTCTTTCCTCATGATGTTTGTTCAGGACCTTAGTCATTCTTGTGGCCCTTCTCTGGACCCTTTCAAGATTTTCCATGTCTTTTTTGAAGTGCGGCACCGAGAACTGGACACAGTACTCTAGCTGGGGTCTCACCAATGCCATGTAGAGAGGAAGTATCACTTCCTTAGCCCTGCTTGTGACACATTGGCTAATGCATCCCAGTATGCTATTAGCTCTGTTGACTACAGCGTGGCACTGGTGGCTCATGTTCATCCTGGGATCAGCCATAACCCTTAGGGCCCCTTCAGCCATTGTGCTGGCCAAGACATCTCCTAACCTGTATTCATGTTGCTGGTTACTTCTCCTCAGATGAAACATTCTGCATTTATTCTTATTGAACTGCATCCAGTTCCGCTCCACCCACCTTTCCAGCTTGTCCAGGTCTGCTTGGATCTGCATCCTACCCCCTAGCATGACCACTTTTCCCCATAACTTAGTATTGTCTGCAAACTTGGCCAATGTGCTTTCCATGCCCTTATCTAAATCGTTGATAAAGATGTTGAACAGCACGGGGCCAAGAACCGAACACTATGGGACACCACTGGCCACCTCCCACCAAAATGATACACACCTGTCCACTAACACTCTCTGGGTTTGACCCCTTAGCTGGTTCCCAACCTACCTGACAGTGGACTCTGCCAGCCCACAATCGCTTAGTTTCTTTATAAGAGCATCATGAGAAACCATGTCAAAGGCCTTTTTAAAATCCAAGTAGATGATATCAACCACATCTCCCATATCTAAGTGGTTTATTACTTGATCATAGAAGGAGATGAGGTTGGTCAGACATGACCTGTCCACAATGAAACCATGTTGGCTATCTCTTAGCCTCATGCCTTCTGCCAGATTCTCACAAACGGACTTCTTGATAATTTTTTCCAAAATTTCACCCACTATCGAAGTTAAACTGACCACACCTATAGTTTCTCAGGTCCTCCCTCTTCACCTTCTTAAAATTTGGCACCACATTGGCCATTTTCCAGTCTTCTGGGGCCTCTCCCGAGCACTTCAAATCTTCAAATACCTTTGTCAACAGTCCAACAATTCCCTCAGTACTCTCAGGTGTAGTCCATCCAGTCCTGCCAACTTGAAGACATTTAGCTGCTCTAAGAGCTCCCTCACCAGTTTGACACTGACCATTGTATTGGCAGTAGCCTCCCTCCCGGCATCCATCCAGTATCCAACCAGGCAGGTGACCACCATTTGCATGCAGGAACACTGATGCAAAGAATTCAGTAAAGAGTTCAGCTTTCTCTTGACTGTCTGTTATCAGCTGCCCCATCCCATTCTGCAAGGGCCCCACATTTCCCTTGGCCTTCCTCCTGCACCCTGTATACCTAAAGAAGGACTTCTTATTGTCCTTGATTTCAGTCGCCAACCTTATCTCGGTCACTGCTCTTGTCTTCCTAATCCTCTCCCTACAAGTATGGGCTATACTTGTGTATTCTTCCTTGTTTCCACTGTCTGTAAGCCTCTTCTTTTTTTTTTTTAAGTACTCCTTGATTCCTCTGATAATCCAAGAGGGCTTCCTGCCCCCTTTACCACCTCTCCTGCATACAGGAATGGACCTTTTCTGCACTCTGAAGATTGTTCCTTTGAGGAATGACAACCCATCCTGAACTCCCTTCCCCTCTAGTCCCTCTGCCCATAGGGTCTCTCCCATTATTTGCCTAAGCTCACTGAAGTCCACCTTCCTGAAGTCAAGCATCTCTGCCCTACTGGCTGACTTCCCTGCTCTGCAACAAATAGTGATCATAAGATGGTGGAATTCACTATCTCCCAGATTACCCTCAATCGTCAGATCTCCCACCATGATTTACCATTTAAAATTCCTTTGGAGATCTATCTAAGATGCATATTCCAGTAACTTATTTTGTGACTTTTAGTTAGAGGCTGGCTTTTTAAGGGGAGTTCGGAGAACAGACTTGCTAGGACTAATCAGTGCCTCACAGCTGAGAATGATAATTGATTATGCAACCCAGCAAGCGGTTGGAAGGAGGGAAGGGTTCTGTGCCAGATGTGGGAGGCCCTGGCTTTGCAGGTTTGAATGCCTTAGATGGCTGGGCCAGAGGCAGAGATGCTGAAAGTTGGGGGAAGAAACCGGGTAAGTGTTTAAGTTGGTGCATCTACCTCTTCAAAGATAATGGGGGAAAGAACCCTGCGGACTAAGTGAGATAGTCCTTGAAGCAGAGTAGTTAAGGGAGAGAGGATGCAGCACCTCCCTTCACAGGTGGCAGAGACAAAGGCACCATTAGAGTCTCATGGGTCAGGAAAATGCTGTCTCTGGTTGGCGGAAGACAAACCTTTTTCCAAACCCAAAGCAGAGGGTGGGAATGTAGCTTGAATGATGAGCTGGAGGGGATGGCACTCTAGAACAGTATAAGTTGCTAAAAGAGAAAGCTAATGTGATTGTTGACCATGAAGGAAGAAACTTTCATGAGGCCAAGCTCCCTTCGTCAGATGCTGTGAAAGAACATGTATAATATGGCCAATATTGATGAGATGGCACAACTTGCATCTGGGTTCATTGTAAGTTTTGGTGTTTCAGTGAGAATGGGAGTTAGTAGGGCTGTGTGAAGCTTCGGGTGGTGATTCAGTATGGAGGAGATTCAGCCCGATTCGGTGACCGAATCTCCAAATCCAAATTAAATCAGGGGACCAATTAAAAGGTCCAAATTGATTCAAAGCTCTTCAAATAGATTTGGAAAAGATTCAAAGAGCTTTGATGATTCAGACAATCCCTGGTGGCTGCAGCAGGGAGCTGCAGCTGACTCCAAGCTGGTAAGTACTAGGGGCTGGGGGAGGGGACCATGGCAGGGGGCAGCCATTGCTGGGCTGGGAGAGTGGGTGGGGGATGGGCCTAACTGATTCGGCAGCAGCTGAATCTCTGAATCAGATTTGGCTGAATCAAATCAGGACAGTGATTCAAATCAGCAAATCGAATCGCTGTCCCCCAAATCGGCTGAATCTGAAGCGAATACTAGCTGTTTCGCACAGGCCTAGAAGTTAGGTAAACTATGTCTTGAGCGATGCAGCTTGAGGTAGGGGTCCTTCTGTAAGCCAGAACAGGTTTGTCCCCTCATGACTATTCTGAGACAGTCATCTTTTTCCAAGAGGAGTTGGAGTTCATTAATGAGGCGTCTAAGGTGTTCAAACTGGGGACTTCAGGTAACAACCAGAGGGAATCCGTTGTTCTTGTCTTGGGGTTGGTAGTGTAGCAGGTAGTGTAGCAGGTTGGAGTAAGGTCTGAGTCTGACTTTGTTGATTCGAGTGGTTACAGTTTTCGGCTTGTATTGTAAGTTGGAGTGGTGAGTGTGATCAGAGCAGATACATCACTGGACCAAATAACATGGATTATAATATCCAAGGTTCATTTACCTGCACCTCTGTCAATGTTATCACCTGCTTACAGTGCCCCTTTGCTGTCTGTATTGGACAAATGTGGCAGTCTCCACATGTAAGAATGAATGAACACACATCTGACAGACAAGCCTGTGGCAGAGCACTTTAATCTCCCTGGACATTTCACTGCTGACCTCGCAACAGCTGTTGTCAGACAACAACACTTTAAAAACCAACTTGAACATGCAACTGCAGAACAAAAATCATCCACAGACTGGATTGTGTTGAGTATGGTGTAAACAGGGACTATTAATTCTTATCTTGTTACCTGGATTAATTTTTGTGATCCCTTATGGGATATGGGTTTGTTACATATTTGCTTCCCCCTTTCTTGACTTTTATATTCCAATTACTCTCTCTGATTCACTTATTTTTGCATGTCCTTCCATGGCATCTGATAAGTCAGCTCAGGCTTATGAAAGCTGATGCTATAGAGCTCTGATTTAGTTAGTGTATAAGGTGTAAATCTATCCTGCCTTCAGCCTGACTTCAGCCTAACGTATCTAACTGCCTTTCTTTGCTCATGAAGGCAGAGCCACTGTACCAGTGGGCAGAGGATTTTGAGAGGAAAGAGGCACAAGCATGGATTTTGAAGTTCTAGCTGCCAAACCAGTAAGGGGAAGATCTGAAAATGCAGCTTTCCTATTTCCAGGGAGTTAGAGCCTGCATCACTTGTGACTGATCAGCTACCCCCTATATCCAGTGATTATAAATACCAGCCAGTGGCTCAGTTGAGGGTGGAGACCTGTAGGAAGTGTGGGGTTGATTTAGTAAGTCAGTAGCTGGCTTGACCTGGAACCTGTAGAGGATACATCCCAACACATAAGGCTCCTCCCAACACATACCTACTTTGAGTGTGCCAGGCTGCAGCCCCTTCATTACTTTCTCAGGAAATTTCTCCTGAGGTTCTGACTGCACTTTTCTCCGCATCTGTTAGTATATGCACTCCCCATCCATGACTCCGCCCATGACCCCACTAAGTCCCTGAACCTTCTGGTCAACTTCCCTCTTGCTCTATCCTAGCTCTTCATCTGCAAGACCAGGAAGGAGACATTGGTGGGAAGGAACCTGGATGACTGTAGTGCTGTTTTTCTGTCACTCCTCAGCTCATGTCTTTAGACACAGAACCACTGGGCAGTGTCTGCAAGCTTTTTGGGTATGTTCGAGGCAGGATTGCAAACCCAAGAAAATTGTTTTTACTGACAATCTGCAAACTTTTTACTGACACCCAAACTTTTTTTACTGACCTGTGTTTTTATTGATATATATTTTTCATAATATAACTATAGCCTTTCTGCTAAGCCCTGGATGGCAGTAACAAGGGTTCAAATTTTGGGGTTTAACACCAACTTTCTAAATCTGACTCAAACCCACACCCAGGATAAAACCGTTTCTTACTTGACTGCAGAAACGGTTTTACACCATGCTGCCCTCAACCCAGGAGTCCCTTACTCACCACCACAGCCTGGTACCCCCAAATGTACCCCACACTGTGCTGTCCCTTTTGCATTGCAAATAGGCCTGTTCAGGGCCCCCAGGTCAAGATCTTGTCTGTGTGTGGAACTTGCACTGAACTGTTGAATAACCAACAGAGCCTTGAAGGGAAGGATCTGATATAACCTACTGGCATGAGCTCATTTCTTCATGGCCTAGGCAGTAGACAGGCTGCCCTGCTGCCTTCATTTTTGTGTGGTGCTAATTCTGTAATCAGTGATATACAGGGACAAATATAGAGGGGGTCCAGTGGTACAGCTGCATTCCCCTTTCTGATCATGTGGCAGGAGCAGCATCCAGGGACATTTTAAAGTCCTGGAGAAGGTAAGAATTTACCCCCTCCCTTCCTCTCTGTGCTCAGAGGCATGTTCCCTCCCTTCCCATTCCCCTTTCCCCTGTCTGCTACTGCTGGTATCTTTGCTGCCTTCAGAGTGAGGGTCACTCCTGTCCTGCTCCAGGTGAGCTGTGCAGAGGCTGGGCTCAGCCTAGGACAGTGGCAGTGGCAGCCAGGTGGTTTCTTACCTGAGCTCAGGAAACACCTGAGGGGGACTGGGTCCTGGGCTCAGGGAACACCTGAGGGGACAAGGTACAGAGGGGAAACTTGCCCTGTCACTGCCACTGTTGCTGTTCCTCACTATGCCCAGCTCCCATGCACCCAGCTGGAGTTCCCCTTTTCCTTGGGACAGAGGCAGGGTAGGGGGGAGTGGAAGGGAAGGGGAAGGGGGAATTCTTACTTCCTTTGAGACTTAAAGTCCCTGGCTACTGTTCCCATGGCATGGTCTGCCCACCTCTGGGAAGGGGGCGTGGCAGGGTGGGAGGGTTGGGAGGCAGCCACCTCATAAGCACTAGTTTCTGGTCCTCTACCCCCGCCCTCCTTTGTAAAACCCTGGATCTGCTTCTGGTGGTATAGGACACAAAAGTAGAAATTTAAGGGGTGGCAGTATGTTGCAGTCCCAGTTGTCATGTTTTTATGGCAATTTAGCCTTGTTTAACCAATGTGATACTGTGTATGTTTTGACAAGATTTGGGTTTGATAGTCAAAGGCCACTTCTGATGCTAGGCTCTTCCTCCTGCTTCTGGCTCAAGAATAGGACATGGGATTGTTGTTGTTGTTGTTTTCCCAAAGAACTAATGACCAGATTTACTAAGGTCTTTGGATACCTGGTGAGAAGCCTCTTTTGAAAAGGCTTTTGAAAATCCCAGTAGGAAAGCGTCTTCATCTGTTGATATCTAGGGTCTTTGGAAATATTCCCCTGAAACCTCAATGGGACTCAGGTCTTTGAGTCGCTCTGACTGTGCAATCCTGGAAAAAGCAATGTTCCAGCACCTTTAAAAAATGAGTCTTAAACACTCTTGAACCTATCCACAGTCTCTCCCTGGACTTTGCTCTCAAGCTTTCCACTGAAATGAATGGGAGATGGTGGGCAAGTCTACATGTACCTGGGACTGCACAATACCTATTGGTACTGTGCAGTCCCGGCGGCACACAGTTATTCTTAGACACTACGTCACTGTAGCGATGAGTTATGGTGACGTAGCGCCGGCATCATGGTTTGTGCCTACCAACACTACATCACCGTAGCAATGAGCTGTGTAGTGTCTCATGTAGAGGAGCCCTGCTTGAAGCAGGACTTTGGTCTCTTTGCTTAAAAATAATACGCATGTACTGAGATGTATTAAAATGGCCAGATCAGTTTCCCATTGGAAGTCTTTCCATTGGCTTCGTTAGCTGTAGCAGGAGTCACATCAAGCCTCAAATCTTAAAATACCAGGTGCCTATTTTTTGCTCTCCTTTCAGACTTTTGGTATTTCAGCAGGCTCTGTAACTCCCATGAGATAGCAGCTGTCACAGGATAGTTACTAGAGGTCAATATTCCACTTCCTCCTGCTTAGAGAGATGCCCATTGTACCAGTTCTGTGACAATCACCTCATAGAATCTAGTCCAATCCAGTGCCTGGGGCTTTTAGACATGGACAAAATCATGGGCCAGATTATCTCCATTTTTTGTGGGATAAAATGGCCAGAACATTCTAAAACAGTCCCAGAAATTACAAGGGCACCAGAACAGGCACTGTGGAAGAGAGTTATCACTGTCTTTTGTGTCTTTCAATACAAGTCCTGGGCCACAGGCAGTGTTGGGGCAGTGCCCAGAGTAGGCAGAGGCAGGTATCAAGCTTTGGAATGCCAAGCAGTAGTGCAGTTCACAGGGCAACTTGGAGAACCTACTGCAACTTAGATCTGGTCTCCAGGGAAGAGCAAATCAGACTTCAGTTTTCACCTACCTCCCACCTGTATAGGAGTTTCATCTGCAATCCTACCACCAAGGAGTCTGAGTCATCCTTAAGGAGCCATTGGATGGGAAAGCTAATAACCTCTTCTACTCTAATGGGGTAGGGGAAGGGAGTAATTCTCCTTGTTGCCCCATGCATTCCCTGGAGTCTCTGCCAGGTGCCTCTGGTGAAGCTATTACTTGGCTGGATCTAGTGCCAACCTCTGACCCAGGGATGTGAACATCAGCCCCCACAGTTTCTCCAAGCTCTTCCAGATTATGGCCACTATTCCTTGCTTGCCAGCTTTCTCATGTATTGGAAGATGATGTCAACAGAGCCATGTGCCTCTACCTCTGTCACAGCTAGAAGTTGTGACACTTCTGGATGAGCACGATTGGCTGCGGGGGAACCACGGGGATCGTTTCTCATGGTACCCCCACTCCCCAGCTGGCACTCTCATGGGGTGCACCAGTGCTCTCGTCTGCCCCCCCTGCTCAGGAACACTGGCTGTCAGGGTGCACTGGCGCTCTCAGGGGGTGACCTGCCCCTATGCATCACCACTGGAGTCCCAGAGCAGGGAGAGAAGATGGAAAGAGAATCCCAAAACTGTGGGAAAAGAAACATTTGATCACAGATTTCACAGACATTCGGGCTGGAAGTGACCTCAGAAGATCATTGAGTCCAGCCCCCTGCCCCAGGGGCAAGAAGTCAGCTGGAGTCACAGGATCCCAGCAAGATAAACAACCATTTTTTTCCTTGAAGGTGTTCATAGTAGGTGCTTGAACCACCTCCGACAGCAGGCTATTCCAGACCTTGGGAGCTCGGACAGTGAAGAAATTCTTCCTTATGTCCATCCTGAAATGGTCTTGCAGGAGTTTATAACCATTTGACCTTGTCATCCCTTGGGGCGCTCTGGTGAACAATCGTTCCCCCAGATCCTGGTGAACACCCCTGATAAACTTACAGGTGGCCATCAGATCACCCCTGAGCCTGCGCTTTTCCAGGCTGAAGAGTCCCATAGCTCTTAGCCCGTCATTGTAAGGTCTGTTTTCCTGATCTCTGATCATGTGTGTGGATCTTCTCTGGACTCTCTTAAGCTTCTCCATATCCTTTTTGAATTGTGGAGCCCAAAACTGGATGCAGTTCTCCAGCTGTAGCCTCACCAAGGCCGAGTACAATGGGAGAATGACATCCTGGGATTTGCTTGAGAAGCATCTATCGATGCAAGCCAGCGTTTTGCTCGCTTTACTAGCTACAGCATCACATTGAAGGCTCATGTTCATCTTGTGGTCAATCATGACCCCCAAGTCCCTTTCATCCATAGTGCTAGCCAGCATAGCACTGCTGAGCTTATAAGGATGCTGCAGGTTTTTCTTCCCAAGGTGGAGAACCTTGCATTTTTTGGTGTTAAAGACCATCAGGTTCTTGTCCGCCCATTTCCTGAGCCTGTCAAGGTCAGCCTGGATCGCCCTCCTGTCATCAGTTGTTGATGCTTTACCTCGAAATTTGGTGTCATCGGCGAACTCGACCAGTCTGCTTTTGATTCCAATGTCCACATCATTAATGAAGATGTTGAACAATATAGGCCCAAGGACAGAGCCTTGAGAGACCCCAGTGGTCACAGGGCACCATGATGATTGACTTCCGTCAACCACCACCCTCTGGGTCCAACCACGGTGCCAATTCCCCAGCCAGCGGATCGTGGTGGACCCGAGGCCACAGTTGGCCAGTTTTGCCAAGAGGTGATCATGGGATACCAGATCAAAGGCTTTTTTGAAGTCAAGATATATAACATCAATCTCCTCTCCCTTGTCCAGGTGATAGGCCACCTGGTCATAAAAGGAAATGAGACTGGTCAAGCAAGACCTACCTGCAACAAACCCTCAGGATGTTGCCATCGGCCAGTCCATTGAGAATGGCCTCTTTGATGATTTTTTCTAAGACCTTCCCCAGGCTAGAGGTCAGGATGATGGGCCTATAGTTTGCTGGATCCACTTTCCTCCCTTTCTTGAAGATAGGCACCACATTGGCCTTCTTCCAATCTTTGGGCCCTTCACCAAAGTGCCAGGAACTCTTGAAGATCCATGCCAGGGGCTGAGCTATGATGCTTGCCAGCTCCTTGAGTACCCTGGGGTGTAAACCATCAGGGCTAGATGACTTGAAGGTGTCCAGCTTTTCACGGTGTTCCTTCACGAGGTCAGCATTGATGGAGGGCAAGGGATCTCCCTCACCCGGGCCTTGCTGTCCCATAATGGGCAGGGGCAACCCATGGGACTGATGAAAACCGACGCAAAGTATCCACTTAGTAGGTTGGCTTTTTCCTGGGCGTCAGTTATGAGTTGTCCCTTCTGGTTTAGCAGGGGTCCACTGTTGCCCTTGATTTTCTTCTGGCTCCCCACATATCTAAAGAAGAACTGTTTATTATCCTTGATACTTGTAGCTAGACAGAGTTCAGTTGCAGCCTTGGCTTTGCTTGTTCGCTCCCTGCAGGTCTGGACCATTGCAGAATATTCCTCCTTGGAGGTGGATCTTGTCCTCCATTGTAGGTCTTTCTTTTTAGCTGCAGGAGGTTCGCTAGTTCCTTGGAGAGCCAAGGGGGCTGCTGTACTCTTTTGCTGCCTTTCCTCTGAGATGGAATAGCCTTAGCTTGTGCATCTAGGATTGCTCTCTTGAGCAGCAACCACTCTTCCTGGACTCCCCTCCCCTTTGGGTCATGGTCTCTTAGGGCCTCACCAACATGCCTTCTGAGCTTGTCAAAGTCAGCTTTCCTGAAGTTGAGGACTTCTGTATTGCTGACTGTCTTGCCAGCTTTACGGCAGATGGTGAAGGTGATCAGCTTGTAGTTGCTGTCACCCAGCTTCCCATTGATTAAGTCGCTGATTAGGTTGTCCCTGGTTGCCAGTGTTGGCTTGGAGGCTAGGAACGGGATTTTTTATTTTATTTTGGCATCTTTCATACCATGCCCTCTATGAAGAAGAGAATCTGATAGATCTCTATATGGGGCATGGTGGTGGAGAAAAAAGAGGCTATCTTCCAAGAAATACTGAATTCATCCCAACAAAGAGCCATGAAAGCTCCATGTGGAGCCGTAGCAAGAAAGATTTCCTGGCTCTCCAAGGGCTGTGATACAGACAAAAGCAGAGTTAGAAAGCTGAGATGAAGCACCCTGTGTTACAAAGGTCAAACACTGCACCCCAAGCTTTGAGAGTCCTGTAAAAGAGAGACAACGTAGCACCTTAAGAGCAGTGTTTCAGTCAACCCAGGTACAGACCATTCATAGATTCATAGATTCATAGATGCTAGGGTCGGAAGGGACCTCAATAGATCATCGAGTCCGACCCCCTGCATAGGCAGGAAAGAGTGCTGGGTTCAGATGACCACAGTTAGATGCTTATCTAACCTCCTCTTGAAGACCCCCAGGGTAGGGGAGAGCACCACCTCCCTTGGGAGCCCGTTCCAGACCTTGGCCACTCTAACTGTGAAGAAGTTCTTCCTAATGTCTAGTCTAAATCTGCTCTCTGCTAGCTTGTGGCCATTATTTCTTGTGACCCCCAGGGGCGCCTTGGTGAATAAAACCTCACCAATTCCCTTCTGTGCCCCCGTGATGAACTTATAGGCAGCCACAAGGTCGCCTCTCAACCTTCTCTTGCGGAGGCTGAAGAGGTCCAGGTGCCCTAGTCTCTCCTCAAAGGGCTTGGCCTGCAAGCCCTTAACCATATGAGTGGCCCTTCTCTGGACCTCTCCAGGTTATCCATATCCCTCTTGAAGTGTGGCACCCAAAACTGCATGCAGTACTCCAACTGCGGTCTGACCAATGCCCGATAGAGGGGAAGTATCACCTCCTTGGATCTGTTCGTCATGCATCTGCTGATGCACAATAAAGTGCCATTAGCTTTTCTGATGGCTTTGTCACACTGCCGACTCATGTTCATCTTGGAGTTCGCTAGGACTCCAAGATCCCTTTCCGCTTCCGTGCCACCCAGCAGGTCATTTCCTAGGCTGTAGGTATGCCGGACATTTTTCCTCCCTAGGTGCAGCACTTTGCGTTTCTCCTTGTTGAACTGCATTCTGTTGTTTTCCGCTCATATGTCCAACCTGTCCAGGTCTGCTTGTAGTTGTTCCCTGCCCTCCGGCGTGTCCACTACTCCCCACAGTTTTGTGTCATCCACAAACTCAGACAGAGTACACTTCACTCCCTCGTCCAAGTGGCTGATGAAGATATTGAAGAGTATCGGTCCAAGGACCGAGCCCTGCGGGACCCCACTGCCCACACCCTTCCAGGTCGATACCGACCCATCCACTACGACTCTCTGGGTACGACCCTCTAGCCAATTTGCCACCCACTGGACTGTGTAGTCATCCACGTCACAGCCTCTTAACTTGTTTACCAGTATGATGTGGGATACTGTATCGAAGGCCTTCCTGAAGTCTAAGTATACGACATCAACCCCTACTCCTGCGTCCAGGCGTTTTGTATCCTCGTCATAAAAAGAGACTAGATTAGTCAGGCACGATCTACCTGCTACGAACCCATGCTGGCTTCCCCTCAGCATAATTTGTCCTGCTGGGCTCTCGCAAATGTGAGCCTTGATAATTTTTTCAAAGACTTTGCCTAGGATGGAGGTGAGACTGACTGGCCTGTAGTTGCCTGGGTCCTCCTTCCTCCCCTTCTTGAAAATGGGGACCACGCTGGCCCTTTTCCAGTCCTCCAGGACCTGGCCCGTGTGCCACGAGTGTTCAAATATTCCCGCCAGTGCCTGTGCAATGATGTCGGCCAGTGCCTTCAGTACCCTCGGATGGAGCTCATCCGGGCCTGCTGACTTAAAGGCATCCAGTTCCTCCAAGTGACTCTGCACCATCTCAGGGTCTACGCAAGGTAGTCTGGCACCTTGCTGCTGCCTCTCTACAACCCCAGTGAGAGACTTGTCGTGCCCCTCACTTAGGAACACTGAGGCAAAGAACTAGTTGAGGAGTTCAGCCTTGTCCCCCCTGTCCGTCACCAATTGTTTCTGCCCATTTAGCAGGGGTCCTATTCCACCCTGGGCCTTCCTTTTACTCCCTATATATCTAAAAAACAATTTTTTGTTATCCTTTACTTGGGATGCCATCCTCTGCTCCATGGTAGCTTTGGCCCGTCTAACTGCCTCCCTACAAGTGCGAGCAGAGGAGGTATACTCCTCTTTGGTAATCTCTCCCCATTTCCACTTTTTATATGCTCCCCTTTTAGTCCGCAGGCTGCCCTGGATTTCTCTGGTCAGCCAAGGAAGCCTCCTGGCCCCTTTCCCTCTTTTTCCTCACATCGGGATTGTCTCCCTCTGTGCCTGAAAGATCATTTCCTTAAGGCACAGCCACCCTTCCTGGACTCCCATCTCTTCAAAACTCCTACTCTGCAGTGCGTCCTTGACTAATCGCCTGAGTTCACTGAAATCAGCTTTCCTATAGTCTAGCACTTTCACCCTACTAGTTACCTTAGCCACTCGACGTCTTATGGTGAATTCTATTGTTTGGTGATCACTGTCCCCGAGGTGACTACCAATCTGTAGGTCCCCTACCATATCATCCCCCGTTGCCAATACCGTCCAGTAAGGCATTCCCCCTAGTGGGACCGTGTTCCCACTGCAGTCCAACCTTTAGAAGAACACTTTTGAGTATGAGGACTTGGGGAGTAGTCTTTAAATGTGTTTGTGCTTTGGTTCTCTTGGTCTTACATTTGTTCCCTTTCTATTGCACTTGTTCTTGTTAAAAAGCAATGTTATTACTTATGTTCCTCATTTTCTCAAGTGTCACCAGTTGGTTTTTTTTATGGTACTATTTTGTTCATCTTAGTTATATACCTAACCTCCCCTTCATACCATCATTTCCTACTAAAATCAAACATAGATACCGTATTTGGTTACAATACAAGTATTACCCATGACTGTTCCCTGGCCTCAGAGTACAAGCATGATGGATCCGCAATCTCTGTGTTCTGCTGAGGCACCACTTCAAGTGTCCTTGCTGTTCAGAAAGTGTCTGTGTTTCCAGTTCTAACATCTGCCAAGATCTCTCCTTTGCTTTTATCATGCAGGCTACAGAGGTTCAGGTTTTTTTTAGGAGGCAGCATTATCTGTCCTTTAGTATTTCAGAAGTATGCTCCACTGACCATCTGTAGGTCCCCCAGAATGACAAGAAAAATCTCAGCTCCCTTAATGGTAGGCTGGGGGGAAACATTCTTTTGCTTGTTCTGGCAAGCAAGCCCATGCTTTTAAAGATGCTGGTATCAGTGACTTGTGCAGACTGCCTCATAACAATATTGGGAATCTTCCAGGGTGATCAACTAAGCCCTGTAATAGTATGAAGAAGCAACCCTTTCTATTGGTAAAGTATGGGGTGAGAAGTGTGTCTGCAACAAGCAGAGGAGACTGTCCTATCAGTAACAGTTTAGGAACTCTGTTGTGCAAAGCCTCTTACACACTGCCAAGCTTTATGACATAGCACAGCATCACCCCCCGTATAGCATTACACATCTCCATAACAACAGGCCTAACACTAACTGGGGTTGCTGATAGCGAAACATTTGATGTTGAAGGGAAGTCTCATATCAGTGTCCTGTTGAGGAGAGCTCTTAGATTTCTAGGAAGAGGGCTTTTGTCTTCCTGAAGCTCTGCTGCCACTGCTGTTCATCCCAGGTCTGCATCAGCACCCTTTCTCCCAACAGCCATTCCTACATGACTGATCCCAGATGCAAAGTGCCACTGCACAAGAGTTACTTCTTCAGAGCATTTACCTGGAGCAACAGAACACTTTCATTTGTCTGCTTCTCCTCTTCTGAATGCTGTACTACCATGCTATCAACAGCCCAATGAAACTGTAGAGTGCAAACCCTCTAGCTTTAGCAGGCTTAAATCAGGCCAATGGTCAAACCACTAGGCTGTTATGCTGAAAGTAGATATTGGCAGAAGACATGGTTTTGAACAAAAATGGCTGTGGGCATTGTGTTTTGTAGGAGTAGGGGTCACAGCAGAGGGCAGAGACAGGTGAGGAAAACAAACTGAGCAGGACTGTGGGCAAAGCATTGTAGTGGTACATGGTGGAGGGTAGTAGAGCTTTGCTTGGGGCACATGGGGCTATAATGGCATATGAAGGAGTGTATGCAGGGCTTTGCTGGGAGGAACTGGGCAATTTGGGTTGTAGGAAAAGAGGCTTAAGGAAAAGTGGAGATTACATGGTGGGGAGATGTTATAGGAATGAATCAAAGGGGAGAGGAGCTGGAGTTTGAAGAATAGTATGCTAAGGAGTGGTGGCTGCATTATTGTCAATCCTGTGCTATGGCTGCTGCTTGGGCCTGCAGCAGTGTAACTAGGAGTGGTGACTGGGGCAATCGCCCTGGGCACCCACTTGGTCAGGGGTGTGGAGGGAAGGAGCTGCTGCTGGCAGCCATTCATTTGCCCTAGTGATTGCAGCTGCAACTGGAATTCACTGCTTCAACTTTGCCCTGGGTACCTGGCTTCATCCCTATGCTGCTGAGGGCCTGTTTTGTGGTTAAAGAGGGCATCAGGGTCTAGGGCTAGCACCTCAGCACAAAATCTATTCTTTTAATCTAAGCAAACACATCATTCCCCCTTCCCCTCCCCGACACATGTTCACTTGCCCACAAAAGCTCTCACTCACACATACCTTCCCCAGCACTTCTGCAGAGTTGATTAGAAAATTGTGTCACAAAGTAGAGTGTTGCTCTATTTCTAGCACCTCAGCTCTTCAAAACACACTTTTTTCTCTCTGCCTCAGAGCTGCATCCAGCTTCCCAAACACCTTTTCAGAGCAAAGTGTTATTGATCACGCGAGAGGTACCTCTAAGCATATCCACATTCCATCTGTTGGGTGATATACTGACAGGTGTCATTTCCCAGCAGCCTGGGCTCATGCGAGTAATTCCAGAGTGCTAGCTGCTTTGTTTCTGAGTCACGCTGACCTCGAGCATTTTATTGGCATTCTGTCACCGTTTAAGAAAACTGCCTCCAGTCTTTGGCTGGAGCTACACTCAGTGGTCTCATGTGATGCTTTTTAGGGGATACCATTAAGGTGAATTCTAATAAAAATGAGTGGGGCCTACCTTAACTTTTGTGACCTTGACCTCTCAGAGCAGAGCATTTTCCCTAAACCTCAGTAGTCTTCATAAAAAAAAGGAAAGCAACAGAAAGTAATAAATCTATCAAAGTAATTAGAAAGAATTTCTTAAAACTTGAAAAAGAGCACAGTGTGGCAGAGAGCAGCTAGTGACCGATAAGGATTGCCTGATGTTCTTCATCTGCGGAAGGTTTTTGTCAGTTCTGAAGTTGATGTGATGGTTCATTTAGTTTCCAAGAAGCCCACGCTGGGCTTCTTTTCTCCCTATCCTGGCCAAATGATTGAAATCATAACAAGGGACAAACTCCAGCTACTAAGTCTCTAATAAATGTCCTGGTTTCTTTGCAATCTGAGTTCAGACTGACCCATAGTCTAAAGAAGCCCTTAGAGGGAGGGAGGGAGAGAGAGAGAGAGAGGCAGGCAGGCAGTGTGTCATGATGCAGTCTTCCCCACCAGCATGCCTATCTTGGTAGAGCAAGGAATACCACTTAGCTATTTTGGTTCCAAGTTCAGTGCTTTAATCACATAAAAACATCTCCTCTCTTCCTGGAACCCCTGCATTATCCACTGACTATTTTGTGATCTGTGGGAGCCATGAGTCCAGTAAAACAAGTACTAATCTGAGCATTTAATCGGTCAGTCTCCAAATATAAATGGTTAGGATGGGCGTTCACAGGCAAATTTAAATCTGAAATTTCCCAACTTTTAAGTACTTGAGTTTGTAACCTTAACATTTTTGCATGTAATTTCCTGGTTTTTAAGAGAACCAGAAAAGAAGGAAATCCACCATAATGACCTATTTTATAGCTACAGCTAAAGTTTAGCAAAATTCAAAACAACTGAAAAGAAAGACTTAGAAAAAATTACACAGTCTTAATGACAGGCATTGCTACTTGCAACTAATTCCCCTGAGAGAGGTCCAGAGACAGGACAGGTGTCAAAGCTATCAGAATGCCAGTGGTAGTAGAGCTTTAGCAGAAAAAGGCACTGTTGTCCTACACGTGATGTCGTAGTTGGGAGACATATAAGCACATGGATGAAAGCCAGCTGACTGCAGTAAAAGAGATAGGATGAAGGAAGAAATCTACCTTCCAAGGAACTAGCCATGACATCCACCTCTCCATTGAGATCATCTGCCCTCCAGAGTCTAAAAGGTTTGAAACCAAAGACTTATATTAGATTCCTCCCTGGTCCTTAGTATATAGATAACAAGAGCAGAAAAGACCTTCCTTCAAATCAGGCTTTCCTGTATGCTGTGGCACTCACTCCTGTCTGATGAGGACCTGGTCAACATGATCCATGTGTGCATCACTTCATAGCTGAATTCTTTCTGCTTAGAGGTGAAGGCTACAGCTTATGCATTTTGGGACTGGACTGCCTCTTGAGCAAGGGAGTTACCCAGAAGTCACACACACATTCTATACCCTCCACAGGGTTTTCTATACATGCTCCCTTCTAGTCCCTAGTTCAGATCCTGAGCTTAAACTTTAAGGCTATGAAGGGCGTAGGGTCAGACAGTTCAGCTCTTTGCCTCCTTGACTCACTATGCAGCATTAAGTGCAGAGCCCACATTTCACAGATTAAAATGGTACCAAATACATTTCTTTACAAAGCCAGAGAAGATAAACCTCCAGAAGCAGAGGGCCAATCCTCTGGCCTTTATTGTGCTGCCATTTATGTTCCTCTCTGGGTCTGAGGAAGACTGGAATATTATTCAGTAGCCTCATCAAATATTATGTTCCTGCAGGCAGGTCTCTAACTGGGCTCAGTTAAATTTATCTGTTTGATTACTGGGGCTCATATTATTAAACCTTGGAGTTGTATAATTTTATCCTTTCTGAATGGCTACAGTACGTTAACATTGACTGTTAGAACTGAGATGTATTCAGCGCTGTGAGACATTCACTGAGTTTGACTGTTTTTATGAACGAATTGGGAAGTGATCCCATCAAACATTATGTCCTTTTTTACATGGGTTCTTGCTAAATGTCTCTGCTTGCCGGTTCTAATGTTATAGCTAGATGGTTTGGACTTGCTTTGGGGTCTCCTGGACTGCCTAGTACTCAAATAATGAATAACTGGTGGTTGCAATTCTTTTTCGGAGTTACATGTCTTTAGTGCTGATTGGTACATTTGCAACACCAAATGCCAATTTGGTGAAACTGAAACTTTTCATGGGAAATGGTGGGTTTCAACAAACTTCCTGTTTCAAAAAGCTTCTAAATTCTCAAAATTTCCTATTTTGACGTCTTCAGAATGAAAAATTCCAGTTTTAAGTAGGAATGTATTATCATCTCAGGGGAAATTGAAGCTCAAGGAGCTTGTGCTTTATGGTGGACAGCTAGGACTTGAACCCAGCCCTCCCAAGGTTATACTGCATGAGGAAATCATGCCAGAAGTGGAACTAACAAGTTTTCCACCCAGCACAAAACCCCTGGCTCCCTTGTAGGGTGGGTGGGTGCTGAGCACTGGAGAGTGGAGATAGAAAGGAGCGTGATCAGTCTTACCTGCTCTGGGGTCTCAAAGACCCCAGCTGCTGCTGCCATGTTGCTGTCTGCCTGCCCCTGGCTGCTGTTGCCGTGCTGTTGTTGGGCCAAAAGCTCCCTATGGGCTGCCATTCCATCATCCACTCTCAGTCAATGTCCAGGGCTAGTGCCCCACTGGCCTACCCCAAATAAGACTCTTGAATCACACATTGTTTGACCAATAGTGATAAGATGCTCTCCCTGCACCCTAAGCTTGCAGTCTAAATGAGGCAAGACAAGTATCAGACAAACTCAGGAGGCCGCATGGGAAGAGGCAGCAGTTAGCATGCTCCTCTGATTGTCCTGTGTACTTTCAATTCCCTGTGTGGATGGATGCGTCAGGGTGTTTTACAGCTCTGCATCCCCTTCCAAGGGTGTTGCTAATATATAGAGCCAGAGGATACATGTCGAAGTTGTAACTATTAAATGAAAATTCAATACAAAGAATATTTAGGAAAGATGAATAAATAAAATTGTTGTTCTCTTTTTCAATGATATGCAGATGAACTTGGCAGTATATCACATCCTCAACGCAGCAATGCGTTCCCTCCCCAGACTCATCTAGAAGCATTCATTACAATATGCTGTAAATCCTGTTGCTTTGTTTGCTGTTGGTATCCATAAATTAGGAAAAGACTATTGGATCCTAATTTATGGTCCCCAGAAAAGATTTTGCCAGAGTCCTCTAATACAATTTGCTGCCGTTACAATGGCAGCTGCATGCATCCTACATTGCCAGTAGCATTTTAATTAACGGGCTGCTGAAAATGGATTGCTGGTGTATTTCAATCATTCTTGGACACCTCTGAAAAAGATCATTAGTAATCAAATAATCAATTCAATTAACACTCTTCAGTAGCAGAAGTTTATCAGATTAAACCACATAAGATTAATATTTTATCTAATTGTTATCTAAAGCCATTGGCCTGAATAGGAGGATGTTAAGGACAACATATCAAATTCTCCACTAGTTTTTTCCCAGTGAAAGAATAAATTTGATGACTTACAGTGGCCCTTTCTTAGGTATCACTTAAGACCACCAGAGCTCAGATATATAGTAAATGTGCTACCTGCATAAGTGACCTGGGAGGCAGCTGTTCTCCAGTTGCACAATTCCTGTGAGCCACTAGGCGCTAATATGGTTGAAGAAGAAATATCTACAAAATACACAGTACTGTAAGAGTAAGGCTGTAGCAGTGATGGTCAAAAAATTATGCAAGAAGCAAGGATTTCTTAGAGCAATATCTTTTATGGCACCAATTATGTAATTGGGATAGAGCAAGACAAGATTTCAGATGCAGCATAGTTGCTACATAGTTGCTCCAATAAAAGATATGACCCTAAGAAATACTTGCTTCTGTTATAAAATATATAGCGCTAACCCTTGTGATCTGGCAGAGGTGATAACACCAAGAGATGTAGCAGCCAGTTTGAAAGCTAGATGGAGACAATATGCCTTCCCTGTTCCCTGACTGGGAGCTGTAGCTAATCTGTAGGGGACTGGATTAGAAACTAATTCCAGATGCTTTTTCTTTACAGCACTACAGAACTGTGGTAAACTTCTGACGCACCACCTCTTTGGACAGTATTGTCTAGTGGACAGAGCACCTAACTGGGACTCAGCAAATTGAGATGCTGTTCCTGGCTGCATCTCTGGCCTGCTGGGAGACCTTGGGTAAGTCATTAAAAAGCCGGTTCAAGCCTCAGTTCCCCCCTCTGTAAAATGGGGGTAATGATACTGACCTCTTTTGTAAAGCACTTTGCAACCCATTGATGAATGGACTAGGTAAGAGCTAGATCAAATTACTATTATGCACCTTGTAGAGCCCACTGACAGGAATTTGTACCCTCAAGCTCCCTCTCATTAGGGGTCTGATTCATGTCAGGTTATTGTCTTCCAAGCCTGCAGGATGCCTGCAGGGAAGAGTGTATCTAATGTTGCTCTTAGCATTAGTTTGCCTCAGTGAGCTCCCTGAGGCTTCACTATACCTGGCTTGAAGAACCAGCCTTGTTCAGTTCCCAGTGGCAGGTGATGAACCCCCGCATCTGTCAGATTTTTTTGCTCTAAAGAAGCATAATTCTTGTGTGGTTATCTACATTATACTTAATTAAAGTCTTCATAGTGAGAGTGGCCACCCTCATTTAAAGTACATAAAGACACTGGATGAGAAATACATAAGATAGAGTATGTTTAAGGCACATTGTTGTATTAATGGAACAAAATTATAAATTTGTATTACGGTGACTGATCCGTTGCCTACTTATTGCTTGAAAACATACATTTCCTCTGATCAAATGCTTCTTAATAGCTCCTCATTGGGCACTGGTCATGGGACATTAGGCACCAATAAAAAAGCTTCTTAAAATACAGGCTGAGTAGTTGTCCTGTGACAGACCCTGAGGCTGTAAATTTGGTTATGTTTCTTAATCCTTTTTGCTAATCTTAGCTATGCTGCTCTAGGAAAGGAAGCCTATTTCTTTGAAATGTACACAGGAGGAAGCCATGGAGATGTTATGCTAATCAGGATTCAGATTTTTACACCTGCATCTACAACCTGAAGGGGAACCTTTGACTTTCTTGCCAGAGTAGCATGGTAGTTCTCAGTCTGCATCTCTTGTTGTTATTGTAATGCAAAAAGGCTCCATTCATGCTAAGGCAAAATTTACCATAGGATTAGGATGAAGTTAAACTTTAGAGCTTATACCAGTAATTTAAAGGTATAATATAATACATGGATAATGTGACATGTATTATCCTGAAAACTCAGTATTACAAACTACAGGTAGTCAAAATTAAAGTTAAAACTGCTTTGCACATGACTTCTCTGTACAATGGGGGTGACAACACAACCCTACCTCACTGTGCTGTTGTAAAAATAAATGTATTCAAGGCAGTGTGGAGTTCAGATACTGTGGTAATGGGCTCAGGAGTTGATGGAAATGCTACTTAGTGTTTAGAAAGACTATCTGGCAAGCAGCATGGTTGCCAGCTAAAATGAGGTTAGTGGCACCAAAACAAAGCATTTATATTCCAGAACACCATGTCTTCCAGCCATCTGTTGCATGAAAGCCAAGGAAGATGAAACAGGCAGTAGAAATCCCTCTGAGGGAGAGAACTCTAGATGCTGTTTGGATGGCAAGCTGTTCAAGATTCACTCAATCATTCTTCTTTTTCCCTTGCATGATATTTTGCAATTGCTGTTGTTCCTGTGGGAGTTGAGTTGCTGTGATGGTAATGCTCATGGGGACATAACAGCATTATCAAATCTACAGCACTGTAGCTGTGTATAGCTTTACAATACAGCTTGATGACTTTATAATCGAGGACAGAGAGGTGGTAACAATGCAGTATCCAAATCAGCTCATCAGTTTGCAGCTGAAAAGTGTAAATTGGCTACAGATGCAGAGTAAGTTATTTCTAACCAGAGAGCATGTGTAGAGAGATGTATTAGGGTTGGTCTTTATTTAGTGCTTCAGGGTTCTTGGCCCTTCCACTGATTTTATATATATATATATGCTTTTGGACAAGCCAGTCACCCTCCTTGTGCTTCCTGTTCTTCACTGGGAAAATAGACGTAATAATATTTAACTGTTGGGCAAGGGGTAGTGAGGTATAATATTCAGTGCTGGCATGTTTCCTGCTAAAATACCAGACATCCTGTTCCCCTTCCTCCAAGATGGGAACCTTTGATCCCCGAAAGTTCATTATAAAGCAAACGTTTGCTATTACCTTCAGACTGTCACAATCATTTAATCTTAATCCAGAGTTCTGGTCCATTCAGATTTCCAGGAACTGTGCACTGCCCAGGCCCCCATATTCCAGTACATTGGGAGTAAAGATTTATGCTATGTCAGATACCAACTTCATCAGAGAGATTAATGAGAGATAATTTCTTAGGAAGAGGTTTATTGAGTTCTCTGAGTTCATTCACCAGCTGTGAAGCTGAAACATCTGAAAACATTTTTTGAATACTAAGAGTTTTCTGGCAAAAGCACAAAAGAGGAAGTAGTTTTTTTGGTGCTCTAGCATTATAAATATGTTTTTGGGCATTCACATGAAGAGACTTAATCATGGCAATCTAGTTTTGACCTATAAAGTCCTAAGTGGCCTAGTGCCTACATACCTAAGGGACTACCTCTTCCCTTTTCGTAAGTTTGTCTGACAGCAAAGTCCTACATACTCTGTCTGTGTATCAAGTTTGTTCAGTTGAAACACTTGGTGGGTGTTTCCACCAAGCTCAATCATTCCTCAGCTTTGGAACTCCACCCTGAAAGCCTGTTAGAGCCTAAGCCTGCACATATGTTAGAAATCCTCTAAGACCTTTTTATTTGGGTAGGGTAAAGTTTGTGGGTGTTCTTTGGGGGTTGGTTTATCACTGGCTATTTAATTTTAATAAGTTCTTTCATTTTTATTATAAGCTGCCTACATCTACACTGTAGGTACTCAACTCTGTGTGGGAAATCCACAAAGTCAAGTTAGGTACCTAAGTTTCCTATACTTTAAATAGAGTGACTTACCTCAGGGCTAGGATTCAGAATGCTCAGAGTAAGTGGAGGTGTCTGAGTCACTCAGTAGGAAGAATGGAAGAGGTGTATATGTGTCTTGGGGTCATGCTTCTCCCCAAGCCATTGTCCATAGTCAAGTTCCTATCTCACAACTTCAGGAAGATGTCTATGTAAATATGGGATTTACTTTTAAGACATGGGTGAGGGGCAGTTTTTGCATAATCTGTTAGTGGTTAGAGCACTTGCCCAGGAAGTGAGAGACCTCCTCAGCTTGAGGGGATTCAAGCCCACATCTCCCATGTGTCAGGTGAGTCCTGTAGCCACCAACCTATTAATCAGGCTGGATGGGAATACTCTCCACTTCTCCTGAAGCTGGATCCTTAGATAGCCAAGAGTGCAAGATGTACAGAGCCAGAAGGAGAATAAACCAGAAGAAATATGACTGTTTTCCAGGAATGAGGGCACTAGACCTGGGATCAAGTCCCAGCTGCTAGGGTTATGTCTCATTTCTGAATAATGATTATCTAGAATAAAATGCATTGACAGTCCTGGAGAAGAGTTGACTTGCTCAAGGTCATGTAATGAGATGAAAGGCAGAGCAGGGAGTAGTCTACCTGACTTCTGCTATGGAATGTGATATCTTGAGCACTTGTCATTGATCTGATTATTTTTCCCCCTGGGAAAGTACTTGGAAATAAGAAGATGCGCCAGTGCCACTGAATCTCTTTCCTAACACACTTGCTAAGCTCAGGGCAAACGCCTTCCATTTTCAGTATGGTTTGCTTAATCCATTCCCATTCAGGCTTATATGCTTTTTCTAGAAACAAGAAATGTTGTAACTCAAAAGAACGACACAAGAGAAGTGGGGAAAATGAGAGCTTTGAATACAGTGGAGCTAATAAGGAGAGAAATTCTTGTACAGTTATGCTTATAGTACAGGCAAATGTAATTCCCACAGAGGCGACCCTGTGACACTCGCCTTCTAAAGGGCAAACCTCACGATTCAGAGAAAAATGGTTCACAGCAGGCTGCTTGCAGGATAAAGAAAAAATCTTTAACAGCATCCTATCAACTGTGGAGCTTTTTAAGACATTGTCCTAGCAGGACACCAATGTCTTAGGTACTTATGAGTGGGAAAGAAATAAAAAGGGAAGAACACCCCCTTCATCACCCTATAATAAAGCATAAACTCATGGAAATCTATCAGCACTAAGAAAAGGCATCCTTGAAAAGTATGCCAACATAGTGGAGATAAATTGTTTGTGATGTGGATGTAAATTTGGAATGAAAACAGGAAAGAGAGGAAATGAAGAACTGGCTGTCTGAGACATTAAGATAAATAGTGAAACCTTCTGCAGAGTTGATTGGCACAAGTGTGCAGGTGAACGAGTAAACAAGAAGGCAGAGATGCAGAGAGGTTATATACACTGGTATTTTGGGGGGAGGTAGGATACAGTGAATGTTCTGCCCGACAAGCACTTTTAGGAAGAGTCTGAGTAGTCTCTAAGGACAAGGAGCTAAGAATGACCAAGAATGGGTTTATTCACTCAAGGATTCAGAAGGGCATGCGGCATGAAGCAGCAGAGATACTAACTGAAGTACGCTTGCTCTTTTACCATGGAAAGCTATGCGGGGAGAGGAGAGATCTGACAGGAGATGACAAAAAAGCAAAATTGGTTGGTGGGGAGGAAAGAGACACCGGAGCATTCCATCTTAAGTGGACCAGCATGGATCCTGGTCTCTTGCAGGGATCCACACTGTGTTCAGGAGAAACCATTGCTGAGGCACTTTCTTCTGGTGCAACATGTGAGTTGTACAACAGATAAAGTAGCAGCCTTGCCCCAGAAGGAGCTGTTATATTAACATAATGGAACATTGCGATGTACTGTTCATCATCATGGCTTTCCTTTGAAAAGACTCGATTTATCAATTCTAAGAGACCTTCATCAGTGCTTGCACTGGCACTACCGCCAAATTTCAACGGGGGCATATCCTATGGAATTTCTATAGCAAATATATATAGGTAAATATCAAAGCTTGTGGGGGAAGTAACCGCAATTTATGCACCTACCTGTTCAGCATTGCTTTAGAACTTAAAAGTTATAAACAACTGCAAACTTACTTTCTCATGCCATCAGAACATATCTGCTATAAAGAGCATAGGAAATAGGACTGGATGGGATTCCTGGGTTGTTGAATCTAGATATCTATATCCTAGAGAAGTGTGTCATATATTACATTTCCTCAAACCCACTTTGAAACAAGTTCTTGTCCCCACTGCTCCTATGCGGAATCTGTTCCAGAGCCTTACTGCTCTGAGGGTTACTAACATTCAATTTTCAGCTTAAATGTATTTATTGGATGGCTTATACCCAATTGTTTGTGTGTCAACATTATCATTTAGCTTAAATATGTCTTGTCCATTTCTGGGGCTGGCTGTCTATAAATATATCAGAGTAATCCTGTCCTCTCACATTTCCCCTTGCATTTTCCTGGCAAAGTCCTAATCTCCTCTTCCAGTCTTAGGAACAGTTTCCCTCCTTCTCTTTACATGCCCTTAGCTAGTTTGTCATAGGGTCACTATTTGGTTTGATTTACTGATCTGCAGTTAGCAAATCTCTTTTCAAATGTTTGTTTGTTGAGCAGGTGACTGCACATTGGCTGCTGGGGGTATATTCAGTGTGTGCAAAATATAGCCAAATAAGGATTCTGATTGTGTTCATTTACTTTCTGGAGTATATTTCTGGCAGTCCAAGCAATTCCTTCTGCTAATTCTTATTCTCCGTGGACTCAAAGTATCATGGCAAATCTTTTCACTTCATATTTTCATGCAGGCACTGTGGGTCATTAGCTGAAAAGACTTGATCAGAAAGTCCATGTCTTAGAAAGATTAGATCTCAGATGATATTTCAATCTCGCTCAGGACTCTGTACTCAAGCAGCAGCTGATATTAGGGCTTTTTCCTGTTGGAGATTAAATTAGTGACATGGAACTAGGCTGATTTTTTGGGGTTCTTTTTTTCACAATGGAACATACCCAAGACCTTGAACAGGGGTGGCTGTAAATAGCATGCAGGTAAATATTGCTTTTAGAAATCTCTGCCCAAACACCAATTACAAGGTCTGTGGGAGCAACTCAAACCCAATAGCTGTCTCTAGTTAGAGAAAGAAAGGTAAACTCTTGAACTCTAAGAAAAAACTGATAAGGCTACCAGGTAACCGCATTATAGAAAATTCCACACAAAAGATCTCTAGTACTAGTCAGCTTTCACTAAATGGTCTTTACCTTCAAAGTACTGTAAAAGAGGCCAATCAATACAGTTTGCCGGCATCTTTGTAATATTTACTGAGGACATAATGTTTCTCCAAGCTGCTGTGATCAATACATTTGACGCACTGAACATTTCAAAACTGTATTCCTACGCAAAATCTTAATTAAGGTGAAATTAAGGGTACAGGAACATATTGGTAGCTGGAGTGCAAGGAAATTAGAGCTAAAACATAAGCAGTAGAAGCTCAGCATATTCAAAGTTAAAGTTAAATTTTCAAAATCTCCAATATTTGAAATAATAAAAGTTCACAACTAAAGGTCTCCTTTCTGTCCTTATTGCAATGTCAGTTTGTAGCAGCAGTGGTAAGGTTAGTAGTCACCTTGGACATGATCTTCAAAAGTTATTGTTGCAGATAGAAATGTCATCAAGGAGAATGAAATATCTCAGTTCACTTCACCAATTAATCCTAATTTAAAAAAAAATGTGTGTTACTCATTATTGTATGATCTGGAATTGATATTGCTTTAAAAACCCTCTTGGTTCTTTGGCTGGAACACTGTTGGCTTTCAGATGGCCTTCAACTTCTTGACTTAACTCCAGCTTTAACATAATGTTGCAGGCTGGGTTGACTTGTAACATTAATATTAATGTTACAGGCTGGTATTGGTAAGTTCAGCTATCACTTTTGATTTAAGATAGCTGAAAGAGACAGGTGAACACATTTTTGTGAACACAGATTTTGACTTGCTCATGGAACTGATGGGCAGGATACCCTGGGAGGCCAGGCCAAGGGGGAAAGGAGTCCTGGAGAGCTGGTTGTATTTTAAAGAAACCTTACTGAGGGTGCAGGAACAAACCATCCCGATGTGCAGGAAGACTAGCAAATGTGGCAAGCAACTAGCTTGGCTTAGCAAAGAAGTCTTTGGGGAACTTAAACACAAAAGCTACAAAAGTGGAAACTTGGACAAAAAACTAGGGAGGAATATAAGCGTATTGCTCGGGCATGCAGGGGTGAAGTCAGGAAGGCCAAAGCACAATTGGAGTTGCAGCTGGCAAAGGACATGAAGGTTAACAAGAAGGGTTTCTTAGAAGTATGTTAGCAACATGAGGAAGGTCAGGGAAAGTGTGGGTCCTTTTACTGAACTGGGGAGTCAACCTAGTCACAGATGATCAGGAAAAGGCTGAAGTACTTGATGCCTTTTTTACCTTGGCCTTCACAGGCATTGCCATGGCAAGAAAGTTTGGTGCTCTGGGCAAAGCTTACAGCAGCAGCCTGTCCTTGCCCTGCACACAGATCTGGGGGGCACACCCCCCCCATGCTTCCCCGGGAGTGCATGCAGCAGTGGAAGACACCCTTCCCCCATCCCTGTGCCCCACCCAAACAAGCCCCTCGCGGCTCCCTTCTGCGCCTTGCCCTGGCTGGGCAGCGTCTGTTGGCGCCTGGGGGTGTGCGAAGCAGGTCCAGTTTGATTTGGATTTGGCCTGAATCAGGGACAGTGATTCAATTTGTCGATTCTGATCGCTGTCCCTGATTTGATTCAGCCAAATCTGAATCTGAAGATTCAATGCTGATTTGGAGAATCAGCGATTTGGGCATAGACACAGCCTTAAATGTTTTTTCTACATACCTTGAGGTATCAGGTATGGCTCATGATCGCTGCGATGCTGGGGCAGATGGAGCGTCCCACAGGAGTGTGGGGGAGCCCTCCATGTGCTCAGCAGTGAACCCGGAAGTGGACCAGGTCTGCTGGGGAGCATGCTGGGGGGCCCCTGTGGCTCCCCGGCTCGGCAATCAGTTGCAGGGGGACCCTGAGTGCCCCCCCAGACCCAGGAGGCACCAGTCACTGAGCCAAGGGGATGTGGGGGGCCCCCTGTGTGCTCCCCAGTGGACCCAGAAGTGGACCAGAAGTGCTTCTGGTCCACTTCTGGGTCTGCTGCCAAGTGTCCTGGGGAGCCCCTGCGCTTCTGTGGGGCGCCCTATGTGCCCCAGCACCACAGCAGTCACAAGCCCCTGACACCCTGAGGTATGTAGAAAAAGCATTTAAAGCTGTATCTACGTCCAAATCAC
This sequence comes from Alligator mississippiensis, assembly GCF_030867095.1. Lineage (NCBI taxonomy): Eukaryota > Metazoa > Chordata > Crocodylia > Alligatoridae > Alligator > Alligator mississippiensis. The sequence goes on from NC_081828.1 coordinate 41,931,243, forward strand.
CAAATTTTCCAAATCTCTGAATTGATTCAGAGAGTTCTGATTAGATTCGGAGAGCGAAGGGTCCTGTCATTCAATTCAGATTCAGAGATTCAGCTGCTGAATCAGGCCAAATCTCCATCGAATTGAATCTGGGACTGAAGCTTTGCACAGCCCTATTGGCACCCCTTCACTGCGGCGTCTGGGGCCATCGCCTGCTCAGCCCGCTTGCTATGGCACTGGTCACAGGCAAGGTCAGCTCCCAGACTACTGCACTGGGCAGCACAGTTTGGGGAGGAGGTGAGAAACCCTTGGTGGTGAAAGAGCAGGTTATGGACTACTTTAAAAAGCTGGATATGTATAAGTCCATGGAATGGCATCAGCGTTGCCAGATTTCTTCACCAGCTTCTCCTCCTCACTGGACCCTGAAGTCCCCACTCTTTGGCTAGTGTCATGTCAGACTGGGTGAGTATCCCAATACTTAGCCAAATGCTGGATAACTATCTTCCTCTTCATCCCTGAAGTGGTTTCCAGTTCGTAGTCCTCTCAGGGTTTTAAGGGTTAGAGACCAAGCACCCATTTCTACACCTTGTTCTTTGTACTGTATTCCTATTTCTGCATGTGCAGAGCCCAGTGAGTTTCACTGCAGGAACTGGTATCCCAGGGTGCCCAGAAACAATGTAGGTAGTACAGAAGTGGAAAGCAAGAGGTTGTGGGAAGCATCTGATAAATAGTGCTGGGCACTGGGTCTCCCAGAGAGAAGGGAGAGTTTCTTTGGTCTAAATACACAAATATAGTTTGACACCTTTTTCTCCCCCTACCGTATGGTGTTCTTATCTGAGGTGGAAGGGTTTTGAATACAAGTGCATGGTAAAGCCTGAATAGGACTTGGTACAGTATAAAAAGTAATCCAGGTTACTGTGTAAAGGAAGGGGTTGAATTCAGCTCTTTGCAGAGAGCTAGGGCAAGGCAGAGTATTTAAATTCCCCTTTGGTGCTGGTTAAGTGATGCAGAGGGGGACTGCTTCCAGCTGAATCTGACTGAGCTGTTCTCCACGGTGAGACATTGCCTCTTCCAGTACTAGGACAGCATATGGTGTCCCTTAACACCTTGCTTTGTATGCAGCTCCCTTCAGCACCCACAGGGCACCTTTGGGAGCGAGTTGAGAGAGGTCCAACTTGGGGCTAGTATTCATCACTTCCTCAGCTCGCCTGCATAAAGCTGTGTCTTTGACTTGCATTGGGATTTGTGAGGCATAGCAGATTGTACTGCTGAGATCAGAGGCTGGTTGACTGGAAAGGGTAATTAAATCCTAGTCAAAATGAACAGATGACAGGCTAGAGATGCCAGGGAGCAACATTTCCCCAGACATCCTTATCTTGGGACACAGTTTGCAAACTCTCCTTGCACAGAGTCATTTGGACAGACACATCTCAGCTGGAGCCAGCTTTGGTCTTCACCATTTTAAGCCTAATACTAGGGTATAACCATTTCCCTCTGTCTCTGACATGACACCCCTGATACACCATGCCTCTTGGACTCCAAGGTCATGCTTCACACACTCATTTGCTTAGGGGACTGCTCCATCCCCTGTAGTTAGCACATATTATACCTCTGTCATTACCAGCCTCCCATTTTTTCATTCCCTGGAAGGGTTGGCAATGTCTGGGAGTCCATTCCTGTACTGTTCCATGACACAGCAAAGCCCTTCCAAACAGCTCTGAGGGCACATGCATGAATCTTAGCTTCAGCAGTACAACTGGCTCTTATTTTCAGTTGACAAGTTTGAAAACCCCTAATTCTCCTAAGCTTTTCATGAAGGAGGATGGAATTTATTGGAGAAATATCTGAGGTAGGGAGGGGATATCTTAGGCCTTGTCTACTTTGCTGTCATGTGGTGTGTGGGGCCACCACAAGAAACACGCCATGCCTACTGCATCTGGCTCAGCCCATGGAAAATCCTGGAAATGAGGCAACACAATGGCTTCCGGGCACCCCTGTGCACCTGTTCTCCTGTTTTCTCTTAGATGTGCTTCTTTGCATAGACCTAGCACCATGTTAAAGCTGCTGTGCTGTCTCCTGTCTGAAAGTGGCCTATGCCATGTGGCAGAGTGGTCATGGCATGCTCTTTGCCAGTAGTCCTCAGGTAATATCAATTTGGCTATAGTTTATCCCAGTTCTTCTCTAGTATCCCAGCCTTTGCCAATGAAGTTTAGCTATAACTTGCAGCATTGACACACTGAGCATTCGTGTGCGTGTGTTTGTATGTTTTTAGATTTCTTCTTAGTACCTGGAGCTGCTTAGACAAATCAGTGAACATAAAAACGGCTATGTGGATTCATCTACACATGCTATTAGCACAGAGCAATAAACTCTGGCACATATTGCACCGTAATTTATTGCTCCCAGGCACGCCATTTGAACATGCACCCATGATTGCAGTATGTTGAGCTTGGTCAGAGCAGCCCTAGCTGGCAGGAGGTTAGTCTGCCAGCCCAGGACTGCTTGAACCTAGCTCAATGTGCTGTGCAGGGAGCTGGCTGGGGCATGAGTCCTCCATTGTGAGGCTAGCAGGAAGGCAGCCCCCATGCTGATGAACCCTCGTGCCCCAGCCAGCCATGTTGGTGTCTACACATGAGCTGCTGCAGAGTAAAAAAAAACCTCTGTAGCAGTACTATCCTGTTGTGGCCTAATAGGGCCTCACGAGTAGACACGATACATTTACTGCAGAGCTAATTAGTCAACTCCACATTAAACATCTCACGTAGATGTGCCCTGTGAGTAGCAATTATAGGGTTGCTTTGGCTGTGTCCTTTGCCTATGGGTTTGGAATACAGGTCATAGCCAGAGCAGGAGGGAGGAAGCTGTGAATGTCCTAGCCCAGGGTCATGACAGCTGTCACATGCCCTTGCTGTCCTCTGCTGACTTCCTTTTGTCAGGTTAAAATATTTGATGACTCAATCCAAGGTTGGAAGGAGGGTGGATGCATAGCAGCTGGGGACACATGATGGCGTTAGTCAAGTTTCTCCTGTCTCTCTAGATACACAGTATCTGGCAAGCAGCACCATAAGCCCTTTGCTCTCTCTTCATCCAAATATTCGTTCAGTACAGAGGTTGCCAAATGGATTTGGCTGGAGTCAGTACTCCGTGAGGAGCTGGAGTCACTTGCTTTGTTGCAGCTTATTTATTAGCTCCTGTTTGTGTGCGACTTGTACGATCCAAATGCTCAGAAGAAATAAGATCAGTTCAGCATGTCTGCTCTGCCAGGTGAGTAATGTCAGACCATATATTGCTACATAGCCACTAACATCATTCTTTAGGGACTAGACTGCTGGACAGCACTGGCTATAAAACTGAGAGGCTTTTCTTGTTCTTTTTTGTTTCTCTAGAAGAGAGAGTCACTCTATTCGGGTAGTCACACTGCTCTCATATATCCTCCGCAAAATATGGAAAAGATCCTGCTATTAAGGTCTCTCTTAGTACTTGGAAGGATGTTTTCACTTTAATTTATCTGTCCAAAGTGGTGTAACTAAGTAGCCTGGCATCTTAGCTGAGGGAGTGTCCAGGTCTGGAGAGTTTTCGAAAGTGCTCTTTGCAATTGAAGTGCATTACCTCTTGGTCGTGCCCTGCGCTGGCTTGAAAAGAGATGCAAGATGCTGTGGAAGAAGGCAGGTGTCATTAAAAAAGACCAGCTGATGAGAGAAATGAAATAAATTTGGGTGCGGATTACTCCAAAGAGGGACTAATTATATTCAGAAGAGCTGTTTTTATATCAGATTATGAATGATTTTGCTAAATGGCTCTTGAAATTTTATAGAGGAGCCAAGAGGCTTAAAGTCCAGGTAGTGCAACAGTCTGATAGTACATAGCACTTTTAGGCCATAAACATTCTTATCAAGAAACTGAGGTTTGTATCCCATTTCAGAAACCAGGTCCCCTGCATATATGGTTTTGCTGCAAGAACAGATTGTGTGTGTCTGTGCCTGGGTCTCTGTTTATGTGGTAGTAGCAAGTTTAAGTATGTGTAGTTTCTATTTGTAATGCTTAGGATGCAGGCACGCAGCATGCATACAGTGGTATAACTCAGCAGTTCTCAACTGGGTAGGGGACTGTGGCCCCTTGGAAGGCTGCAAGCAGATTTCAGGGCATCCACGGGGCTGTGGATATGGCACAGTCATAATTTCCAAGGTCAGCTGAGACAGCACACGCTTGGGCTGAGCCCATTGCTGCTGCTGCCACCAGGTTCATGAAAAAATGTGGATTTTCTCCTTTAAAGGAGAAAAACGTGGGAAATGGTGTTCCAGCTTGCAAGGGGCTGCTTGGGGTCGGAGGGAGTGGGAGGAGGCTTATGCGGCAGGGGGCACCAGGTGCATGTGTGTGTGCACACATGCACATGGCAGCCAGGCAGTGCTAGAGAACAGCTTCCACAGCTCCCTGCAAGTAAGATACTAAGGGGGGAGGAGGCATAGGTGACAAGTTGGGGGGGGGGAAGGTCACGTGCCCCTTTCACCCCGCAGAATCAGCATGCACAGTGAGCATGAGGCTGTAGCCTGGCTGGATTGCCCTGGTGTGGGAGGGTGGAGTGGGATGGCAAAACTCTTGCCGCTGCCACTGCCAGGACTCCTGTGCCAGCCACACTGCCAGCAGTGGGAGGAGTAACAGATTAGGGTGGGGGTGCTGCCCTCTTTCTGCTGTGGATCAGGAGTGAAGGGCACTGGCAGGGCCAGAGGACTTTAATTTGGGAGTGAGGGGTACCAGCAGACCAGGGAGCTGTGGGTTGGGAGTGAGGGGTACCAGTAGGGTCAGGGGGCTGCAGGTTGGGAGTGAGGGGGGACTCAAGTCCAAAAAGATTAAAAACCACTGGTGTGACTGATATAATTGGCATCAGTGGGTACACTTATGGTATTTACATTGGTCAGATGACCAGCTCTTTGGAGGTAGACTCTTACCACTAGGTGCCAGAAAAGCCAGCCATAGGCTGGTTCCAAGGAGTTCATATGCTGTCCAGTATTGGAATTAATTAGAGTTTTGCACACAACCTGTACATTGGTATAATTTACACCAGTGGGGGACAAGCTTTTTGGGAGGCGTCCCACAAAGTAAGCCCCACACCCCTCCTAGTGCCATTCAGATTCCCTTCCCTTGCCAGATCTTCTGCTTTGGTTTCTGCTCCCTTTCCTACCTGCCACTTTGTTCCTTCCTCCCTCGCTGACCTAATGTGTGCCACAGAGAGTGGCTGCCCTTGCCACTTGTTGCATGTGTGCTATGGGTTAGTCACCCCTGATTTACACCATTGCATGATTTCTTCTGACTTCCTGAGGGGAAACTTCACCTCAGAATGGAATGACTTAGATGTAGAGTTGTACATCACATATCTGCTATAAAGGCAAAGTATATCAGTGTAACCATTTTGTGTGTCCTCCCCCTTTGACTGATTTTACTAAACATCCCTGCTGCGACAGGGACCCATGATCACTTTCTTATACCTTACAATGCAGGAAGACATCTCATTGCTTTTCTTTTCTCCCACATAGCGCTCCTAGCCTGAAATTAGACGCAAGCACACCAACAAATCCCATTAGCAGGCATTTTCTAGATTAAACTGCACTGTGGTATGTCAAAGAGCAGTACTTCCTTGAGGCACTATAATGTTATTTCGCAGAACTCTATCATCTCTGATATCCATGCTGGTTTGGGGGTTATTTTTGTTTTGTTTTTTAATTTTATTTAAGATTTGCCTCTGAGTTGATGCAATTCAGAACAATGCCACCATATGATCCAGTGTCTCCAGCACCCAAACCACAGTTCAGCAGGTGGGGTGGGGGAAGGAAGATTTGCTTCCACTAGTTGTGAACACGACGTGGATATCAGTGCTATCTGTTGTCAGTCTCCTTTTGTTTACAAGCTAGGAAAAAATCATAGCCTCTGTGTTGGGTTAAGTTGGCACCTTTCTTGTATGTTGCCAGGGTTGTCTGCATATCTAGCCACAAGTGCACGTCACTGTAATAGTCCACGCTGGAAAAAGGGACTCATCTCAGCCCCTATAGCTACCAAGTTGTTTGTCTCATTGCAAATGTTTGCCACATGGCCAGATGCATTGTCATGAGCTGCAGTTGAACCTAAGACCTCTGTATCGAAACACACAAGCTGAAGATAAAAGAGCCTCCTCTATTAGTGAATAATGTAAAAAGTTGGTAACCTTCTGCCTATGGCCCAAATGCCAGTGGGGGGGGAGAGACAGACGGCTATACCCAGAGAGGTACTTAAAACCACAATTTGCTGCAAAAGTTGGAAGAAGATTTTAAACAAATATGTGCAACCCAAGAGAACTCTGTTAGCTCTGATTTTAAAAGACAATGTTGTTCATGTTTTATCAGCTGGAGAATGGAAATTTGGTTGGATCTCACACTGTTTTGTGTCTTTTAATTTCTGTTGCTTGCTGTCAGAATATATATTTTTAAAGCAACTATTTTTGCCGATGCACCTTCTCAGTGGAAAGCTGGAAAATTGTTTGGTTCCAGCCTATTTATTTTTAATTGTTTCCCTTTAGTTCCTTATGCCTGCAGCAAAATATCACCTTCCCCAGATAAACAGTAAGCACTGGAACCAGTAACCGTTCCAGGCAGACAACCTGCTAACCTGCTTATTGAGAGAAGCTACAGAGTCTGTACCCACATTTCCAGATCACCCATCTCTGTGGACATCTGTTCCTGCCTCTCTATATTCTTGAATTATCCCACAGCCCACTGTTATCTCCTCATTAACCTAGTTCTTCCATTGTTTCCTCCATCTTCAACTACAGATCTCTTTCATATAGCCAATCCCTGTTTACCAAAGATTCATCAATGAAACTATCTGATGATGAGCCCACCCCATAAGCACCTGTGTCAGAATATCTGGTGGCAGTACTGAGGTGGGCCTAATGACCACTGGCACCAAGGTGTGATGCTGCACTTACAGGCAACAAATTACAGCTCTACTTTGCCTCTTTCTTTCCAAAAGCTGCAACCTGCAGTGAAATGTACCTATATCAGGAACAGCTTCAAAATAGGACTTCAGAGGTTCAGAAAGGAACTTTTTGCAAACACCTTTATGCTGTCACACATGCTGCCACTCACAGTTGGCAGTTGCCTCCATCTGCTAAGCGAGCACACTGTTCTCCTTCAAAGTTCCTCCCTAAAATTTTGTGTTACTGTGATGCCTATAAAAAAAAAAAAAAAAAAAAAAATGGCTGCACTGCTAGGGCACTGAAAACACTTTCCATCATGCTGGCTAATGCTGTCTTGTAGTCTCGTGCTTCCCATCATCCATATCCATTTGCCACCTTTTGTTTTATATGTTGATTATAAGCATTTTAATGCAGGGACTGGCCAAAAAGGGAGTAAGACATGATGGCCCTACTCATTCCCATCCTCTGTAGTATGTATGAACTCTACTCCCAGAGCTGGGTGCTTATCTAGTTAGGTGCCAAATTATTTTGTGGCTAGGGACAGACATTAAACATAAACTGGTTTAAGTGATCAGAAACTGGTTTAAACATGTAACAGAACAGATGTTCAGTGCACATAAACCAGTTTGAAAATGGCTGAAACTGGTTTGAGATAAACCTGGTTGAAAGTAGTATCAGACTTAACTGATTTGGGTCAAACCGGTTTATGCAGTGTCTATCCCAGACCCCTTCCTGGTTTAAATTAAACCAGAGTCCCCCAGCATCTCAGATACTTTGCAACTCTGGTTGGGGCTCAGCTCTCTCCTCCAGCCCAGCAGGGCTGGCCCCGGCCCTCTGCTCCCTGGCTACAGCTTTGGCAGAGACTACACATGTAGCGGGGTCTGCCTGGCTTCCTTCTGCTCCCCCCCATGCCCCCACCTCCCTACTCAAACAGGGATTCCCTCCTCCCCTTTGCCTTACACAGGCACCTCTCAGCTTTAGCTAGGATACTACATACTGGCTACTGTCTGTGCTGTGGGAGACAGGATAGTGTTGGTTTAGGGCTTTTTGGAGCTAATCAACAGGTAGCTGGTAATGTCCCTCTGTTCCTTACTTGGGAAAAGTTGTTTAAGAAGAGCTCAAACTAATGAGAGAGGCTGTTGTTTTGTTTGATGGGCTGATAAATGCTAACAACTCCCTGTGCAACTCCCTGCTGTGTAACTCAATGCTCTGTTATCAACAGTGAGGGTGAAGGGGGCACCCCTTCCTAATCAGGGTGGTCTGACGGGGCCTGACCACATCCTCCCCCTTAGCACAGCATTGTGGAAGGGAAGGGAATGCATCTCTACTGCCCCCACAGCTCCTAGCCTGAGCCACTGAAGGCAGGTTCCTGCATTTCGTCAGTCCAGAGAGGATGTCTGGGCGATTACAAACTGGTTTAGCCTAGCCAGGTTAGGCTAACCTGCAAAGATTGAATCAATTCAGGCTCAGGCTTTTTGTATGTCTGTCCCTAGCCTGTATGTTAAATGGAGAGTGGGTGACAGGAGCAGATCCAGAGGGGTTGCAGCAGGGTGGCTGCACCCTCCTTTCTGACCACATAGCAGGAGCAGTATCCAGGGATTTTTCAAAGTCCTAAAGATAGTAAGAATTCTTTAGGACTCCTTTCCCACCCCCCCACCCGGTTCCTTTCCTCTCCATTCTTAGAGACACATCCCCACCCGTTCTGCCTGCCTGCTGCTGTTCTGGGATGAACTTGGCCCTGAGAAGTCTGAGCCAAGCAGAACAGGAGCTCCCCTAGCCCCTTGGACAGCAGAGAAAGTGGGAGTGACAGGTGGGCAGTGACAGAATGGGAAGAGAGGAGCCAGGGAGGAAAATGGAGATGTGCCTTATAGCATGGAGGGGAAGGGAGGGGGGAATTCTTACCTTCTTAAGGACTCACAAAAGTTCCCACCTGCTGGTCCTGTGGTGCGTTCTGCCTGCCCTGGTTGGGGCGTGCTTCCACACAACCCCTTTGTTGTAAAAATCTGGATCCGCTTCTGGCTGATGAGATTTAGGATTGGAGTTCAAAACACTTGTCAAGGGATGCCTAAATCAGACAAAAAGAAATGCTGATTGTGTGTGTGTGTGTGTGTGTGTGTGTGTGTGTGTGTGTGTGTGATGTCCCACCTCTCTCCCACACTTATGTCTTTGGGTGCGCTGATATGATATGGCACTGATATGAGAATGGGATTTAGAGTCTGAAACCTCCTCATTGTGAGTGCAGAAGTCATCCCTTTGGGGTGGTGTGTTCTCTGAACACACAGTTGTTACCTACCTTTTCTATAATACCTTAGTGGTCAGGGAACCCACCCAGGAAGCAAAAGATCTAGATTCTAGACTAGGGGTGGGCAATTATTTGGGCAGGAGGGCCACTGAAGGAGTTCTTATTTGGGCAGGAGGGCCACTGAAGGAGTTCTGGTGAGCTGTTGAAGGCCAAAGGGGAGGAGGAGGAGGTGCTGACCTGGCCTCAGCCTCTGTCATGGGTGTTTACACCACCAGGCACAGTGGTGGGGATGCCAATTGATCCTATCCAGCCCTGGGCCCATCCACCCCACACCCACTATGAGGGGCACTGGATGGAGCAAGTGGGCAGGCAGGGTCTCTGTGGAGACTGGCTTGAGACTCCCACAGGCAGGGTGTGCTTAGCCAGGCAGATGCGATGGGGCTGCAGGTGGGTGGAGAGCAGTGCCCAGAAGTGGGATGGGTGGGCAGAGCTGGGACTGGGATCATGGAGTGGTGACAGAGTTGGGCTGGGGTTCAGGGCAAGCCACAATCCTTTCCCCATATGTCCCTAAAATAGGCGCTGGTTCTGGGAGCAGGGGCCAGTTGCTGCCCGTGGAACCAGAACCCAGTGCAGGCACATGTAGGGAGCAGATCACGGCTCTGACCCAGACCCTGGGCCTGTGCTATCACTGCCCCACGATCCTGACCCCTGCCTTGGCCCTGGCCCTGGCCCATGTATCCTGCTCCCACACACCACTCCCCACCTGCATGCAGCACCATCCCATCTGTCTGGCTGAGTGTGCTCTGCCTGTGGGGATCCCAGGCCAGTCTCCATGGAGACCCTGCCTGCCTACCTGCTCTGTCTGGCACCCCTGGTGGTGGGTGCAAGGCAAGCAAGCTGGGGTGCCCAGTCAGTGGGGCTGAGCTTGGCTGGGATGATGGAAACGGTGGCTTTGGCAGCCAGAAGTGTGAGGGCAGAGTGAACCACCATCGCAGGAGCTGCTGGGAAACTGAGTCCAGGCTCTGGGACACCCCCACCCTGCTGCTGGGATGCCCCTGCCCTGCTACCATGCTGTCTGGACCTGTGGACTACAGCTCCTGGTAAGCCTGAGAGCTGCGTGGGGGGGGATAGGGTGCCCTACAGTCCATTCCAGGCAGCACCTCTGCTCTCAGGGGAACTGGCCACACGCACCGTGGTCCGGTTTGCCGCTATGTGCCTGGGCCCGGCAGGGCCAGTGGACCCACTGCAGACTGGACAGAATCACTTGACAGGCCCCATCTTGCCTGTGGGCCGTATTTTTCTCACCCATGTTCTAGACACTCCCAATCCCAAGGGGATTCAAACATGCAGTCAGGAGTCAGGGCAGCAGGCAGCTAAATTGTTCCCAGCTGCCCCTGGTTACTGAGTGGGCCTGACTGCTTGTGGTCTAACTAGCCTGGGTCACCTCCATGGGCATGGCTGCTGCCTTATAATGAACAGGCCTGTGCAAAGCAGCTAGTATTCACTTTGGATTCGGCCAGTTTGGGGGACAGTGATTTGATCTGGTGATTTGAATCGCTGTCCTGAACTGATTTGGCTGCTGCCAAATCAGCTGAATCTCTGAATCACACAGGCCTATCCCCCGTCCGCTCTCCTGGCCCTGGCAATGGCTGCCCTGCCTGCCCCAGTTCCCAGCTCTTTGAAAAGAATAGCCCGCACTCGCTGGCTGCTGCCAGGGGCGAGGGCAATTCCCGCTGCCCCCCACTGCCCCACGTCATGTGGGGTGCTCTGCCATAAGCCTCCAGAAGCCCCAAGGCAGCTGCAGCAGCCCGTGATTCCAGGATTTTTGTTTTGTTTTTCTTAACGGGCCGGGAGCTGGGCCGGGTGGGGCAGCCATGGTGGGGGTGGGGGAGCGGGCAGGGGCCAGGGGGCTTGTGGCAGAGCCCCCCACATGGCATGGGACAGCAGGAGGCAGCAGGAATTGCTCCCCCTGCTGGGCAGCAGCCCTTTTTTTTTTTTAAAGGGCAGGGAGCTGGGGTGGGTGGGGCAGCCATGGGGAGGAGGGCTGTGGGAGTGGGAGTGGATGGGGGTCAGGGGGCTTGTGGCAGAGCCCCCCACATGGCATAGGGCAGTGTGGGACAGCGGGGGGCAGCAGGGATCACCCCTCTGTGGAGCAGGAGCCCTTTTTTATAAAGGGCTGGGAGTTGGGGCGAGCGGGGCAGCCATAGGGAGGGACTGGGGAAGCAGGTGTGGGTCAGGGGCACTCAGGGGGGCTGGGGAAGCAGGCAGGGGATGGAGCCTGGCAGGGGCCCCTCCATGGTCCCCTCCCCACTCCTCCAGCCACCTCTCCCTCACTTCCTATTTACTAGCTTGGAGTCTGTGTCCAACCCCCTGCTGTAGCAGGCGGAGACTGCTGGAATTGCCAAACCTTTCCGAATCTTTTCCAAATCGATTCAGATCTTTTAATTGGTCCCCTGATTCAATTTGGATTCGGAGATTCAGTCACCAAATTGGGCTGAATCTCCTCCGAATTGAATCAGCACCCAAAGCTTCACACAGCCCTAATAATCAGTAGGCCTGTGCAAAGCGGCTAGTATTCACTTCAGCTTTGGCCGATTCAGGGGACAGTGATTCAGTTTGGTGATTCGAATCACTGTCCCAAATCGATTGGGCCAAATCTGAGTCAGAGATCACGCAGGCCTATCCCCCGCCCACTCTCCTAGCCCCGGCAATGGCTGCCCCGCCTGCCCCAGCTCCCAGCACTTTGAAAAAAAAAAGCCCTGATTCACCAGGTGCTGCCAGGCGGGAGTGGGGGGAGGGATCCCCACTGCCCCATGCCATGTGGGGGGACTCTGCACAAGCCCACCGACCTCCCCTGTTCTTCCAGCCCTCTTCCCCACGGCTGCCCCGCCTGCCCCAGCTCCAGCCCTTTAAGAAAAAAACACTCCCAAAACCCCGGACTCGCTGGTTCATGCTGGGGGGTGGGGGGGGTGTTCCCCACTGCCCCACGCCACATGGTGAGCTCTTCCATGAGCCCCCAGAAGCCCCAAGGCTGCTGCAGGAACTGGTGAGCCCAGGGGTTTTTTGGGTTTATTTTCTTAAAGGGTGGGAGCTGGGGCAGGGATTTGGGACAGTGGGGGGGGGCAGAGCCCCCCCATGCAGTGGGGGGGGGGGCAGCAGGGATCACCCCCCCTGCCTGGCAGCAGCCAGTGAGTGGGGGCTTTTTTTTTTAAGGTCCGGGAGCTGGGGCGGGTGGGGCAGCCATGGGGAGACCTGGGGAAGATACTAGACGGGTGCTGGGGGAGCAGGCAGGGGATGGAGCCTGGCAGGGGTTCTCCCATGGTCCCCTTCCTGCCCCTCCAGCCCCCCCCCTACTTACCAGCTGGGAGTCCAGGTCCAGCTCCCTGCTGCAGTGGGTAGGGTCTGCCCAAATCATCGAAGCTCTCCAAATCTTTTCCAAATTGATTTGTTCCTTTTAATTGGTCCCTTGATTCAATTTGGATTTGGAGATTCAACCAGCCAATTGGGCTGAATCAGCACCCAAAGCTTTGCACAGCCCTAATAAGCAGCAGCATTTTCAAAGCCCTGTGGGCTACTCAACAGGACAGGTGTTTCTCTTTAGTCCTGGGCTGCTGACTCCTTGTTTTTAGTGTCCTGGCCCCTATCCTTGATTCTGAGTTTCCCATTCCCTTGGTCCTACCTGTTCATTTCTAGTTTCCTAGGATTTCCTTGGTTGTTCCTGGTATCCTGTTTCCTGGGCCGTGCTTTTTAACTTCCTGGCATCATCCTTGTTCCTGCCCATTGGTTCCTGGTTCCTGCCTGCTAATTCCATATTCCAGGATCCAGCCTTGAAATTTGTGCTCTAGACTGCCTTTCTGGGCTCCTTGATGCCTGTGTTCCAGACTCCATTCCAGGCCCTCATCCTGTAACAACTAGTTCATAGTTTAGCCCACATCCCAAAACGGCTATAGCTGCCTGCTCCAGAGCCCCCAGCTAGTGCCTTTGGTCTGGATCCCTGCCTCCTGTTTCCCCCCTGGCTCATGTTCCTACCTAGTGTGACCACGTGCATCCTGATCCCTTATAGATCTTGGCCTCCTGACCTGAGATTGTCTGTTTCTGATTGTATGATTGCACTGGCTGTGCCTTTCTGGGATCAAGTTCCAACTTCCTATGTCCCAGTTGTACCCATGACACCCATCTCTCCCACCTCCTAGAAGTGTGCCGTACCCATTGGGTTATGGAACAATCTTTGGTGAGAGCACATCCTCCCATCCTTTTACGGAAGCTTCTTGCACATTAGACACTCTTGTCCTTTTTTGAATCTGTCCCTAAGGTCATACAAATAAATAGCAGTAACCTCAGTGGGAGAAGGGTCTCTGTGGCTCACAGAAGTTAGGGATATTGATCAGAGCAATGTCTATGTCAAAAAAGAACATGAGATTTCAAAGCACACTTGGATATTTGGATGTGTCATTCTCCTGCATTCCAATGGTGCTAAATCCTTCAATAGCTTTGAAAACATCATAGGCAGAGCTGGCACAGAACATCCCAGTGGGTGATAGGGGAAGATCTGATATTGGTAAGCAGCTTATTTCCATCAAAAGCAACACAGCAGAAAGAACTAGAAAGATTCTATGTACGATCATCCAGGTTATTCTTCCTGTCAGGCACTGTTGCCCCCCAGGCTGTGGAGACCAAGGTGAGGAGTTAGTTGGCCAGCACAGACAGAGGGAATTTGTTGTGAAATTTGTCTGGGCATTTGTTGACACACTGTTGAAGACTTCTAAGAAACCTAGTCCCCAAAATACAAAGTGAACAAGCAGCACTTCAGAAATCTCTGGAAGCAGGTATTGTGCAAGGAATAAGTCACACAGCTAGAAAACATACTAGCAGTTCAAAATTTGTTAGCATGAATGGAGCCCAAAGATTATTGCATGGATAGACTAACACTAGGAGGTATCTGGTCACTCGTTTACCTTTGTCAGGATGAAACTTACTTTTATGCTGTATTGCTTACTGGTTCAAAAACTCCCTTATTTCCTAGATTCCTTCATTACAGAGTCAGTGATCTGCAAAACAAAACATAATATGTATTGTCATTTCACACACAATACTATCATTGGGGGCATGGTGGAATGGCAAGAAAAAAATTAAACAAGATATTTGTCTTCAAATCAAAACACTTGTTGAGGGCCAGTTGCAAGGATTCTGGTGTTCTGCTTCAGGAAGACTTAGTATCCTCTCAGAGTTGTACTCACAGTTTCTTCTTTTCTTTACTTTACCTATTGTCCCCTCTTCCTTTACTTTCCAAGGCAAACCTGACACTTGTCTCTGAATTCAAAGACTGCCTGTAGTTCTCTGATTTTCTTTTTCACTGCTTATGAGGAGTTTCCTGATAGTAATTGCTTTTATGGCTGCTTTGGAAAACCAAGAAAATGACCTGAGTCATTTGGCTGGGTAATGAGCATGAGCTATAGGGGGCTGCTAGGTGATTTTTTAAAAGAGGCTTGCTGACCACAGACCAGAGCTCACTCTTTGTTCCTCTAAAGATTACTTAGTATATGTGGGCTCCACTCAGCAGTCACAATCAAATGGCTGCCACTCTAATTATTCTGTCTTCTCTGTTTCCACTGAATCTTAATAATGGATCAGAAGAAACAAAGCTGTGACTTGGCAGAAGAAAGGTGGTGTTGGGGTTACTGTAATCACTGCCAAGCTATCACTGACATAATGATGGGGAATATGGAAGGAACAGACAGAGACATAGTCACCTTCATAAAAGGGACCCTGCAAAATGTGAGTCAGAGGGGGAGTTTTAAAACCATTGCTACTGAAGGGAGTATTTCCATTAACTTCAGTGGGGTTTGGTTCAAACTACATCCACACTGTGGCTAGTTAAGAATAATTAGGGTACATGATGGAAGAATTTGGCACACTATTAAAAACTATCTTGATCTCTGTTACTAATTTTAAGAACTGATAGGAAAGGGAGCATGATTTAGCCAGCTTTCAAGAGAGATCTAATCTGGTGTGACACCTAAATCTCGTGTGTATAAACTGGGGTGGGCTCCTGCTAGATGACAGTAACTCCCTCAGTTTGTGATAATTGCCTTGTGCTTGATTACAAATGACAGCCCTACTCCTTTATCCCTTCCCTTATCAGTAAGAAAACAGATTTAATAATCTAATTAACCCCTCAGCAGCCTGCTCATGGCTCTTGTCATAGATTTATCAAAGTATTTAGGCATTGTAGGATGTAGGTAGCCATCTGGTGAAGTTTTTGGAAGAAGCTATCCAGGTTGGGTACCTAACTTCCATGGGAGTTTTCTTACTATGTCCATATGTCTGTGGGTGCCTAAATACTTTAGCTGATCTGCATTGTGCCTCACTTACCCAGAAATAAAGCCAGACTTACAAGCTAAGTACAGATAGTCAAAAAGCCTGAGGCTGAATCAGTTCAATCTTTGCAAGTTACTCTAAACTGCTTAGATTGAACTGATAAGTAAGCAAATAGACATTCACTTTTGATTCTGGAAATACAGCAACATGCCTGCAGTGGCCCAGGCCACAAGCCAGGGAGTAGAGTATGCCTCCATGCTCCCCTGGAGCAGACAGCTTGGGCCAAGGCTAGCCTGCCCACCTGCAAGGGGGTGGTTTGCAGGAGAGGTTCAAAGCATTCTGGGATGCTGGTGGACTGTGAGTTAACTTGAATCTGGAAGGGATCTGTGGCAGAAGTTCAATAAACTGGCTTAACCTAAATCAGTTAAGTCTGATACTACATCTATCCAGGTTTATCTTAAGCTGGTTTCGGCCATTTTGAAAGCAGTTTATGTGCACAGAACTTCTGTTGTGTTACAGATTTGAACAGGTTTCTGATCACTTATACAATAAAATCTTTGTTATCTGGCATTTAAGTAACCTGAAATTCTAGTAACTGGCTAGTTACTAGAATTCTAATTCTATGAATGGGGGGTGGGGGGGAGCTCGCACATGGTGGCTGCTGCCACCACCCAGCACCCTGTGCTGCTGCTGCTCCACATGTGGCTGCCACTCTCTTCCCCCCCTCCCCCCCCCCCCCCCCGGTGTTATCTGAAAATCCCTGCTGGGTTATTTCAGATAACTGGAATTTTTATGTAACCAGCAATCCCCTTACCCCAGGGATGCCATATAACAAAGATTTTACTGTATTTGTTTATGTGTAACTTCTGTCCCTAGCCATAATGCCCACGTCCCTATGAGCAGTGGCATGTAGTTGCCATGAGAAAAAAGGCAGACACACAAATTCACGCTTCTGCTTTTTTCCCTGGTGCATGCCCCTTCACGTGAGCCTAGCACAGGGAAAAATGCCCTGGGTGTGTTAATGAGGCTGGGGCCAGCACCTGGGTTGGCCTCAGCATCCTTACCTGGGGGCCTCCTGGGGCTCTAGCAGCAGTGATCCGAGCATGTGGAGCCTAGCCAGCAGCTTGAATGTAGCTGGCCAGGCTCCAGTTTTGCGTGACACACACTGCTGCCATGTGCACTGCCCTGCATTTTTTCCATGCACTGTTTTTGATACAGGGATTTCCAGGTATCTAAGTTTGGCTCTGCACTGCAAATAAGCAACATGGAGAACCAAATCACGTGTGCGGGGTGTGTTTTGTGGCGCCTCAAAATACATTTGCATGTGGATGCAACCAGTGAGGGCTGTATGGCTTGCTTGTCTGGACAACCCATTGGTGACCTGCTCTGGGACCTCAGTGGGTGAGGATTGCCTGTGGTCTGGTGAGGGACTAGTGTTCTGAGAAGCAGAATGAGCTCCTTCCATTATTACTGCTCTGTAGCCCTGCCCAGGATGTGCCAGACACTGAAGAGCAACAAACTAAGATGTATCCTTATCCTAGTTCAGCAGTGCTGGCCAGCATCTATGGGGAAAGGAGTGAGGGTAGGGAAAGATTTTACCCATTTCCCACCACTTTCTACTTACCTGCTGTCAGGTATAGGGAACAATCAGACATATGGCACCTCCTCTGACCTAATGTCCATATACCTGGAAGACATGTGAGGGAGGCTGCCATTGCCGTTGTGCAATGAACCTCTAATACTGGCAGTGCAGTTCCATCTGATCCCTACAGTGTGGGACCCTGCACTATCAGATGCCAGCAAGACTGGAAGTAAAATGGCTTGGATAATGCTGCAGTCTTGTGTCTTGTGTGTGATCTGTGGTGTTTGTAGCATGAGATCTGTCATTTTTCTCTCCTTGGTGTAATTTATCTTGTATATGTAGCATGATTTGTATTTCTGTCTTCTGTATGTATTTTGTGTCATATATGTGCTTGTGGTATGTAAGTGGTATATTCTGTATTTCTCTTTTTGCATGTGTTTAGTGTTGCATACAGGGTGCATTTGTGGTGCTTTGGGGATGTGCTTTGCAATAGAAATCTGCCTCTAATCATTGACTCTCACCCCAGCTCAGATGTGGTGACATTGCTGCCCCAACAATTGCACTGAGCACCAGTTTGTAAGAATGCATGGATTTATGTACTTTTCTGTCAACCTAGAATAAGTAACTTTGAAAATCCTGTCCAGTTCCCAAGAGGCAAGTCCACAATCCTATCTCCCAGAATCCTCCAAAGTCAATAAGTGGCCTCTGGGGTCAGGACTTATTAGAAAAGAAGTGAGAGCTTTTTAAAAGATTTATCTGGTAGAAAAGGAATGAGCAGTGGATACATCTCATTAGATAGGCACACAACTAATGAACACTCTTTTACCCTTTAGGTTGCTAATAATGATACCTCTCAGTGAGTTCATCTACACATGCAGTTAATGCAAAGCAATACACTCCAGTGCATATTACACCAGAGTTTATTGCTCCTGGGCACACTGTTTGAACACGCGCTTGGTACTGCAGCATGTTGAGCTGGGTCAGAGCAGTCCCATCTGGCAGGGGCCCCAGGGGTCAGCCTGACAGTCTGGGGCTGCTCTCTCCACCGCCAGCTCAATACTGTGCCCTCCTCTCCCTCGGGAGCAAAAAACAAGGGAGAAACTGTAATCTAGAAGATCTGATAGCCACAGTGCCTTATGGGGATGCTTCTAAGCTGTTGTACCTTGGTCCAGGAAGCACCTAAGTCACAAAAGAGCCTCATCTGCGTACTCATGTGTATGTAAGAGCTCAGAGTATTTGCTGCATCTCAGAGCTAGCTCATTCCCCCTGACATGTACATCTTCATCCCATCCCCTTCCTGGGCCAGGGGTGGGCGCGGGGACAAGGGTCTCATCAGGAAAGCCCACTCCTAGCAACTGCACCATGCTTGGTACTGGGTTGTGTCTGAGCAGGGAAAGAGGAAAACCCCCCGGGATCACGTGAGGGTTAAACGTAGGGTCAGAGGACCTGGTTAGAGAACTTCTAGAGGGGCTGGATGTGTTTAAATCATCAGGTCCAGGTGCTCTCCACCCCAGGGTGTTGAGGGAATTGGCAGGGGTTATCGTGGGGCTCCTGGCACGGCTTTACGAGCACTTGTGGTGTTCTGGCCAGGTGCCAGACAACTGGAAGAGGGCCAATATGGTCCCCATCTTTAAAAAAGGGAAGAGGGAGGACCCGGGCAACTATAGGCCTGTTAGTCTTACTTCAATCCTGAGGAAGCTCTTTGAGAAGATTATCAAGGAGCACATCTGTGATGGACCAGCAGTGGGGATGATGCTCAAGGGCAACCAGCATGGTTTCATTAGAGGCAGGTCCTGTCAGACCAACCTGATTGCCTTCTATGATCAGGTCACAAAATCACTGGACACAGGTGTTGGGGTGGATGTAGTCTTTCTGGACTTCAGGAAGGCCTTTGACACTGTCTCCCACCCCATTCTCATTAAAAAGCTGGGTGACTGTGGCATTGATGCCTACACAGTCAGATGGATTGCAAATTGGCTGAGGGGTCGTACTCAGAGAGTGGTGGTGGACAGGTCATTTTCGACCTGGAGGGAAGTGGGCAGTAGGGTCCCCCAGGGCTCGGTCCTTGGGCCCACACTGTTCAGTTTCTTTATTAGCAACTTGGATGACAGGGTGAAGAGCAGCCTGTTTAAATTCGCAGATGACACCAAGATTTGGGGTGAGGTGGGCATGCTAAAAGGGAAGGACAGATTACAGCAGGACCTGGACAGGTAACAGGGGTGGGCAAATGAAAATAGGATGGGATTCAATACTGACAAGTGCAGGGTGCTGCTCTTGGGCAGTAGGAACCGGCAGCATACCTATAGGCTGGGGAACTCCCTTCTTGAAAGCACGGTAGCAGAAAGAGATCTTGGAGTCATTATTGACTCCAAGATGAACATGGGCTGACAATGCGAGAACATGGTCAGTAGGGCTAACCGTACCTTGTCCTGCATCCACAGATGCATCAGAAGCAGGGCCAAGGAGGTGATCCTCCCCCTCTATGTGACGCTGGTTAGGCCGTAGC
The DNA here is from genome assembly GCF_030867095.1 of Alligator mississippiensis. Lineage (NCBI taxonomy): Eukaryota > Metazoa > Chordata > Crocodylia > Alligatoridae > Alligator > Alligator mississippiensis. Next base: position 41,950,816 of record NC_081828.1, read on the forward strand.
TGGAGTACTGCGTCCAGTTCTGGGCACCGCACTTCAAGAGGGATGTGGACAGCATTGAGAGGATCCAGAGGAGGGCCACCCGCATGATCCAGGGACAGCAGGACAGACCCTACGAAGAGAGTCTATGGGACCTTAACCTGTTCAGCCTTCACAAGAGAAGGCTGAGGGGGGACCTGGTGGCTATCTATAAACTTACTAGCGGGGACGAGTGAGGCTTGGGAGAGACCTTGTTCCCCCAAGCGCCTCCCAGAGTTACAAGGAATAATGGCCATAAGCTGCTAGAGAGTAGGTTTAGACTAGACATTAAAAGGCACTACTTCACAGTCAGGGCGGCTAGGATCTGGAACCAAGTTCCAAGGGAAGTGATGCTCGCTCCTACCCTGGGGGTCTTTAAGAGGAGGCTCAATGTTTACCTGGCTGGAGTCATTTGAGCCCAGTTTTCTCTCTTGCCCATGGCAGGGGGTCGGACTAGAAGATCTACAAGGTCCCTTCTGACCCTACATCTATGAATTTCTTCAATGTGAATGTTTATGCAGCAGCTAATATTGTTGCTAATGGAATCTACTGACTGTAAGGGTGATGGGATAGTTATATGCCACAAAAATGACTTGAGGTCTGGAAAATGTGCCTCCAAGTGAGAGACTTCAGGTACTCAATCAATGTCATTTATCAAGTGGTGACTTGATCATGGTCTTTAAGTACCTACCTGGGGAGAAGATTTATGATAGCAGAGGGCTCTTTAATCTTGCAGACAAAGGCAGCACAGGAAGCTAGACAAATTTAGACTGGAAATAAAGTGCATATCTTTTAACAATGAAGGTAAGTAACTGTTAAGACAATTTAACTAAGGAGGTGGTGCATTCTGTATCACTTAACCCATTAAGCAGAGATTGGCTGTGTCTCTCTACAAAACACTTTCTACTCAACCTGTAGTGATGGGCTTGCTGCAAGAATCACTGGGTGAACATTTCTGGCCCATGTGGATAATCACAGTGGTGCTTTCCTTTACTTTAAGTTTACCAATCTATAGCAGTCACTAGCTATCCCTTAGCTTTTAGATGTATAGGTACTTTTTTTGTGCTACAGTTTGCACTATGGCTACATTATTTTTGATCTAGCATCCTTTCTGTCCTTAGAAGCTATGATTCTTTATTATCCTGGCCAAAATAAATTAGATTGGCAAATGTTTTGGGAGGTGGGGGGAGGGGGGAAATATATGTTTGACCATCCTGATACTACTGACAGTCAGGTCAAATTTACCGTATTGTTCATCTGAAAAAAAAATAATGTCAGGACCAGTCATTTTTGTTGAAGCATAAGCTGGGCTAGTATGTGTCCTCACACAGCTGATCTAACTGAGCAGTGAAAACAGACATTGCTGTTGTCCCACAGGGTGTGGCCCCTGCTACTTCTGGGGCTTCAGGGACCAGATCCTGTGGGACAATGGTCCTAAGTGTTGCACCCTGACCTGGGGTGCAGCAACTTGAATGCACACCCAGGGAATTCCCTTCAGGTAATTCACAGGACTCACATGTTACACTGTCTGGGTGCACACCTGCAAACAGAGAACCCTTGGGGTTCTTCCACTTGCAGCTGTGTGCCTCAGATAAGGGCATGGCAGCTTGAAGCCTTGGCCTGGAAATCTCCTATAAGGAGCATGTCAGCAAGTGAAGAGTGGGGACTCCTATGTGGGTTCCCTGCACTAGGGCTGTGAAAAAGGGGCCCTATTCAATTCGGATTCAGCCCGAATCAAGGACAGTGATTCAATCTGTTCATTTGGATCACTGTCCCTGATTCGATTTGGCCAAATCCGAATCTGAAGATTCGATGCTGATTCAGCGAATCAGTGATTCGGACACAGGCACAGCTTTAAAAGTTTTTTCTATATACCTTGAGGTAGCAGGCGCGGCTTGTGATCACCACGATGCTGGGGCCAATGGAGCATCCCACAGGAGCATGGGGGTTCTCCAGTGTGCTCGGCAGTGAACCCGGAAGTGGGCTGGAAGTACTTCCGGTCCACTACTGGGTCTGCTGGGGAGTGCATTGGGGGGTCCCCCTGCGCCCCCCTGGCTCAGCGATCAGCCGCAGGGGGACCCTGGGTGCCCCCCAGACCTAAGAGGCGCCAGTTGCCAAGCTGGGGGAGCACAGGCCCCCACCCCCGCATGCTCCCTGGTGGACCAGGAAGTGGACCAAAAGTACTTCTGGTCCGCTTCCGTGTCTGCTGCTGAGCGCGCTGGGGAGCGCCCCGTGCTTCTGTGGGATGCTCCATGCGCCTCAGCAGTGCAGCGTTCATGAGCCCCTGCTACCTAGAGGTATGTAGAAAAAACATTTAAAGCTATATCTACGTCCAAATCGCCAAATCTGTCCAAATCGCTCTGAACTGATTTGGAGAGATTAAAGGGTCTGTAACAGGGGGCTTGGGCAGAACCCCTGTTACTGAAAGGTACTCTATGCATGGGTGAATAGGGAAGTAGGGGGCTCAGCTAGGGGTAGTTTGTCACATTGGGAGTAGATTAGAGATTAATGGCCACCTCCATACGTAAAAGGTGGGGTTAGGGTTCAAACAGTTGTTCTCAGGGCACGGAAGAGAATGAGAGCGACTACCACAGATCTGGCAAAGCACCGAGGACTCTACAAACTGGAACGCACAGGACAGATCCCAGACTGGTGAGACAAGGGGATATTTACAGCAGGGACAGTGGTCGGCAACCAGCCAGCAAGATTCCAGGGAGGCAGGGAGCGTGATTTCCCAGAGGTCAATCTCCTGGGACGCTCGGTGTACAACAGAAGAAGTGGGGGAGCAGCCACGGCCGGGAAGGAGTGAAAAAGTGGGCTACTCTCTGGAAGCAGGGGCCAGCATCCGATTGGCAAGATCCCAGAGAGAACAAAGAGACACAACCCCAGAGAATAGGTCCCTGAGACAACCAGCTCACGGCTGGAAAAGCAGAGCGAATTCCGTGACTGGCATTGGTGCAGCAGAGAAGGGGCAATCCAGCTGCACCTGTATTAATTGAGGCAATTAGCACAGGCTTTCACATTGTAACGGGCTCAATAAAAGAGGCACTTGGTGGAAACAACCACCTGGATGGTTTGGTGCTTTCCCCCATCCCCTCAGGGATTAACATCTTATCTTTTCTATCTTCTTAGTTGTGGCAGGAGAGTCCTGAAGCAAAGGGGGAGGATAGCAGACACCCACCTACAGGGTCCTCTGATTCTATTCAGATTCAGAGATTTGGCCGATGAATCAGGGACTGAAGCTTTGCACAGCCCTACCCCGCACCATGTTTACAGGTTGTGACCTGAGTTGGGGTGTGGCACCACAGTATGTGCACCCTGGGTGTCCCCCTACAGGGGAATTCCTGAGCACACAGAATTAGGCTTCTGAAGTCCACAGGAGCACCTGCTTGGGCTGGCTAGGGAGCGTGGGTACTCTGGGCTGCCTGTACTTTCCTACCATAAACTAACAGATGTCATCTGTGAAAAGGTGGCACAAACTATTAGGGATGTATTTGGTAGCTGTGTTGGTCTATTATACAAACTATTACAAATTTTTGCAAATTATTGCAACCACAAACGTGGGTGTTTGTGGTACGACAAAGGGCACAGAGATCTGCTAGCCTGAGCTTTGTGCCATCATAACAATTTTTATGGAAGCAGAAAGGCAACATCTGTTTGCAGCCAAAGTGGAACTGTGTCAGCAGTTTGTGTCTCCACTACAAAATTCCTTATAGCTTGATGTTTAGGGCGTTCTTTGGAACTGTGAGTTCAAATACCCCTCCAGTAGAAGGAAACGGAAGCCAGGTCTCCCATACCCTGAGACTGTGCTAATTCCTGAGCTATGGTGGGGGATGGGGGCATGCTGCTACCTCCTCCCAAAGTTTTGCGAGTCTAATTCTTCATTTCATTTACTTTTCTTTACGAGTGCCTGAAAGTCAGCAAGATAAGGTTCTATGGGTAGATCTGATATCTTTTATTAGACCAACTAAATAGTTGGAAAAATTATTATTTGCTAGCTATCAGGCACAAACACCCTTCTAGAGGCATAGGGAGAATCTGCTGGTGTTTTGTGTGCTCTCCTGGGTAGAATAGAAGCCAATATGCAGAATGCAGGTCTGTGAAAATGCAAATGTGTGGCAGTGAGGATCAGAGGGAATGGGAGACAATAGCTGTGAGACAAGTAGGTGGGGGTGGGGGGAAAGGGAATGTTGAAATGGTGATAGAATTGTAGCTGGTAAAATGTAGACTGGTTACCTGGGTTATCAGATGGCAGGCAGGTTATGATGTGCCATAAATCCAATATCTATATTAGGCCCATGATTTTTTGTATCCAGTAGATTTATGAAGTGAAGTTTGTAGGTGAAGGTGTCTTGTAAATTCCCTTTGAGGATTGCAAATGAGAGATTGGAGAGAGAGTAGTGGTTATCTTGTGATAAGTGTGCACCCATAGGTAATTGGGTATTTTTGTCTTTGATATATTTTTGGTGTGCATTCATTCTGGTACGCAGTTGTTGTTTGGTTTCTCCTACATATTTTCCATCAAGGCATTTAGTGCACTGGATGAGATATGTTACATTTCTGGAGGTGCAGCTGTAAGATCCAGGAATGCTGATGGTTCTGTTGTGGGGTGTAGTTATTGTGGGAGTGGTGGCGATGTGTTGGCAGGTAAACACACTAAACACCAGCAGGTTCTCCCTATGCCTGAAAAAGTGTTTGTACCTGAAAGCTTGCAAAGAATATTTTTTTCCAACTATTCAGTTGGTTTAATAAAAGATATCACATCTACCCAAAGAACCTTGTCTGCCTTATGTTTTTAGATCAACATGGCTACAACTGACAGCCCTGAAACACCGCAAAACATTTTGGGTTGAGTGGAATGTCTTGCATTGAACAAAATGATGTTTCTGCCAGTAAGATGCCTACACAGTACTATTTTGGAAATGCTGAGGGAGCTCAGGGAATGGGGATGTGGAAGCCCCTAGATTTTTCCCTGATGGGTAACAGCTTTCTTTTGGCTGGTTAGTGCCGTGGGAGGGTGAGTCTTGTTAGTGGGAATGACTCCAGCCCAGTGATGTGGGCTGCAGTGCTCCCAGGGTCTGTGTGGTTTGCTCTCTGGTTGTTTTCTGAACCTTAGCTGACTGAACTGTAGGGAATTGCAAGCAGCTCAATAAAAACACATTGAACTCCTATTTAAAAATTACATGGTGTGTTGCTCAAGGGCTTGGCAGAGGGAGGCTCTTCTTAATGTGTGGGAAGCATGTCCAGGAGGTGGACGCATTGAGTCTTAGGCCATGATGCCGTTTCACATATCACTTTTGGCAGCTGAGTAGTTGTGCTGTCCGCTGCCCTTAATGACTTGGGTGCCCGTAACCAGGATCTCCTCTTATATGTGTACTCAGATTTTCTTGGTCTTCCCTCAGTTCCTTTACTGTATTCAGTCCTCCTTGCTTCCCAGCTTCCCACATTTCCTTGCCTTTGGAATTTTTACTAGAGACAGCTTTTTAATTTTTTTTATAAAGGCACTAAGGAGCTCAGGTACTGAAGAAGAAACATTCATTAAACCTCAGCTCTTTGAGGTAGGAGCTGACTTTTCATTCTGTATATCCAATCCCCTGCACAACTAAGGCCATGGCTAGGGTTCCTAAATGACAGAACAATACAAATGCTACTACCTAGCTATAATTGGGCCTACAGGGCTGGCACCATTTAAAAAAACCAAAATAACAGGCACTTTTCTGTAGTTAGCAATCCTGGCTCATCCTAGAGGGAGTCTGGTAAGCAACCACGATTTCTCTTGTCATAAAGCCATGCCATGGAGTGGCCCAGCCCAGTCAGCAGAGTCCTTTGTCTCACCATTTTCTAGACAGATTCACTCTGCAGTTTACCTCATTTGAGGCTCAAACTACTGTCTTTTGGGGTTTCTAGGCCACAGCACTACCACATAGGCCATAAAAGAGCTTGTCTTATTCAGGAGTAGCTGGTCTTAACTTGATGCCACTCTTTGCAGATCTTACGCCAAGAGATGTACTGTCTCTGCTAGTGTCCATGGTTCTAGTCCTGGCATAAGGGAATTTGGTTTGGAATAGTGTCTTGCCACATCTCTGCCATCCTCAGTGGGGCAAAAGTGTAAGGTGCTGCTGTTGTTTCCACGCATGCAAACATACCAGCAGTGGGAACAGGGTGTATTCCTGTGTGGAGAGGTGAAGTCTGGGGTTGGAGGCCTGCTGCTGGATAGGACAGCTCAGGAAGAAAGAACAACGGAAAGACACCTATCAAGTGATTCAGGCAGAGGGCTGGCATTTTACCTCTGTTAACAAATCACTGTGTGGGGACCTTGAACAAGCCAGTTGACTTCTCTGTCCCTCCATCTTTCCACTGGTAAAATGGGGATTTTCTTGCCTGACAAGGGGATCGGAAGCCAACCTTGCTGGGGAAACACTTTTTCCTCCTGGGGTGGAAAGTGCTAGAGAAGCACAGAAGACTGTGATGATGATTTTACAGTAGCATTCACCCTGGCTCTCCAGAGCAGGGAGATGTGGCTCTGCCATTGTCCAGAGGCAGGGCTGAGGAAGCTGTTCTCTGCACCTGTTCCCACAAGGTCCTTTCATCTTGGCTGGACAGGAGGAGGAAGGGAGGGCAGTACACCAGCTCCAAGTGCTGTGCTTAATGTCTCACAGCAGCCCCGAAGGCGTGTCTGTACAAGTGCTCCAGAATTGCCTAATGTGCTGGAAGTCCCTCTGTTTTGAACTTATGCATGCAGGAGTAATACCCTGGCCTATAACAGTTACTGACCCACATTCAAAATGGCGGTGGCCATCATCTGAAACATGAATATAGCTCATGCAACATCTATATTCAGTAGTGCTGCCAAAGGGACTGTAGGATTTGGAAGCATTTGTAGGTTTCTCATTATTCTGTTCTGGGAAAAAGCTTTAAAATAATGGGACATAAATTAATTACACACTGAAAAGAATGGCAGAATGTTATTAGATACTTGGGAGTTAATTGTACTGCTGTTAATCATGATGTATTCTAATGGCATCGGTAGGGATGTAATATGTAATTCCATAGGTATTCCAGAGTAATTTAGCAATTTAATTAATTTCTGCTAATACATTTTAAATCACTTACTCTGTTCCCTCTTTTTCTCCCGGGGAAGAGAACAAAATGTCTTGGCTCCTTGCTGTCCAAATCCTGCACTGTTCCAAGGTCATTTCTGTCAGCCAAGATGTCACTTTATTTTTTCCATGTACTTTTCTTCCCTCTCAGTTTTTTATTTCCATTGGAGACCCTCCCTCCCACCCCCTCAAAGTCATCTTTGGGGGAAAATGATGTCCATGGAATTACAAAATGTGGTCATAGCTGCTTTCTTTTATAATAGGTAAATATTAGGGCTGTACAAAATTTTGCCGGCAGTTTTGTTTTGATGCTGTTTCAACTCGTTTCAAGCTTGAAACAGCAAAATCGAAATGAAACAGATAGCTTCGAAACAGCCACGAAACAAAACAAAGCAAGTCAAAACATTTTGAAATTTTCGAAACGTTTTGCATTTCGAAGCTCAAGCTAGCTTGCCTGCAGGGAAACAGAAACTAAAGAAAGGAGAGGGAGAGGGAAGGGAGGGAAGGACTGCTCCCATTATTGACGGTGTAGCTGGCCAGTGACTGTCATCCTTTCCTGAGGTCTCTTCCAATCCCAGTGCTCTGGGGGAGGGATGGAAAAACTGCATAAAAGGCAGCATTGTTTGAACTGCCCTGCTTTCTGCCTTGGTGTCAGTTGAGTGAGGGCGCACCTTAACACACACACACAGTTTCACCCACCCGTGTCATGAGTGTTGCCTGTCAGCACCTAGAGGTGCAGGGCCCCAGAACCCTGACTCCCCCTGCACCTATCTCCTTGACAGCTGGTAGGCTTCGTGGCCACAGCAGGGCCTAGCAGACCTGCAGTTTTCACACCCCCCCCATGCCCCAAGTCACACACAGTCCCACAAGCACCCATGTCACAAGTTTTGGCTGTCAGCAGCCGGAGGTGCAGGGCCTCAGAACCCAGAAGCCCCTGCACCGATCTCCTTGAAAGATGGCAGGTTTCATGGCCTCAGCAGGGGCTAGCAGGCCTGGAGTTTTGACCCTGCTGTGGCTTAACACATACAAGTGACACAAGTTTTTTGCTTTCAAGACTTTGAGGTGCAGTTTCCCTGAAACCTCTGCATCTATCTCCTTGAAACTTGGCAGGGTTCATGCCCTCAGAAGGGGTACCATTCCTGCAAGGTTCATCCAAATCAGGCCAGAAATGACAAAGCTATAAGGTTGTTTCAAGCTTCCCTGTTATAGCCTATGGGCGAAACGTCGAAACAGCGCTGAAACAGCTAAACTGTTTTGATAAAACGAAACGGAACAGCAGTTTTGAATTGAAATTAAATTCGAAACAAAATGCTGTTCTGACAAAATGGAAATATGTCCCATGGAGAGTAGGTTAGAACTGGGCGAACTTATTCTGATAAATAATAAATATGCTGAAAAATGGAGTTTGGAAGGATGAAAACTACTTGAAAATTCAGGTGGAATTCAACAAGTAGTTCCAGCCAAAATGCCAAAGTGCCTAAACTGGCACATAACCCACTGGGAGGTGTGGATTATAGTAGCACAGTCGCCCCCACCTTTGGCTGGCCCACAGGTCTGAGCAAGACATGTGCAATGGACAGCTTCATACTTTGCTCCCCCTGTACATCTGTGGGAACATACATCGGTGGAAGGCAAAACCTCCATTGTGATTCCTTACCTGCCAAGTGGGTTCTGTGAGCATGTTAGAAAGTTAATCAGAAGTTGTGTCACACATTCCCTTTAGTCCTTCCATATTAAGTATGGAGTTTATTCTCCTGAGAAAGCAGACTCAGAGACTAACCCACGTAGTTGGGCCAGTAGGACTTTCAGGGCCAGAAATGGGAGCAGAATTAACAGCCTGTGTTTTGGGGGAGGAAAGCAGCATGACACCCTGTTGAAGAGGAGGCAGGGAGGAGCAGCAGCACAGCCATAGTGTGGCAAGAGGAGAAGGGCAGTGGGGTATAGGTGGTTGAAATATAGAATCTCCATCCTTTGTGAAATCCCAACATTTTAAACAGAGTTTCCCTCTGGACTTGGAATGAAAGCTGGAAACATCTGTGAGAATTCAGGAATGTTTTCCTTTGTAAACATAATATCCCCCACTTTCCCCCAGCCCGCCCCCACAAATCCTTTTAGAACCAGATTATTAGATACATCTGAAGCATTATATTATAAAGAGGCCGGCACAGAATTATCCCTTTTGAATTTGATTTTTTTTCAACTGAAAATTTCCTTGCAACTGAAGCACCCCCACAAAACATTTCAGTGCTGACAAAAAGGTGATTTCTGACAGAAGACTCTTCTGCCAAAAACATTTTTAACAGCTCTAAGCAGCACCATGAGCAGGCTGTGGGGACCATGTAGGCCAGAAGCATGCTCTGTAGGGAGAAGGGGACAGGGGACCTGTCTATACCACAATAGACAGTGTTTTGGAGCGTTGCTGTGAATATATACTCTACCCAGTCACTCCTACTCTTCCTGCAAGCATTCTTAAAAAGTATCGTGTAGCATCTCTCATGAGTCTACCCAGACCGAGAGCCCAAAAGCAGTACTGGTCACACACTAAAAAGCATCAACATGTCATTGTTTTAGAAGTTGGTGTATGTGGAATTAGAATGACTGGGCATGGCATCTTTTTATGGTAGTAGTCCCTACCACCTACATGTGGTTTGGAGAAGGTGGTAATGACAGAGGCTGCTTTGGCTTTAGAAGAAACTAAGTGAGATGGGACATGAGACAAATTATTTACTCTACCTGCTTGATGAAAGAGAGACAAACCTGTGGAGCCCATTTGTTCTCATTGGGATTTTATTATGGTTCAGCTGCTCCCACCCCAGGAACCCATGTGAGCCCCCGACACCATGCACATACCCAAAGGGAAGGAGATTTGTATATGGTGCTGAGTCCCAGCCCTCCTGCCACCACATGGCACAAGTAGAGCTTTCTGCAATTTTTTGGAAATATTTTATTTTAAAAAATATAGTAGCTGTGGAAAGCAGCCCTCTTTATAAACACTGATGCTGGAGCAAAATGCATCATTGTTATCATTGTTATCTTCATTATTATTAGCTCTCCGCGGCATTGGCTTCCCCTTGTGTTGATGCTGGCTGGTTTCACCAGAGCAGCTGCACTGCCCTGAATCATACGTTCTAGTCAGAAATGTTTGTACCACCAGAAAGAGAAAGAAAGAGGGGGAGAGAGAGAAAGACCCTTCTAAAAATAGAAATATTGTGCTGAGTTGTTTGAAGTGAACGAGATACATAAAACACCAGCATTAGATTAACATTAGCTTGTCAAATATTGCTCCTAGCAGAGTTGGTTTAGTGCACTGGCAGAGATGGATACCTCCCTGCTTCCTTCCCAACTGGCAGCCTTAGCAGAATAGCACAAGTCGAGATTATTTATAGTGTTGGATGCTGCTCTTTGTATAGTTGCTACTGGAAAGAGGAGTCACAGGAGCTGTTTCCAGGAGATTACTAACTTAAATAAACCATGCCCCCTACCAAAACCCCCCCAAAAACCCAGACTGGAACTCCCAAGAGACGTTATAAATAGGAAACTGTAAACACAACAATTTGAATAAAAGACACCTACGATCACAGGATTTACTGGTTCAAATACCCCTCCCCTATCCCCACTCCATAAAAAGGACTCTGGTAAGAAAAATCTTCATTCCAGACTTGGAGCAAAAGTGAGGTTCTTAAGGAAGAGAGAGAGAGAGAGAGAAATCTCAGCATCAGGGAACTTGTCTGGGCAGGGAGAAGTGGGTAGAAGGAAAACTGGGGACATAGCTGGTTCAGGTCCTTTGCAAGTTCATTTGGTTTGTCTGGAGGACTCCTAGGGTTATACCTGAGATGAAGAGGTCTAGGGGACACTCCACTGTTTGATTAAAACATGGTAGGTGTTTTGTGCCTGGAAGAGCTCTCCCTGCTGGGACTTGTCCTTCACACCCACCCCATGCAGCGAGAGAGCAACATCCCACCTCCCTCCACCCCCAGGGCAATCTGAGCAAATGCTGATGTCCAGGGGTGACTTGTCATGTATCCAGAATCTCCCTGGTGGGTGACGGCTCATGAGGAATGCCCTGTGTACTGTGGATAGTCTGATTGTGAGAGAGAGAGTTCTGCTGGAGCTCCAGAGCAATGGCATTTTGTGGGAACTCTTTCACCTGTTTCTTATATTCTAAGAAAGTGCATGCCTTAGTGGCTATGGCAATGATGTTCTTGCCAATAAAGATGGTGGAGACCCTGCTGTCTTGGAACAAGACCATGTTAATGGCCCGGATGAATATAGTGACAATATTGATGGTGACCAGGCTAAGGACAGGGTAGAGCATCATTTTCTGTGGAGCTATGTGCTCCCCTTGCATGCTAATCTCACTGAGAGAGACACAAGGCAGGATCAGGAGCAGAATGTAGCAATAGAAGAACATAAGCCCTTCTGCCCAGATTGGCAGCCCAGTCTTGTGTGGTTCCCACAGGTTGGCCTGAATGTCTAATATATCCAGCAGGTCGAGGGCCACCCAGAACAGTCGTCCCCGTAGATCCTCCTTTTTCCTGAAGGTTCGTATGTACTCCATGCTGTCCAAGGCCACCAGCACCAGGTAGAGCCCTGGCACACATATGGACAGAAGTAAAGTGAGGGCCTTTCTGGCTACCGTCTCCAAGTTTTTCTTGTCTGCTTTGTAATTCTGAAATATGAAGTACAGCTTAATCTCCAGCACAAAGATGTAGAGAAACCATAGGATCATGGCATAGCCCCGCTTAGCTGTCTTTACCTCAGCTCCCACCCATACCGCCACATAACGTAGCACGATGAGGAAGCAGATGTCTCCCACCAGAACAATGATGCAGACACCAATCTTCCGAGGGCCTTGATTCTGCTCCACCAGGTAGGCGTCCATGAAGGCCATGCTGGTCATGATGACAATGGTGGTCAGACACACATGGCGCTTGTCAGGCGGTGGGAGCACCATGGTGAGATGAGCTGGTCTACTGCTTCTTTGCCCCCTTGTATTGCTTCAAGCACGAGGCTGCCTTAGAAGGGAAATCCTGCTGGTTGGGTGAAGAGGGTCAGTGGTGATCAGCAAAGCACCAAGGCCACCAGGCACGTCAACCCACTCTTCTATATCAAAGGTCCCAAAAGGCCGAAGGAACAGATCCCTAAACAACCTCTGCCCTCCAGAGTCAGGCAACAGTAGCAGCAGAGAATTCCACTGTATCTTCCACATCAGCCTTCATAAAAGCTGACCCCACAATCTTAAATCTAGCCAGCTCTGCTATTTAGCCAACACAGTTCTGTCCCCTGGAGCATCAGTCAGGTAGTCCAGCGCATTTCCTGTCACTCTCCTCAAAGACTCTGCCAAGTTTAAACAATGCAGGCCTCTTTAAGAAATCTGATTTCTCTGTTCAGGTTTTTCATTGTAAGAGGGGAAAGAGTGTAAGAGGGGAAAGAATGCTCTCTCTATAGCTTGTGAGCAGCAATTCAGTGTCTCTAATGTGCTTTTTGGAAGCAAGCCTGTAATTCTCATGCAGATCCCTGGAAATCAGTTTAATTATCAAGCCAGCAAATCAGACTTGTACTGCTAGGAACAAGTCAGGGGGGTAACAAGGGCGAAACAGCTTGATAAAGGGTGCCCATCTCTTCCTGAATGGCCCAAAGTCATCAGAAATCACAGTCTTGTGGCCTCCCAGTATCTCTTCTCACTGAGATTCACCTTCACTCTTGCTCTGGCAGAACTCTTGTTTATAATATCCACGAAGAATAGTGCTTGCTTTTCTTGAGTCCAAGTTTAAGTCCTTCAGGTTTGCCTCTCACACACTGGGATCTGAAAGAGATGAAGGAGAACACAAGGTAAGGAAGGGCTTGCCAGGTGTAGGAGTACAAGGGTGCATTTCTTGATGTCCCCCAGACTTAGAAACATGTACACCAATACTGGTGTTGGGTAAGGGAAGTCAAGTGCATGTCCCTCTTGCAAGAGAACTCCATTCACTCACAACTTAAATACATGCAAATACTAAGCAAGCCTCTCTGATCCTGTTTGTGTAGATCTCTCTTTGCTCAGGGAGATGTCTAACACTTTTCTGTCCTTACTACATGGATACTTTAGAAAAGACAAACTAAAGGGGTGAGGAATAGAAATTGCAAGACTGTGGAGCATTCTTTCTCTCACTTGTAAAAGTAAAATAACCCTTGCTGGTTGCAGTGTCAGGATATCAGGTAAAGGCAAGGGTTAGAGACAAGTGCTTTCCCAGGAGATTTGTGTACTTTGATGAAAGGAGTTCTCAGATCAGAAAAAAACATACCAGTTTGGGCTTCAGCTGGAAAATTAGGAGACTCCTTTCCTCACTGCATAATACATTTGCTGAAAAATACAGTTTCAGAGTGACCAAAGCTGTTTGCCAATTAGTATTTCACGGCAATCTAATAAATCGAACCTTAGGAAGGGGAACATTCCTTTCAGCAATCTGAGTTTTGACCAAATGATTGGGAGAACAAAAGGGTTTAAGTTTTTAGCAGTATTTCACACCACTCCAGGAACTAGACTGGTTAAAGACTACATCTGACTACAGATGCATGAGAATACTTTAGTATGCAAATAGGAATGGCACTGTGTCCTGGGAGTTAACTCCCCTTTGTTAATATCTTTTCTGAGTGAATTACCTGTGCTGCTCTTCATTGTTCTGATGTATGTTGTGCCTATTTAATTTATTTTATAATCCTTTAGAAGCAGGAATTAAATCTTTTTGGATGTTAGTCAGTCTCTGATGGCTTCAAGATAATGACCATTTTCTTAAACAGAGCATCTTTCGTGATTACAAGTGAGCATGGTGATAGCTTTTTGTTTGGAGATGACATCTTTAGCCCAGGTTATTTGTCTAACTGGTAGGAGAGACTTCTACTTCATTATTTAACAAGCTTTCTCATGTGGAGATGACAGAGAGAGAGAAAGACCTATGGGATCCTGAATTTGCCACTCCACAAAATTGCAGAACCAAAACCTACCCTACCTTTCCCTGGTAGTAACCTCTTTCTCCATTTTCTGCAGTAGATGAAACCATGGGTTTAGGGTTGAACAGTACTCTTAGCAAATGGCCACCTTGCCAGAGGTCTCTGGTGTCTGTATTGCAGGCCACTATTAGCCTCACGTTTGTGACACTCCTGTAGAGGTCTGGAGCTTACTGAGAAACCAAGCAGGTGAATGCAGTGGATGATGCTGCAGCCACCTCTCTGAGACTCTGATGTTTAGTTTCAGTTTGAGTTTACATGGAATAATGCTGCTTGAGCTGACATATTTGCCTGTCAGGCCTGCTGACGTTTTGAAGATGTAATACCCACTTGCTGAGACCAGAGCACTATTTCATTTGTCTGAGATTGGATCTGGGGTTTGAGGGCTGCAAAGGTGCCCTGAGTTGCACCCACAAACACGGACGTGCAAGGCAGCTCTGGAGTTTGACAGCCCCTCCCAGTGTGTTTGGATCTGTATTTGAGGGCAGCGGGATCTAAAACCAGGTTACAGCATCCAGCTGCCTCAGGGGGGATCACTACCATCCTTTTTCCCTTTGCTGAATTACAGCCCCATTTATCCCACACGTGATGGCAAATGTGGGAGCCCTGGTGTTCTGGGCAGCTGGGCCTTCCTTCTCTAAGGCCCTTGCTGACAGCATCCAGGTGGGGATGGTATTGAGGGTCTCTACTGCTACTACATCTACTGTTATATAGAGGCCCAAGGGCACATAACCCACCCAGTGTGCTAGGTGGTCTGCTGTTAATAATGACAGCTCACTATGTATGTAGGTCAATAAGCCTGTTTTGTTAGAGAAAGTCTTTCAGCTCAGGGCCTGTGTGAAGATGCAAAGATTTCACAGGATTTCAGTCCTTGTTGCTCAGTGGGGAAGTGTTGTGTCTTATTGTGTTTCCTTGCACTGTCCCTTTAAGACCAAGGCCCTCATGTCCAGCACTGCTGGTTCAGGTGCTCCTGGCAGTTTTGCAGCTCTGGGGACTCCATTGTCTCTGCCATGAGGAGCCAGAGGCTGTCTTGGTTCCTCTCCCTCCGCAGGCCAGGACTGGGTCGAGTTAGAGGCAGACCAGGTATAAGATCTGCATACATATACTGATGCACCCCCCCCACCCCCCCGATATGATTCCAGAGAGTTATAATAATAAATGACTGTTAGTTCAACACAGCAGTGTCCAGAGCATTGTTGCTGAACTCACAACATCTCATCTGGCGATGAGGATGGGATCCTTTGCTGAAAAGATCCCCCTAGATTGTGGAACAACATTCTGAGACCAGGCTGTGTTTTGTGATCAGAGGGAAGTTTTTTTCTTCTTCTCCTTCTTCTTTTCTCTCTAATACGGCTCATGTTAGCTAAATGGCCGCATTGGGTCACATAGAAGCATTTGATGTGAGCCAGCCGGCTTCTTGGGACTATTATGCTGAGAGACTACCCTATTACCTGGAAGCCAACGAAGTGGAAAACCCAGCACAGAAGTGCGTGATCCTCCTGACAGTCTGCGGTGCCAAAACATTTGCCATTTTTCGTTCCCTCACAGCACCTGCCTTGCCAAACGCTAAGTCTTATACTGAACTAATTGCCCTGCTAAAGGCATATTTTTGCCCAAGGCCATCTGTTACCCTGCATAGATTTCATTTTTTTAAACGGAACCAAAAGGTCAATGAAGGCATAGCAGATGAGCTGGCTGAGCTCTCTTGCCTTGCCGAATTTTGTGAGTTTGGTGATCTCCTGGATGGCTTGCTTTGTGACTGTCTTATCTGTGGGGTTCAAGATGAAGCAATCCAACGTCGCCTGCTCTCTGAACCAAATTTGACCTTGGCTGCTGCACAAGAAAAAGCCTTGGCAGCTGAAGGAGCATCTCGTAACATGAGAGAAATTCGCCAGGCATTCTCCTGCAATGTCCACTTACTCCAAAAAGATCAAGAACCAGATCATCACCAGCAAATTCAGAGGATTATACCTTTACCAACAGCACCACATAAACCAATTAATCCACAGACATGTTTGAGTTGTGGCAGCCAACACAGACGAAGGGAGTGCAGGTTTAGGAATGCGGAGCGTCATGGCTGCAAGAAGGGCCACACAGAGGGTTTGCCGCTGGAAGGCCAGTTCCCGGAGACAAAAAGACTCGGGCAAATGTATTCATTCCCAAACTAGTCACAGATTAGGGTCCTCCCCAGAACGTGAGGTACAAAAACTATATTTGATTAAAAATGTTGGTGGTGTTGAAACTCAAGGTTCTGAGATGATTGCAACTGTAGTAATAAATGGAAAGATGTGCAAAATGGGAGGGGACTTGGATTCAGGAGTATCCCTTACAGATAAAAACACATTCTTCCAGGTGTTTCGGCACCCTGTCCACAAGTTATTGAAACCTGAGTGTCGTCTGCGTGACTATAATGGACAGTGTGGAAACTTTGGGTAGTTGCCATGTCAATGTCCAGTATAGATCTGTTAGACAGCATCTACCCCTCATTGTCACTAAGGGCTCCCGCAAAAGTCTTCTGGGGAGAAATTGGTTCTCGCTGTTGGGAATCAGTATTCAAGGTGTACACAATCTCTGCAGAGCAAGTCTGGAAAGGCTTGCAAGGGAGTTTCCCCAGGTATTCTCCGAGGAATTAGAAACTTACTCTGGTCCACCTGTAATGTTCCAAATGAATCCTGCAATAGCCCTTATTTTTATGAAGGCTCAGAATATACCTTTCGCACCACGGCTGAAAATTGATGCAGAATTAGATCGGCTTATCGTGCAAGGGGTCCTCGAGCCAATTGTACATACAAGCTGAGCCACACCAATTGTTCCTGTTTTAAAACCTAATGGCAGTGTTTGCATCTGAGGATTATAAGTGCACTGCTAATAAAGCACTTAAGCAGGATCCGCACCCACTGCCTACCATTAACCAGTTCTGTCTGTTCTTGCAGAAGGGAAGGTTTTTCCCAAACTTGACCTCACTTAAGCCTATCAGCAATTGATAGTGGATGAGTAGGCTGCTGAGGCCCAAACAATAATTGCACACTGGGGAGCATTCTGTATCAAGCGCCTCTGGTTGGGAATTTCTGTGGCACCAGGAATTTTCCAGCGGTTCATGGAGAAAATGTTAGCAGGAATTCCCAGGGTTGTTCCATACTTTGATGACGTGTTGATCATGGGGCTGTCTAGAGAGAAACTCACTGAGAGACTCAGAGAAGTTTTACAGAAATTTGATAAAGCAGGTATCAGAGTAAAAAGAGAGAAATGTCAACTGGAAGTTTCCAGTATTAACTTTCTGGGATATCAAATTGATGCTTCTGGCATTCACTCAGTTGCAGACGAGGTAAAAGCAATACATGATGCCCCTACACCAAAATGCAGACAGGATCTTCAAGCATTCTTAGGACTTCTCAATTTTTATCACATCTTTGAGAGACAAAGCCGCCATAGCAGAGCCCCTTCATCGCTTACTGGATTAAGGAGCTCAGTGGAAGTGGACTTGACAGGACAACGAAGCCTTCTAGGGCATCAAGAAGTTGCTGACATCAGACCCTGTCCTTGTTCACTATGATGAGCAGAAGCCACTGTCCATTACTTGTGATGCCTCGCCATTTGGTGGTGGCACTGTCCTCAGTCACACATTGTCTGATAGCATGGATGCACCCATTGCTTTTTACTCAAGAACAATGACTTCATCTGAGAGGAACTATGCACAGATTGACAAAGAAGCATTGGCAATCATTGCAGGAGTTAAAAAATTTCACAATTATGTTTGTGGCCACAAATTTGAAATCCGAACAGACCACAAACCCCTTCTTGGAATTTTTACTATGGACAAACCAACTCCTCCTATTTTGTCTCCCCATATACAATGCTGGAACATCATGCTAAATGCATATGACTATACACTCGTGTACAAACCTGGGAAAATGATTGCAAATGCTGATGCACTGAGCCACCTACCACTATAAATACCTGATTGTGCTACTCCTTTGCCAGTGGAAGTCCTCATGCTGGAATCCATGCCAGAAGCCCCTCTTCAAGCTGATCAAATAGGAAGGATGACTGCAAAAGACCCTATCCTTGCCCGTGTCCTCAACGGGGTATGGACTGGCCTGCAAACAAATTGGCTGAGAAATTCAGGCCATTTTCATCATGTTGACAGAAGCCATCTGCCCGCAAGGGTTGCCTCTTGTGGGAAATCATGTCATAACTCCAGAAGCAGGACACCAAATCATACTGACAACACTGCACGCAGAACACCCAGGCATTGTAAAGATGGAAGTGCTGGCTAGAAGTTATGTATGGTGGCCAGGTATGGACAATGACATAGAAAGGGTTGTGAGGGAGTACAGCATTTGTCAAGCAACCCACTACAATCCACCAAAGACACCAGTATTCCCTTGGGAAATGAAAAAGAAACCCTGGTCACGCATCCACATTGATTTTGCTGGCCCTTTTCAAAGTAAGAACTTTTTAATTGTTGTTGACTCATACTCAAAATGGCCTGAAGTGATTACTGTCTCTACTCTTACATCAACTGCCACTATAACAGCTCTCCATCAGCTGTTTGCAACCCATGGGGTGCCCAACACTATCACTTCTGATAATGGCAGCACACTCACCTCAGCAGAGTTCCAAGGTTTTGGCAGCCACAACCTCATTTGGACTGTTACCATTGCTCCGTGCAGACCACAGGCCAATGGGCAAGCTGAGCAAATTATGCAGACTACAAAAGATACATTGAAAAGGATCACTGTAGGAGACTGGCCTACCAGACTGGCTAGATTTTTGTTTGCTCAACATGTAATTCCTTGCCCTACAACAGGGTCCAGCCCATCAGAGCTTCTTATGGACTGTCATCTCAAGACATGCCTTGACCGTGTTAACCCAGACCTTGTGAGAGACATGCAGTTTCAGAAAGAAAAGGAGTTGGACTCTGCATTGGCACCTGGTACCTTATGTCTTTTCGTTCCACAAGAGAATGCGTTTTCTCAGAACTACAGGACAGGCCCACAGTGGGTTCAATTTAAAATTGTAAGCACCACAGGACCCGTAACATATACATTCCAGACTGATGACAGACAAGTTTGAAGACGTCATGTGGACCAGCTGTGTGGACGTTTTCCTACTGATAACCCTTCACCTGAGCAATCTCCAATCTCCAAGCACCAATCCACCACTAACAGACATGGATTCTTTGGAGAAGTGCCTGCCTGTTTCCACCAATGCAAACCCTCTGCCATCACCATCAGAAGGAAGTGTCGCTGTTGAGTCTCCAGATAGGCTGATAGGGCCATCATCTGCTGAACCCCTTACTGAGTCCAGCTCTATGGGGAAAACCACAGCAGAAGTGGAGTCCTCCCAAATGGCTGGTTGGCTATTCTGTCTAGGGGGGAGGGGTGTTGTGTCTTATTGTGTTTTCTTTGTATTGTCCCTTTAAAGCCAAAGCCCTCATGTTCAGCACTGCAGGTTCAGTTGCTTGTGGCAATTTTGCAGCTCTGGGGACTCCATTGTCTCTGCCATGAGGAGCCGGGGGCTTTCTTGGTTTCTCTCTCTGCACAGGATTGGGCTGGGTCCAGTCAGAGGCAGAGCAGGTATAAGATCTGCATACATATACTGATGCAACTGTTACGATCCACCCTGGATATGATTCCAGAGAGTTATAATAATAAATGACTGTTAGTTCAACACAGCAGTGGCCACAGTGTGTTGCTGAACTCACAACATATCAGGAAGATGATTCCCTAGAAGGGTGGAGAGAGTAGATTCAGGTCTTGGCTTCAGCTCCTGTTTCTCAGTGAAGTAACAACTGTGTTGATGCTCTCTCCATTTCATCCAATTACTGTTAAATGCAGGTTGAGTAAGAGCCACTGGGGGCAGGAGAAAGAGCTAGACAGTGCCCCCTCTTTATTTGGACAGTGGTCATCTCACTGAGGAATATTTCTACTGGCTTGTATTCTTCTTTGTCCCACTGATCTTCCCCTCATGGCTGCCCAGAGGGCCAGCTTTAAGAGGTAGGCTGAAGAACTTGCTGAGAAATACCTACCTCATGGCTTGATGGTTAGATCAAGTTGCTGAGAACCTCAATTACCTCTTTGTGTGCATTTAGCATTGAGTTACATTTGGATGTACACCTAACACCTAGATGTGTAACACTGAACTAGGGTTTGGCCTGTGGTCTGCTGGAGTTTAGCTCAGCACTTGTTCTACATTTTGGGGAGGGTCTTTTTCATGGCATTATTGCTCAGAAGGGCATTTCATTATTTGCAAATGTTTCACAAGCTGGAACTGTCTGAAATCTTGTGCAAAATGGAAGGAAGGGTCAATGAGCAACAGTAAGTGAAGCTACCCTGCAGGACTCATGGGCAGTATTCAAAACTATTCACAGAGCCCCCAAGTCTGCAGTCAACACTCAGCATTGCACTCATCACTCCGAGTACTGTGCTGGCTGCTCCTAGCTGCCTTTAGTGCTGTGATTTGTTCTGTCTTGAGCTTTCAGATAAAAATATATAGTCATTGCTGTAACTGCTTTTTAAACTAATGCCAGGTTTTAGAGGGGATTTATAGCTAAGGATGGATAATTCCAGATAAATTAGGTGTTTCAAGAGGAAATGGTGTGTTTTTTTTTCCTTTAAGTATTTCTTCTTTCAAAAGACAACAATTATTTAAAGGGCTGTGGATGCCTTGTAGAGAACTTCACAGCACAGTTTTATTTAGAAACAATTCTGCTTGTAAATCACAGACTTTGCATTCTTCCTCCCTTCTTTAGTACTAGGTGCCATCCAGCTACTGCTGCCTGTGTCTGGGACTTGAGGTGGGGAACAAGCAGATGAGATTTCCAAACCTTGCTCTAAAGGAAAATTGCCTTGGGGGTCAGGAGCAATGAGATACCCCCAAATTATGATTCACAGCAAAACTATCTGCCCCTGGAAGGGTTCCCCCAGGAGGAATCAGTGACATGGCACAGACATTCTTTGGTTTTCATATTGCTCCATGCTATGGCCCTAGTGGGTACATGCCAAATGGTGAGGGATGGAAGACAGGTCTGCTTACAAGCCGCTGCAGTGATGCGCCTAGGGTAATGGTTAGAAGTGTTTGCTCTGCTGCAATTTGCTCGTTGAAGCCAAGGGGGGAGAAGATTGGTCATCTGAGTAAGACCATTGTACTGGGTGATGAAAAGATATGCTGGATTAGCCAAGGGAGGTTGAGGGGAAGCATCAGTCACTTAGTATGTGTTGACTGACTAAACTATGGCACAAGAGACAACTATGCTAGGGAGCCACAGAGCCTCTCTGCATGCCTCAGTGTACCAGCTGCAGCCACAGGGCACCTGGGCAGCTCTGTGTGTTGGTGCAGATAGAGGCATAAATCAGTGTCATCCTGGAGCCAAGTCTAGAAAATGGCTCCAGCCATATCATGTCTATACCATGCCTCCAGTATTCCCAGGGAGGGCTGAACTAAGCATTCCCTACCACCCATGTCCATTCACATGCATCAAATCTAAAAGTTGTACTCGGCCTTGTTGAGGCTGTAGCTAGAGTAATGTGTCCAGTTTTGGGCTCCACAATTCAAAAAGGATGTGGAGAAGCTTGAGAGAGTGCAGAGGAGAGCCACACACATGATCAGAAGTCAGGAAAGCAGACCTTATGAAGAGAGGCGGAGAGCCATGGGACTCTTCAGCCTGGAAAAGCACAGGCTCAGAGGTGATCTGGTGGCCACATATAAGTTCATCAGGGGTGCTTACCAGGATCTGGGGAAACATCTTTTCACCAGACCGCTCCAAGGGATGACAAGGTCAAATGGTCACAAACTCCTCCATGACTGTTTCAGGCTGGACATAAGGAAGAACTTCTTTACTGTCTGAGTCCTCAAGGTTTGGAATAGACTGCTGCCAGAGGTGGTTCAAGCACCTACTCTGAACGCCTTCAAAAGACATCTGGATGTTTATCTTGCTGGGATCCTATGATCCCTGCTGACTTCCTGCCCCTGGGGCAGGGGGCTGGACTCGATGATCTTCCGAGGTACCTTCCAGCCCTAATGTCTATGAAATCTATGAAGTTCAGCTATGAAGCCACTTCAAGAGTACAAGTCACACTTGAGAGTCCCAGGTACATAGTGTGGACATACCATAAGTGATTTAAGAGTCAGAGCCATGCTACTATATAGTGAAGACAAGAACTGTCTTCTAAAGAACTATCCTTCCTGGTAACCCTGGCAGAGTTGGTTGGCAAGATCTCGAAACCTTGAAATTGAAAGAAAACATTTTTTTCTCAAGTAAAATCTTCATTTCATCTGCAGTGAGTTGTTTTTTTCTTTGTTTGTTCAGGTTTTTGTTTTTTTAATTTTTCTTTCCCCAAGAATTTCAAAATGTGGTGGTCTGTCTGATTTTGGAACAGCTAAATCCTGAAATCTTAAAATCCCTCAGGAAACAGAATTTCCATCCTCCACTCATCTCTAATCCCTACCATTAAGATTTTGTCCCTAGCTTCTACAAGACTGTCACTAGATATGAACAGAAACAGATCTTAAAGTTTAGATTTCAGATGCTGTGGTGTTTCAATAATGAAAGCTTCAGGAGTACCATTTTCTCATTATTTCCAGTTGTTCCATTTCCCCTCAGGAAGATCAAACTGGGCAAAGCTACTAAAATCATGAAAATCTGGAAACCAAATTGCAGAAGACCCCCAAAAGACCTAAAAGGCAAATTGTGGTCTCTCTGCAGGTCTTGATAGCAATGAGGGGTAAGTTAGTGCACATACAAATGAAAAGCATGTTTGCTTAGTGCTGTAGAATGAGATAAGATACACACACATTACTGCTAGCCAAATGGAGAGAATTCAATTTAAAGCAGCCTGAACACTTGGATGGCCACTCATATAGATATTTACTCCATCAAACAATATCCGCAACAAAATGAACTCGACCAGCCCCAAGTCATTTTCTAAAAATCATATAGCCAAGTCAATTTCTTACTCACATGTTCAAACTAAGAAACAATGAATCACACCTATGCAAGTCATGCAGAAATTTCCAACCTGCCTCTGGATTAGAATTCAGCCTGTTGTACAAGGTTTATTCAGGATATTAAAAATACCAGTAAAGAACTTCATCACTGCCAGAGTTGTGTGAACAGTTTACAATAAACAGTTTGTTTGATGGATGTAGTCTTCCTTTCCATTTGTGACTTGTTCACAAATAACTTCTCGATGTTTTATGAAGATTTGTTCATTAGTTTCAACTCTTCACCTTGCAAGTTGGCTGAGACCACTTTAGCCCTATGATTGGTGAAGTAGGTCCCATGATTTGATTCATGCATCCTCTTTGGTTGATTTCAACATTAAGAATCAAAAGATTTTCTTCTTCATTTTGTAAATTATTTATGAGCATTTTCAAAATTCCTTGTGCTGACAATTTTATTTTAGATCTGTTTCTTCTAAAACCCCACCTCCTGCAGCCAGATTGCTTAAAGAGAATATCAACTGGAATTTTGCAATAAAGTAGCCTCTACAGGACATTTTTGTTGCAAAGTCTGAAAACTTGATCTAGCCGTGATCCTAAACAGTCAACATCTAGAATGGAATTTAAAAAACCTCAAGTATTTCTTTCTAAATCTAGTGTTTAAATCAGGTGAATCTCATTTATTTATTTATTTTTGGTTGGGGAAGAGGAGGGCACCTGACTTGTGATTTTTTGAATGATTGTGGTTGACAGTGCTTCATTCAGAAGTGTTTGTTTTGTCTTATATAAATAAGACAAAAACATTTTCAGAATGCCCTAGAAGAGGACATCTGGGCCAAATATGTATTTCTATAAATATTCACAAAACTTTTGCTTTCCAAAAAATTCATGCAGCTCCTCTGAATGTTGCTAGGGAAAGAAATTAAAGGATCACAGTCCAGCAAAACAAATCAATAGTTTTTTTATTGGAAACAGTGCTTGGCTAACACAAGCCTTTGGAGAATGGTGTCATAGTAGATTATATACACAGGTAGTTTACAGGTCCCCTGGGAGCTCTAGCTCTAGGTATTTGTGCAATACTTAAACCTGTGTAAATATGTCACTAGTCAAGTATGAAATTCAATCAACAGGTTCCATAACAAGTTGTTCTACTGCTAATAACTTATGCAAATAGCAGAATCAATTACACTGGGAAAACTAAGTGCATTCCATAAACCTCCTAATCAATACTGGATTCAGCTTAGCTGGCCAAGTGTGTCTGAAGACAGCATAAGGGGCAAAGCAGAGGGGATGCAGCCTGCTGACAAATAAGGGCAATTGAATTAGTAGGGTAGCTGTGCTTCCAGGTGGGATATGGTAAAACCCAGTCAGAGAATCAGGCCTCTTCTCTGATGCTGTAGGCTGGGAAAGAGAGGAGAAGGGACCATGCTTTCTGATTTGGGATGTACGTGACTTGTTCAATTCACAGAGCCCTTTGATTAGAGTACAGCAGTGCCTTGGCCTTTTCTGCCTTGGCCTTTTCATTGTACAACTTTTTTGTTAATGGTATGATCACAAAGGTAACCAATTTGAAAGCTAAAGGAATGTGCAAGAGAAGGCCATGTTGATGGTCACAGTTTAAAATAGCCCTATCGACTGATAGCTCTGAATTACCTGTAATCTCTTCAGAAAAAGAGCAAAGGCCTATCATACACATAGATTTTGGACTAGCATGTCAGTAAAGGGAATAACTACAAAGTGCCCTTATGATGCTATAATTGCCTCCCTGCCAGGAGTGGGGGAGGATTGTACTGCTTTTACTATTTGGGTGTTTGATGTTGAAATGTTGCCTCACTCTATTAGGTTCCTTTGAAAATGTCTCCCTAAATGCTTGATCCTGTTCCTGTGAAATAAATGACAAAGTTCATGTTGTTTTTAAGGGATACAGTCCTATGCAAGAGCAGGACCTTATGCAGGCTAGACCTTTTGCAAAGTGAAACAGGGCAGTTTTTCATTGAAGAGGTATATTTTTAATGTCAGCTTGTATCTGTACTTCAGTTTGGTGTGGTTAGTTCAGGAGTCTGGGAGTCCCACATGCAGAACTGGATAGAAAAACAAGAATTTTCCTGTTTAAAAAATTCAGCTGAAAAATGCCCATTTAAATTGCAGTTGAAAAATGTTGGTTTCCCACAGGAAACTGCTCAGTGAATCAAAATGAATATTTTCACTTTGTTTGGCTTTGAGCTGTTTGGAACATATTTTTCCCTCTAGTTTTGACTTGGGATCAATATTTGAACAACAAAGAATTCTAACGTTTAGTTTCAGTTCGGGAATTTTTCAGGATTTGTCCGTCCCCGTCCCCGTCCCCCCCCCCCCCCCCCCAATTTACTTTTTTCCTCACTAGAAAAATGGGGTTAGGAAATAAAAAACGTGGAAAAAAGGAGAAACCTTCCTTTTTTGTATTTTCATTTTGCTGTTAAAGGGGAAAGGACTTAAATCATGGGAAAACAAGTGGGGGAAGTCCTATGATGATAACAATCCTAATAAATCTTCCCTTCTTAGACATTCCAGTGAATTTGTTAATCATGTGACCACTTGGCTAGGCAGAGAAAGGGATGGTGGGAAAGATCAGGGAAGCATTTCCATTAGCTTGCTTGGGTTATATATATAGTGCAAGACCCTAGGTAGGTGCTTACCAGAACATGGAAATGCACAGACAAGCCAGATCTTGGGAAAAGTAGTTTTAGTGACAGGCTCTCTCTTTGCCAGGGTGGTGGTGTGGAATAGCAAGGAGGGGGATCATTCAAAGTGTTACACAGGATGTGGCATTGGAAACAGCATGTAGGCTCTGTACTAGGGCTTTTAGCATGACAGGAGCTTTTCTTCTGCCTCTTGTTTGAACTCAGCTAACACTTCAAACACCAGGAGAAGTGTTACCCGCCCTCCCCAGTTACTAGTT
This sequence comes from Alligator mississippiensis, assembly GCF_030867095.1. Classification (NCBI taxonomy): domain Eukaryota; kingdom Metazoa; phylum Chordata; order Crocodylia; family Alligatoridae; genus Alligator; species Alligator mississippiensis. Next base: position 41,976,799 of record NC_081828.1, read on the forward strand.
ATAGGAACAGGAGGTGGCACACAGCAGGACAAACTGCTGGGAATAAGCAGGGTTGCTGAGCCCACGGGATTCCTCTGAAGCTTCACCATGGGTGAACAAGAATTTCCAGGTCAGTTCTGAAGGCTATTCTGTTCTGCAGGGGCCTACATCTATTTATAACCCTTATCAACAAGAATATCAAACATCTCTGTCCCTGACTGTATGAATCTATGCCATCACACAAAAAACAGCAAGAGTTGAGTCCCCTTTACAAACAGCACTCTCCCTCCTTTATGGGGATGGCCTTGTACTCATTCCCACATCTGTTAGAGAAAGTTTGTTGTGCAAACATTTGCAGTTTGCCAGGAAGGAAATAAGGGAACCACCCTGAAGTGGGGGCAGTTAGCAAGAGCCCAGTTAATATAACACAGGAACACAAGGATTGCTATGCTAGGACAGATGAAAGGTCATCTAGTTGGTATCCTGCCTCTGACTGGCAAGTAGCAGATGTTTTAGAGGAAATGTATTAGAAACGGGGCACCCTCCTGTCACTTCCAGTAGGCTACATCTCTGGTTGTTGTATTTAATAGTCCTTGATAGACCTATCCTCAATGAAGAGCCTGGTCATTCAGCTGTAGGAAAGAGAAATTAGCTGAACAAAGAGCAGGAGATGAATTCATGTTCACCACCAGATCCGAACACAATTGTGCACCGAGCCACTCTGTGCTGCATCTGAGAGAACTTTGGGGCATTGTAGTCACTCATGTACAGATCCCCCCCACAAGCCCGTTCCAGGTACCTGCTCTCCCTCAGCAGGAGTGCTGGTTCCTGCATGCACACCTCATGTGGTGGCACATCATGGCACACATCACCTACACAGACAGAACCAGCACAATGGTTTCGGATGGGAGGTAGGAAATGTTTGCAGTGCCACTCCATATCAAGGACACTAGGCCAGGACTCCTGAAGCTGGCTTCTAATTCTGCCAATACGAGGCAGAATCTCCTCACTTCTCTGTGCCTCTGTTTCTCCCACTACCCTTTGCCAGCTGTGTCTCTGGGTTAGGAGCCCCTTAGGGCAGGGACTGTCTTTCATGACATGACTGTAGTGTACAACATCTGGAACAGTGGGTCCTGGGAGTCAGCGGAAGGCTTCAGGCACTGTTGTAATAAATATACTAATAACCTGCTATAGCTGTTTGTGGTGAATGGGCACTTGCTTGGCTTGCAGAAGTGAAGGCCACACCCTAGAGTAAAGCCATTAATAAATGGGCTAATAAAAGGTTGAAAGATGTTGTAAGCCCATTATGGGCTCAACACACGGGTATTACAGAATATTTCCAGGAATCCATGGACCTGCTGAATTCTTTAATGATCAAATTAATCATTTTATGAAACATCTATTAAGCACACATTTGCAAGTTATAACCGGTGAATAAGTAGAACCTAAATAATATGCATCTCACCTCAAGGAGAAATTCTCAATGGGACTGGTGAAACTTCCTGAAGAAGTGCTTTTACAGAAGATATTATTTGGGATCAGCTCTCGATTCATTATGCTGATAGGGAAGAGGCCAAGCTGAGTGAGTGGATTTGACAGTCATGCTTTATTGTTCCCAAGAGTGGAAGCTTTAACAAATCAAGCGAACAATGTCTCTTTGTTAAGAATTCCAATATTGGACTGGAAATTGTACACCAGGGGCAGGCAATTATTTTGGGTAGAGGGCCGCTTCCTGAGTTTCAGCAAGCCATCGAGGGCCGCATGACAGGCAGCCCAGGGCAGATTAATATTAATTTTCTAATTTTTTTAGGGGCCCCACGGACCGGATAGAATGGCCTGCCGGGCTGCATCTGGCCCCCGGCCGCATTTTGCCCACCCCTGATGTACACTAACTCTTCATCCAGGGGAGAGCAGCTAGGACAGATGGCCATATGGATGCACACACTATAAGCTACTGATGAGCAAAGTTAGTTCCAAAAGTGAGCAAACCTGATCAGATAAACCAAATCCTGCCGTTCCTTTCTACAGTTCAGCTCTCAGCCAAGTGGTACCTATGGCTCCAGGCAGAGCTAACTGAAGTTAGGGCAGCAGTGCAGAAGTTTGACCTATGATACAACCACAGATGGGTTTGAGCCCATTTTTTTTCTGCTGCCACAGGAAAACTGGATGCGTTTGAGATTAGAAGACCCATCAGGGTCAAGTCTCAGCTTCTCTGTGGCTGTGTCTACATGAGACACTTAATGCACAATAGCCTAATAACACTGTACAGGCATTTGTCAGTGCTACTGAGCAGTAACTGTAGTTACTACACATTTACTTAGTACTTCATTAAGCAATTACTAAATTGAATGAATATGTTAATGCGGCTTGTCGGAAGCATCCTGCCCAGCACAGGGCAGGTTATATCCTACACATAATCAGCATAGGGCTGATTATGTGTAGGATAGGAAATCCCTGAGCTCAGGATAATGCCATTCAGATCAGGCCTTTACTCTGAGATATCCAAAAGGGGAGTTCATGGGGAGAAAAGGAAGGTAGAAATCCATATAACCCTGGTTACTGCCGTGTCTTGTTGCAGTCATAGCTCATCTCATGCCATCATCTCTCAGGTCCATGACAGCTCATCAGTGAAAATGGGAAAGGCTCTTTTGAGAATCCCCCATTCTTTGCAGAGGCATTGTTAACTTTTGCATTTGTTGGCAATTCCTCAATTTGAGGATGATCTCTACCATGGCTCATTTTTGCACAGTTCACTTTGCACTAGTGATGCAAGGGACTACAAATCCATGGAGGATCAGGGTGTTCTGAATTTGCTTTGCACAACTTGGTTTTGAGGCGTGACAGCCTTTGTGAAAGGAAACCCACAGCCAGAGCATATCCCCAGTTCCATTAGTGCTATAACCAGGAAGAGCCTATTGGTACATGAAGGCACTTGGTCTGTCCTCAGTATGGCAAAGCTCTTACTAGACTATTGCAGAAAGTAGCTGTTCACCACAGAGTCAGAGCAGCTTGTGACACCCAGGGCATGGCAGTAGCAAGCTGGCATCTGGAAGGGAAATGGGCGGCCAGGCACACTGAGCTAGTTTGCTGTTCGAGTTGCTTAACATTTTTGGATTACAGCCAGAGCATTACCCTTTGAGACTCATGTTTGTGGGTTTTTTTCTCCATTTTATTCTTGCTGCTTTCTTTCTCCAGCTCATTTTTCACGTCAGTCCCACTGATGGTACTGTCCTACTAATCAACTCACACTGATACCCCTTAATTGTAGCTCACAGACCCTCTTGCTGTTCAAGGCCAGCACTACACATAAAACTTTGCTAATACTATTCAATCCAGACCCATCCCCCTCCAATATTCCACATCAGAAGTCCCCCATGCACAGTTCTGTCAAAGTCCCTCAAATACGATTCACAGACCCATACAGTATTTCAGCTCTGGGCTGCTATGCATACAGTATTGATGACGTCCTTCAATGCCAACTTGCAGCCCTCTCCTATCTCATGCCTGGACTCCCCTCTGGCTCTGCTGGTGCCCCTTAATTCTGAACAAGAGCCCTAATTTATTTTAGTTTGGTGTCCCCCAACCCAGCTCTGCCAGTGGCCATCCCCTTTGACTCCTGGCTGCCTGCTCTAGATGCCCCATCCCTGAACTCATGCCACAAACAGTTCGCTGACAAAGCTTGATCACAACTTGCAGCTGTAAATTCAACCCTTCTTGCATGCAACCCAGACAGGGCTACAGAGAGAGATTTTGGAAGGGGGCTCCCAAGTGTATTTATCAAGTTGCTATCTTGGTCTCAGGAGTGGCTGATGAAAGCAACGCAACAACAGAGTATTGAATTTCCTATAACGGACTGGACTGTTCTTCTCTAGTTCCCAGCCCACCCTCATTGTAACCATGGCTACATGATCAATACTCAGTTTCCTGTTTGCAATAGCAGTCTTTTTCTTTTTATACAATTGGATCACCCATATAGCTTCTGGACCCTGTCCTCTCCCTGTCCATCTCTTCACTGGGATCAGATAGATCCCACATCAGTCAGAGGAATGCCAAATGTGACTGACCAGCAATGAGCAACTTTCAGCCAGCCACTGTAGCCCTTTGATTTATTGTTGCTTGGACAAGTTTTACAGCCAGAGCCTGGAAGCAGCCCTTGCTCTGCTCCTGTCCCGGCTGGGAAACCTTGGGCCGCAGAGGATTTACAGTAACTCAGTGAAAACTGACAGATGAGGTGCTGCCAGAACCAACAATAATGTCATTGCCTCTATCTGCAGTGCTGCTGCTAGACAAAAAAAATGCTGCTCCTATAAACTCCAGCCATGGTGTAGTTCTGGTGCGATGGTGCTTTCTGCTAGCAGGGGTGTTGGTTATATGGGGTATCAGAGATGTTTATACTGACTGACACTGGGATTGTGTCTGAGGCACAGTATAATCACCAACTAACCTAGAAAAAAGGCCCCACCTGAGCTCTTGCAATCCTGTCTTCCAAACCTCATGCAACCCGGTCATCATAGCTCAGTCTGGACAAGTCACACCTTTGGCTTGGGCCTTTTTCTTTTTTCCCCTCAGATTAGTACCACAATGTCATGTGAACCAGGTGGCTCTAGCAGTTTGGTGCTTGAAGAAATGAAACTGGCTCAGCTCCCCAGTCCAAGTACTTTCATCAGAAAGAAGTCTAGGGATCTTGATCTTTATTAACCCATTTCTTTCTCTCTGTGTATGGAAGGGAAGCCAATTGTTTCAGTGTTTATTTTGTTTTTTATTAGGCTGGTATTTTCTCCTTCTGTTTCCTCCCTCTCCTCACTGTTAACTTCAATCCTGACCCACAGCTGTTCTGAAATTCCAGTCCTAGGCTGCACACTCAGCTTTGCCAACATCCCTAAATCTGAACCTTTAGCATCCTTGCTTTTCCAGCCCCAGGCTTTCCATGCACTCCTCTGTGCTGATGGCTCTCCATTCTGGTCCACAGTTCTCTCACAGGACCTTTGAGTAGCTCCAGTTCTTAGCCATATGCTTTTTCTAACAAATGGAGGCTGAAGAACATACAATCTCACACTTTACTCACTGGCATGTCTACTGTTTTGTGTCTGTAACATGATCATTTTAGAAGACAACACCCAATCAGCTCTGAGATGTCTGGGAATGATCTAGATGTTAGTGATCAGGACCCTGTTGAATTTGGCATAAAACCAACATCTGGACAAGCCAGACCCACTGAATTCCCTTTTAGTCATCAGATACTAGGGTGAAGTAGTTACCTCAGGGCTAGGGGGTGGCCAGTACCCCTGGCCACACCTTGGCCCCACTCCAGCAAATTCCCCTACCACCAAAATGTTCCTCCATCACTCATCTCTCACCAACCTCACCTTTTAACTAGGTCCCTCATCTTTTGAATCAAGCCTTCAGCCCTCATAATCAGCCCTGCAGCATCCTTTCCTGAGTGACCAGGGACTATGAGCTGGGGCATTGGAGCGGTGAGAAAATGAGCTGGACACACAGCTAGCCCTACATATGTGAAGACCCTCTGATGAATACCAGCTTTGGGAGGAGTGATCTATGAAATGGGGAATGACTTTAATAAGCACATCCAGGGCCATTTGAAGCCTCAGCCAGGCACCTTGTTCAGAAGCTTATCACAGGACTGATGTGCAAACACAAATCGTCAGCTTCATTCGATTGTATCTCTGGTTTGGCTTCACTGCTGTGAACAGGGTTTGGCAGGAGCAAAAGCAGGCAGACTGAGATGGATTTCTTTTGAAAGGCTTCACCCAAGTCAGCCTCTGCAGAAGCACACGATCAGTGGATGGTCCAGAGCCCAGTGTATGGGGTAAAGCCATCCCAACCTCATCCATGAAAGCTGAGTGACTAAGTAACTTAATCGGATGTGGCTGGGACTTACTATGGGGCACGAGTAAAAGAGGAAAGCTGAGAGGGGCTGTTATTAGTTCTGCCTCTGGGCTCTAGGAATCCTGGTCCAGCAATCCAGCATTCTCCTTGCTCAAGGAAGAATGTCTCCACCAGTGTGGGCCTGAGCCCCTTGAAGAAGGAGGTGTGTAGCTAAACAGAGCTTTACAGGAGAGGCAGCACAAGCCAGACTTTCTCACAGACACTGTGAGTGTTCAACAGGTGCTCACTCTGCGTATGTGACCGTGGCTCAGGTGGAGGCTGAGAGCTGGGAAGCAGAGATTTTTTGCTCCATTCTTTAGTTTCTGAAATAGGAACCATGATCTCTTCTAGGCCCTGTGATAAGAAAAGTGGCATGACTTGGGATATCTGAAAAAGTATTTGGATGCCAAACCTCACAAAAGAGTCTGAACTGTTGCCACCAGGTTATAGTTGACACCTGTTAGCTGCAACACGTCAGTACCCCGATGCTATGTTGCTCTTATGTTGCTGTTATAGGGAGTGTTACCCAAATATATGGTAGGAAAATGTTCCCAGAAGAAATATTGCTGATAAGAGGTTGTTCCTTTTACCAGGAAGGAGTAAATGAATGTCATTTGGGTGTCAAATGACTACAAATGAGTGTCAGCTATTCCAATTCCCATTCACACCCTGTGCTCAGCTGATGGATTCCAAGAAGGAAAGAACAGGATAGTGCCTTCTGGGCACAACCAAGGTCCATCCCCTAAGCAGAGGACCAGTGAAGAACCTTTACACTGCTTTGTGCCCATTAGGCTGGCCTCATATTCTCAGAGGGCCTTTCTGTTGGCTATATAGCCCCTCTACATCGCCAAAGCCCTGTAAAGAAACATAGCTGAGAATTGGAGCCAGTAAAAGGTTGGGGGTGCTGGCACTGAGATATCAAGCCTCAAGGGTAAGGATCTGTGCTTACTCTGAGCTTGTACAACCTCTACAACAATGACCTGCCACAAACCCAGTCATGGAAATTCATCTGTGCTGATGACGTCTGCTATGGATTCCAGGCCCAGACTTCCTCTGAGCTAGAACGTACTCTGAATAGTGATGTCACAAAGCTGGCTGACTACTGCAAGACTTGGCACCTCCCACCAAATGTCAGTAAGATAATTTCCAGTGTTTTCCACCTACACAATGCCAGTGCTGCCCAGGAGCTGAACATCTACCTGAATGATCAGAGGCTGAGGCATGAAGCACAACCTGTCTACCTGGCTGTGATGCTAAATGGGACATTGAGCTACTGTGAACACTTGAAAAAGACAGCAATGAAAGTTAAGAAATTCCACTTACCTCCTTAACAAGCTGGCTGGGTCATTATGGGGCACAAGAGCCTCAAACCTAAGGACATTGGCTCTTGCCATTTCATATTCTGTGGCAGAGTACTGCATGCCAGTCTGCAACTGGTCATCACGCACCAGACTTGTTGACGTGCAGATAAATTTGACGATGCACATCATCCTGGGAACTCTTTGACACCTCTGCCATGGCTCCCAGTCCTGAGCAACACTGTTCCCCCCCATTTCTGACAGGAAGTTGCAACTAGTAAGCTACTGGAAAAGATCCATGCCAATCCAAGCCTACCACTATATGACAGTCTCTTAAATCCACCTCTTGCCTGTCTACCATCATGTCACCCACTGTGGTCCAAAGTGCTGCACCAGGACTACACGGTGGAGACTCTCTGGTGTGAGGAATGGAGGTCAACATTACCACCAGATAAGTTCCTTATAATAGATCCTGCAGTCTGCCCACCTGGCTTCAACCTGCCACACTGTCAATGGGCCTTGCTGAATAGGTTCCAGACAGGACAAGGTCTGTGTGCAGCCAACCTCCATCATTGGGATCTTCGCAACAATCCAGGCTGTAGTTGTGGCAAAACACACTCTGTGTTGCATATTGTCGATGACTGCCCGCTAAATTCAGTGGTGGACTACAGGAACTGCACTGACCTGAGCAGTGTCATTATGGAAATACATGTTCACATGCAGTAACATGACATCTAGTAGAAAGCATGAGGTCCTAGGAAATTCAGGTGATGCAGTCTGTGCTGCCTGATGGTATCTCAGACAAAATAAACCCTTGCTAATTAAGCTAAGGGTCATAAACTGAAGTAGCAGAGAGAGCCATATCCTCAGTTAAATAAACTGATATCATTTGATTTAATCCAATGGGACCATGTGGATTTACAACAGCTAAGAGTTTGGCCCACCTCAAGTTCCCCACTAGCAATATTCCAGAGACACAATAAGGAGCATGGAGTCGGTGAGTCCATCAGTGGCAATAATGTGTACTATATGTGGGTGAAAGAGAGAACTCGGAATTTTCCTTATCTGGAAAGGCCATTTTGAGTTGAATTGTTATTCTGATCACTAAATAATTGCTTAAAGGGGTGGAAGCTGATTCATATAATTATTTTCTCACTTTGGAGTTATTTTTGGTTGAACTATCACTGACTGTCCTGTACTTTCAGATATGTGCAGAACTTGTTTTGGCTAATTGAGAAGAGCCTGTGTTACAGATTCACAATTCTGCCTTGGCATCTGTGTCCCACCTCATTTGAGCAGAGATTTAGAATAAGTTTTCCACCTAGCGCCAAGATTTCAATTCACTGTGGTTGGATTTATTATAGCCAGATACATTTTAAACACCTACTGTTTATCTTCATTCATTTAAGCTTTATAAATACCCTCCTACTAATCACCCTCCTTTAGTCTCTGTCATTGCTTATCTATCTTTAAATTCTGGTTTGATGAATATAATAATTATAAATAAGCATCTGGAACTTGTATGGAAGATAAGTGTCCCTAGAATTCAGTGAGCCAATTAAATACCTGGAACCAGTACTTTGCTCATTATACTTAAGTAACGAATGCATCTGCTTTATGCCATATTCACAGCAGGCTGAAGCCACACCTAGATCATCTTCTACTAACACTGCTTCCCTGAGCACACATAGCACCATCACTCTCCTGCCACTGGGAGGGGAGAACTGAGTTCCCTTCAGGACTCCATGGATGGACCAGACAACATTGCTGGGGCTCATCCATTCTGGTTATAAGAGTATATCCTCTCATGTCTTAAGGGGTGAAGGCCTCAGTGCAGCATATGGCATAGGAATCTCCCTGTTACGTTGTTGAGTCAGCCACTGGTGCCACACTTCACCTTGCTGTGCCCAAAATCACGCCACCCCTGGGCTGGGACGGGTAATCCTTGAAGCTGCAAATCAGTTTTTATAGTAGTAGTGGGCTGCACAGGAGAGGATGCTTCATCTCACAGCAAAGCTCTGGAAAAGGCACCCCAAGGAGCTTTGCCCTCCCCATATAGCAGGAGGTCAAATTTTAGAACCAGCAGGCCCTGTCCTAAAGTCCTCACCCATATTTTGCACAGACAAGTCTCCTGTTGTAGCCAAGGAGAGTCCTGGATGCAGTCTGGGCTCTGTGCTTCTGGGAGGTTTTTAGTCTAGGAAATGGTGCCTGGGCTCTGAGCTAGAAATGCATAGTGCTGGGAGAAAGCATGAAAGCAAAAGAATATATCAGCATCATAGCTGTCATCAGAAGACAGTCTCATTAGTGGCAGCAGATGGTTCTTGAACCCCAACTCCACCTGGCAAATTAGTTTCAATTATTTAAGTGGTTTCAATTCTGTCTATAACAGAGAGAGAGAGAAGCAACACAAACACAAAGGATGTGTCTCCCAGTAATGTTTAGAGAGTAGTTTTCACTTTAATTGGTTTGACTTATTCCCAGTTTTCTGGCCTGACATCTGAAGGCCCCCTCCATTTAATCTTTCAGTAGTGAAAGGAGATGCTTTCTGCAGGCCTGAGATAACCCTCAGTGGTTCTTTTCCTCTGGAGTCAGCCTTTCAGATCTAGCCCAGTGCCCTACCTCAAGCAGAAGTTCTGTGCCTAGGGCTAAGGCAGAAGGGCCCAGCAGTTTGTGTGGGTAGAAGGTCCTCCCCCCCCGAATTGGTGAGTAGCACGAGTTCTTGTCAGAAGCCTCAATTCTCTGTGGATATAGATGACATGTATAGACCTTTGAAACATTAAAAATTAGAAATTCTGAGATTTCACCAAGGAAAGCAAACAATGCAATGACACTACACATCAGGTTAGGGCCATGGGTGTTGAGTACAGGGCATTTAGTTAGGAGGGGAGAGGAGACGTGGAAGGAATGGAGGGCATAAGAGAGTCTCAAAACAAGGAGCTGATCATCAGAGGACATGGTCACCATGGTGCTAGATGCCCAGGAAGGGAACAAGCTGGGCATCATGGAAGAAACCTGTTAAAAGCATTAGAAGAAATAATTATTCAGCACAGCATCAGCACTGCCTGGTTGTTATTCTTGTGCAAGGCACTTATTTTTTGGATGGTTTTAACTTTCTGCCATACACAAAATTTCTCCTTAATGATATGCCAGGTTCTGCCTTCCTCAGTGCCTGACCCTGATTGCTAATAAAAGCTCTGCTGCCTTGTACTGAGATTAAAACAAAGCTACCACATAGCCTTCCAGGTGACGGCATTAGTCACCATTCAACCGATTATATTTCGGTGGAGCAATCTATTACCAATAAAGCGATCTACCCGCAGCAGAGGTCAAGGCTGAATAGTGGCTGTTAACTGCTTATGCTTTCTGGGACCAATTGAATTATTTGTAATCCCTGCCTGCTACACTAGCACGTAGTCTAGAGGCAGAACCAATTCTCCGTCAAATGAAAAGCCATAAATCCTGCTGTCCTAACACCCACACAATCACTCACCTCCAACCCAGTCCATCTGGACACTACCCTGAAACCCCTGACTAGTGAAATTCAAAAGCACAAAACCTAAACTAGCTACCAACAGGAAGACTTTTTGCCATTTCCCATTCATTTCCATCCAGCTTCTTTAAAATTCACTATGATTTTTCCCAAATCATCTTTAATTTAATTAAAAATAGGTGTGGGACTTTCACAGTTTTTTTTATATCATCTTTGACATATTGTGCCTTCTGCTTCCATTTTCATTGGAAGCTCTGGTAGTACTTTTTCAAGCTGGTATAAATGAACGACGCACATAGTTGACGTGAGAAGGCAATTATTGCCGATGAATATAAGACAGAGTACATTTCTGAGGAAAAGGAGAAAATTCATAGCTGGAGTGGATTGCTTTTCAGAAAGCTATAGCAGCTTTCTAAGCAGTGAGTGTGCTTTTTAAGTGTTCGTTACTATATGGTTCACCCCATCCCTCTTCATTGATGAGCCCAAGTCATTAAAATGCTACTGACTTGTTACATGTACATACTCAGGTTTGTGGTTGCCAGTTGCTTAGACATGGCAGCAGGGAAGAGAACTCATGGCAAATAGTTCCAGTGTTCATCGGCCTGTATAGCACACCTGAGCTAAAGGAAAACCCCATCTCTCCCCTAGGTTTCTCCAGAGTATGACCTAGCATAGGGATGTCTGCCTTATAAATGGCCAGGTGCCCCATGCAGAGTGAACTGCACCAGTGTGAGCCATGTACCCTCCAGGCCAAGCACTGCACAGGTGCCCTTGCTGCACTCTTAGTTCCCCAGGCTGCAGGATCTCCTGGCACTGTGGCCATGCCATACTGTCTTGCCCTGCCCCTTGAGCTGAAGGCAGGAAGTGGAAGCCAGAGGAAGGAGATAGAGCCTGAACTCCTCAACAATGAAGGGAGTGGTGGCTGGTTGGGAGCCCAGGGCCTGCAAAATAACCCCTTGTATGCAGGCCATGGGCCACCAGTGGGACAGCCCTGGCCTAAAGTCTCTGTATAGGGTAAAGCTACTGCAAACTGAGATACAACTAAATGGCTGGAAGATCCTTCCCTCCCTCTCTCTCACACACAAAGGATATCCAAATATATGCAGTAACAGTAACTGACTTCACTTAATCCTGAGAGTGACCTCATTTCACTCTGCAGCCTCTTAAGGTAATTACAGAAAACATTTCTCCCAATGGAGTATTCAATAATAGTACTAGAAGAACGTATCCACTGGGGCTGAGTTAAGGTTGCTTGGTTTCCAGCCAGAGTTTTCTGTATTTTGACTTCTATTTTTTCAAACTGGATAACAGAGGACCCTGAAAGCTGTGTGATAGGAGCTCTGGGGAGCAAGGAGGGAGGCAGTGTATGATTCTTGCTCTATGCCAATCTGCAGGCTGGGAGGATGGAAGGATCTACAGCTTGCCTGGATCCCTTCTCACACCCATGCTGTGGCTCCCCCCAGAATTGAAGTGTGTGCCTCATGCCCTACCGTGTAACCATGTGCCATACCTTTCTCCGTACTTGCCGTAGAATTACATGAAGGAGCAGGATCTATATGCCCCTTGCCCCATATGGCTCCTGCTGAACTTAAGGGGAAAGATGCCACTGTGTTCAAGATGATCAAGACTGGTATCTGGCTTTTAGGGGAACCAGAAGGGGAGTCCACTCCTTGCTTCTCCAAGTGACTCAAATGCTAATCTCTCCGGCTTGAAGACAGAGAGCAATCAGAGCAAGTAGCAGAGAATCCTCAGATGTTCCAGCTGAGTTTTAATCACTCCAGATGTTCTCAGCTAAAAGTGATTAAGACCTACAGCCCTGAACTGACTGCAAAGGATAGAGAGAAGTCCCAGAGCCATCCAGCAGCCCTCTTACTCCTCATCTCCAAGAGGAAGGTGTTCGTCTTTCCAGAGAGCTTTCTGAGCTACTTGGTGAATAGCTCTATAACATCCATCTCACAGCTACTGGCAGTGGTTTCTTCAGAGTCATGTCAGAAGTTTATGCAGGAGTAGAGAAAGACTGCCTGTTTTTCACTGGGGCTTTTCATTTACACCTGTCTGGGGCTGGTATCATGGCTTAGTTGAAGACCATCGGTGTGACGATTTTGGGAATTTGCCAATATTCTACTTGAAGTGAAAGTGGACAAAATAAGAAAGTTAGTTCCACCAGGAAGGATAATAGCCAGACAAGAGATCACCTTAGCAGGAACTACAAACAGTTGTTGTGGGTGATCAGGGTGCTGCTACCTGATAGACAAGATGGCAAGGGGACTCTCTCACTATCCATCCTACAGGAGGGGGAAGAGAAGGAAAACAAAGCTGGCTGTGGAGTAGAATCACTGCCAACACCCCTGACGGCCCTGATCCCAAACCCAAAGATCACTCCAGAATGGTCAGGGCACTGAGGTGGGGAAGTGTTTAAGGTGTTTTATGTTGGTCTGTCCACCTCTTGTGCTGTCTAAAGTAAAGAATAATTGTATTAGAATCAGAGATGTAGTAGCACACCTCTGTGCCCGGGGCAGCCACAGTGCTGACAGCAGCAGTGTGATTAGCCGCTGCTGCGGTCACAACTATTTTTGTGCCCCACATCCCAACAGAGAAGCACCCAGGGCTGCTGGTCCAGCTGTGCCCTCCCACCTCTTGGATCTTGTAGGCTACAAATATCTCATGTCCCCAAAGAGGGGAAGGGTAAGACAAAGTGCCCACGCAGTTAAAGCTCTAGAAAAGGGTGTTAATAGACAAATGGGGTGTCCTAGAAAGAAGTCAGCACTGGTGCTGAGGGCTTGAGGCATCATGGATCACAGGGACCATTTCTGTGAAGAAGTAACAGACAGAGTCTGTGTCAAGAAAGTGTGCCAGAGAGGCCAAAGGAGGAGATAGTACTGGAACCTACCCAGACAGAGGGAAGCTTGAGAACATACAGCCCAAGTGTGAGTGACCCAAACAGCAGGCTGGTGAGTAGGTGGCAGAGGGACCTTGGACAGAGCTGTGGCTGGAACATACACTGGTACGATAATTTTGTTGTATTGTTATATACTGCAAATACTTTTGTTCATCCTTGTTTAAGGTAATGACAGTATCTATTGTACCACTTGTAAAGGAAGGGCAATTGGGAAAAATACCCTGAGCCTGACTGCTTATTTTTTGTCTGAACAAGGAAATAACCAGCTAGTTAATTATCATACCTGATTTAATGAATGGTGATATGCCAAAAACAAGCAAAGTTGTGAAACTGTTCCAAGAACCTGCCTAAACTTCTAAGCATAGTACAACAGAGCCAAATTCAGTAGCTTGTACTGAATATAGAGAGCATAAATTCATCTTTAAAAATGGTGATGAAATCTGAGAGTACATTTAGATTCACTGTGCAGTTACTTGCACATCCCAGATTTATATGCTGATAGGTCATGTGGTTACACGCTTTTTTGCTCAGCAGTGGTGTTCTACCACCTGCTTGCACTGCATTCGCATTCAGTGTTCCTGGAAGCACCTACTAAATGCAAGTATAACTCTTGAAATCATAACCTTGTGTTTACTCAGTGAGTGCTGTGGAATTTTTCTCAATGTTGAGCATAAATCCCCAAACAGCACTGATCTGAACTCCCTTGCTTTCCATATAAACACTTTACTCATTGAGCTGATGGTCTGCATCTGCCATGGACAATTGAGCAGGTAGGACAGCATCAGGGTAGGTACTAATGGTACAGCACATCCTTGCTGGTTATGCCAGTTTTGGGGATAGTTTAGAACTACTGCTTCTCCACAGTACAACTGCAGTCACACTGTCCATGGTGTAACTATCCCACAGGTCGTAGAAAAAACTGGTCGTGACTCTGGTGAGGTACTGTCTGCCAGGGATAAATAGGGAGAGGACATCCTGTTCAGGCACAGAGACATAACAGCTGCACGTTGAAGGAAGGGGAGTAGAAAATGGGGGAGAGGCAAAGGTACAAGAGCAGGGTTCTGTTCACAAAGACTAATGGCAGTTGCTTGCAGCAGGCAAACAGAAACTCTGCCTTTATGGACAGAGATCCCACCAGGGGAATAAGCAGGCTTATCTGAGAGTGGTGCTCATCAATCTCTCCTGTCCAGCTGCTGGTCTCCTGCTGTTCCTGTTCATTACCCTAAATCCAGTAAATGGCCACCTCCATCACATGGCAAAGGAACATTGTCCATTCAGGAGTCCAGTTCAGACCTGCTTCTGGGTGTAGACACATTTATGCTAAAAAACCCTTAGCAGATTCCTTCAAAGCAAAGCAGTTGACAAACATCCCAAAGCAAGGCAGGCTAAACACGGCAGTTCCCCAGTTCCTTTTGTGTGCTGTTTCAAGTCCTCAGTCTCCAGGTCATCTATCTGAAAGTTAACAATTCCTCTTCTTCCATAAACCCATGCACCTGTTCAATTCCTTCTCCTCCCTTCCTGCATTCCTATTCCAAAAGCCCCATATCTCTGCTGATTTCTCTATCATTCTCACAGCCCTTTTCTTGAAGCCTGCTTCTCAGGGCTTCTGCCAGAGGGTTCTCCACAGCATTTTGCTCCCCAGACCTCACTCCTATAGAGATCAAGACCTGTAGAGTTACTTTGCATGGGAACCTGCCTTCAGCATCAACCCTCTTGTTCTTTGACTAAACCTTGAGTGAACTGGTTCCACAGCACTGGCCTTCCACACAATCTGTATGCTCCTCATCCCTGCCAATACTTCCCAAAAGTTCACCCTCCCAACAACTCTCTTCAGCTCTCACTCTCCACTATAGCTAGGAACTGGCAAGTCTGTGCTGCTCTCTCAGCTGCAGCCTGGGTCTTTATAGAGGCCAGATGCCTTCTAACAGGTCCTGATAAGAAACAAACTGCTCGCAGGAGAACTGGCGCCAGTTCCTCTTAACAGTGCTGGTCACCCAGTCACTTTCCACTCCCACACTATAAACAGCATATGGCACTTTATGATCTTAAAAGGCCAAATTCATTTACAAGACAGATAAGATACGATTGCTGCACAGCATTTATATTTGGCACAAGACACAACCTTCAGCTAGACACTAGACAAATTAGAAGAGACATAGCATCTGCCCCTAAGAGACTTCCATCCAAGCAGAAATGTGACAAAACAGTGGGCAGAGATGGAGGCAGGGTGGTCCAGGATGCTAGTCACTAGCTGTGGGGCTAGGAGAGCTGGCATCTATTCCTGCCTGTGTCACTGATCTTGTTTATGATGTTGGACAAGTCACTTTGCTGCACATCCATTACATGGGACTGTTGGCTCCTTGGAGCAGAGACCGGCTTGGTAGGTGTAGAGCTCAGCCTGCATTACGGCTGCTAGAGGATGCCTATAATAAGAAGCATTGTGAGGGAAAGTCAAAGGTTACAGCTCAGGACCTAGCCTTAATGGCATGCCCATGTCTTTTGTGAAAATAAGCTGTCTGTCGTATTGTATTTGTTCACAATGAATATGTGAGCAGTAAGAAAAATAAGCAGGGGGACAGGTTCTCCCTCTTCCTGCCCTCACCCATTGCTTTTTCCTCCTGCTTCTTCCATGACTAACAGTGAGACTGTCTGCAAGTCTCTTCCAGTGCAGATACTTCTGTTCCACTGGACATTGGGGGTAGGGGGCAGCAAAAAGTGGGAATGTAGCTACAGGTGGCCCTTGGTCAGCCATGTCACACCTGGATAGCACCCAGCCCCACCCAACTCTGAACCTATGCAAATGCTGAGTTTGTCGAAGTTTCTTAGCCACTTTTAAATCATGGTCTCTGAATGCTAGATGTACAGGTATGGCATTTAAATGTATCTGAGATATTAACTGTTTGAAACATAAAGGATTTGCTGTGAAGTAAGACCCAGGTCATCACTAATCCAATGTAATTTAAAGCTTACTCAAATTTCTCTTCCTTGCTATGTCACTGGCAGATATTTGTTCCTGTGCCACTGTATGGGAAGGAAGGGGAATAGGTGCTGCCACTGTATCAGCACACTAGTCAGTGTCCTACCCTTGGAACAGAACTCCAGAGACCTGGGCCTAGTTCAGCCTGGCAAAAGCCAGTAAGATCTCTGTCAAACTTGCAGGGCACAAGATTGTTTGGCACAGACTGCAAATCCAAGCAGGGTGCTGGGGCTGGCTTCACTTGATGGACAGCCGTTCTGCAGGATATTTCTTCCTGCCAGCCCCATAATAGCCAAGACCTGAATTGTGCTGCAGTGGTAATTATTTCCTCTGCAGTGTCAGACAGGCATCGTCTCTCTTTTTCTCTCCTCTTTGTCTCTTCTGCTGTAGCTTGGCAATCAGGTGACAGTCAGCTGTACAGGGCAGCTCCAGGAGCTGGGGAGGGGTATGTGGGCCTGGTGTAGCCTCAACACTGAACAAGAATATTTTATAGTTTAGACATATTGTAGCTGGACACATTGGGTAAAATGATGGTGCAGGCACTTTCTGAAAACATAACGCAGGGACTGAGGGCCACGAGCTGAGGAGACCCATGTAAACTCCTGGGATTGGCAGATTTGGAATGCCAATCCCAGGCATTCCTGCAGGGAATGCAGCTGGAGCAATGTCTGCAAATCTTCCTGTTCAAAGGAAGCAGCTAGAACCACCCTTGTAAAGGCCCCTAATGGACCTTTCCCTCATGCCTCCTACTTTCAGATGTGATGCATCATGTAAGCCAGCATGGCAGGATGCAGTGGTTAGGGCACTGGAGTAGGGACAGACATTCAAAAAGCCCAAGCCTGAATTGATTCACTCTTTGCAGGTTAGTCTAAGCTGTGCATCTTAAACTGATTAACAACTGGACAGACATGCTCTGTTAAACCAGGAAATGTAGGCACCAGAGCATGCCTGGCCGCCACTGCCAAAGGGGAGGGAAGAGAGATGCCCTCCAAGGCGCTCACCCCTCCCTGCTGGAGCAGAGGAGGGCCGCAAGCTGGGGCTAACAGACAGGGGGTGGGGAAAAAGTCCTTTCTCTGAAGCAAGGTATTGAACACAGCAATTTGCAAAGCATACAACAGGGGACTACTAAAAATATTTGCCTAAGCTAAGATATAGTCCAGTAAAACACAGCATACACAACTTAGTTTAACTTAAAATGTAAACCAGAAAGACAAGAGTTAGTTTTACTAATCCTGAGGGCAGAGTGTCTCCTTACAGCCAGGCATTCAGAAAGGCTTTGTTTACATGTTCTGCTTTATAATGTAAATGTAGCTATCTGCATTCTTTGATGCAACTTCTCTTAAGTGAATCTCTAGCCTGTGTGATCACTGATGAATGATTGTCAGGTCTTTGCCAATGCTTTCCACCCCTCAGTCTGGTCCTGCAAGTCTTAGCTCTGGGCTCAGAACTGCAGCAGGGCTTGGATCTGCACACTCATCTGCTTGCTTCTCTCCCCTGTTTTGGGACCACTGCGCAAGCCACACAGACTGCAGCCAAAGCCCTGGTACTCTGGGGGAGAGAGGGGACAGAGGAAGCGATTAACTCCATCCCTGCCTGTTTGCAGGCAAGCCATGGAGGTATGGCTGGGGTTGGCAAACAGAAGCTGTAGTCCCCAGGGTTTTCCAGTGGAGGGAGAGGGGCGGAGGGAGAAATTTGCCACAGGGGCCATGGCAGGCCAGCATCTGGCCACACCTGCCCCTGCTCTGGCTAGAGAGCAGAGGGGAGGGGCCAGCCCTGATGTGGAGCCCCACCCAGCCCCAGAGCATGCTGGGATGCTGGGGGAGTCTGATTTATCTTAAACCAGCAAGGGGTCTGGGACAGACATTGCATAAACCAGTTTGAGCCAAATCAATTAAACAGGTTTATCTCAAACTGGTTTCAGCCATTCTCAAACTGGTTTATGTGCACTGCACATCTGTTCTGTTACAGGTTTAAACCAGTTTCTGATCACTTAAACTGGTTTATGTGTAATGTCTGTCCTTAGCTGAGATGTAGGTTCTGCTGATGCTTGGTAATTTCCTGAGTAACCTTGGGCAAGTTCTTTCCCTTTCAGTGCCTCAGTTCCTCATCTGTAAGATAGGGACTAAGGATACTTATTTTTCCTCTGTAAAGTGCTTTTGTTGCAAATTGGCAGCACAGTGCTGGTCAGCCATAAAGGACATAGCCATGAACTGGGAAGAAGAGGCCAAAAATGTAGTATACAACAGTTGGACAGAACTATAACATAGTGAGACTTAAATCCAGACTCCAACATCATCGTGTCTGTAAAATTAGGAAGATCTATCTTATTTCATGTAGGGGGAGGAAAGTGGATCCAACTTGGTCTTAGGTTACTTGTAGAGAGCTTCCCGTCAATACTATAAGTGCATGGGAGGAAAACATCCCACTCAAAAAGACTAGTAAGTAGATTAGATAGAGCCAAATAAGGTCTCTTCTAACATTGATAAAGCAGATTCAGATCTGAGTCACACCAGTGTAAATCCAGCTTAACTCTTGATTCATTTTAATGGATTTATACCAGATCCTTAGTACTGCGACCCAGGAAAACTGGGTCTGTGCCAAACCTCAGGGAATACAACAGAATTTACTTACTTACTCAGTAGGCTGCACTTAATTTCCATAAAACCTTTCATAAAAAATAAATGCATGAGGTCTCTAACTTTGAGCTGTCCTTGTATTTCCCCAGATAGATGGAGCAAAGCTAATTACAGGACAAGTTCACCAGTGAGAAAAACCTGCAGCTTTGATTTATCTGAGGTTGAAATGGGCTTAAATAGAAGGGCCAGCTCCAAGTCAGCCCTAAAGTCTGGGGTGTTTGTCCAGAGTCTGTGTGGCTTGAAGCTGTTCCTTGCACAAGTGGCATCAGTTGATTCATTGCAGGGCTCTCAAATCCCCTAATGTCACTAGTGTTAAGGAAAGGAAGGCATCTTACTGGTATTTGTGTGCACACTAGCAATGGAAGTTTTCCCCCTTGACAGCTGTAAATCCCAGCAAGTGGAGCAGTGAGTAAATAGCCATCCTTGCAGAGCCTCCTCCTGGCTCACATGGGTGTTGGCAGGAAATCATGAATTTTCCTGAGGGCAATGTTCTAAACAACCCCACCATGTCACTGAAAAAAGTAAGAGTCTGGGCAGCTTTTTGCCTATTCTTATGAGGTGACTGCACCTTTTAAGTAAAGGGTTACTAGCTTCCCTGTGACAGAGCAGGTGCATCCTGGCAGGACCTAATGTAGAAGAAGGTTTAGCAGCTAGGGCTAAACAGTGGAGAAAGAGGAGGTAGGAAGGAGGTAAAAGTTTGGGGTTGTGGTGGGAAACCTATAGTGGTTTTCTGGTAGCTAGGATATCCCAAGAGGCTTCTGAGGAGATATTGCAGGCATTTCCTGGAATGTGCACTTACTTAAGAGATGGTAAAAAGTCTCTGGGGGGAAATGGAGACTTGCGGTCTACTCATCATTCCCTGGATAACTGGGAGCAGTAGAGGATCTGCCTGTGAATCTGGAGAGGGCTGAAACCAGGGAGAGCAGGTAATAGATTTTCCCCAAGAGAAAAGCTTGGATAGAAGATGCTCTAGCTGTGTGAGAGAAAAGTCTCAAGTTCTGTTCTCCCTGCTGGTACCTGAACCTGTGGGGTGGTGTTACAACAGCCTGGAAAGCAAGTTATGCACATAACTAGCTAGTCTGCCCTAGGGAGAGAAAAGCTACCACAGCAAGGAGAGGTATATGCTTGTATTTCTTTCCCTTTCTTTGGTGCTGACTTCGTTTTTCTGCTCTGCCTGCTATTCATAATGAAGCCTCTGTTTGTTGGATCCCAACCTCATAGCAGTTGGAAAGATAATTATCTCCTCAGCCGCCCCCCTCGAGGTCTCCTGTTCCTAGCAGGGGGAGGGGTATACCCTGCCTCAGTGGTGTAGTTGATAAGATAGAGACTCAGATGCCTTTGCCATCAAGCAGACCTCTGTGATTAAGAGGGATTGTTCTGCTCTTAATTAAAACAGGACAACTGAGCACAATTAGCTTGTGTAAAAGGCAGGAGCTGAATTCTTTACCGTGGTCACAAAGGGAGACTATAGCAGCACAGCTGCAATCTTATTCCTGAAGGGGGTGGGAAAGAAGGCTGTCATTTATTTGATTAGTACTTAAAACTTTTCTCCCTTTTTTCTTCCAAATGGAAAGTGAAATGACTGAAGGAAGGGAGGGAGTGTATTACTATTTAGGCATGTGTCTATATGCATGTGTGTAGCTGTGAAAGGGACAAGCTGGCTCTGGACTTGCTTCTCCACTCACTTGCATCCTTTCCACACCAGCGTAATGCCACTGACATCAGCGGTATGACCTCAAATTTGCAACAGTCAAATGGAGTTAAGGGAGTATCACTGAAGTACTTCAGTGGGTATCTGTCCTGGGTACTTTGTATGGGTAATTAACAATAAAAGAGGGAGCATGGGCATATCCAGGTTTACTGAAGTGGAGAGCAGCACACCACCCCTCAGACCATGTGATAATGGGGGTGATATGTGGCTGGAGCTCCTGGGTGGCAGGGAGTGCTGGGGAACTGGGCAGGGAGCAGGCACAGGAAGGGAGGATCTGCTGCTGTCCCCAGCTGACAAGGGTGTGGGGAGAGCCCAACTGCTTCTACCCCACTCCAAGTAGAGGCTGTGGGTGGTGGCTGCATGGGGTGCTGGGCTTGGCTAGAGACAGCAAGGGTGGTGCACACATCCCTCCTTCCAGCACCTGCTCCTGCCCACCCTTTCCTCCAGGTGTCCCTCACTGCCCAGAGACAGGCACTGGAAAGAAGAACTTGCACACCACTGCTGTTGTCTCCTGCTGAGCCCAGCCCCCCATGCAGCCATTCCCTGCAGCCTCTGGCTGGAGTGGAGCAGGAGCAGCTCTAGGGCCGTTCATGAACCCAAGTCAGCTGGGGACAGTGGTGATGGCAGCAACAACAGAAGGGGGATGCGACCACACAGCTGCACCACCCTGGATCTTCCCCTGGGATGGAGGCCTAGTTAATACCTGAAGTAATGCATGAGAGTCAGTATTACCTGAATCTTTGCATGTTCCTGGGACTGTCAACACCAACAACCCACCTTACAGAGTTTGTAATGACTGGATGGGACTGAATGTAATTACTCATATGATCTGTCCCTGCCTCAACTGCATTCATAGCAAGGCTTTCCCCAGGATGGATACTTGACAAAGACCACTGAGATAAAGCAACAGTCTGCTGATTAGGTGACATTGGTGTAAAAGGAAGAGGACTGGGGGGTGAGTGGAGCAGAAGAGCTAAGTGTGAAGTTGGATGGACTGGGATATACCAAGGCAACAATTCAAAGGAACTTGGGCCAAAACCTTCAGTCAGGTTTTCAATTTTCAGCCCTGATTCAGGCATCTAGCCAAGGCCTGATTATCAGAAGGACTGAGCATCTGCTGCTTTGATGGCATTTGGCATTAATACTTACTCTCCCTTGTTAGTGCTTACACCTTGTTAAATGTTTGTCCACCTTACCTGGGGTTGTTTGTCACTTATCCCAGAATACATGTTTTACTGGTTCAGTCCTTCGTGAAATTTCAGTCCCTCCAGCCTACTGAGTGTTTGCTTTTCTCTAGTCTCCTTCCTGTTTGCCTTATGATAGGGCAAAATCCAGACTGGCCCCTTAGGTGCCTCCAATTTAGGGTTTGGCATATCTTAAAAACTGCCCCCACCCAGGCTCCAGTGGTGGAGCCTGCCCTGGCAGCAGGCAGCTCCTGGGAGCAGGGAGCAATTTCCCACCCCCTGCTGCCAGGCTGACCAAGAGCACATTTGCTCCTGGCCAGGTGTTAACACATGCACTATTGTGCAGTAAATAGTCTTGAGCAAATTTGCCGCTTGGATTTGCAGGTAGCAAATTTACTCATGATTAGAGCCAATTACTGTGTAGTAAGCATCTGCATGTGTAGATGTGGATGCTTACTGCAAAGTAATCAGCTCTGCTGCACAGTAAAATGTCTTGTGTAGATGCACCCACAGATAGGGAATTTGATATCATGAAAACAATGAATGTGTGTTATGTCTCCCTTTTTCCAGTGAAAAGGTTGATGACTCCTTTCCAGCATAAGATATTGCCTGGGTGATAGCTGTTGCTTCACAGGACTACCATTTCCTTCTACTGCTTTATAGGGCTAATGGTACAGTCCACAACACTGGAAAAAAAACCTTTTAACAAACAAACAAGAAAAGATGCATGGGATCTAGAATTGGTCAGGAAGAGGCTTCCTGATCTTGTATAACTTTTGGAGAGTTCAAAAATGTTTCTGTCCTGTCTCAGAGAGATCTATTC
Organism: Alligator mississippiensis; assembly: GCF_030867095.1. Classification (NCBI taxonomy): domain Eukaryota; kingdom Metazoa; phylum Chordata; order Crocodylia; family Alligatoridae; genus Alligator; species Alligator mississippiensis. Next base: position 41,999,682 of record NC_081828.1, read on the forward strand.
CAGAATAGCCAGAAGACTCAGACATGCACAAAGTGGTATACCCAAGTTCAAGTCTCAGGCCAGGATCAGGAAGAACAGAGAAATGAAGCTTAGTTTTCTACCAAGTGAGTGCCCCAACCACTAAACTATCACGAGGTTGGTAGTTCTTATTTTTTTCTCATCTCCCGCTCATCAAATTTGCATCCTAGAACCAAATTTTTGTCAAAATGTGTATGTTCCCAGTTCTCAAATCAACATTCAAAACAGAAATATTATTTTGTGGGAAAACTACCAACTGACTCAACTGGTACCTTGTACTTGAGGCCTTTGTCTCTTTCCTAAGCAGGAAATCTATGGGATGTTTTGGTACCACACTTATGGGCCACAGCTAACACAGTTTGGAAAACCTACCTTAGTGAGAGGCTAAAGAAACTCTATATATTTAGCTAATCCAAGCGTAGACTAGGAGGTGACTAGGTCATGGTTTATTTTAATTTCCCCTTCCCCCCAAAGACTCAGACAGGCTTATAATACAAGCAAGATGCATTATACAAAAGCATTAAATAATGAGTAATAAAACAACTCCCCAAACAGTGCCTTACTCCAGAACTTAACCACACTTGCTAAGACCCTGCCCAGAAAGAAAGCAAAAGTCTTACACTGCTTGCAGAAGCATCATTCTCATCTTCAAATTAACCATACTTAGTTCCTTCTGCCTTTCCTCATCCTGCTTGCATTCCAAACCCTTCATAACCTTTGTCACTCATCCTGAGACCCTCTCTGGTTGTGTAAGTGCATGAAGTAGAGATCCTTGGAGGCTTGCCTCTGTAATCTATGCAAGATACAACCCAGTGGTTGGAAGTGTGATGGCTGGAAAATGGTATTTAGAGGTTTGCTTTTGGGAATTGACTTGTAGGTAAAGTAGATATGTATTAGAACAATGGTCCTGGTTAAAGCCTGTTTGTGAAAGTTTACTCAAGGCCCACTGTGTCTGACAGGCAAGCAGACACACAGGCTGGGAAATTGAAGAAATGTGCCATACTGTTCCATAACAAGAAATAAGGTGGCACCAGGTCATGGTGCCCAAGTGCACAGCCCTTGGGATTTCTGGTTTTGGGGGAACAGACCAAATTAGAAGGACACTGGTAAAGCCCAAATTAGGATGTGTGCAGGTGATGGGGCTTGTGAAACAAAGGAATATGCTGACAGGACAGAAAGTGGACGGTATGATGACCACTCATCAATGGCCAGAGATTAAGTCATCAGAAAGGGAAAAGAATACAAAAGAAGGGATTTCAGAGCAGCAAAGGGTCACCGAGAGAGGAACGCAAGGCCACCATGGATAGAGGGTACACCACCAGCCCATCTCATCTACCCCACTGGGTGTGGGGCAGGGGGGCTGGCCTCAGCCTCTAACCTCCAGGCTTGTGACTTCTGACATTCAAAGAGAACCTCCGGGTGAAGCTCACGTACTAGCCAGATGTACCTTCCCTCTGATGACAACTGTGGGACTGGTAGATATAGACTTTTTCACATTATTCTGATCTGTTATTACTGTGCATCAATACAATTTGCCTATTATCAAATGGAAAAGTTGTGGTTGGTCTGAGGGTTTTGGGTTCATCCAGAACAGGGTATCTGGATCCTAAATCCAGTGCCAACTGGAAGTAGAACCTGGGTAAATTCTGACTTTTAAATAAGCTTAAAAAAATGATGGTAATTAATCACTGGAAACACTTCCTTAAGGATCTAGTGAATTGTCCATCATTTGAAATGCGTAGGGTTTTTGTTTTTTAATTAAGTGTGGATGTCTTTCAAAAAAACACATCCTGGCTCAACCAGAAGTTATGAATTTAATATAGGAACTACTGCATGAGGTCCTCTGACCGTTGTGTAGGGGTCAGATTAAAATAATTATAATATTTTGTTCTTGCCTTAATATCTCCCATTTCCACACTGAAGATGAACTGCTGCACTGCTCTTGCAAGCATCCTGAAAGTTCTAATAGCCATGTTTCCCTGACAGCACCTACTGATGGGAGTACTCAGGCCTTGACAGTAAGGACAACAAAAAGCACTTTAGAAAAATGCTGCCTACTATGATCAGCAGCTTTTAAAATGAAATACAATTGTAACATAAATAGATATAAACCAGTCCCAGGGGCAACTAAACTAAATGTTTGCTGAATTTCCACTTGCTGTCATGAAAGAATGAGACCCCTAGGTTCAACCACTCATGAAATTGTATTAAATCAGGTGTTTACGCTGAAACGGGATGGAAAGACCATTGCAAAAAGCCCAGGAGAAAAGCACTCTTCCTAGAAGTCATTAGCAGTGTAAGCACTGCATTCTGGGTCTTGGTTATTCAGTAGGACTAGAACCTGAAGAAGTGCTGGATGTTTCAATTCTTCCTTACATGGCAATAAATGGATCCACTTTCAGGTATGCTTAAGTGACTTAAGAAGTCTGAAGTCATAAACAATTGAAACAGCTTCACACAAACCTTACCAAAAGCTCCCTCACCTTTGTGCTAAATTCAGACATGGAAAATGTGAGCTCCAAATGGATTATTCCTGAGAATGTGTGCCAGGTTACATGAAACCATTCGCTGACAACAGTTGAACCAATTCAGATGAAATAAAAGCCATGCCAGCTCTATTTCCCCAGCAAACATCACTTTTGCAAAAGTTCAAAGAAATACAGTGTTGCCAACTGTTGCAATTTCTTTCCTGCATGATGGGATTTTCACTGACAGGTTTGGAATTAAAGTGGGGTAAGGTATTTTGGCTGGAACTTGCTTAGATGAAATACACAGGTTTGGCAATGCTGCAAACTTTTGGGAATCATCTCAGTTCCACTGCATTATTCGTTTTGTAAGAAAGGGAAGGAGCAAAGCCAGCCTGAGTTATAGGATTTTTTTGCTCTCTGATCATCCCTTCCCTTTGTGAGAATGATGTCAACATTTAACCTAACAGGGAGCTCTACTTGCTCCCTGATTGTCTTGTCTTTCACATTTGGTGGGCAACGGACCACATAGCTAAGTAGAGTAGGTTTTCCAGCAAGTCTGAAATCCATCAAGGGTCCGGAGCTTCTGGCATTATGGCCAGACTGAATCCAGCACCAGTGAAAACCCCACTAGGCACAAAAATAAGCGCCCCGCGCCCTCCAAAAAAAAAGTTGGTAACATTTTATTTCTTTGAACTTTTGTAAAGACAGTCTTCACACATGAAGTCCAGTTGGCTCAGCTCTTATTTTATTCAAACTGGTTCGTCCGTTGTTGGTGAAAGATTTCACATTGCCCTTAGCTAGCTCATTTAAATGCCTAGGAGACACTCACAGGGTTACCAGATGTTGTGAGTTAGCCAGAAAATGAATAAGCATGATTTACAAAACCAAGGGTGCTTTGTCCCTGAGCATTCATGGTTAATATATGTTGGTGGGCACAGTTGAGTTTTAATTATTGATGGTAACATCTCTGAGCCTGCAAGTATATGTGCTGCAGTCTATGCAGTAAAAGTCATGAATTCTGAGCCCTATGAGATCTCCTAGCAGTGCTGCCTCTATTCAGTGACTATAAAGGCTCTTACTCTTATATCTTGACTGAGTCATGGTTTGGGTGTGGTGAACTGTTTCAGATTTGGGGTATGATGCTTTTGCATTAATTTGCCCTTGTAGTTTAGGGAATCAGATTTTTGCTAAATCTGAACCTAAAGATCCTTCGAGGAGAGGAATTCTGTAAAAGCTGTACATGTCACAGGGCATGAGCTGGGAGGCTGCTGAATTCAGGTTAGCAATGAACACAGGAAGCAGAGAGAGAAGTCTCTAGACAGACAGAAGTGAGAATCGGTATCTCTTTTTTGGGTATTGCCCCATCAGTTCATGAGGAGTTTTGCTTCCTGAGAGCTGTCTGAATAACACGGCAAGCAGTAAATATTACCCCCACATGTCACCCTATTTCTATTTAGCACAAGAAAAATAATACCAACCCATAGGTCACTGAGGAGTCATTTCTCTTCCTCTATTTTCCAGCCTTCTTTTCTACTAGCCATCTAATAAATCTAATAAAATCTGTCTTGCTGGTGTCTAATTCAATTCTAGCGTCCAGAGAGCAGAGTTCCTATATCACTCATGGGGCTAACCAGCTACATCAGTGGCATATGAACCAAGCCAACAGGCTGCTGCAGGCTGTGCAAGGAGAGAGCAATTACCTGGGATCGGAACTTACTCACCCGATCAATTATAAGTCTACAGGTTTCTCTGAGGTTACATCTAACTGAATTATTCAGAACGTTGAGCATCAGGGTCAGAAACAGCTGGCTGCTCCTAGCTTGATGCCTGGATAGTAAACAAGTTGTCATCTATTTCATTTTGAGATGCACTCCATGCAGTGCATACCATTTATGCAGTTTGTGCAGCCTCCTCACCTCAGCTCATTACAACAGTGTGCATCTACACTGTAGCCACAGGCTCCCAGGGAAGGATGTTCTTGTGTATGCCTTGGCCACCCTCTCCCACTCAAGTGAGCCTCACCTGGAAATACAGTAGTGAAGTCACTCTGGGTGCACCCCCCATAGCTGTGTTCAAGCACACTGGTGATGGATCTCAAGAGCAGCCCACCAAGAAGCTTCCCTATTACATTACTAGCTTTGGCACACTGCTAGTGAGTGGGACTGGGTGAGCAGAGGGGGCAGGGTGAACATCTCTCCCCAGAGCACCAACCAGCCAGAGTAGACATCCACTATGTCTGAGAATCATAGAAAATTAAGGTTAGAAAGAACCTCAGGAGGTCATCTAGTCCACCCCTGTTCAAAGCAGTGTGTGTCTACGCTGCACCCCAGACTCCCAGGGAAGGGTGTTGTTGAGCATGCCCCAACCACCTTCTCCCACTCACATGTGCCTCATCTAGAAATGTGGTGAAGCCATTCCCAACTAGATCATCCCAGCTAAGTCTTTGTCTAGGTGGGTCTTAAAAACTTCCAAGGATGGAGATTTCACCACCTCTCTGGGTAATCTGTCCCAATGCTTTACTGCTCTCCTCATGAGAAAGTTTATCTTAATATCTAACCTAAACTTCTCTGGCTGCAGTGTGAAACTGTTGCTCCTGATCTGTCATCCGCCACCACTGAGAACAGTCCAGCTCCATCTCTTTGGAACCCCCTTCAGGTAGTTGAAGACTGCTATTAAATCTCCTCTCAGTCTTCTCTTTTCCACATTAAATAATCCAGTTTCCTCAGCCTCCTCTCAGAAGTCATGTGCTTGAGCCCCCAACCATTGTTGTTGCCCTTCACTGAAATCTCTCCAATTTGTCTACATCTTTTTTGTAGTGAAGTCCCAAAACTGGACACAGTACTCCAGATGTGGCCTCACCAGTGCTGAATAGAGGGGAAGAATCGCTTCCTTTGATTGGCTGGTAATGCTCCTATTAATGCATCCTAGTATGCCGTTAGCCTTCTTGGCAACACGGGCACACTGTTGGCTCAAATCCAGCTCGTTGTCCACTATAACCTCCAGGTCCTTTTCTGCAGAGCTGCTGCCCAGCCAGTCAGTCCCCAGTGTGTACCAGTGCAAGGGATTGTTCCATCTTATGCGCAGGACTTTGCACTTGTCCTTACTGAACCTCATGAGATTTCTTTTGGTCCAGTCCTCCGATCTGCTGAAATCTCTCTAAATCCTAGCCCTACCTTCCAGCCTATTTACTACTCCTCCGGTTGGTACAATCTACAAACTTGCTGAGGGTGCACTCCATCACATTTTCCTGGTCATTAATGAAGATACTGAATACAACTGGCCCCAGGAGCAACCCCTGGGGCACTCCCCTTGAAACCAGCTGTCAACTAGATATCAAGCCATTGATTACTGCCGTTTGAGCCCAACAATCCAACCAGTTGTCTATCCACCTTACAGGCCATTCATCCAGCCCATACTTCTTTTGCTTGCTTGCAAGAATGTTGTGGGAGACCATATCAAAAGCCTTGCTAAAGTCAAGGTATATCATGTCCACTGTTCTCCCCTCATTCTTGGAGCCAGTCATCTCTGGCATGACTTGGCCTTGGTCAGGCATGACTTGCCATTGGTGAATCCATGCTGACTATTCATAATCAGCTTCTCCTCCTCCAAGTGCTTTGAAATGGATTGCTTGAGGACCTGCTCCATGATTTTTCCAGGGACAGAGGTGAGGCTGACTGGTCTGTAGTTACCCAGACCCCCCTTCTTCCCTTTCTTAAAGATGGGCACTCTATTTTCCCTTTTCCAGTCATCTGGGACCTCTCCAGATTGCCATGAGTTTTCAAAGATATTGGCCAGCAGCTCTGCAATCACATCAGCCAACTCCCTCAGCACCCTCGGATGCACTTCATTTGACTCCATGGACCTGTACACAACCAGCTTTTCTAAACGGTTCCTAACCTGTTCTTTCACCACTGAGGGTTGCTCACCTTCTCCTCAAACGGTGCTGCCCAGTGTAGTAGGTCTAGGAGCTGACCTTGCTTGTGAAGACCAAGGTAAAAAAAGGCATTGAGCACTTCAGCCTTTTCATCATCATCTGTCACTAGGTTGCCTCCCACATTCAGCAAGGAACCTACACTTTCCCTGATCTTCCTCATGTTGCTAACATACTTGTAGAAACCCTTCTTGTTACCCTTCACATCCCTTGCTAGCTGCAACTCCAAATGTGCTTTGGCCTCCCTGACTTCATCCCTGCATGCCTGAGCAATATTCTTATACTCCTCCCTAGTTGTTTGTCCAAATTTCCACTTCTTATAAGCTTCCTTTTTGTATTTAAGGTCTCCAAAGAGTTCTCCGCTAAGCCAACCTGGTGACTTGCCACATTTGCTATTCTTCCTGAATATCAGGGATGGTTTGTTCCTGCACCCTCAATAAGGTTTCTTTAAAATACAACCAGCTCTCCTGGACTCCTTTCCCCTTTGGCCTGGCCACCCAGGGGATTCTACCCATCAGTTCCATGAATGAGTCAAAGTCTGTTTTTCTGAAGTCCAGGGTCCATACTCTGCTGCTCTCCTTTCTTCCTTTTGTCAGAATCCTGAACTTGATCTCATTGTGGTCACTGCTGTCTAAGTTGTCATCCGCTTCTATATCGCCAACCAATTCTTCCCTGTTTGTGAGCAGCACGTCAAGAAGAGCACGGCTCCTAGTTAGCCTCTCCAACACCTGCGCCAGGAAGTTGTCCCCAACACTCTCCAAAAACTTCCTGGATTGTATGCGCACTGCTGTATTACCTTCCTAACAGATGTCAGGGTGATTGAAGTCCCCCATGACAGCCAGAGTCTATGATTGGGAAACTTTCTCTAGCTATTTGAAGAAAGCCTCATCCACCACTTCCTCCTGGTCTGGAGGTCTACAGACGACCCCCACCACAATATTGCCCTTGTTGCTCTCTCCTCTGACCTGAACCCAGAGACTTTTGACAGGCCTATCTCCATCTTCATACTGGAGCCCTGAACAATCCTACACCTTTTTTACATAACACACGACTCCTCTTCCTCTTCTCCCCCTGTCCTTCCTGAACAGTTTATACTCATCCATGGCAGTGCTCCAGTCATGTGAGCTATCCCACCGAGTCTCTGTTATTCCAATCACATCATAATTCCATTACTGTGTGAGGACTCTGAATTCTTTCTGCTTGTTTCTCAGGCTCCATGCATTTGTGTGACTAGTCAATTGTCCTGAGGTAACTAGTTGATTGCCCTGCTTTCTTGGGGGGGCTGCCGCAGCTAGCAGGGGCTGGGGTGGGGCATGTGAGCCCTGCAGGGGGGGGGTGGTAGTCTCTGCAAGGGTCATTTGACCCCTGTTGGGGGGCCATAGCCCCTGTGGGAGGGCAGCAAAATATATATTCATGTTTCATGAATACATGTATTTAGAATTCACTTTATTCATAGATTCATAGAAGTAGGGTTGGAAGGGACCTTGTAGATCATCAAGTCCCACCCCCTGCCCTGGGCAGGAGAGAAAACTGGGCTCAAATGACCCCAGCCAGGTAGACATCAAGCCTCCTCTTAAAGACCCCCAGGGTAGAAGCCATCACCACTTCCCTTGGAAGTTGGTTCCAGATCCTAGCTGCCCTGACTGTGAAGTAGTGCCTTCGGATGTCTAGTCTAAACCCACTCTCTAACAATTTGTGGCCACTGTTCCTTGTTACCCGGGGAGTGCAGGGGGGAACAGGGTCTCTCCCAAACCCTGCTGGTCCCTCCTGGTAGGAAAAACCCATATTATTATGATGGAGACACTGGTAGGCTTCCACATTGCTTTAACGCTGTAGAAATATCAATAAAATGTTGCCCAACTGATCACTGTCTCTATCTCACTCTCTCTTTATAGTGGTCTTTTGTTTTAATTGTGGAAGAACATGGATTTTTGGGTATTTTACAGAGTGACTTTGGGATTTTCTTTATCAGGGATTTTTCAGTTTTCCAATAGGGAACACCAGAATTCCTGCTAGGGAGGTCAGTGGCAGAACGGGGCCAGGAGGACATGCTTTGACAGTTCAAAGCAGGCCACTACACCCATAACATCTTCTGGGCGATAGCTGCCCAGACGGCTAGGCAGGGGGCACACATGGCAGTAGTGCCGCACAGAGGCCAACTCTGCAGCCACAGCCCGCTGGCAGCTGGCCCAGAGGGTCAGATGCTTCTATTGGCTCTGCAGTTCCCATCTGGGTCTGGCAGGTGTGCAGCAGATCACAGCCAGGCAGCAGCCCCCACTGCCAGACTGCTGCAGTCGATAGAGGGTGCAGGGAACTCTCAGGGCTGTTTCAGCAGTTCAGCTGGCACAAGGGGTAGTGTCCCCAGGTACCAATTGACTGGGACCCAGAAGCTCCTGAGAGCGAGTAGCCCTGAGCTACTTGATAGGGCAGCTTTTTATACTGTTGGGGACAGCACAGGAGCTGACCCTGGGCTCTAGCTCCCCCTGGCTGCAGATCCAGGAGGAGCCAGGCATGGGTATTTTGCCCCAAGTGGCATAATTTGCTCCACAACAAAGTGCATGTCTAAGCATGTGCACTGAGGCAAAAAAAGCCCTGGCTCAAATTTGTACTGCTTCTATTTGAGCTGCTACAAGCGCATGTGCTTGCATGTGTGGATGCGCCCCTTGTGTCCCAAAGCACAGGGGACCTAGGCTAGGAGTGAGTGGTTGCACATAGCAGCATCTCTCTATAAGGCAGAAAACCAATGTTGAAGTTGTACTGATCAGCTCTTCAAAAGCTTAGCTTCCTGTCAAGTTTAGGGATGTAGCTTCTGCTGCTGCGAGCAGCAGGGAGATGGAAACCACAGAGGAGGTAGTATGTGGCTCTGAATGAATGATTTCCTGCTGTGTGGTTCAGTTAAACTCCCAGAAGCAAGTCTGAATAAGGCTCTTGGTCTCATTAGCTTCAAAGGCAAGAATACCCACATTCTGTCATATGTTGTTAACAAGCTGCAGTGTATCAAACAACAAAAGTAATTTGCACTTCTGCAGTATTGCCCTTTGGAGGGTCTCAAAATGCTTCACAAACAATTAAATAATTACACTTTATAACACCCTGATGAGGTAGACAGGGGACATACAAAGAGTCCTTTCAACCCTAATGAAATGTACTGGGTAGCATATGATAGTACAGAAGCTTAGCTTAACAGTTTGGAGAGGAAATGGAAAGAAGCATCCATGTCTCATGGAAGAGATGATTTAAGGTTAGCAGAATGTTAGCAAACTAAGCCGTTTATTTGAGTTAAAATTCCTGCTCTTGAGGGGTAAAAGGACCAGAACTGGTATAGGCATAAAAGCTATGCCTCATTCAAAATGATCAGGACACTGATCCTTTCATCTTGTCTTTGAACGTATTCAGTGCCTGTTCAAAAGGAAAAAAAAACACAAAAAACCCCAGCAATTGCATCACCAGCTATGCAAACCTAGGAGAACTTGGAGTTGGTCAAAACATATTCACTATTTCTCCCAGGTAACTTTTGAATTTGTTTTGATTTTAAGCAGCATTTAAAAAAAACATAAATAAGTTTGCCAAAAAAGAGGTTAACTCGGAAATTTTGAAGTATTTGAAAATGTTTCAGTGAAAAAAAAGTTCAAGAGCTGGAGTGATCTTAAACAGTTACCCTTGGAATGATTAACTTGCCACAATCACTCTTACTATAGGTAAATGATGGTCAAAATGAATGCAGTATGAACCACTGGAACAAACCAGCAGTGGATTTGCCATCTGTTGACATCATCAAATCCAAAATGATGGCCTTTCTGGCAGATATGTTTTAGTCAAACACAAGTTTTTCAGCTCACTACAGGGTTGAAAATATATGTCCTGTGTCCAGAGGTCAGAGTAAAGGATTCAGTGGCCTCTAATGGTGTTAACATTTATGAATTTGCAAACTCTTATTACATTTGGAGGGTCAGACATATATCTTGTATGTCCTGAGTTCCTGCCAAACCACTCTGGGAGCTGCTACCTTGAATATTACTACTCTTAGAAGTACCAGAAGTGAGGCTACTGAGCATGTGAGGCAGGCTATGCACTGGCTGAACAATAATATGGCTATGTTCATCCCTACACTGGGCATGTGTTAGGGCCTTGTCACACAGGACACTTAGTCCATGTTAAATCTGTTCACTATTAAAGTTAGGATGCATTTTGAGCCGTCACATGGTAATGTTTACAATGGTCTCTGATATGCACAGCTTGCTGATGGTTGGTCCCAGCCCCAGCATCACATCAGAGCCTCGAACCATCCACATAGGATTAATGCATGCAATTTGGGCAGCACCCTTTGCTGATAGAGGGCAGAACATACATCCAGACATTCAGTACACAAAACCAATAGTCAACTGATTGTCAGTCTCAGCTCTGGCAGCCCATGGGAGTTTTGAGCTGGCTCCACTGTGGAATGCACTGTGTGCAATCAGCACCCAGCCTTCAGCTTGCACTGTGGATTGCACTGTGTGCAATCAGCACCCAGCCTTCAGCTTGCTTCTGGAGGATCAAACTGAGCTGATCCTTGTCCTGATATCAGAATCATAGACATGACATATCCAAAGTTTTGGAACAGATTTGATAGTGTCTCACAAAACCTTCCTAACAAAATGAACGTGGCTTGTTCTGAAATTAGCACTATTCCAAAGACTGAAAACTGACTGAACTGTGTAGGATGAGTAACAAACAGTGCTATCTGTGTCACAGATTCAGCCTTATTTAACATCCTGTAGCCAAATTCTCAGCTGGTGTAAACCAGAATAGTGTCATGGAAGCCAGTGGAGCTATGCCAGTTTACACTAAGAATCCAGCCCTTAGTTTGTCAGGAACTGTGCTCAGAGCGCTGCTACTTTTCTTCTTCTAACACATGTCATTTAATGAACACACTGGATCTTGCATGCAAATGCATCCTACTGCAGGGAGAGTATGTCTCACTGAAAAGCTGTGAAAAGTTATTTCTCTACTTTTATGCTTCCCCCCTCTGCCTTGGAGAAGATCTTTGAATACCAAGAAGCCTGTTTTTGAGGTTAGAAGTCAGGTTTAGAATTTTAATGATATCCTGTATCCCACAGCCTTTTATTTGGGGAGAAAAGAAACTGCTCTAAATGACCCATTTTTCTCAGTATAATGATAATCATTACTAAGAGGAAAATAAATGCTGAAGACGAGGATGAACACAGGCAGAGAATAGATGGGGTGGCTGTGTCTGACTCACAAATCGCTACATGGAGAAATCAGGCTTTTGTACTTAAAAGAGATGTAAAGACGTCTTTAAACATTCATGTAAATTTGTAACATATAAGTCACCGAGACTTGAAATGAGAAGCTCAAGAGAGAGTAGCCATAAATATTTTATCTCCCTGGCACTGAGCTCCAGTAAGCAAATTGTCTCAAGAGTGTTATGTTCTCCAGGGCAAGGGGACTCCTGCATTTGCTGGTGTTGAATGGAGATACAGCTGAGTCTTGAAATTACTGTACACTTTGACTGACCTACAGCGTGTCTCACTCCTTCACCTGTTAAGTCAGGGGTGGGCAAAACACGGCCCACGGGCCGGATGCGGCCTGCCAGCCATTCTATCCAGATCACGGGGCCCCCAAATTTAGAAAATTTATTTTTATCTGCCGCTGGCTGCCTGTCATGCGGCCCTTGATGGCTTGCCAAAAGTCAGTAAGTGGCCCTCTGCCCGAAATAATTGCCCGCCCCTGTATTAAGTTGTCAAGACTAGCAATGTGAGATGTGTCATATGGGCAAGAATCAGGTCTTCACATCACATCAGCTGCCTTGAGAGATGCATCAAGGTTTAACATTAGGCAGTGCCCCGTTGTTTCTTTTGGGAGAGCCATGCACTATTAAACAATAACTCTATCCTACAGTGAGGAGATGGGCACCATGGGCACGAGGCCTGCAACCTGTCCTTGGAACAGAACAGAGGCTACAATCTGTATAGAGTGGAAGCCCTTCAGAGCTGGGACCCTGGTCAGAAATGGGACTGTGCTTTTTGTACTGAAATGGAAACATTCCTACTGCATATGGGGGATTTTGGCAATAGTCTGCAATGTTATTATATGTGTAGGCTACACAGTAGCTGGGCACTTATGTAGCTATTTTGTTGGCAGAGGGAGGGCTGGGGGGAGGAACAATGGTTGACCTGTGGTTGCTCTTATCTAACTGTTTTCCCTGCTTAGTTGTGACTTTTGGCTATAATTCATAGAGTTAAGGAGTCTGTGAAAAAGCTGTAAAAGGATTGGGTGGAAAAGGTAAAATGAAAATAAGATAGATCCGGGTCTGTAGCTTCAAAGAAGTTACAATAACAATAGCTGGGCAATCTATCAAAGAAGTCACTTGTGGCACTCTGTCCAGGCTGCTGTGAAGTACTCTTCTCAAGGCTAAGCCTGGGATCAAAGCCTCAAAAATCGTAGAAAAGCATGAGCTAGAAGAGACTGCTGAGGGTACATCAGCTGAAAGCTGGTGATCTGACTAGCACAGGAAGACATAGATGCTGTTTTTCCCTGCCAGAGATGGAGTTAGCTGAACAGAGGGGAGCTTACAAAGGTGTAAGCAACACCCAGGCAGGTAGCCCTTTTGTGGTTTTTTCACTTGGGTGTAAATACTTGGACCTTTGAAGAATGAATGAAGAAATACAACCTTGTTTTCAAACTGCTGCCCTGTATCACTGCAAACAAATGGTCATAGGGTCCTGAAGGGAGGTTCCCGCCTCCCAGTGGGTCCTACTGACATAATCATGGCTGGTACGCAGGACAAGTAGTCCAGAGGCAGCTGTCAGGGTCCACTTAATGAGACCCCAAGAATGGTCAGAAATTCAGCTAGCCCTCTAATCATGACAGTACGTTCTATCATGTAACCTTTATGCAGGATGGAGCGGTACTCAATAACCCATCTGTATCATGTGGGTCTATGAGTTTTCCTTTGACTGCAGTGGGGTACACAATATTCTGGACCTAGTGAATAATTAGACTGCGGGAGGACCAGACAAGGGGTAAACAAGGATGTGACTTGGGCTACAGAACTAGTATTGCTAGTGATAGGGTGCAAGGTGGAAAGTTTCCAGGTTGGCTGGCAGAACACAGGGTGAATTTGTGGGTCCAGCATCCTGCTACTTGAAAACCAAGGCAGTTTGGATGTCGCAGTCAATGAACAGAGAGCTTGTAATGTCATTCCCACAGTTCTTTTTGAGAGTAGAACCTCTTTAATTACAGAAACATAAATTCGGTAATAATAAAATACTCTTCAATGACTTTTCAGAGTAGAATTATAGCCAATGATTTTTTTAAATGACTAATGATTTGGGGTGCCTTGGGTTTTGTGTGTGTGCTTTTTCAGAAAGTGCTGGGGGTCCACTCTGAGAAAAATCAGACCCCATTAAGATGTCTCAGTTTGGGCAACCATTTTTATTAGGGCTGTCAATTAATTGCAGTTAATACACATGATAAATGCGTTAATTAGCTCTTGTGTTAATTTTGTTAACACGTTAATTGTGTATGTGGCTTTGAAGCCTATGCCCAACTCTGCTCCGCTGCTGTCACTGCTGCCTCCGAGCTGTACAGCAGTGACAGTGCAGAGGAGCTGAAGGACAGCCCAGACATGGGCTCTGGGTGGCTGCAGCGGGGTGGTGCGGGGCTGGACACAGACATAGACACAGAGGAGCAGGCGAAGATTGCACATAGCCAGGAACGCAGCCTGGCAGCATGTAGAGAAGCACCTTGCAGGTAAATCTGCGGAAGAAGGGGGAGGGGCAGATTGTGGCCCTGATGGTGAGGAGGGAGTGAGGCAGGGGCAGGGGTTGGAGTGAATGGGAACCTGGGGCAGGTCATGGGACGGAGCCATGGGCAGCTTGTCCAGGGGCATGGGGGGCACGGCTCCCTGCGTCTGCATGCACTCCTGGGAGAGGTATGGGGGGCACATACCCCCCAGGTTTGTGCACAGGGTGGAGGTGGGCTGCCCAATGAAGGCAGAGGCTCTGCTCTCTGCTGTCTTTGTCCCGGGAGCCACGGGAAGCCACGTTGTGCCTCCCATGGTTGGGTGGGCAGGGGATGCATGGTGCAGCCAGAGCATGGCTCCTGGAACAAAGGCAGCAGGGCTCAGAGCTCCTTTGTCCTGCACACAAATCTGGGGGGTACGTGCCCCCCATGCCTTCCCCAGCAGTGTGCGCAGTAGCAGGGAGCCATGCCCCTCTGCGTCCCTGGACAAGCTGCCGGTAGCTCTGTCCTACGACCCACCCCGGGGCCCCATTTACCCAGCCCCTGCCCCACTCCCACCCTTACTATGGGGGCCTTAATCTGTCTCCTACACCACACCTCTTCCCTCCGCAGACTGACCTGCCGGGTGCTGTGTGGGTGTGTGTGTGTGTGTGTGTGTGTGTCTGCCCCTCATTCCCAAGCCACACCCCCACCCTGAGCCCTGATGCTGCCTCTCACTCCTTACCCACAGTACCTGCATCCTGCCAGGGCTAGTGGAACCCCCTCCCTTCCCCTGGCTCCAGACCCCACACACACACCCACAGCCCCCCACACCTTCACAAATCCCACCCTCCCACACACACCCCACACCCACTCCCAACCATACAAAGTACCTGCATAATTTTGCATCATTTTGAGGGGGGGGTTTGCACATAATTTTGAGTTTTTGGCTGTGCAATTAAAATCACGATTAATTGTGACTAATTTTTTTAATTGCACAACTAATCGCAATCAGATTTTTTAATAGTTTGACAGCCCTAATTTTTATATACATATATTGTTTTTTTTACATGCTGCTGAAATATGATGCAGGAAGAATGAACTGCAGGGCACCTGAAGGAAACCCAGTCCAAACAGATTATGGAAGGCCACTAGGAAGAGGAAAGTGTGACTACAGTGCAACTGTACCTTATTATAGGCTAGCTGGAAAAGCAACCTGCTGGGCCAACAGCTAGCAGGCACAATTCAGGCCTGCTCTAAGCCACACCAGGGCCAGTGAAGACCTGGCCCCTATGAAATGGCACTTTCAGGGCACACAAACACTGCTGAGAATCTGGGCCACTGTCTCTGCAGCAGCTGCTTCATCTTTTGCTCAGTCTTAGATGAAAATATTTAATCAAGAACGAAAGAAACTTTTCTTCCTTGACTTACCCTGAGGTGGCTTGCACTTCCCCCTAGATAAGATTCTCATCTAGTTAGAGAGGGCTACCAGCATAAAGACACATCAACAGAGAAATTGCTGGATCAATAGCTCCTGAAAGGGAAGCTGCAGCTAATCTAAGGATAAAGAACATGGTCAGTGTTGGAGCATGCTTCCATCATATGCCATCTGTTAATGCGACTCTGAGCTGCAGGGGCCATCAATAATAGATCAGAGACCATGGTCCGTGCAATATTTGGCATGTCTATTAATACTATCATCAAGGCAGCCAATTAGAGCAGTGTTCTTTGTGATGATAGTCACAGGCTTGCAACATCTTTTATCTAAAAATCTCAATGTTTGACCTAGGCAGTGGGCCTAGGAGGTGGAAAGCCTGCTCTCTCCCCTGGCATTCTAGCCACCAAACAGCTGTCAATTGATAATAACTTAAGTCAGCGTAGACATGGTTTAGAAATGCTGACCTAGAAATGAAAGGGTTTCTTATCACCATCCCAGTTCCTGGAGTGAGAGAATCTCTGTTCAGACATAGCCAGGCTCGCTATCATGGTGATTTCTTGCTTATTTATTTCTGCTTTTGATTAAATAGAAATCTGTCAGAGAAGAACTTGGCTTTGGTATATCTTGGAGATCAGATCTCCTAAGCCTCTGACATGCTCAGCTTTTGAATTTCTAGCAAGCTGGCTCTCAAGTCTGTATCCCTCAGAGTTATGTTTCCATTTCCTTGTGTCACTAGAAGAGGCTTAGTGGAGGATGCTTTGCTTGGAAAGGGGTTGGAGCCTCTGTGCAAGCCTGAAGTCACTGTGTATGAGAACTGAAATGCAGAGCTAATCCATTTTGCAGCTTAGCTGGCTGTTCAAGGAAGTTATTTAAGAAAGAGGAAATGTTTCCTGTTTTCTCTTCTCCTCCACTTGGCCTGAGAGGCTGGTTTATGAGGTCTGGAAGAAGTAGAGAATTTCTCCAGTTCTCCCCCAGGGAGATCAAAGGACAAAGAAGTGGATCTCTCCTCTGCCTGTGAGAATGGACAGTACCAAAGACTTGTGCAATTAGAAATGTGGAGTCATTTGATAATTCAGTTTCTTAAGTGATCCCCTCTTAGCCTGTGTCCCATTGCCCAGTGATTCTTGTTTCTCCCTCTTGCAAAGCCTTTCTACTACTCTCTCCCTTCCTCCTGCGGCTGCCCCAAGCCCCCTTGCCTGATGCATATTAAAATTTTTGCAATTCTTCAAAATTTTCAAAATATTAAAACTGCCTTCATCTCTACTCTCAGGGCTGTGATTCTCCAAGGTCTTTGCTGCTGCACACGCTCGTATGCTAAACACATGGAAGTCCACTCACAGATTCATAGATTGATAGATTGTACGGCTGGAAGGGACCTCAGAAGATCACCAGGTCCAGCCCCCTGCACCAGGCAGGAAAAGACAGAGTATGCTAGATGTGGCAAGCACTCGGTTCCTTCAGGAGTCTCACCTGCTGTTGCTCGCTCTTTAGTTGAATTTCACTTCCTTTTGTGGCATCATCTCCATCACTACTCCATCTAGTAATGGTAGCTTGGAGGAGGACCTATGCTGCAATTTCAGCCCAAGTTTGGGTCCAGATAACGAGTTTCTCCAAAGCACTGAAAACATCATGAAGCCACGATCCAGACTTGGGACAGGATCTCAGGGTCCCACAGGTTTACCACTATGAGTAACTTCATATTCTAAGTGTAACCCCTTGATTTCAGAGACCCTTCTAGGGCTCAAGTCATATGCAGAGTGGGCGCATCCAGACAAGCATGCACGAGCATTTCTCCAGGGACAAACAGCAGTGGCACATAGTTATGCCTCTGTTACTTGTCTCCAGGGAACGCTCATGCATGTGCGCTCTGGCACGCAGCAAGTTGCCCCAGGTGGGCAAGCACCTGGGCTGGCCCCAGCAGCCTTACCTGGAGTTCTGAGAGCCTCCCAAGGCTCCAGTGGCAGCAATCTGCTTTCGGGCTGTGTATGCTGCTGCCGCGTGTGCTGCCCTGCTTTTTTCTGCCATGGGTTTTTTTGACACTGGGATCTCCCAGTGTCAAAAACCCCCAGTGTGCTGCAAATTAGCAGCGTGGCAAAATGCCTGCATGTGTGGCGTGTATGGTCTGTGGCACCACAGAAAAGTCTGCAGCACTGCAAACTGAATGTGTGTGCTCATCTGGATGTACCCAGTGAGTCAAAGAAGCAAACCTTGTAGGCCAACTTAAAAAATGAAAAAAGAAATCTTGCCCCCAAATCCCAAACTTGTTGTTACACCCATTTCACTAGGTTTCCTTTTTTTTGTTTTTTGGGTTTTTTAAGGTACATGGTATTTCTAATCAGAATTTCTTTATCCAAAAACATTTTTGCAATTTTTTCTTCAGCTCTTATTTAGGTTTTTGGTAAATAAATAACATGTTGATAATTACTCTAAGGGAGTTGCCAGTAAAAATGCAGATGAAAAAAATGTAGTGAAAATTTTGGACAGAAATGAAAAAAATTCAAAAAAGCCAATAATTAAAAAAAACCTCCCAACAACCCCAAAACAAAGCAAAACAACCTTTACCTTTTGAGAAAAGGCAATTTTCCAAGGGAAAAACAGTTATTTCCCACATTTGCCCAGCTGTAGCAGGAATCTGTTAGGATTCTGACTTTCCTGCTTGCATATTTTTGTGCCAGGGGCTTTAGATCCTTGTTTTACACTGATTACCACAATGATATAGCCAAAGAGGAGCAGAAGCAGTAGCAGTATTTCTAACTCTTGCAATTTTATAAGCAGTGTCATGATATTTAAGGAGTTTTTTCCCCTAAAGCTCCTGAAATCATGTGAATACACAGTAATCTTAGGCCTTGGGTACATATTACGTTTGTTGTGCAATTAACGTGCTAATCATGTCATAAATAGTAACAGTGCTACACATGCATTGCTGCTGATTTATAGCACCATAAAGTGGCTAATCAGCCACAAAGATATTCCACAAAATACGTGGAATATCTTCATGGTTCCTTTGTATGACACCATAAATTTAAGGTCTAGCATCCCAACCCCCCATGGGTTTCCATGCACTGGAATGTCTAAAAACTGTGCATACAGCCCAGCTGCTTACACAGGTTTTAGATATCCACTGGGACTCTGGGATCAGGGGGAGGCTTCCCAATCCCTTGTCTTAGCTGTGGAGCTCATGGGTTTGCAGTTGCCAAGTGGAGGGAGTCAACTATGCCCTGAGCTTCCTGCTGGCAAAGATGCAATTGAAATTTGATTCCCAATCCTGTGTTGCATGGCAGGAGGCATGATTGGTGGGATTAGGGATCAGATCCCATCGCACCATTAAGTGAACATCTGCCAGCCCCCTAAAGCTATTGACACATGAACAAAGTATAGCAAATTAAAAGAGGGTGGAAATTAACCATGGGTATGCTAATTTGTAGCCATTGTGCATGTATACATGCTTAGCCCCTGGTGAGTAGAAGCTAAACCAGGGTGCCTCAACAGTAACTCAATTATAGCTAAACTGCTCTGGTTTAACTTTCACTTACTGTGGAGTAAGAGTGGGCAGCTATGCTGCAGTAAACCACATGCACACACACACACACAACTTTTTTGAATTGTCTCTGAATAGGCTCTTCCCCAGTATCCCTTTAAAGGGCATTCATAATGCCATGTGCTGGGCTGAGTCTGTGAAAGCTCTCCCTCTCTTTGGCCCTCCCCCCAGGAAGCGGACTTCCTGAACTCATCCGCATACAGTGCCAAGGCAGCAGAGCCATGAGGCGGAAAAGCTGATTAGTAGTTTCTCTGCGTTGAGGAAAACCCGACCACATAGAAACTGAAGCTGCTGGGGCTCCTCATGCCAATTCCCCTCTCTTCAGCTGAGCTTTGTTCCTTGCTGCAGCTGGCAGCCTCCAAGACCCACTGACTGATGCCTGCTAGAAAAAATTGAAAAACCTTCTATGTAAAGGTAATTCTGCTTGCATCTCAGGTACTTTCTGGGTCTGTCTCTCCCCCTGCTTAATCAGTTAGGGGTATTAGCAATGAAATAGACTCCCTGCTGCTTAAAAGTGATCTCATGCTGCTTTTTTACGTCTCACCCTGAGGTCCTCTTTTAATGGCACCCATTGCTGACTGCTCAGCTACCTTCCGCTGCTGATGTACTCCCAAGGGACAAGTCGCGTTACCAGACACACATCCCATGTCATTAAATGAAAAGGTAGTTGCTTATCTTTTTATCCCAGCAGACTATTGCAATCTTTTGATGCTCACGTGGAGATGCAAGTTTAACAGAACACAAGGCTTCGTCTACACATCAACCTTTCTTCATCAATCATTTTACTCCAGAGACAGCAACAAAACTGATTAGAGGCATAAGGAAACACAATTTACAGGGAAAGGTTGGAAGAACTGAGATTATTTAGTCTGGAGAAGAGAAGACTTGGGGGGAAATTTGGTAACAGTCTTCAAATACAAAAAGTGTCGTTATAAAGAGGACGGTAATAGATTAGTCTCTATGGCTGCAGGGGACAGGACAGGAAGTAACAGGCTTAAATTACAACAGGAGATATTTTGGTTGGATATTAAAAAGAACTTTCTAACTCTGAGGGTGGCTGAGTGCTGGTGCAGATCACTAGGAGATGTGGTAGAATCTGGCAGACAAGCATTTATCTGGGGGCTTTAGACAGGGATGATCCTTCCCTGAGTAGGCTTTTTTTCTACAATTCTACTTCATTTTCAGAACAGATGATTTCAGTGTATCTTAAACCAAAGCCAGACCATGAAGATCTCAATTCTTGGCATGCTGCTTTGAGTATAAATCCCTGCTTTCTTATAGATGACCATTAGCACATATATCTCTGATGGTGCTGGACTATGCAAGATGCAGAAAAGCCACGAAACAAAAGTGGCATGGCTTTCTCCTGAGATGGAAGTAATAGTCAGCTGGGGCCAAGTCAGGCTTGCAGAATTGAGAACTCATGTGACAGCCATGCTCTGATAACTCTACTGATAGCCAGTCATCTACATCCAGAGGGCAATTTTGGCCCACAACTTGCAATGATTTTGTTTCTGAAATATAGGACTTAAAATAGTCCCTCCCATATTTTTGCATGGCTTAGAATCATAGAAAATGAGGGTTGGAAGGAACCTCAGGGGGTCATTTAGTCCAACTCCCTGCTCAAAGCAGGACCATCCCCAAGTAGATCATCCCAGCCAGGGCTTTGTGTAGCCAGGTCTTAAAAACCTCCAAGGATGGAGCTTCCACCACTTCTCTGGGTAACCTGTTCCATTGTTTTATCTCTCTCCTACTGAGAAAGTTCTTTCTAATATCTAACCTAAACTTCCTTTGCTGCAACTTGAGACCACTGCTCCTTGTTCTGTTTTCTTCCACCATTAAGAACGGCCTAGCTCCTCTTCTCTTCTCCAAACAAAGTAAGCCCAGTTCCCTCAGATTCTCCTCATTAGTCATGTGCCCCAATCCCCTAACATCTACTCCTGTTCCATGACTAAGTCAACAGTATCCTTTTGGTCCACTGTGTCAGGCTGCAAAGACATCCAGCCATAGAAGCTTAAGGATCATACTTGTGGTCTAAGACAAGGACAGCAGAGGTCCAGGCTCATTGCATTTCTGAAACATTGCATCCCCTACTCTCCAAATGCTCTAGGGAAGAAATGGATTTTGCAGTATACTTGGGCAGTTAACAAACCTGGGTTTTGGAAGACAAAGGAGAAAGGGAATATGTTCTGTGACAAAGGGGTCCCTCACTGTTGAGAATTAAAGACCAGCCAGGAATAGACATATCCCAGAAGGTGAACACATGGCTGGTTATAGTGTGAATAGGAAGGTCTTCCCAGTGCTTTGGGTATATAGCAAGTAGTGTATAGCAAATGTATAGCAAGCTTGTCTTAGGATCATCATGTGAGGCTAAATATCAGCAAGATCTAAAGTAAACAGCTGGTTCTCAGGCAGATGGAAGTAGAATGGGGAAGAGACCCACTGGTGTATCAGCAATGCCCAAGTGGGAATCTGAGTTCCTAAGGGCTTTGCACTGTGCCAAATGGTTGCTGGAGCCTGCATACTCCTGTGATACCCACAGATGGGAGATGATAATTAACAAGAGGTTATTCCAGCTACACTTGGTTTCTGTATTGACCTCATGAGAAATCCCTGCAACTCTGAGACATCATCCTTCCTTAATAAATAGTTCCATATCATCTCAATGGACTGCCATGCATTGCCCATAAAGACAGCACTTGCAAATTCCTGATTAGACAAATGCAGACTGAATCCAGCCCATTCTCCTTTCTGTATGAAGATGTCAAACATAAAAAGTTTCATTGCATGGGGAGACAGCACATCTAAATATATGCAGACGTCTAAAAAACCTGCCTCATGAAATCATCGCACTTGCATGTTAAGAGCCAAGATTATAGCAGTGGTGAAGAATCAGATTGAGTATTGGAGACAGGCATGTATGAAACCACCTATAAAGACAATGCTCTGTAGTGTATTTCTAGGCTCCAGACTTCTTTAAAATCTGTCTTAGACAGGTGATGAAAGAAAGATGAGAGGGTACAATATAATTTCTGTACCAGTACAATGACTCCTTCATATTTACAGCTGCAGGCTTAATTAGTTACTATGTTGCCTAATGAGCATTTGTTAGACAGAGAGCAACAAGTAATCAAAGGAAGAAGCAGAATTAAGATTTTGAGGGAAAAGGTGACCAAGCAAATTGTGCAAAAAGCAAGAAGCAGCCAGTCCTGTTAAAGAGTTTGTAAATGATCTACCCCCATGCCCTTTTTCACAAAGAATACTCCTTAAACAACTGTGACTAAACAACACATTTGGTAATATCTTGACTACATAGCGAAGAAAGAATTAATAATTTACTGCTTTAAATTGACCAGTTCTTACATCATAATGTGTACTTCATGACGTCATACTGTCATGGTCCTAGCACTAGCTATTTCCATGTGTGGTCCTTGTAAGGTATGTAGTTCTTTTCCAGGCTTCAAGCTACCCAGATACCAGTGTATTTATAGATACCTTATATACTGACATAGCCTTGTAAGATATATGTTATTCCTTTCCAGGCTTCAGGCTACCCAGATGCTATTGTGTTATACATGCCTTGTATACTGAAGTAGCCAGGAATTGTTCTGCTCCAAAAAACAAATATTGCGTGGTGGCCTGAGTTTCCACTGCCTTTTGTCTTGCATACAGTTATATCTGAGGAGTGGATATTAAGCATTATCATTCTGATTTGAAGGTCATTTTGGACCCACTTTGCATGGGCATTAATGATGATACAAGGGGCTAGCCACTGCAAAACAGTTTTGGCATAATGACTTTGATAAACAAAAGATGCCAGTAAGGTAAGGAAGTATGGGTTGGATGAATGGACTGTAAGGTAGATAGAAAACAGGCTGGATCATTGGCTTAGAGGGTATTAGTCAATGGCTCAATGTCTAGTTGGCAGCTGGTTTCAAGTGGAGTGCCCTAGGGGTCAGTCCTGGGGCCGGTTTTGTTCAGTATTTTTCAGCAATGACCTGGAAGATGGCATAGAGTGCACCCTCAGCAAATTTGCAGATGACACCAAGCTGTGGAGAGTAGTAGATATGCTGGACGGTAGGGCTAGGATTCAGAGAGACCTCGACAAATTGGAGGATCAAAGTAAAAGAAATCTCAGGAGATTCAATAAGGACAAGTGCAAAGCCCTGCACTTAAGATGAAACAGTCCCATGGACCAGTACAGGCTGGAGGTTGACTGGCTAAGCAGCAGCTCTGCAGAAAAGGGCCTGGGGGTTACAGTGAACAATAAACTGAATATGCACCAAGTTTGCCCTTGTTGTGAAGAAGGCTAACGGCATACTGGGGTGCATTAGTAGGAGAATTGCCAGTGATTCTTCCCCTCTATTTGGCACTGGTGAGGCCACATCTGGAGTATTGTGTCCAATTTTGGGCCCCCCACTACAAAAAGGATGTGGACAAATTGGAGAGAGTCCAGTGGAGGGCAGTGAAAATAGTTATGGGGCTGTGGCACATGACTTCTGAGGAGAGGCTAAGAGAACTGGGCTTATTTAGTCTGGAAAAGAGAAGACTGGGGCAGGATTTAATAGCAACCTTCAACTACCTAAAAGATTGTTCCAAAGAGGATGGAGTTAGACTGTTCTCAGTGGTGGCAGATACCAAACAGAAAAAGGAGCAATGGTTTCAAGTTGCAGCAAGGAAAGAAAGTTGAGGTTAGATATTAGGAAAAACGTACTCAGTAGGAGGGTAGTAAAACACTGGAATAGGTTACCCAGAGAGGTTGTGGACTCCATCCCTAGAGGTTTTTAAGACCCAGCTAGACAAAGTCTTGGCTGGGATGATCTAGTTGGTGATGGTCCTACTTTGAGCAAGGGGTTGGACTAGATGACCTCCTGAGGTCCTTCCAACTCTAATTTTCTATGATTCTATGCTTGTACTCACAGGTACAGTATGCCAAATAGCACTTACTACAAACTAAGTATGAGGATAGCCAAGGATGGAAGATGAAATGTTAGTGTCTTTAGCTGAAGGGTTAAGGAGATTTAGATGATAGCTGTACATTTCTATATTTCCCGGTCTTGATTTTATATTTATCCTTAACTCTGGAAAGCTGAGCATTGCATGCTTACAGTAGGTTTGTTAACTTAGTAACTTAAGTGTCTCTGTAAAAGTTTTTACTCCCTTTTACTCTGTGCACACTTAACCTTAACTCCATCTTAACTATGCTTATCCTCTGAGAATAGTCACTGGGGATAGAATAAACAGAACCAGTATTCCTGTCCCTCTGCGTGCACTCTCCTCCCTCCTCTGCAGGATTATTTCATTACAACCCATCAGCATGTATTTTGCAGATGATATTATAATGAGGAGACTGGGAGGGTGAGGCATTATCACTGATGTCATAATCCCGCCCCTCTGTAATGGTTCACAGGGAAGTCCAGAGGGGCAGAAGAGAGCAGAAGGGAAACAGGAGGAAAGAAGTCAAGGATGGTAGGTGGGGGAAAGCTGTGGTATCATGGTGCTAGCTAGTCATGCTCAATCATTTCGTTCTGACAGGAGAAGCTCTTGTTTTAAAATCCTGAGGTGCCAGGTTCAATCCCAGCTGCTGACAATCTATCCATCCATCCAACTTCAGTGCGTTATAAATGCAGAAGGAAACTGGCAGCGGAGGTGGGATTTTACAGGCCTCAGAGACCTCTGTGCTGGCAATAAACACAAAGCAGTAGAACTAGGGTAAAACCCCATCAACTTGTTTTAAAGAGAGGGAAGCATACTGGTCCTCCCTCACCTGCATGAGCACCAGCAGTTCTCATCACATACAAAGAAACAGACTGCTGCACTGGACTAACAGCACTACTCCCGAATGACTGCAAGCTGCTTGGTAATTACTTTGTATAGCTTTGAACCTAATTCCCAAGGAGGTTGCTCTGTGCCATAGACAGAAATCATCCTGTATTTACTCTGCAATTCTGGGACACTTACTATATATTCAGCTAGCTAATCATGGCTTAGTGACTGTCAGCCTGGTAACTCAAATGGACAAGTGGCCTGTAAGGACAGCATTTACAGAATACTTACATGTGTGTGCATGGTCCTAAACACCACTCAAATGTATATATGCTGGAGTGGGACCTTTCTCTACCCTCCCTCTTCCCCTTGCCCCTATGAATTCACAAAAAGGTGTGAATTCACAAAGATTTTCAGGCCCCTGCAAATTTTTCAGCAAACTTACCATTTGCTGGGGGGAAAAAAATCCCAGTTTGACTAGATGTAGTCTCAAGTGCCTATTGACCATCTATGAGCCCATCCTAGGAAAGACTTCCAGTCCATGCTGGGCAAGGGACTGTATGGAACAGAACTGGTCAAAATATGTTCATTCTTTTCCATGAAAAAAGTTTGGAAGTAGGGAAACAAAAATTACATTGCTAATGCTTTTGCAGTCATTTCTTGGCAGTCAATAAGAATTCAGACAAAACGAAATGATGTGCCACAAAGAGTATTTGGATAGATAACATTCAACTGGTTTTGCTATATATTTATAAAAGGTTTTTATGTCTCGCCATTAGGGTATCTCATTATGGATTTTGAGATGAGAGTTTGTCATTGTCCTCCACTGAAGACTGCCCCAGTCAACAAAATTGTAAACCAACACCTGGGCATTTGGGCTGGGGAGTCAAAGGTATTTAGACTTAATGTTGGTCACTTCATACCCGTGTATGCTGTTGGCTACATAAACTGGCAAACTAACCATCCTAACCCAATGGGCCCACCTAGGGTCAGACAGATATTTGACCTTTCTTGATAAAAAAGTGCTACAGAAATATAAGGTCTATGTAGGTGGAACAGTCATGATACCTTGATAAATGAGGTTCGACAATTCCCATTACACTCTATGGTTTAGTAGATTTGTTCCACCTTTAACGTCTCAGGTTAATGTTTTGCTTGCTTGGTCTCTGCCTCACCTTGAATTTCTTTTAGAATGGGTTGTTTTGTAATGTTAACCTTTTTTTTTTTCCTGACTGATTATGGAATAGCTCCAGCCCTTCAGTGGTTTCAAATATGAACCTTAAATACGGTAATGGCAAAAGGTACCTCTTACCATTCTCCTGAGGATCCTCTGTTGAAAAATCACCATTTGCACAAGTGCAGTCAAGAATATTAGAGCTCCTAGTTCTGACTTTTTAAAAGTGCTCCATCTGAGCTGCACATGTTCCCTGACCCTGCAGAGCCCCTCACATCATTCAGAAGCAACCATATGAACCCAGTCCTTCTGAATGGATGTAGACCAAATGGATGTTAATGTGAACCCCTGGGGGTCTGCAGACTATGTCTAAAGGGTCCACAAAAGATGACTATGGTCAATCAAAAATATGTGAATACCTGCACTTACAATTCAAAGAGGTCCACAGCTCCCTTTGAAATTTCCAAAGGAGTCTGCACCTCTATTCATAATTTTTTAGGGGTCTGCAAATGAAAAAAAGTTGAAAACCACAGGTGTAAGGGAAACATAGCCTAGACAGGAACAGTAATCTCTAGTCTCGCCTTCTTCAGTGACCAGAGTTAATAATTGTCATTTAAGCTGGAGAAAAAGTTGCCCTCCCACCCACATCAGTTTAGCAAGGGAATAATTAAAAGCCAGGGTTGGCCATTTTCAGACCCAGCGACCAGAACAACCCAGCTCAGGTCCAGGGCAGGCTGGCATTATGACATGGCCTCACTGCCTCCTCAGATGTGGTGGCTTTTCCTTGTTGCCACTTCTCCCCAAACCCAGCTGCAGTGTGGGCACAGCTCCCCACCCACACCTGGTGCAGCTCCTCACCTTCTGGTCCCAGAGCAGGTCAGGCCTCCCACTGCCAACAGTTGCTGAAGCCCCCCAGCTCCACAGGCCAGATCCAGTAGCTTTTGTCTGTGGGCCATATGTTGCCAAACCCTGACTATAAGTATGCATAAGATCACTCTGACACATCTGAGAATATAAACCAGTGCTCTGATATGGCACACTGGAGTCTAATCCATGCTATCTCAGAAAGGAATTGCTAAATCTATGTGCTCAGCTAAGCTGTCTGGAAGATGGGGCCTTTCTGTGTATGTACCCCATTGTCCCTCTGTATGAAACTGCCCCTCTGGTGGCTGGTGAATTTGGGAGTGCATATGAGGAAAAACAGCCTCAATATACATACACAGTGCTAGGCTCTGAACAAGCTGTTATGATTCAGGAAAAGACCTTGGAGTCCTTGTAGACAGCTCTGTAAAAACATCAACTCAATGTGCAGCAGCAACTAAAAAAAGCCAATAAAATGTTGGGCATCATTAAGAATGGAATTGGAAACAAAACAAACATCATTATACCACTGTATAAATACATGGTGCACCCACATTGTGAATACTGTGTGCAGCTCTGGTTTCCACATTTCAGAAAGGATGTAGTGGAATCAGAAAAGGTAGAGAAGGGCTACAAAGATGATTTGGAGTATGGAACAGCTGCTATACCAGGAGAGACTAAAACAACCTTTTAGTTTGAAAGGAGAAGTTTGAGGGGGAATATGACAGAGGACTATAAAATCATTCAGCATGTTGATAAAGTGAATAGGGATCTGTTATTCACCAAGCCCCAGATTAGAAGAACTAGGGGGCACCTACAAAAATTAGCAGGAAATAGGCTTAAAAAACAAAAGGAAGTACATTTTTTTACACATGGGCACCGTTACTGTGTAATAACCAAAAATTACTGAGCAGTGCAGGCACGTGTCTACACCCGTGCAAGCCCGTGATGCAGGTAGCAAATTTATTCCCAAGTAGTTACTGCACAGTAAGGCATGTGTAGACACCTTACTGCACAGTAACCCTGTTTGTATGGACTGACTTGGGAGTAACTTTACTCCGTAGCTGGTGCACACACAGCGTTACTGCACTGTAATGCCTACACATGTAGATGCCGGTCTAAAAAATGCTCACCATGCAGTAAGTTATGCACCCAGTGGGTTCATTTACCATGCAATTAATGCCCTTGAATTTTCTGCATAGAAAATTAAGGCTCATTAAAATGCTTTCCAGTGCACATCTACATGTGCACCCTTGTTGGGCGCAAACTGAGCCTGACAGGAACAGCCCAATCCAGGGCTGCTTCTGCCCTGCTCTTCCACCCTGCAGCAGCCAGGGCAAGCTCCAGGTTACACTGGGTGCCACTCCTCTGTTGGCAGGGGGCATGGGAGCTTAGCTCTGAGCTCCGGAGGGTGGGAGGGAGGGGGAAAGCTGTCTTGGCTCGACAGGCAGCTCCATCCCAGCTGGGAGGGAGATCAGGCTAGCCCCAACCAGGAGTGTGGGGGGTGGGAGGGTGCTGTCCCAGCTGGGTGAACAGCTGTCTCCCATCCACATGGAAATCAGGACCTGTTCCAATCTCCATGGGGCAGGGAGAGCTGTCCCAGCTGCTGGACAGGTCCCAATCTCCAAGTGGCTAGCAGGCAGTGTCC
Organism: Alligator mississippiensis; assembly: GCF_030867095.1. Taxonomy (NCBI): domain Eukaryota; kingdom Metazoa; phylum Chordata; order Crocodylia; family Alligatoridae; genus Alligator; species Alligator mississippiensis. Next base: position 42,028,249 of record NC_081828.1, read on the forward strand.
TGCCAAGCTGAGATAGCTCTCCCCACTTTTTGTGGCCCCCTGCTGCCTAGGCTGACTGGGAGCAATTTGTATCTACAGATATTGGAAAACGGCACATTAGACTAATATACTGCACAGTAATTGCTGCCTACGTGTAGATGGTGACACTTTACCGTGCATTAGATTAGTCTAATGTGCAGTAAAGTGCCTCGTGTAGACACACCCACTAGCATATGGTTAAATTGTGGAACTCACTGGTACGGGAGGCTGTAGAGGCAGATAGTACAACCAGATTCAAAAAGGGATTAGATAAATTCATTGAGGACAGGTTCACTGATAGGTAAGAAATAGAACAGCTTGGGATGCATCCTGTCACCCTAAACCACTGATGACTGATGCTGGGGGAGCGGGGTATGAGAGGGGAGGGATTATGCTAGACTTGCCGTGCATCTCTACTCTACCTTCACAGCATTTGCAACCCGCCACCGTCACAAGCAGGGCACTGGGCTAAATGTACCATTGGTCTGACCCAGTATAGCACTTCTTATGTTCAACACCCATCAGAAGCACTGCCCCTTCAGAACAAACTTCTGTTGGCTGGTCATATGCTGAGGGCAAACTCTGATCTGTGGCATGGCAGGGGATTGTGTTCTGGAATAGTAACATGACTCATGGTTATGATGCAGACTGGGTCTGGTGAAAAAATCCTTTGCAATGTTATCCTATACCAGAAGACAGGGTTTTTTTAACTGGTGTAGATGGACCCAGTGAAGAGCTGTTTATCCAGACCATTTAATCCTTTCACTTGTCTCTGACACCTTTCCCCAGAACATCAGCCTGGGAGCTCCCCATTCACAACACAGGTTGCTGGTTTTACGTGCCTGTCCCAGTGGTCAGGCTTGGAGGCAGGGGATATGGACTCCCAGACATATCAGTGCTGTCCTAGCTCTCAAGAGCTTCCACGCTCTGCCTGAGGATGAAGTCTGAGATGGCAGGTCTCTGTTCCTGCCATAAACCAGGGCTATAGTACTGCATGCTCTTCCCCTCCCCCTCCTGCTGTTCCTATGTCGCTTCTAGTGATGAATCAAGCACCCTGAAGGGCCAGGAATTGAGCACACTGGAGGCTAATGTTTTTCTTGTTATTTATGGGACAGCTACAATGCAGCCATCTGGGCTTTGGCGGCATTCAGCTTCCTGCATCCTCCAGTGCTGCAGGGGCCGAGAGGCAGTCTGTGCAAGTTTCATCCATGCCTGCCTGGCTTCCCCTTCAGACAGCCTGTTATTCTGTCTGACCCATGCTGGGGAATATTTAAGGCAGTTAATCAGGGCCATTTATAGCATTGTTTTGATCTGATATGGGTTGGCTACAGGCCAGTGCAGCAGGACCCCTCCTTCAGCTCTCTGAGGGAGAGACATGAAGAAGCACAGTAATAAATTCACAGTGAAACCCCAGGGTGTTTGGAAAGGGGGAGATTCTTAACTGCTTGTAAGAATTTAGGGCTCCTAAGGCCAGAGGCAAATTGCATTCATCAGAAGGAGATTGTAGAAGGGTATTCCTAATACAGCTGTGCTACTGACACTGAACCTGGACTTACAGGCCTACTCTCCCTTGCCCCCAACTCCTCCACCTTGCTTTGCTTCATTCTAGTTCTGGATTTCTTACATTGCTCTGACAATATATCCTCTACAGACATGACTCCTGGCACACCCTGCTCTCCCAGTCTTGGCCGCCGCAGATGCCCATCTCTACACATGTCCCTCCCTGGCCTCCTCACCAATGCACACAGGTCTGCAAGTGCCCAGTCCTGACTTGTGTCACTTCATCATCCTAGCCCTGATTTCTTCTGAAGGCTGCCAGTGCCCTGCAGTATTAACTCACAGTCCCCCTCCCTAGCCCAGTCTAGAGTCACAGGGACTAAAGAATATAATAAGATATACTTTTCTTCTCCTTTTTGAACACCATCCCGTTATTAGGTGGAGTTTTGAGGTCTGGGCCATGTCCCGCCCTCAAAGGCTGACAGTGATGGTGCACCTGATGGTCTGAAATACAGCCTGTCATTTCTCAGGGTTCTGTATGCATCCCCAAGAGGCTGAGAGTCTGGTCTGCATTTCAGTTTGGCACGTATCCCCCAAGAAGGGGACAGGAGGGCCTCTCAGGCCCTCAACCTGGTTACGCTGACGCTGGCTCTGTGGATAAAAAGCAGCCCATGGGTCATTCAGAAGCCTTATTCCTGAGGCATGGCTTATGCACTGGGTGGATTTGTTCTACCATGCCTAGTGGAAGCTCATACATTTGCTGTGTGCAGATGCTGGTGCTTTCAGATGATGATTTTTTGTTTGTTTGCTTTTTTATTTGGAAATTGTCACTTGTGTTCACAGGACCCTGGATGCTTTGGAGCAGTTCTTGAAGTACCTCTGTGCTAGAATGCTGGGAGGAGACACTGGGATGAAGGCAGTCTTGTTTTTCAGACCAAAATGCTCATGGAGAAGTACTAGAGGATCTGTTTGAAATGGACCTTCAAAAGTTCTGAGATTGAGGTTCATTTGCCCAAGCACTTTGATGACAGATATGGTGTCATGGAAAGCAGATTCATGCAGCACTGTACCCAATGGAAATACCAGAAATTGCTGAATGGAACTCCAAAGTGAACTCTCCATCATGAAAAAGTTATAGAATGAGGCCACCAAAGGCCCAATAAGAGTGCTCCTGACTCCTGTTGTGGGCAGGTTCAGTAGAAGGTGAAGGTTTATCTTACCCTTCCCACAGGGGATATTAGCCTCTCTCTGCAGTTCAGTGACTGTTCCAAATGAGTGCATTTTTGCTGAGCACACAATCACAGTGGAGCTGGGCTGAGCAGCTTCCTCTACTAGGCCCAGGAGCTGCTGGATAATAGTATGCGGCAGTTACCTTTAGGGATTCTCAGACAGTAGAAATCAAAGCAATAAAGCCTGTCTCAATGCCTGGCTTCATGGCTGTCATGGCAGAGAAAAAGATATGCTGGCCACAGGACCCTGCCTCGGCTGCAGACATTGGAACCCAATCCCAGTTCACATGGCTGAGCAATCCTCCTGTTTCAGAACTCTGCCAAATGTCCTTCATAAGACAAGGCCCAGGAGGGAGTTTTTTTCCCTGGGAACTTTTGGCTTTCACCTTCACTTAAGAGTGCCAGGTTGCACTTGGCATTACTGGAGAAGGAGCCTCCATTTGGATGGGACCTGGCATCCAGAAATCTTCAGCCCACAGTGATCCCCTGTGGTGGCTGCAGCTGTCTTCCCTGCTGTGCCACCTCACTGTCAGCTGTTCTACTTCCATCCCAGTTTACACCTTGAGGGTGCAGGGAAGCTGAGGTGAGTGCACAGGACTAGCCAAGGGACCCACTGTCTGGTGGAGCTTATTACAGAGGCATTAAGGAGGAAATCCGGTCAGGCGATAATGGTCAAGGTCAGGAGATTCCATTTGCCAGATGGTCTGGAGAGAGCGAGGTCTCTTCTTCCTGCACTGGCTTCTGGCCTGGAGGGTGGGGGCAGTTTATAGAGCTTCATTCCTCAGTAGCTGTGCTTTGATCTCCTTGGATGAAGAAGAGGATGGGAGAGGAAGAGGATGGGAGTTCTCACACTAAACCCTTTGGATGCTGTCTGGCATGGAGATATGTCCCAGGAAAGGGAAGCAGCGACTGTGAAGGAAGCCACAATACAGGGTACTGTTGAAATGCTAGTCCCAGAACTGAAGGGTGGGTGCCTTCATTGTCTGACTGGTCTCAGTGTAGAGGTGTGAAGAGCATGTCAAAGACCAACACTTTTTTCTCCCTGCCTACACAAATCATTTCAATTTATTTCCAGTCCCACCAACCTGTGGCAAGCAACAGTGTCAGAGGAACAGTAACTGCCTCTAGTAACTGCATACCTAGCTAGTATTGGTTGTGACCTAAAACTAGTCTTGCCTACTTAGGCTGAAAACTTTTTGAGGCAGGGACCATATTTGTTCTGTGTCTTGTAGAGGACGTACACTGCGGGGGGTCCTAGTCCATGACTAGGGCTCCTGGGGGCTATTGCAATACCAAATAATAACACTTGTGTGCAAGCAGGGAGCCTCTTCCAGAGAAATTCACAGCACCTCTAGATTATTCTCTTTCTTACATTGGTTTTACAACAATCTAAGGGAGGAACAGTCTGGCCTGGGCTATACTTTAGCTGCACACAAGGATATAAAGCAAATTGTGGTCTCCAGGGTAAATGGCTCCTCTGTCTGAAACATATTCTCAGCTTTGCAGTTCTCTGTTAGTGAATGACTTGTTCCTCTTTTCTAGGCCCCTCTGGGAGTACTGTAAGCAGTAGCACTGATTAATCCAGGGCAGAGGGTATGCTTTGCATTCCATTAGCTGAGAAAAGTCAGAGATCATCTAAGAAAGAAGGAAATAAAATCTTGGTGTGAGGAACATTTTGCAGTGAACCCTGGTCAGGCTGTTGCTTGGGGCTCCCCCATCCAACACAAGCTGTGAAACAACAAAGACTCACCTAAGCAGTTGGGGTGATCAGGACTCTTAAGGCACATACAAATTTGGAAACTCACCTTTATGGTATAAAGCTCACCTAGCCCCTGAGCCCCAGAAGTGGTGGTTGCTTGGGAGATATTCCCTGCCTTGCCAGGGGCTGAACATCTCAGCCAGGGCTCTGTTGCCCAGGGCCTAGCCAGCTTCTGCAGCTCACTCTTTCCTAGGGGCTGTTCATGATGGCTCTGTGGATGGGCTGGGGTTGTGTTGTTGGAGATTTGTACTGCCTGCCCCCATGGCTTCTCCCTCCTTGTGTTTTGCTGATTAACTTTAAATCACTTCCTTTATAACTTTTCCATTCATCTTCAATCACATGGCAGGCAGCAGCCATGTCCTTCCCTGACCCCTTCCCATTCCTCCCTTCAGCTTAAAACACCTTGTTAGCATGACACTTGGAACTCAAGAGAGAAGCAAGAAGGCTCCCTCCCAACCAGGAGGAACCAGCAGCCAGGCTCTGACCTACAGATGGGCAAATAACAGACTTCTCAGTTTGGTGGCTAAACTGACAAACATGGGGGCGGGAGGGAGTGATATTTGTGTTGGGTCGAGATGGAATCGGAAAGTTATGGATTTTTCAGGCAAATGGGGAAGAATGGTTTAAGGTCAACCTGAAACACCTGTTTGACCCAGAACAAACCACTGCTTTACTTTATGTGAAATTTTAATCAAGAAAAACTAAAATATTTTGACCATTTAAAAATTTTTCCTCATATTTTTTCCCAACCAAAACTATATGCTGAATTTTACCAGCATTCACAAAGTTTTTGCCAAAATTTCATTTTCTTGGTGAACTTATTTTTATCTAAGGATTCTGTCCACATGTATTGTGAGCTATGGGGCTGTCCCAGCCCTAGCACAAGTACGCAGGGGCAAGGAGTCTTGTATAAAGACTTGGGACAAATGCAGTTCTTGTGTTCAGGGGAGGCCAAGAGCTTCTGTCTGTTTGTGCCCCAGGGCACAGTCATGCAGAGATACCTCAAGCTAGCCTTGTACAAACTAGCTGCAGATGCAATATAGCTATGTCTGTGTGGGGCCTCTTGCCTGATTCATTCTGCTGATTCATTATGTGGGGAATATGGTACCTGAAGTACAGATGCCATGAAGCATTTCTGCATTGAATTTTTAGTTGAAATATTTTGGCCTTTGATTTTTTTTCCCTGGAAAGTTAAGATTCGGAGGGAGATCATTTTCTGATTATCAGTACTTCTTCACTCTGCCAGGGAGAGAAGCTGTGGTATGGAGAATGGCTCAGATCATTGTACTTTCCTTTTCTGAAGCTTGCTGTTAAATTTGCTAGTCTCCAGTCACCTGCTACACTCCTGCTATCCTCCAGCAATGTCACCTGGGCACTGAGACCATCCAGAGGAGTAGACTTGTAAACACTTCAGTCATTTCTACCCCTGACAAGACTACCAGCGAGTGATGCAATAGCATGATGTGGTGAACAAATATAGAGCAATTAGGATGGCTGAGCAACTTGCACCTCAGCACTTGGGGTAAATGAATGATGTATCAACATGGGGTGGGGAACAGATACAAGGTGATGAGGATGACTGAGACTCACCTAAGCAGTTGGGGTGATCAGGACTCTTAAGGCACATACAAATTTGGAAACTTACAATTTTCTCAGCCACTGCTTGTTCTTAAGTCAAGATTCCTCCAACTCCTTTTGTTGATGTGACAAGGCTTTTCCAGTACCCATGTACATCCTAGCTATCTTGCACAAGGTTCCACCTGAATAAGCCATTACATATTCCCTCTGAGGATATTACACAGAGAATATCACATGGCCACTTCTGCCCCAGATTCTCTTATTCAGCAAGCATCTCTCATTAAGATTCATGGGAGCTTGGTGTATGGCACAGGGAGAATGAAGAGTTGTTATGCAGTTGTAATGACATGATTCAGCATGTTTGAGTGTATGTTCAGATCTAAGCTCTGACACAGTACCAAGCTACCTTTCTGTTCTTAGCTCTTTTACATGGCGGACACTGTTTTATGATCATGATAATTAATTAGAATGTGATCAGGTAGCTAACAGCTGCTATGTAAGCATCATGAAATTCATGCCTGGTAGCCTGATGAAATGTCAGAACGCATAAGCATTTAATAGCCTTTTTGAGAGGAGATGTCAGTGCATTTTAGTGATAGTGAAAGGTGCCAGAGTGTCAGTGCCTGCAAACTAAGTCCACTCTTTAAATACAGAGTGGGTGACATGGACAGCATCAATAGGAAACTTCTGTAGGCTGCTATTCAGTCGAGATGCCTCTGCTCTTACCAGGAGGAATATTCCCATGATGATCTGGAAGATGGGATGGATTGCACCCTCGGCAAGATCGCAGATGACACCAAGCTGGGGGGTGTAGTAGATACACTGGAGGGTAGAGCTAGGATTCAGAGTGACCTAGACAAATTGAAGGATTGGGTTACAAGAAATCTCATGAGGTTCAACAAGGACAAGTGCAAAATCCTGCACTTAGGACAGAACAATCCTAGTCCCTAGGCTGTAGCAGTGCATGACTGGCTGGGCAGCAGCTCTGCAGAAAAGGACCTGGGGGTTACAGTGGACAATAAACTGGATGCGAGTCAGCAGTGTGCCCTTGTTGCCAGGAAGGCTAACAGCATATTGGGATGCATTAATAGGAGTGTTGCCAACAGATTGAGGGAAATGATTATTCTGCTCTATCTGCCACTAGTAAGACCACATCTAAAGTACTGCATCCAATTTTCAGCCCCCCACTACAGAAAGGATGTGGACAAGTTGGAGAGAGTCCAGTGGAAGGCAACAAAATTGTATCTTAGAAGATACATCTGCCAGCAAAACTGGGGCTGGGACACATGACTTATGAGGAGAAGCTGAGGGAACTGGGTTTATTTAGTCTGAAGAAGAGAATCCTCAGGGCAGCATTCAACTTCCTGAAGGGTGGTTTGAAAGATGGAGCTGGACTGCTCTCAGTGATGGCAGATCAAAGAGCAATGGTCTCAAGTTGCATCAAGGGAGGTTTAGGTTGGATATCACTAGGAGGCTGGTGAAGCACTGGAACAAGTTACCTAGAGAGGTGGTGGAATCTCCATCCTTGGAAGTTTTTATGGTCCAACTTGATAAAGCTCTAGTTGAAATGATCTAGTTGGGGATGGTCCATATTTGAGCAGGGGATTGGACTAGATGACCTCCTGAGGTCCCTTTCAACCCACATTTTCTATGATTCTATGACCCCATCCATACTTTGCCTCTCTGCTGAGACTGACAGAAGGGAGGCCAGCTTGAACTGTGCATGTAGGTTGGGGATGTTTATGAGTTGAGTACTGGAGACAGCTTCAACTTACACAAGCCATAATATAGCAGTGAACTGGAAAAAGCTTTCTACGCCATACCTAATGGCCTGGACTGTACCATCCCCTCTTCAGTAGCATTCAATCTTCCTTGTACTGATCATGTTGTTTGGCTCTTACAGCACACAGGGAACTGTGCAGCCAGTTAAATCACCACATTTGGATCACTGGAATGCACAAGTTCAGGGTGCTCTCTTGTAGAATATACAAGGCATTCCAGATTAGTCTCCAGAAGCTGGAATCAGATGAACAAAAAGAGCACAGCAAAGAGAAAAGCTATGCAGCCCTCCAGACTCAGAGCTTTTCCACCACTCTTTGACCTGGCTTTCATTGTTAGTTCCATGGTTGCAGGCATCCCTGAATGGATTTAGTCAGATTATATCAGTGGTACAATAATAATGAGAGTCTGGCCTGCTGTGCCCCCACCCCCAAGCACCCCAGGAAAACTGCACAGAAGTCATAGGCCAGAAATAATGCAGCCATGTCTGCATAGTGTCGCAAACAGATTAATTAGCTCTGTGGCTTGCTGTGTCAATTAGTCCTCCCCCAAGCTAACTAGCTCACCCAGGGCACCACACAGACATGACTAAAGTGCTTTCAATTTAGAGGTACAAGAATAAGTGTACCTTGTTGATGTGGTCTTAGACATCAAAGCAAAACCAACTGCTGCCTGTGTCTGCATTTCATGAGCTGTTGCTGCTTCAGTTACAGTGGCAGTGTTGAGGCAGTCGTCTCTTGGTGTGAATGCAGCCTCCTGGCAGGAGTTTTCCTGCCCCCAGATCTACTCCAGCTCCCTCAAATGACAGAAACAGCTGCCTTCTGCTTCTGTCCACATGTGCAGTTTTGCTGGCAGAGATACATTAATAATAGGGTAAAAGCTTTCCACACTGTTACCCAATGTAGCTCTGCTTGCAAAATCTTTTAAGAAAGATGAGCGTAATACAGTTACTGCTGGTGTAGAAGAAGTTGGGCCTCTTCCTAATCCTTTGCTGGTCCTTGAATTGCATGAGTTTATGCACCAATCAGTGACAGCCCTGTGCGTCCCTTTAACCCAACACAGAGATGTGGGGTGTCCCTTTAACCTAACACAGAGATGTCTAGAGCCTTACAGTAAACACAGAGAATCTCTTCTCACCTTATTTGGTGTCCTACAGAACAGTAGACTCCCCCCCGCCAAATCAGGAGAGCGCTCCAGATGAGCAATTCATCACTTAGCTGAGGATTCTGCTTACTAAATGCTGCCTCTGCCAAGGGAGGTGATAGCTGGCTTGACTGCATTCAGCTCTCTTTACAGCACTCATACCTTATTCTCAAGAGATACATGAGTCTTCCTATCAGATCTCTTACAATCTCCACGTTTCACCCTGTTCCGGCAACCTCCTCCTAGTTCTCAGCTAAGGCTGGGCCAACAAAAGGGGTCTCTTCATTTAGAGGAGATCCGTCTTAAGTAAAATTTGAACTCTTCTTTTCTCTGCTTCCATCCTAGACATTCACTTCAAATTGATTTATTAGTTGCAGGCCTATATTATCTTCTAAGATACTTCAGTGCCCTTCATCACACCAGCTCAGGTCAAACACCACAGCTGGCAGACGAATTAGATGCTCCCTCAGTTTATTTCATAATTATTTGTTAAGTGTATGTTATGAGAACCAAAAATATTTGTAACTGCTAGGGACAAAGCCTGTTGGTTTTATTTACATGAGTATTTACCTCCAAATTCCAACTACAAGTCTTGGTGGGAGTTGTGGGATTTTAGTTGCATGTTAAGCTTAAAGTTAATGATAAAGACCTATTTTAACAAGACCCAGGAAAAAAGGCAACAAAGGCAGAATTTTAGTTCACTTCCTCTACTTAAATGATGTGTGCAGTTGTATAACTTTAGTTTCTGGTATTTATGTGATTTGGGCTTCTATTTTGCCTTGTGCCAAAACAGAATCACCTTTTGTCCTTACCTGCCAGAAGTAAAATGAAGGAGGAAGACAGGCCTC